>NC_134701.1:59418833-60082000 GCF_043290135.1 Rhipicephalus microplus
GATGTTATGTAGTTGTTCTCAAGGCTAGAGCGACAGTAGTACACTGGCTCTACTGTGCCGTTCGGTTGCGCGAGAAACATCACAATCAATTATGTGGGCGTATATATCGAATGAGCATAAAATTGTCATAAAGCATGAGCAGATATCGCCCTTTGGAAGAAGCGAGAAACAGATAATAAACTTGACAGTAACCGCCGATAAACTCTTGTGGTTGTAAATTGTAACAAAAACATACCGCTGTTGGCAGTATCCCTGTGACAATCGTTAAAGGATGCAGTTGTTTGAGTTTATTAAATGTGCAAACTTCAGTATCAGGTGCAGATCCCATCCATATCGAGTACGCGACAAACAAAACTGAAGTTGAACAATCAGTTTTTAAGTTTACTAGTTATTTAACAACAAATTGATCATGCTTCAAAATGGCGCAGTGGTTAGTGGGCTCAGTGGGAAATCTGAAGGTTGCACGCTTGATTTCACGCTGTTGCAATTTTTATGGGTGCTTTCTACATTGATCTTCGTACAATTTTATTATTACTTTTAGTGGCAGCACAACACGGTGGTTCTGACGCTACTTCGCGCTCAAGCACTGCTGGCACTCCACAATCCACAATACGCCAGCATACTCCATGTGCCACTAATAATTCAAGCACCATAATCCACCAAAATGCTGGATGGTGGAATTCACCATTTTCATGGTGGACGTTTTTAGAATAGGGTGTGGTCCTCACGTATTTTTACGGTGCACTGAGAGCGTCACTCGCGCGGTATGGGGCGAAATCCGCCAAAATATCTGCAGCTTGCAGTCACGTGGTAATAAACTATAAAATGCAGGTTAAAAATTACGTGATAGAAAACTCCCCACGAGGTAAAATTGGATTGTCACATCTCTTCAGTACATGACTCCAAAATGGTGCTAAAGTATGTCATACCACGTTTTACTCTGACACGAGGTAGTATTTTTAAACACGAGTAATTTTTCAGAGATCACGAGCCGCAAAACCCCAAAGCTAAGATAGTTTTTGCGTACTGAGTACTTGTCGAGTTTTCGCTGAAATATGTCGTAGTTTACAATATCAAAAGTTTTCGTTAGGTACATAGAGATACTCATAGTTAACAGTTTTATTTCTAAATGGATTTGTTTTGTCTATGATGTCAATTAACACTGTTTCAGTCGACTTACCTCTTATAGACTCGTATAGTTCTTTAGCATACACTTTTTGGTCTGTACAAAACTTATCTAGATGGTTTACTGTTACCTATTCAAAACACCTGGTAAACGGTGACAATACAGACATTGGTCGGTAATTTGACATATTTATGTTAGTTCTCTTAAATACTGGCACAACCTTAGAAATCTTCAATTGCATCGGAAGTGAACCTGACCTAAACATATCATTGATTATATGTGACAGCGCTTCGCAAATCCAAATCAAAGAATATTTCAAAATTACTACAGGCACCAAGTCTAGGCTCATTGAAGAAGTATTTTTTATGGCGTGAATTACAATTTTCAATTAATATGGATCGGCCAGTTCGAGGCAGAGAGAATTTAAAGAGTTGCTTCTTGTGTTCGTGTTTAGTTGTGATGCATGTGGGTTACTGACAATGAGGTTGCTGTTCATTGTCGTGAAATAATTTTTGAAGCTTTCAGCATTGATAGAAGGATCAGTCACAATTGTTTCATTCACCGGAATTCCATTTCTTTCATTTGTGTTGTACGTGTTTAGGGCGCTGTTTATCACTTTCTACGTAGTTCATGAGTCGCCATGAGCTTTTGTAATTTGAGCATGAAAATAGGTTCGCGTAGAAATCATGATCACAGTTTCAAGTTTTTTTCATGTATGTCGTGTACTGATTTTCGAAGCTCACAATATATGGTTTTTACTCTATATTTTAACTTGTTGTTCTGATGGTTTATCGACTTCAAAAAAGGCCACTTGTTAGCCACAGTTTACACTTTGTGTTCCTGTTCAAAGCAATTCAAACACGTTCGCACACATGTTTTATATCTGTTGAGTATTTTCATGAACTGCTCAAATTTATAGTTGGTACTGTCTGCTGAATACAAAGTGCCAATTTTCTGTCGTAAGAGCATTGAAAATGAAGTCGTAGTTGTGTGTTATTAGCTTTAGGAAAACGCACGACTAGTTGCTACGAGAAATGGTGGCGAAGACGAGCAGATGATCGGTAATATCAGATGCTAATGTTCCGCTAGTGAATTTATTGTCCAATATGTTTGATGATGTGATCTAATATGCTCCGTCTTTACTTAATATTGCGTGTTGGCCGTTCAATTATATGTTGCAAGCCGTGACTAGTTAGCAAGTTTGTGTACTCATAATCGTCAGTTCAATTATTGTCAATGTGAATATCGCCTACTAAAATAACTTGAGTGTTTTGTTATTGTTGATAGTACGCCACTTCTCTCATTCAGCTAGAAAAATATTGTTTGGCGGGGACCTGTAGACGACACATACAAAGGTGCGTGTATTTTTGTGGTACAATTGTTTTGTCTGATTCATTTGGATGTACTTCGAGAACTACTTCGTACCACGTGTATTCATAAGCTATGTATATTACGTTCTTTTTTTTTGTTTGTGAAGAGCTACACCCCCTTGCGCAGTTTTATTATCTGTGGTAGTTGATAGGCTTCGTCTACAACCGAGTTTTAAGTGATAACTGGGCAGCGGGTATGATTTACACGTGTTTTCAGACAACAAAGCTTTTGATAAAGCAATGACATGAAATGTGTGATGTAGAGCAGCAAAATACAAACTAACTCATCATAATGGTTTTGTAGGCTCATATGTTGTGGTGTAGCATTGACAAACGGGATGAGCCCGAAAACTGCCTACTAAATGCTCGTGGTTTCGAAAATTCAAATGTCATCTCATCAATCTTCTTCAGGTTGGTGCAGTAGCTTCGCTTTAAATGATGATGTGTAAATTATCTGGTGATCTGATTTTGTAGACTGGACTAGACTGGTTGTCGTTTTGTCGCTTTTATGACGCAATTATCTGTGCACAGAAACTGCCATTGCTTGCTTCTCTTCATCATCAGCGCTTCAGAAAAAAGTGACTTGTTTTGCGGACTTAGTTAGTCGTTAAGGAACACTTTCTAGAAACCTTTCCTTTGACCAGCCGCGGTGGTCTAGTGGCTAAGGTACTTGGCTGCTGACCCGCAGGTCACGGAATTGAATTCAGGCTGCGGCGGCTGCATTGCCAATGAAGGCGGAAATGTTGTAGGCGAGTGTGCTCAGATTCGGGTGCACGTTAAAGAAGCCCAGGTGGTCCAAACTTCCAGAGCCCTCCACTATGGCGTCTCTCATAGTGATATGGTAATTTTGGGACGTTAAATGTCACATATAAGAGTCCTTTCTTTTGCCGAGATCGTCCGCAGGTAGTCGAGCTTTCTTAGCTCTTTTTTGGAAGATGTTTCTTTCGTTACTCGACACGAACCGAACATAGATGTTATTTGTTCTAAGGTTATTAGTAGTGGGCACTTTGTAAATGGCGTCAATGTGTGTAGGAGCAATAGGGCAGTCTACTTTAGCAGCGATGTCAAACATACGTTAAACAAGATTTTCGTCTGTAGCGTTTGGTAATCCACGTACCTCAAGGTTGTTCAAACGTGAATATTGATCGAACTTAGCAACTGTTTAGCGTTCGCCTATCTCAGATCCTCTTTGTCTCTCTCTCGAGCGTTGCTCTCAGCAAGTACTTTGTTCCGTTCAGCTTCAATTCTGTTATACGAAGCAGTGCATGCAGCAGCGGATGTAGAGCAGGCAGGTATAGCCACATTTATTGCTTGTAAGCGTTGTTGTGGTGGCGGCAGCTTCCAGTGCATATCGCTAAACTAGTAATAGGTAAAATAAGGTAAAAGTGTCAGAGATGAATTACTAAGATCTATGACAAAGTATGATTTGTTTGCGAGGTTAAAATATTTGCACTCCTTCGTGTTGAGGAAGCATATGCCAGAAGAAAAAATAGATTGTCCAGTAATGCGACCTCACGCATCGAAGCTGAAGTCACCCAACAATATGCCATGTGCGTAGAAGTGGCCCAGAAGAAGATACAATTCAAGAAGTTCATCAATGAGTGACTGTATTTTGTGCTTATTCCGTTGATGGTGTGGACGCATGTATATAAAGCAAATTGTGACCAGTTTAATGAAAATAACAGCTCAGACAGCTATTTCCACAAGGGCTTCCAGACGCGGCAAATGGGTACATCGTGTTCATTGATCAACTATAATGGCAATACCACCAGATGACGTAAAACTGTCATCCCGGTCACTTCAAAAAATGGTGTAACTGCGTAGGAAGTGGGTAAGTTTGGATTTTAGGTGTGTTTCTTGTAGACACAGTACATTTGGTGTATGTTTGCGCGAAAGTTCCTGGATATATAGTCGAGGTTCCTGAGCAGTGCTCTGACATTTCAATGTAATATTTGTGTCATTTCAAAGTTGTGCGGTGCTGTCTGTGCGAAAATGTCGCCTTAAGTTAGAGGGCCTTTTGGGGGCCCTGAGATTTGTGGTTTTCTTTTCTGTCACTCTCCAAAGAGGTGCGCCTTTCCATCGTCGCATGAGGCGCCGGAGGAGTAGGACTAGTATCCGTCGCACCTTGTGAGGTAGTGGGTGGAGCCTGCTCGGTAGGCACATTCTGAGATGTTTGGGACTTTAGAGTCCTTGAAGTGGTCCAGGGTCCAGCAGACTCTGAAGTCTGCTCGCCCTGCTTAGCAGGGGGCGGAGCAGCAGAGGCTGCTCTTGGCGGGGGCGCTAGTGACGCGGCCCCAGTCACACTTCGTGGGACATTTGCGGGTGTGGAGAGGCGTGGCGCGTTGCCCCAGAGCGAATAATGAAGAGGACTGGTCATGTGAGCCAAAACGCTTGCGTGCCTCTTAGAAAGAGAAGTTTTATTTACTTTCATGTGTATTATTTATTTTCCTTCATGAAAGGCAGGATCGGGAATACGCGCAGTGGCCGTCTTCGCAGTTCAAACTATGGGAAGCATTGTTGAAGTTGTCAGACAGATGTTCATTAAATGCACTTTTGGCGCGTTTAGCAAGTCATCTGTGACCCATGCCTAAATCTCCGACATTTAAAGCAACTGTTCAAGCGCACAACTAAACAGAAGGAAAGAGAGAACAAGCGCTTCCCTTTCTGTTTAATCGTGCACTTGAACTGACAGTTATACCGTGCATATCCAAGTATCCCAACTTTAAATTTTGTTGCAATTTAAAGCGACGGCAGGGGCTTGGTATATATGGTCTTACACGAAGTTTGCAATGGCCCACTTTTGATAGATTCAGGGAAGTGGCTGGTTACAAATGTTCCTACTCTGTGCTTAGGTGGGATTGTCTTCCCATCTCGTCCTATTATGATTGTTTGCACGTAGACAAAGTTCTCATCCTGCGATTGTTCAAGGACTTCACTTCCGCTGTTTTGAAAAAAGGTCATCTTTAGAGATGATGCCACGCACAGTACGGATGGATCTATGTGGGCCCATGCAGAACGGGAGTTCTTCAAAAGCTACAAGTTTTGACAGGCTGTCATACTGGTGCTTGTCGCGAACTTTTAGAAAAAAATTGCCGCTACCCGTTTTTGTTACTTTATAACCTAGGCCGACTACCTCCGTGAGAGATTCTGACATGAGCGATGGTGAGATTGTTCGGATGGCTTTTGTTGGATGTTGACTGTGTAAGGCTTGAGTTTTAGAAAAGTAATCTTTGGTCAGGAAAATAATTAAAGTTGTCTTCAGTGCGCCACCTTTTTAGGAACCGATCTGGTAGGGCGGGAAAAGAGTTTGCCATAAAAAATCACAAGTTTGGCCACAATGGTGGTCACGCACCGCCGAGCCCAACAAGGGCATGCTACAAGGAAAAACACTGAACGTCGCCACCCATGCATAGCCGCAGTAACCAAATATAAGTACTCGAGGTTGTGCAACTACACTAGGTTAACCCTCACTGTCAGAAAATTTGGAAATAAAAGGAAAAGTGAAGATGACAGCGAGATAAAATGTGGGAGATAATCACAAATATGAAGGTAAAGAGATATAAAAAAAAGGCGTATGCCAATGGCTCCTGGGTGGGTCTGCCCAGGGGTAAATTTTATGTGAATACCTGACCAAAGTGCTGTGTTTCCTCTGCCAGGGGCGCCTTACAGGTTCAATCACCCGGCGTCGCCTACACCTCCCGGATCCCCTTTCTTCGCACACGGCAAAGCCACGCATGGCGAGGCTTAGGAGGGGATCGAAACTACCTCAATAGCTCGGGTCCATGGTTTCGCTACACACCAATTGCCTGATTGCACAGACGCCCCTGGGGAGATGCTGTTATGTGCCAGTGAATAAATAAGATGATGATGAGCAATCCGCGTCAGTTGAAAACGTCCTTGTTTGTGTCTGACATTTTTATAGCCACATCTGCTCGTACGTATGTTCGAGCCCCTTAGCATGCCACAACTGATGGAGCTACTGGGATACCCTACGCACCGATCTCCTCCCAGTACAAAAAGCTCCAGCCTCGTACCAGTGGTTAGGCCTTTATAGCGTGCCAGCCACAGGATCCGTGAACTGGATCCTGAGTTCGGTCTTCTCACGGCGAATGTGATGGCTGCAATCATCCCAGGCAGCGCAATCCCAAGCGACTTGAACCCAGCCAATATGGAAGGTGCAAAGCCCATTGCTTATACGGTGTTCAAACCGAGAATGCTAAGTCCCTTTAGGGATGCTGCCCATAAGGATGCTGGGGTTTGGCTAGTCCTTTATTACTATTACTTCATTGCCAGTTTTAGCATGTGAAAATGCGCAGAGAAACTTAGACATGGCTACTTCAGTTCGAAAGACGAGGCACGTCTTTGGCATGAAAACTTTGCAGGTGTTTTCACATATTGAGAGTACTTAAAATTCCAGCTTCTCAAAACGTGTGCAAGTCCGGATCGCCAAGACCAAGCTGAGCGTGATCTGCAGGGCCGTAAATAAATACCCAACGAAGGCGTAGTAATATATCTTGAGGACAAGATGCGTCTATTTTGACGAACCATAGTTACATGCCGGAGGAGAAGAAGGTGCAATACCTGATGCGTGGACTAAAGAAGCAGTCGTTTGCTGGTCTTGTGTGCGGTCCACCAAAATAGAGTGACCTAAAATATGGGAGTGTCCAAAGCAATGGCTGTCACGTGGGCCGTTTGCGGTGAACGGCGACGCCGCTGCTGCGCGGGACCCGCGGGATTCTCACGTTTGGAAGCGCTGAGAAAGCCAAGAGCATCTGCTACGCACTGTAGTTTTTTGCGCTGGGTTTCCAAGAACTGCACTTCAATTCTACTTAGCTTTAAAACCGTAGTACGGGAAGGAACTTACTGACATTTAAGCAATGTGTTAGTGCCTGGGGCAACAAGGGAGTGCAAGAACTCAAATGTGAGCGGCACCAGCGTGGCCAGGCTCCAGTGATAGAGATTGAGAACGTTGGTGCGTGCGTAAAAACGTGCGAACTGAACAGACATAAGGCAGGAACGAAAAATATTATCCGCACAGCTTATCCAGCATTGGTATTGCGCATGTGAGAATCTAGAATAATAAAAAGAAGGTAAATTACACGCACAACTAGCTGAAATACTTGCGTGTAGGGAGAGTTTAACTCACCACTTTATACGAGCGCCAGTGCTTATGGTTACCACTAGTTTGCTAGCCATAACTAAACCGCTTTACTTGATAGCATGTTAGCGTCGATTAGCGCTAATGATTACGAACAGAACAGATAGGGAAGATGTAAGGTAAACAAACGAAAGGGTTAGAACAGCCGTATGTACTCAATACTCTTGTGCCATTATCGCTTCTGAGGTAGTGTCCAAGGCTCACCAAGTGGAAAGCTTGACATGAATTCCGACATTTGAAAAATAGTAATCCCAGGTAAAGTTACAAGGCACCACAAATTTGTGCATGAAAGGTATATTATTTTCCTACCAATATCCATATACCATGAAAGTTAGAGATACCCTTTTTTGGCAGTACAAGTTGAATAGATGCCTGAACAATAAAGCGGCAAGTTTAAAATTGTGGAAATGTATTATTTGTAGTATTCAAAAATGGTAAAATATACTGGCAACACTTATGCGCCTAGACCTGAATATACAATATAAAAGGGGATATATATATATATATATATACATATATATATATATATATATATATATATATATGTGTGTGTGTGTTAAAGGGAAGAAAGTTTACACTCGAAAGCTCGTTTTTGCGTATTTCTGACACGATATTAATGAGATCTAAGAAACAATAATGCCGAGTATTGTATTGGGGAAGTTATTAAAGCCAATAGTAACGTATACTTGAAGAAACTAAAGTGGGTGAAAAGATAACTTGCCTTGGCAGGAACCGAACTTGCGACCTTCGAATAACGCGTTCGATGCTCTACCACTGAGAAACAATGGTGGCTATCCCCCAGGCCTTTTATTGGGTTTTATATCTGAATTTTAACGTTGAAGTGTCAGTCAGTGCCGCGAACTATGGGTGTACTTCAGGGAAGCATCCTTGGACCCGTTCTTTTTATAGCCTCCATATATAATGTAACTCGTATTTATCCAGATGCTCAATACGGCTTATATGCCGTTGATGTCACCACGTTTATTTAGTTGAAAATTGTATCGGGCTTGAGGATAAAATTAACCAGCTATCTTGTGAAAGAAAAGCTCTGCTCATGCTGTTAGAATTCAAACATAAACACTAGTTAAACAAAGGCGGTACTATTCCGACCTAAAAATAAGCCTGTAAATGAAAGTATACATCTCAAGTAGGTTCTTACTTATTTTAAGCTAGTAAAGAGTATAAAAGTTATTGGAGTTACATTTTAGAGCAATATGCTTCGGAACGAACACATTGACAGTGTGCTGGGTCAGTCATCTCGCATAGTGGGTATGGTGTACAGTGGGAAAACTGTTCAACCATACAAGGTAAAAGTCTTACTTTATAAATCACTTTTCTATTCGCATTTTACCTATTGTATCTTGGTATGGGCGTTTACAACTTACACGAACTTGCAGAAACTGTGCCCGATGCAAAAGAAGTATATTACAATCATTTTACCTTGTCATATGATGCTCATAAAACGAAATGTTTCAACAGGCGGGAATACTATCCGTTCATCGTCTGTGCAATTTTAAGTCAGCGTTGGCGATCTGGCGTGAATTCAAAGAAAGTCAAAATTTTTGTTCGACCTTTCATAACTGCAGCCGAATATTACGAATTGAAGAAACATTGAAAATGAAAACTTTTCTCTGGCTCGGGCCGGAGGAAAGTTCTCCTTTACAAGGACGCTGTTTTTCAGGAAAAATGACGCCAGACCCCGACTGAACAATTTTGGGATGAAAATAGTCTGGCCCCCGAGGTATTCCACTAGCCCTCTAAGTTCAGGGTCGACTCACTGTCGCTTGTCGAAGTCGTCGGCACTTATGGTTCCCAAGAAGTACTCATTATCCTGGTCATCCTGCGGTAAGGGGTTGACGGGGGCACGAGAAAGGCAGTCAGCGTAGGAGTGTTTCCTTCCGTGCTTGTACACAATGGTAATGTCGAAGTCTCGAAGTCTTAGACTGCACCGTGCGAGGCGACCTGAAGAGTCCTTCAAGTTAGCTAGCCAACACAAGTTTTTTTGGTCGGTCACAACTTTGAAAGGCCTACCGTAGAGGTAAGGGCAAAATTTCGGGGCTGTCCAGATGATGTCGAGGCACTCCTTTTCTGTTTTCGAGTAGTTGGCCTCGGCCTTGGAAAGTGACCGGCTAGCATGACTGATAACCCTTTCCAAACAGTTGGTCTTTTGAACAAGAACGGCGCCGAGTCTTACGCTGCTTACATCGGTGTGTACTTCTGTTTCGGCGTACTCGTCAAAATGAGCAAGTAGTGGCGGTGTCTGCAGGCGTCGTTTAGGCTTCTGAAATGCCTCCTTTTGTGCCGTGTCCCTCCTCAATACGACGTTAGTTTTCATGAGGTGAGTTAGCGGCTCACCGATCAGTGGAAATTTCTTGATGAAACACCTGTAAGACGCACACAATACAAAGAATCGGCGTACTGCTTTCTTGTAAGTGGGCGGTGCAAAATCGACGATGGCAGCTGTTTTTCGTGGGTTGGGACGGAATACTGACTTGCTAATTATATGTCCCAGGAAGAAGAGCTCCTCGTAGTCAAAGTGGCATTTTTCAGGCATCCGGGTAAGAGCAGAGATCTAGATAGCTGTACGGACTGCTTCAAGGCGCCTGGGATTCTCGTAGAAGCGCGAAGCAAACACGACGATGTCGTCCGAGTACATGAGGCAAGTTTGCCTCTTTTCTTCCGCCAGCACAGTGTTCATAACACACTGCAACGTCGCAGGCAACGAGAAAAGACCAAATGCTATGACCCTGAACTCGAAAAAGCCGTCTGGTGCGTTATAGGCAGTCTTTCTCGATATCTTTTGTCGACCTCCATTTGCAAATAGCTGGTTTTGAGGTCTATCAACGAGAATTACCTTACGTTGTGCAGACGATCCAGAGCCTCATCTATATCTGGAAAACGATACCTGTCCCTTTTCGTCAACTTGTTCAGACAGCGTTAATCAACGCAAAAACGTACGGTCCCATCCTTCTCAATAAATCACGATTGACGCCCACGGACTGTTTGACGGCTGAGTAATGTCATCTCGTAGCATTTAGTCGACTTTTTTTTTTCACGGCCTCGCGCTCGCGCGTTGAAACTGGGTACGTACTCTGCCCAACTGGTTGTGCACTTTGTTGTAATGAATTGCGATGTTTCGTGTCTGGGGTTCGCTGAATTCTGGAAGACAACGTGAAGCGCTCCTCGAATTGTAGAAGCAAGGTTTCAGCTAGTCTTGCTAACACTGCGAAAGTCTCGGGTTGACATGGAACTGTGGTTGGGGACAATGATTTGTAGAAGATCCTTCGGCAGCATCGAAGATGGTGAAAGCGTTGCTGGGGTTCATGAATTCGTCGATGTAGGCGACGGTCATATTAACGCTAAAGTGCCAATATTCGTGGCTGAAGTTTATCGGCAATACTTTTTTTTACCTCCACACAGCTCGGCTATGCTTTTTGCAACGCAAATCTCACAATTTAAAAGTAGCTGCTGATTGCCCTCGATGACGCCTTCATTGTTTGTGTATTTTTCGGCGCCGACAGAAATAATTATGCTAGAGAAAGGCTGAACGGTGACCTGCTCTTTTATCAAATATAAAGCATGTATCGGGTGCGTCGTGAGGTGCGGCAGAGCCTCTGAGGTTAGTATAATTGACTCAGACCTCAGTGTGGTGCATGATCAGATACAATACCACGTGGGTACCCTTCTCACGCAAAAAGTGTATGTAAAAACTTCTTCACACTAGACGTGGTCACATCTTTCACGAAAGCCACTTCAGGCCACTTACAATAATAGTCAATAACAGCAATTGCGAAACGATCGTCGGTCTAAGCTTGCGTGAAAGTTCTCACAATGTCGATGGAAGCTCTTTCTCACGCTGCGTCAGGAAAAAAAACAGGTTTTAGTGGTGCTGCAAAGGTACGTGCCGACTTGTCATAAGACTGGCAAATCACGCATGTGCGCACAAGTTCTTCATTGTGGCTATATATGCACGGCCACCAATCAGACCATCTCAGGCGAGCTTTTTTACGACTAATGCCTGAGTTTGACTCGTGGGCCAGCTCCATAAGACGGCGGGTCAAAGTTGCCGGCACGACAATCCTGTCACCCCGGCATAGGATGTCACTTAGCAGAGAGAACTCAGCCTTCATGTAAAATTAGGGTAGCAACAATTTTTGCAGGGATTTCTTGTCAAGTCAAAAAGTAGTCATGAAGTGCCTAACTTGAGAGATAACCTGATCATTGGCACTTGCTTCTTGAAGTACTTGCGTGGTCACAACTGGAGACGAAAGGCATATGAATTCTTCCTCATATGTGCCGTAGCGTAAATTCTGTATGGGCAGCCAGGAGAGAGCGTAATCTATGACGTTTTCATTCCTTTCTGTATTCTACAGTGTAGTTGTAGCAATGCAACTGTGATGACCAGTGCGCTATCCTCGATGGGCGGTGACCTGTACCTTTCGTTGATAGGAGCGTAACCAACGCCGCATGGTCAGTCCATAGGATAAATGGCCTCCCTCATTGGCAAACATGCCAGTGTTCGCAAGCCCCGACGCAAGAAAGAGTCTCACGTTCACCGACTGAGTACTGTCGTTCATGTGGTTGCAGAGTGCGAAAGGCGAGCGCGACAGTTTGCAGTGAGATTCCGTTATCCTGCTAAAGCACTGCACTTAGTCCATATCTTGAAACATTCATTGTAACATACACAGGTGGATTAGGATCGAAGAGATGGAACACTTCGCAAGATGTTAGGATACCAACGTGGTATTGTATCTGATTATTGACCCCAGTTTTCTTCAGCAAGCTTTGATGAATTTCACACAGAGCGTAGAGTAACGCGCTGCATATTACCCACAAGCTAACGACTCGGTCGAAAGGTTCATTATGGCGCTGAAGTCTTATGTTCAACGAGCCCTGTGGAAACGTCGCGACGAAAAGCCATGCTTAATTACCTCAAGTATATCGCTGTACACCTCACGCTACTACAGATGTGCGAACCGCAGTTCTCATTCGTCGATGCTTTCCTCGCACCAGATATGACATAGTGGAATTGCCCGACAGATGCTTCTGTACGGACCTGTCAAGGGCAATTGAGCAGTTGTTAGAGTGCGTAAAAAACAAGCAAGTGATCTCGAACAGCCACACCGATGAAAAAAGTAGAGCCAAGAAACGCAGTTTAGTCATTGGTGATTACGTGCATGTTCCGACACTTGCACTTCACGTCAAGCTGTCTCCGAAATTCTTCGCGCCTAAGATGATAATAGGAAAACGTCGACCGGCCTCGTATTGGTTGGACAATAGGACTGTGTGGAACGCATCCACGTTAGCCGCAGTTTACACCGGAGCAGTCAACAAATTCAAATCAGACACCTCTGCAGTTTTGAATTAGGCACCTGAACTTATTCGGTCTTCTGATGCACCACAGCCGGAAACCTCTGCTCTAATGAACTGGTCACCTGCATTTAGCCGTCATCTAGGGCGCCACAGCCTGACACATCAAGAGTGGATGGTCACAAAAGTGCATCTGTCAACCAGTCTAGGATTTTATGCGCCTGTAAGAAAAAGCAAGCGCAAAAAGAAGACTCCGAATAAATTGGAGGACTTTGTTAGAGAGTAAACAAATACAATTCTTGTGTGTTTTCATACTTCTTTATTTTTATTCATTTTTTGCATAAGGAGATATGTGATGTAGGGCGTCGCTACCGACTACAGCGCTGTGTGATGGCACGCGCTCTGTGGCCTCCACAGGGAGGAATAGGAAGAAATAAACAAGATATGCCCGTTTATGCTGTGACATATTATGTACGATTTAACTCTCAGGTCGATGACTGCACCGTATCCACAAAGGAAGTCCATCCCAAGTATCACATCTCTGCAGCATTCTTGTAGGATTTCAAAGCTTGCAGGGTAAGTCCGCTCATTTATGGTGACTATTGCTGTGCAGAGCCCAGCAGCGTTATGAGGTGGCCTCCAGTGGTCCGATTTTCTGGGCCTCCCCATGCACTCCAGACTTTCTTCAACTTCGTGGCGAACGTTCCGCTAATGGCAAAATTGTCCACTCCGGTATCGATGAGAGCTGTGACGCTGTGGTCGTTGCTGTCACTAGTTCTCCGCCTGGTGTTGCAGTTGGGTCATGGCGTCGGGTCACGGCTGCGTCGGTTTCTTCGGCTGCACTCATAATGCGTCGTCAGGTCGTATTCAGTGTGGGAGGTTTTATCATCAGGGCTTTGCACGATTCGAGTCGTTTCCGAAGTCTCGCCGTGGCATCAGAGGATATTAGGTAGTTCGTCGCACAGCAACCACCCCTTCATTGGTGGCTGCCCTTAGTTTTCCGAATATGAGCTGACGAAACGGCACCGGTAGGAGCCGCTGCACTGCTGTCATCACTGAGGGTACTGGTAGGGTCTAGGAGAGGACCAACGCTATGGTAGTCGAGGTGCCTGTTCTGTGCTTGTAAGGTAGTTGGCAATGTCACGTGGCCGCTAACCATGCTGTGGTGTTGGTGCGTTGACGGCGAAACCTCGTAGGTCTATTCGGCGGTATTGGCAGTGGCGGTATGTGTGGCCAGCTTCTCCGCAGTGTTAACACAGCGGCTGGTAGTCAAGGCATGCCAGACGTCGGTTTTCCTTAGCTTGCTGCGCTGTTCGACAGGTGAACGGTATGCGGTGATGGTGGCGGCAGTGTCTGGCGACGGTAGTGCGGTTCTGCGGTGTCTCCGTGGGCGTGGTGGGAAGGCATTTAGTCAGTCTACAGCAGCATAGCTCATTACTTGTGGCTGAGGTTGCACTGTTTCAGGTGTTCGGAAAAATTGTTTAATTTCTTGGCATAAGACGTGGGCAATTGGCTCCACTAAACGCTGAAAGAGTGGCAGCAATTTATGGAGCTGTCCACGTATGATAGCTCGGATAGTATCGGGCAGCTCTTCGGTTTGAAAAGACTGAAGCCCTCTCTAGGTCGTCATTGGATGGTGGTGGTTGTACTACCTAGTACGCATTGCCAGGGCCTTCTTGAGCACTGTGGCCTCCGAGACGAATTCTGAGACTATCCTTGGGGAGTTGCGTGCAAGGCCGGCGAAAACCTCCTACTGATCACCCCGCATCAGGAAGCGAAGCTTCTTCTCCTCGGACATGGCGGGATCGGCAAGACAAAACAAAAGCGTCTTTTCCTTGGTGTACATTTCCACGTCTTCGTTAAGAAGCTGTACATGGGACTTCAGTAATGTTTCCGTCCTTTCCTTTCGGACGACTCTAGTGAAAGTGTCAAGCATTGCGGCATGAAAAATGCCCCAGGTTGGAAGAGTGACTTTTCAGTTCTCAAACCATGACGAAGCTATATCTTGTAGAACAAAATAAACGTGTCGAAATTTGTCGCTGTCGGTCCAACCATTGAACAGGGCGCCTCGGTTGAACCTTTTAAGCCTGTTTTCTGGGTGTTCGAAGGGCCAATCACGGAAATTGGTGACTCCTTCGCTTGCCGGAGCAAGATCGGTGCACACGGCACAAGGGCTGTCATTGTCACCATGGTGTACGTCGATGTCTTGATCGGCTTGATCTTATTAGGTGGAGGCCCGTACACTGGTAGGAGCTCTTGCTGCCGGCGGCTGGCTAGCTGCTCCGCGTCGGCGTCGATGTCCTCTTCAGGGTGTGGTCTTGGCTCCCAGTTGAAGGGGGGCGTTCCATATATAAACGAAGTAGCACCTCCACCACATGTCACAGCGTTGCGGCGTGGCTAAAACCAAGAGACTGCAAAGTCAGATTGAACTGCTTATTTAGGCGAACCTGGGCCTGGTGAGCAGAAAGTGGGTCACAGTAGCACACTTGCACTGATAGCGGCCAATGCAGCGGCGGCCGTCGTTTAACTGACAAGCAGTGAAAGCAGTGAACCATGTCGAGATTTATAGATTTGCCACCGAACATTCTAGCGTTATGGCAAGGAGCAAAATTCGTTCCAGAAAAATTTGGAAGATTAACGAAGTGGACGCCATCTTAACAAAACGATTTACTGCAGCCTCGAATCTTCTCTAACGTCGTATTCGTGGTTTGCGGTGAACATAGTGTAACATGGCGTAACAAAACTTGAAGAAAGGCACGTGGCGATATATTTTCAGGGTTACGGATAGTACTCTACTCCTGACAGCTCTACATAGTTAGCAATTTTTATTACTAGGCACACCACAGATATGTTGAGTGGTGACTTTTTAGGCGAATTTTAAAGATGATTGGCAATATTTAGGTCGACATTTGGCGAATTGCCTCGCAAGTCAGTGGCAACCCTCGGCCAGACGGCCACCGAACGCACATCATACCGCATCATAGGTTCTTCTGATTATCTTGGACATCGGTAGCTTATTATCTGCTACAGCGCGTACACAGTATCATTCCAATGTATATGGTACCTTGGCTCAATATGTGTGTGAAGAGAATGCGTTATTCAAATAGACGCATAAGTGTGGATGATTGCCATGACACAACAGCTAGAGCAAAATGCAATATATCCCCACTTCAAAGCTACCAAATGCGTTATCCGTGTCTTCGTCACAAGAGTATAGTGTTGGGATGACACGATAATAAATATTGTCCTTATTACCGCAACGTTGGCTACTAGCCAACTAATTAGGGAGCATGTAGCAAACACGCACCGCTTTCACGCAGCTTTCACCACTCAGAACACCCACGGGTCCGGCATCACAGCGTCGTGTCACGGGTAGTCACCATGAAAGGCCCTCGATCCTCCGCGTGTTCGGCTGGCACTTTGGACACTTCCAATATTCTAGGTCACTATAACCAAAGCCTATGTCTGAATGTTTTGCTGGAGCCATCCTAATCGAAAGCACGCTTCGGCAATGAAGCCAGAAGTACGAACGACAAGTCAACTTTGCCTTTGCTGCGGGATATATGGGTGGTATTGGGGGCCACGACAACTTTTTCTGAAAGCTAATACGCTCTGTATTTCACGAATAACTGCACAAGCTATCAGTACCTTCGGTGCCTAGTGTGAGTTCTTCCGGCATCAGCCGAGACGAAGTTCAGAAGGCGCTGCGAAAATCTTCCTGCCGGACAGAACCGCGGCCCCAAAACGACTTCCCTCACATGTCGTATGCACAAACTCTGTTCCAGCCAGCAAAACCTAAGACTCCGCTAACCACCCGAGGCCTCAGCCATGTTTCCAGCAGAGCTAGCTCTGCGACAACCTGAAGCACCTTTCATTCAGCTTCCCATTACGGTTCAGTCAAGTAGTCCAAGCGGGCTCATACTACAGCGAACATCGACCGACTCCGCTAGAATCAGACGTGTGGCGGGCGCCCAATCGACATCCTCTTTGCTTTCACTGTGGTGAATACTGGGCACATCTAATGACAGTGCACTTATCGACAGTTCGGACTTCGTGGTTTATCAGCCAACTCTCTACTTCGTGGGTGTACCCAGTGGCTCCTGGAAATTGCGGACTTCAATGCCCAGCAGCGTGGATCAACAACTCGGCAACACTCACGTTCTCCAACCCCATGGCTGTTCTCGCGTAATCGTCACACCCTTTGGGTGTGGTGCAGGGCTGACTGCCTAGTCTAAGTCGGGAAATCTAGCCACGGTGACCTTCGGGACCAAAGCCGCTCAGACTGGTCATTCTCAATGCTCCATATTGAATAAGGCTGACAATAGCGGCTATAGATCGACGATGACATCACCAGCAGAATGGCTAAAGGCTTCCCTAGACATTTCTGTTTTACTATATGGTCGCGAAGTCAGTGCTTTAGTGGAAACTGGCGCGGAATATTCCCTAATTAGCTAAAACCTGGCCACCTTTCGGATGAAAGTAAAGACGCCTTAGAACCGAATGCTAATTCGTACAGCTAGCGGGCATATCATCAAGTCACTCAGTAAGTGCACAGGAAGACTGCAAGTCTGCGGTTGCAGGTTCGTTTACTGTTTGAGCGTTCTCCAACATTTCTCTCGAAACCTGATCACTGGCACAATTTTACACAGGGAGTACGGTGCTATAACTGATATTTGACGACGTCTAGTCACGCTCTCAACCACATATACTACCTTAGCTGAACCCCCGCAGGGGCACCTGCGCAAGTAGGCGTTTGGTGTGTAGCGACACCACGTACCCGAGCTAACGGGAGAGTTTCGGTTCCTTCCCACGCCGAGTCGTGCGTGGCTTTGCCATGTCCGGGGAAAAGGGGATCCTGGGGGTTGAGCCAATGCTGGATGATTGGACCTTTAAGGCCCCCCGGCAGAGGCAACACTCCCCTTTGTCCCCGGCTTCACGTAGACGGCACCCCTGGGCTGAACCACCCAGGAGAATTCGGCAGTCGCCTTTTCCTATCTGTCTCTTCCTACATCTTAGTCTTTTCTCGTCTTTAAATCTATCCTGTCTTCTTCTCTCTTCCATTTATTTCCAATTTTTCCTGGCGGCAAGGGTTAACCTTGTGTATGTGCTCTGTCTTGGGCACAATATATTTGGTTTTAGTGGCTGTGTACAGCTGACGTCGACATGCCTTATATGAATTTAGGACTTGTCACGTCGCCGTGTTGAGCTCCATGGTGGGCGGATGGCATGGCTGCCGAACTCATATTTAGTTTATGGCTTTTTCTTCTCTCCCTTCGTTGCACGATTGTCCTCTCTCGAAGAGAGGGTGCACCGAAGACTTTTGCAATTATTTCAGCAAACCGAAAGAAACCTTTCCCCGCTACCGTGTAATCCACTGTGAAACTGCTGAAAAGAACACCAGAACTATTTCGCCTTTCGTTGTTTCCAAATGCCTCACCACTACACTTGGACCAGGTTACCAGGCTACAAGAATGGCCAGTGGGGATCTCCTTCTCGAGGTAAAAAGTCAGAGCCCGTTTGAAAACCTCTCAAAGCTAGAATCGTTTGGAAACATTCCTATCTCAATCACACCACACCGCTCACTCAACAATTCCCGAGGCGTTGTATCCGATCAAGACTTGCTTGGCCTGACTTAAGGTGAGCTCCTCGAGGGCTGGAAGGACCAGCAGGTGACACAAGTACAAAGAATCAAAATTAGGCGTGATAAGAAGGAAATCCCGACAAAATACATAATTGTTACGTTTTGCACCAGTACCCTGCTTGAACATCTCGAAACAGGATACTTGAGACCCTACATTCCCAACCCACGACGTTGCTTCAAATGCCAGCGTTTTGGTCACGGCTCTCAGAGTTGCCGCGGCCAACTCACATGCGGAAAGTGTGCCACCACAGGACACGCCACAGACGAGTGTAGGGTGGAGGATGGGGCCCACTGCGCAAACTGCGATGGTGCCCATCTCGCATACTCCCGAACCTGTCCAACATGAAAACAAGAAAAAAAATGGTTACAATCAAAATCACACAAAACATTACTTTCCGAGAAGCCCGTTAACAAGTATCTGGTCTTTTCACAAACAAACCATCGTTCGCCGATGTAGTGCAACAGGGGGCAGCACTACAACGGCCTGCGGCAACTGCCCATGCCAGGCACAGCGTGCCCAGGCGGTTGCCAATGCCCCCACTCACGGTAGGACTAGCCAAGGCTGCCCTGCCACTCGTCCCCACGGCGAGACCCACGGCCGCTGCAAGCTCTTGCAGCAGCCACGGTATCCCAGCAGCAAAGGAGGTCCCTTTGACCTCTAGCCCAACAGGACCGAAGGTTTCGCCCCCCGAGGTGAAGTAGACCACAGGGTTGGCCCATATGAAGGCCTCGTCTCACCAGGCGAAGCCCCAAGCCCAAAACAACAGCTCGCAAATGCGGGCACACAGTGCCTCTGAGGAGGCAATAGACACCACGGTACCCCTGGTGCCGAAAGGTCGGCGTAGCTCCCTGGAGCGCGCCAAAAGAAATAAAAAGCCAATAACGGGGCCCGGCGACGGCCCTGTTCTTTGAGTCTTAACGTTTAGCCAAGGAAGCAGACACACCCATTTTTCCTTACACACAGGACTATGTTACCTCCAATACGGCTACACAAATAATACATTGGAACGTCAAAGCACTGCTTAGAAACCTCGATGATGTTCAAGACCTCTTTTGCAAACATTCGCCGAAAGTGCTGTGTGTGCAGCAAACTCATTTAAAATTTAAAAAAGCGAATTTTTCGCTTCGGTATGTTCTTTTTCAAAAGGACAGAGATGATGCTGTGGCATCATCTGGTGGTGTAGCCATTATTGTTAATCAAAAAGTAGCATGCACACATTTACCACTGCAAACAACACTAGAGGCAGTGGCTGTTCGAGCAGTTTTTTTCAACAAGCTCGTCACCATCTGCTCTCTGTACATACCCCCACACCACCGTCTTGGAAAACGAGAGTTCGAGTCCTTAATAGATCAACTACCCGAACCTTATCTGGTTTTTGGTGACCTTAATGCTCATAGCAGTCTATGGGGTGATTCTCGCTGCGACGCACGAGGTCGTCTCATTGAACAGTTCCTTTTTTCCTCCGATGCCTGTCTGTTGAATAGGAAAGAGGCAGCATAAAATAACCTTGCCTACAAAACCTACTCTTCCATAGATCTCAGCATCGCATCTCCTTCACTTGTACCATTACTCCAATGAAAAGTTCTGATTAATCCCTACGGAAGTGACCATTTTCCTGTCGTTTTGAGTACACAAACATTATACGAATGTCCTCCACGAGTTCCCAAATGGCTTATACACAAAGCCGACTGGGAACAGTTTCATAACAAAGCTCAGTTATGTTGAACTGACATATGTGGGCTAAGCATAGATGAAGCTGTGCAGTACTTCACAGCTCTCCTTATTAACGCAGCAGCCAAACGCATCCCACAAACATCCCGACAGCCCGGCAAGCGACACGTCCCATGGTGGAACACTGAGTGTCGTAATGCGCGAAAGGAGCAGAAAAGGCATTGGGGTTGCTTCGGAACTCACCGACAGCCGAAAATCTCGACACCTTCTAGAAAATAAAGTCTCAAGGCAGGAGAAGGCGTCGGCAGGCCAGAAGAGAACGCTGGGGAAAGTTTTTGTCAGGGATCAATTCTGGAACATGGTTTGTAGGATAGCAGGAAAACAAGTACACACACTTCCACTCGTAAACAGTCAGGGTGATACCTTGGAAAATCAGGCAAACTTCCTCGATGCACACTTCGAACGGGTGTCCAGCCCGTCCCACTATACTGACACTTTCCAAAAATACAGAACAAGAATAGAAAAGCAGAAACTTGAACACAACTGCACTAGAAACGAGGCATATAACCAAGCTTTCAGTCTAGCTGAGCTCCGAACATCTCTAAACTCCTGCAGTACTTCTGCCCCAGGTTCTGACCGTGTGATGTATGAAATGTTAAAAACCTACCAATCGAAACGCGAGAAACCTTACTTTGTTTGTACAATGCTAATTGGTTTTCTGGCACTATCCCTACCTCCTGGAAAGAGACTATCATTATTCCCATTTTGAAACAGGGCAAGAACCCTTCTTTAGCTTCGAGTTATAGGCCTATTGCACTTATAAGCTGCTTCTGCAAAGTCTTGAAAAAATGATAAACTGCCGACTTGTACATTTCCTTGAAACAAACAATTTGCTAGACCCATTTCAGTGCGGGTTTCGAGAGAGTAGATCCACCACAGACCACCTTGTTTGTATTGAGGCACAGATCAGAGACGCTTTCGTCCATAAACAATATTTTCTCTCTGTGTTTCTCGATATCAAAAAGGCTTATGATACAACGTGGCGCTTTGGAATTCTAAGAGACCTGGTCCACCTTGGCGTGCGTGGTAGAATGTTTTCCATAATCGAGAGTTACTTGTCCAATCGGACATTCCGTGTCCGTGTTAGCAGATTTCTCTGCCAAACATTTGTCCAAGAAACAGGCGTGCCGCAAGGTGGTGTACTTAGTTGTACACTTTTTATTATCAAAATGAATTCCTTGCACCTGTCCATCCCCCGCAATATGTTCTATTGTACATATGTCGACGACGCTCAGCTTGGCTTCAAGTCATGCAACTTGGCAATGTGTCAGCGGCAGGTTCAGTTAGGTTTAAACAAGGTCTCCAAATGGGCAGAGGAAAACGAATTCCGAGTGAACCCACAAAAAAGCATGTGTGTCTTGTTCTTCCGAGAGAGAGGCATGCACTCAGAACCCGACATTAAACTGAACGGTCAACGTCTGTCTGTGAATGCGGAGCATAAATTCTTAGGCCTTATCTTGGACAACAAGTTGACCTTCGTACCGCACATCAAGTATTTAAAAACAAAATGTTTAAAAGCCATGAATGTTTTAAAAGTGTTGTCACGTACAACTTGGGGTAGTTACAGGCAATGTCTCATGAATTTGTATAGAAGCCTCATTCGCACCCGCTTAGATTATGGGGCCGTTGTCTATCAGTCTGCGACTCAAAGTGCTTTGAAGATGCTGGACCCCGTGCACCATTTGGGCATCCGCCTTTCTACGGGTGCTTTTCGCACCAGCCCCGTAGAAAGCCTTTATGTTGAGTAAAATGAGAGGTGGCTTCATCTGCAGATAACTTACATGTCCCTTGTTTATTTCCTTAAGGTGAAAGCAGATAAGAAGCACCCCTTATACTCTACTATTAATGATTTGTCGAGCTCAATTCTGTTTCAAAACAGGCCATCGATGAGGCAGCCCTTCTCAGTTCACCTGAAAATTCTAGCTGAGTAAACTGGAGTCCCACTTGAACACAGTTTAATGGCTCCTGATAGCATATCCGCCACCGTGGCAATGGGAGACTGTAGACTGCAATGTGTCCTTTCTAGAAGTTACAAAACATGCGCCTATTGCCCATATCCGAGCAAACTTCCTGGAACTTCAACACAAATACACACGTCCTGAGTTCTTTACAGATGCCTCCAAGTCCAAATCCTCTGTGTCCTACGCTGCTGTCGGCCCATCCTTTTCGGATGCTGGCCCGCTACATCCAGGCACAAGTATCTGCACAGCGGAAGCTTACGCGATACTTGTGGCTGCTAAACACATCAAACAATTACAAATACAAAAAGCAGTAATTTATGCAGACTCCCTCAGTGTGGTAACGGCTCTGCACAGTCTTAAAAAATAAAAAAACGTGCCCTTGTCTCACTTTACTTTATTTTCTTTACACTCTAAACACTCAAACAACATGTTGTAGTGTGCTGGGTGCCAGGGCAGCGTGAGATCCAAGGCAACGTGAGGGTGGATCAGCTCGCTGCATTCGTCCACAAAAGCACTGCCCCTACACCCATATTAATCCCGGCCCTTGATCTTAAGCCGTCTCTCAAACGAAACCTCGGGGGCTACTGGCGGAGCAAGTGGGATACACACACACAAAACAAACTACACATTATTAAGCCACACCTTGGTCATTGGCTGTCAGTATCAAAATCGCGTCATACAGAGGTAATACTAACGATACTCAGGATAGGACACATACACGACACACACATATTTTTTGTCCGGTGGCGATCCACTATTGTGTGACAGATGTGGTGAAACATTAACAGTCCTTCACATGTTGATTCAGTGCAAACACCTAGAAACTCTAAGAAAACAGCATTTTCCATTACCCTACCGACAACATGTACATTTACACCCTGCAATGTTCGTTGGTAGGGAACCGCTTTTTAGCTATAAATCATTGTTAGCGTTGTTAAAAGAAATTCTTAGCTTTCATACCATATACCCGGGCATTCCGTAGCACGACCTCTCCAGAGAAGTTTTCGTTGCGGTGGCTACACAACAAAGCACTTGCCTCACGGCGCTTGGACGCAAGGGTATGAACGAGTGAGGCGCTTGTGCTAATGCCATACATGTCCACCATCGTTTTTATTATCACCAACTTTCGTCAACTATTCGCAGCACACACCTTTCACGGCATGGTCATGATTTTATTACTTGTATGTTTTTACCCGTCTTACCGCGAGGAATTTTATGGCTTTTATACAGCCGCAAATCACAATGTTGTCCACATTTCTTGTCCCTTGAACTGGCGCTCTTTGGCCATCAAATGGCCTTTGCGCCAAAAAACACCATATATCATCATACCTTAGCTGAAGTGGACCCCAGCCACCCCCCGAGTGTCGCTTTGTGTCATCGAGGACGCCGTCTCGTTACTAACATATGAAAGTGTCGTGGTTCAAGTTGTTTGCGATATAGTGATGCATGACGAAGCAGTCGTAGAGCGCAATCACTTGGTCCTGCTTTCCCAAGGTGTCTGCGTAGTGAGAAGCCTTGACCTTCATGAAGATCAATGCGGCGTTCTTGTCACAAACTTCAGCTATGAGCACTAGCACCTTTTCCCTCGAAGTGTCATTGCCTACTCTGACCCTGTAGCAAATGGTCCCAATAGTTTTGCATCCAAGGTCGTCGGAACTGCTGAAGCAGTTCTCCACAGCGTCAACACTAGTCCGACGCTTTCTCGAGCGAACAAGCAGCGTTTAAGCGAGCTGTTGCTGGAATTTTACACATGCGTTTGCACATTCTTTGAAAATATGTCAAACACTAATTACAAAGCTCCGTATTATTCCCTACGACGACGCGCACCACAAACGGCAGCAGTCTTATTGTGTTTCTCGAACTGAATGGCATGCCATACAAATAGAGTTAAGAAAAGCTTCAGCATGGCGTGATACAGCCTTCAAGCACGCTCCTGTCATTGCCAGTTTTTTTTTTTGTGAAAAAGAAAGAGACCACGCTTCGCTTTTGTGTCGACTAGAGGAAGTTGAAATATGACATAAATAAAGACGTGCACTCTCTGCTCAGAGTCGATTATTTTTGTGACAGGCTGTGGCGCGCAAAAAATTATTTCTCTTTCCTAATGTAGTCGAAGTCATTCGTTCTGCTGATCTCACTCTCCAGCCCGAGCAGTGTTTCAATTCGGCTATGAAGAAATAAAGTTTTTTAGTGACGTCGTGAGCACTGCTATTGTTCGGCCTGATCCTTACAAGACTGCTGCCATCCCTGTTTTTCAAGCTCCAGCTGACCAGAAAAAATTCAGACACTTTTTGGGTCTGTGCACGTACGACCGGGGCTTTATTGAAAATTTCTACGAGATCGTAGAGCCACTAGTACGTCTCAAGCTTGACGACACACCATTTTTCTGGCCTGATGAACAGCGGTCTCAGCAGATCTTTTTCTCCTATTCTTGGCGATTTCGATGAAGGTGCTGACGTAGCAGTACGCCCAGATGCAAGCAATATTGGTCTTGAAGCCATCTTGGTGCAAACACATGACGGGATTGAATGAGTGATAGCCTATACGCAAGTGTCCCTCTGTTTCGCGCAGAATCAAACTATTCCACTCCAGCGAAAAATGCCTCATGGTCATTTCAGCTACAACAAAATTGAGGCCATAGGTATACGGATGACCATTTAAAGCGGTGACTGATCATCGTGCTTTGTGTTGATTGGCCAATCTACAAGACCTTTCAGGGCGACTAGCATGCTGGAACCTGCGCCAACAGGAATTCGATGTCACCGTGTGTACAAGTGAGACAAAAAGCACGAAGATGTCTACACGTTGTCACGAGTATCTCTTCAATCTGACAGAGAGCCACAGAAAAGGAAGGCGCCTTCGAGGTAACACTCAGCAGGCGGGATCTGATCTCTCATCGACGAAATAACGCCGATCTAAGGCTGATTCTAGATCACTTAGAACGTGGCACGGCGCCCATTTCTCGTCTAATGTCGCGAACGTCGCCATCATTTTAACCAATGAATTGGCGTCATAAACAGAAAGAACACCGGGTAGGATGACAGATATCATCTTCTGCTCCTGTCTGAAGGCCCCCGCGATGACGCCTTATTAGCTTTCAACGACAAGCCCACATTGGTCATCAGGGCTACTCGAGAACTCTGGATCGGGTGTCATAATTCGACTACTGGCCTAGAATGTCTGCCTGCACCAAACGATACGTGAAGGAATGCGCTCCATGCCAACGTCGCAAGACACAACCAATAAAGCCTGCAGCCAGCCCCACCGTAGTGATTTATTGTCTAAGGTACTCGGCTGCTGACCAGCAGGTCGCGGGATCAAATCCTGGCTGCGGTGGCTGCATTTCCGATGCAGGTGGAAATGTTGTAGGCCCATGTGCTCAGATTTGGGTGCACGTAAAAGAACCCCAGGTAATCTAAATTTCCTGAGCCCTCCACTAAGGCGTCTTTCATAATCATATGGTGGTTTGGGTCGTTAAACCCCTCATATCAATCAATCAAAGCCTGCTGGCAATCTATAGCTGATTGATCCGCCACATATTACGTTTCACCAAGTGGGAATGGACTTCTTAGAACCGCTTAGAGCGTCTTCTTCCGTAAACAAATAGATTATTATCGCAACCAATTACTGCACGCGTTATGCTGAGACAAAACCTCCCCCACAAGGGACTTCATCTGAAGTAGCCAGTTTTTTATGCATAAAATTGTGCTTTGGCATGGCGCCCCCCCATATGTCAATACTAACCGAAGATCATCATTGACGGTGAAACATTAGCGTGATATTTTCAGGTTGAGTTACACAACCATCGTAAGACCACTGCATACCACCCTCAGAGCACTGGCTTGACAGAAAGGCTAAAGAAAACTCAAGCCGACATGATCTCTATGTACGTGAGTTGCAGCACAAAACGTGTGATGACATCGTGCCATACATATTTGCGTACAACACTGCGACACAGGAAACTACACGCTTCACACCATTTCGGCTCGTTTCTGTCGAGGTGTCCGCACTATGCTATATGCTATCATCTCGTAAGAGGCCATCAACGAACTAGACCAATTAGCCTCAAACACCGGTGAGTACAAGCAGTGAAATGAGAAAGGCCGTGAACAGACCCGCTTGCAGATCAGAACAGAACAGTGTGCAGATGCACGGTGGTACTACATCCACCATTGGAAAGCCAACTATGATGCCGGTGACCAATTCTGGGTTTACACACTCACTATATAGTGAGGTCTCAGCGAGAAACTTTGCGGAAGTACTTTGGACCTTACAAAGTACTCAGAAGTGTGAAAGAGATGAACTACGAAGCGGTTTCCGACAGAGGCTCGCCATTCTTCCAGAGCATGTTATCTCGCCCAGAGATTGTACATGTCATCAGCCTAAAGTCATAGGTTACGCGCTGATTCGAATTTTTTTCGAACGCCTGCGAATTCCGCGAGTTTCAGATTACTGACCCTGGGACACATTTTCTCTCATGTGTCAGATTGTTTATTGTTTGTTTTTGTTGCAAACTTTGACACGCTGCTGTGTACGCGTTTTTGTTTCAGTATCGAGTCGAAGCTTTCTTGGGAGGAGAAATTGTTTGATTTGTGGGGTTTATCGTCCCAAAACCACCATATGATTATGAGAGACACCGTAGTGGAGAGCTCCGGAAATTTTGACCACCTGGGGTTCTTTAACCTGCACCCAAATCTGAGCACACGGGCCTACAACATTTCCGCCTCCATCGGAAATGCAGTTGCCGCAGCCGGCAGTCGAACCCGCGACCTGCGGGTCAGCAGCCGAGCACCTTAGCCACTATACCACCACGGCGGGGCTGGGAGGAGGAATAATGTTATCTGGTGTTCTGTGCCACTAAACGAAGAACACGAAAATGAGCAACCAGCGTCAGCCGGAGAAGTCATTCATAGTGTCTGACATTTTGACAGTTGCGTCTGCTTGTACGTTTGTTTGGGTACCAGAGCGTGACAATATATGTTGTAACCGGGTCAGGACGAGGACGAAAAAAGCAAACTATAAAACGGTGAAAAAACTGTTTATTTGGCCTCAATTTTGGCCAACAAGCGAAAAGTAAGTATACAGCGACACAGTGGCACCGATAGCGGCGAAGAGAGTGTCAGCCGTTGATCAATTAACAACAGTGAAATGCGTGGGCATTCATATATGTGACATCAAATATTACAGTGTTATCATCAGTCGACAGGTAGGTTCCAGAATAATCTGCAGAGTTTACGGAGTGGGCTTCACCTTAGCAGAAAATATACTACACGCCCGAAGCTTCTCGAACACTGCAGGCAAAGATTGCGCTGAGAAATACGTACAGTGTGACGGAGCGATAACTTAACTTGGAGAAAGGACGTAGCATTGCCTGCTCCAAAAAAGACATCGTCCTGACGCTTTAAACAAAGATGAAAGTACAAAAAGAGTGAAAAAACAAACAAAACAGTACAATACAGCAGCATCAGCAACAACAACAAAGATACACTGTTTTAGTTGGTTAACGCGCGTGAGAAGGCTTGAAGTGCACGACATGGGCGACTTAAGGCTGCTATCAGCAACATGTCATCACGATTTTAGTTCGCATTGCCAGGTTGTCCTCGATGGTATCACGAACTTAGTTCGTGATACCATCAAGGACGACCTCGTAATCAAGTGCGCTGGGGCGTCAAACTATCCTGGATGGCCCGAAGCACCGTCGCAGAAGTTTTCACTAAGTCCACGCCAGCGTGTCAGCCTCCATACCCAAACACGTTCACCGGGCTGTTATTACACAGAGCGTCGTCGAAGATTGTAACAGCGGCTGTCGGCCGTCTGTCTGTTGGTACTTGAACGGAGGCGGGCGAGTTGTCTTGCTTCTTCAGCGCGTAGAAGGTACTCACTCACATCAAGTCTTTTTTTTTCGTCAGTTACGTTGGGCAATGTAGTGTTCAGCGTCGTTACCGGGGTCCTTCCGTAGACCAACTGCGCCACTGCACCATTTGCGTCATTTGTTGTGTGGCGGTTTTGCATGTGAAGGTTACGTACGGAAACATGGCATCACACGTCTTGAATCCGACCTCGACGTACATGGCCAGCATGCCGACAATATTCTTCTTTAGGCATTCGGTAAGGCCATTGGTCTGTGGGTGGTACACTGTCGCGGGGCGGCGAGTTATCTTGCTGTATGCAAAATTGCTTGGTTTAACTCGGAAGCAAATGCCATACTGCTGACATTGATTAGGACCTCCGAAGTGTGTGACACAAGACGTTGTTTTGGAGAAATAATTCGGCTGCCACAGAGCACTACCTTTGGACAGGGCTTTTGCTTCGGCGTAGTGCGTAAGATACATGGTAACTACCGCTATCCATTTGTTTCCGACAGCCGACGTTGGAATCTGCTCAAGTATTCCCAGACCGATTTGCCGGAACGGTCGGCGTGGTAGTTCGATGGGCTGCAGAAGTCCTGCTTGCCTTGTCGGCAGTGTCTTGCATTGCCGGCAGCCCCGGCATATCTTCACGTAGTGAGTTGCGCCGGTGGAAAAGCGTGGCCACTAGTATTTTTCTTGTATTTTCGCGAGAGTGCCAAGTGGCAGGAAACACCGACTTTGAAAGGCCTGCCGCAGGAATAAGAGTGAAATATCAACGCTGCCTAGGTGACGGCTAGGCACTCTTTTTGCGTTGTGGAATAGCTAGCTTCAGCCCTGAATAGCGACCAGCTATCATAGTGATAGCTCCCTCCAGGCCGTTGTTCTTTTGTACAAGGGTGGCGCTGAGTCCAACGCTGCTTGCGTCATTGTGTACCTCTGGTCACCGTATTCGTAAAAATGGGAAAGTAGCGGCGGTGCCTGCAGGCGTCATTTCAGTTTATAAGATGCTTCAACTGGCGTCATTTTTGACATAAAATCGACGTCGGTCTTCATGAGCTGTGTAAGTGGCTCAGTAAACTGTGAAACGTCTTTGAAGAAGTTTGCGTAACACGCGCAAAAAACAAGAAATCGGCGCATGGCCTTCGCGGTGGATGGCGGGAAGGTGGCGATGGCAGCTGTTTTCTGCGGGTCTGGGTGCACTCCAGTATTGCTACTCACGTGACCCCAAAACAGGAGCGCCTTGTATGCGAAGTAGCCTTTCTCTGGCTTCAAGGCGAGTCCTCAGTTTGATTGCTAGAATTACGAATTCAAGGCGCTGGAGGTGCTCATTCTAGATCAACAAAACATCATCCGATAAACGATGCAAGTCTGCCGTTTCAAGCCAGCCAGAACTGTATTCATGACTCGTTTGGAAGTTGCGGGTGCCGATTAAAGACCAAATGACATAAACTTGAACTCAAACAAGGCGTCCGTTGTTATGAAGAAAGGCTTTTTCGGCCTCTCTCGTTTACTTCAATTTCTCAATAGCCGGTCATGAGGTCCTTTTAAGTACCTCGCATTGTGAAGGAGATCTAGAGTGTCGTCTTTCTGCCATAGTGGGTACGAATTCTCCTTCGAGATTCTGTTCAGGCGGCGATAGTCGACGCAGAAGAGTAGGGCATCATCCTTATTCTTCAATTACACCAGCGATGACCTCCATGTACTCTTTGAAGGCTAAATGATGCCATCGCGTAGCACTTCGCCTACTTGTTTCTTTTTGGCATCGCGTTCTTGCATCCCCACTGTACTGGTTTTGACGGAATAACCTGGCTCTTTCTTTCGTTACAATTAGATGTCTCGCCTCGGGGGTCTGTCGTATTCTCGAAGATGGCGAAAAGCCGTTATTTTATTCTGGAAGCAGGTTTCTGGGCTTTTGTTGCTGATGCGTCGGAAGGCTTTGTTTAACTTTGAAAGCCGTTTGAAGCGCTTGAGTCATCGAAGTTTATTTTGCAGCAACAATGAGGGCGAAAACGTTGCCGGCTTTTGATGTAAGCAACTTCTTCGATGTAAGCAACTATCGTATCCTGGCTCACGTGTTAGTGTCACTACCGACTCGTTGCTGAAGTTCATAACCACTTCTCTTGCGTTACCCGTTCGTAGCTCGGCTATTCCTCTGTCGAAGCAAACATCACTGTTGATCAAGATGTGCTGGTCGCCTTCAATGATGCTTTGCTTGTCTGTTGAATCTTGAGTGCTGACAAAATGCCGATGCTGGAGTTAGTATGGAAGGTAACCTTGTCTTCAAGCACATTCAGCACGTGTTTTTATGATGGCGTGTGCGGCAGCAGTGCTTTTTCTGTGTACAGGAATATTAGCTGCAACCTTAAGTCGATGGCGGCGCCGTGTTGACTTAGGAAGTCCATCCTAAATATCACAATCCTAGAGCACTGCTCTTTGAGCAGATGGCTCGCGTGATAAGGACGGTTCTTGATGGTCACTCTTGCTGTGCAAACGCCAGACGGCATTATCACATAACACCCAGTGGTCCGAACATCAGTACCATGCCAGGCCGTAATCACTTTACTTTCTTCAACCTCATCGCGAAAGGCCCGCTTACGAAGGAATAGTCGGTCCCCTTGTCGACGAGAGCGGTGACACTGTGGCCATCGAAAGTTTCGTCGAGGTCACTAGATTGTCGTCGTGCTCTGAGCTTTGGGTCGTGGCGTCGAGTCACGGCTACGTCAGTTTCTTCCACTGCTTTCACGTGGCGTTGTCAAAACTCCTTTAAGCGGGAAGGTTTTACTTCAGGGCTCTGTCCAGCTTGCGGCGTATCACGTTTCGACGCAATGCCGACGGCGGTGGAGGTTCTATGGTTTTTCCTCACACAGCTGTCGCACCTTCATCGTTTGCTGCCTTTCATTTTCCCAATAAGGGCTCACGGAATGGCCCCTCTTTGAGCTTCTGTACTGCAATTATCGTTGAGGGGAATTTTAAGGTCCAGGTAATTGCGAACAGGAGGAACGCCGAGGTGCCTGTTCTCTGGTGGTCAGGTATTCAGCGATGTCTCGTGGTCACTTGTCGTGCTGTGGGGGAGATGCTTTGATGGCGAAGCCGCGTAGACCTATTCGGCGGTAATGGCAGCGGGGTTGGTAGTGTCTCGCGACAACAATGCGGCGGCGTGGCCTCTTTACGTGGACGTGGGGTGGCGTCGCGTTCATGAAAAAGCAACACCTTCACCAGATGTCTCAGGGTCCTGACGTGGACAAGATCATCAGGCTATACATCGAAGATGAAACTGTTTATTCGGGCCAAACTTGTGGCCAACAAATAAAAGTACGATTGCAGCGATACACACTGGCAGCGATAGCGGCAAACAGAGCGTCGGCTGGTGATCAACTGACAAGCGGTGAAGCAAGTCGGCATTTAAACACGTGCGGTAGAATATTCAAGCGTTGTCGCTAGCGGCCTCGTGAGTTGCGAAATAATCTGTAACGTTTGCGGAGTGGACGCAATCTTAACGAAAATCTACTACAGTACCGAAGCTTCTTGAACACTACAGGCGTGCTTTGCGCTTAGAAACATATACGGTGTAGCGTGGCGACAACAAAAATCGAGAAGGAACGTGGCATATATATTGTAAGAAAGCAGTCGGAGACAGCACCTAATCTTTAGCCAGCTGCTGTATTCTCCATCTTCATTTTTGCTACTTCACTTGCCTAGTCTACGCGTCTGTGTCAGAATATAGAGGACAATACTATATAAAAAGTGGCCACTCGATCCTTTTAACGGCCGAGCAAGAAATGGCCTTACCAACCACAAGATGACGTACCCTTGCTGGCTTCTACACTTTTGTCAAGACGTGGGCTTTCATTGTCCTCAGGAGTACATCGAAAACCTAAGTTTGGCAACACGTTTTCACCAAGATAAAGTTATTTTTATACCCGCTCTACATTGTGTCCCACCGAAAACGTTAATTAATTTACCACAAAAATCAATGAAATCTGACTAGAAAGTGTTATCTTTTTGCATTTGTTTGGCACAAATGGTATACGTTCAGGTGGTTTAGATAAACTGTACATGTTTTCCTTTTGTGAAAGCTTGGGTGTGTAACCTAGTGGTAAAAACACACTCGCTTTGAGAGCTTGAAGGGACAGGATAAGTCCCAGTATTGGGTAGAAAATGTTTTCTTAGTTTATTTAGGCTGAAGGCATTATCGGGTCTGACAAGCTACTCGTGGAACTGAAAGCAGGGCTGTAGCTCGGCTTCAGGGCCCTGGGACAGTGTCTCCTGTTTATGTAAGTATGTTTCTTATGGTCGGAGCTCCAGTGTTGGTTTTCGTCACCACACTCGGCCACGACTGGACGCACTGCCAATGGGCCACACAACAATGTCTTTGATGGGTGATGCTGGCTGCATCACTGCGGTCGTAACCAGCCACGCTCCGGCCTTGCCTACTTATCTGCCTGTGTGTTGTCTGGTGGCTGGAATCACCTATGTCGCTGGGGTTTGTATACTCCATACCCCTCTGGCTACTACGGCCGCACCTACTCACTCTTGGATCGTCAGTGGACCCCGTCGCGAGCCCCCGCTGTTTGCTAGACTCCAAAATGAGTGGTTGGACGGCTGGCTACACGAATATGACAGTGAGGGCAGCGAACCGTTGGGACGATCCGCACAAGCTCTTCCACGTCTCCTTCTATCTCACTGGCGAGGCGAAGACGTGGTTTTTTAACCGCCAGATTGACCTTCCCAACTGGAACGTTTTCAAGAACATTTGAGACAAGTCTGCGCTACTACGGCAGTTCGAGCCAGTATGGCGAAAAGAACACTTTATGGTCACAAAAAACAAGTAAGCGAGTCTTATACCTCGTATATCGAAGATGTTCTCTCGCTCTGTCGACGTGTCAACAGCTCCATGTCCGCGACAAAGTGCGCCATCTGCTCAAAGGCATGCGGCCTGTCGCCTTCAACGCTTTGGTCGTAAAGGACCCAAGTCAAGCTGCTGACATTGTAGCTATGTGCCAGCACCTGGACGAACTCGAATCCGCACGGCTGCCGCTGGACAACTCTCCTGCAGCCATCCCTGCCAACCCTACTGTCGACCCCACGTTACGAGCCCTGATTCGCCGCATGATACGAGATGAACTGCAGTCACTCGGGTTTACAGCTTGTCAGTTTTCTTTTGACACGCCCAGTACAAATTTACGGAACGTCAAGGAGGAGTTGGCGGCTATGACTCGTAATATGTACATAGACCCTCACGTCTCTGAAGCCCCACTGACTTATCGCCGCAGTTAGTCCAGCCTTCGTTCCACCGATACCACCGACGACGACGCCAGCCCACCTGGCGTCCCTGGCGCCCAGCACGTAAAACCTGCCTTACTAGGCTCCACCGGCGCCAGCACAAACAACCAACCCTACTATCAATCATGGCGCCCGACGAGACCTACAGGCTACTATTGCGGATATTGTGGACACTTCGTACGTGTCTGTCGCAAGCGTCAGCGAAACGAGCGTCGTGGTTTTGACACTTATGAACACGATGACTATGCCAAAGCAAGCACTTTCCAGCCCCATCCTTACGTTACGCTCAACGGTCGCTCTTCCTCGCCATCAAAAACTCCTGAAATGGCTCCTCGCTACCGTGGTGCCAGGCATCGCTCGGCGTCCCCTCTCCGTCACTCTACGTCGCCATTTCAATCAGTAACACAGGTCACCAACCGTCGCCCGGACAACTAAATTACGCAGCTTTGGGGGGAAAAGCTTCATTCAGCGAACTGAAAAAAATGACAGCATATCCACGGAGTGAATGATGGATAGGGGGGCGAAGCATCCGGTCGTTTATCCGTTCTTGCTTCCGTCCATCCGTGCGTGCGTCTGTGTGGCCGCCCGGCGTCCATCAGCCCGTCCGTGCGTGAGTGTGTTCGTGCGTCCGCGCGTTTATCTGTGCGTTCATCTTTGCTTTCGTCCATGCACCGCTCCTGCATCCATCCACGCGTCCATCCGTCCATGCTGCCAACAGTGCGTTCGTCCATGCATCTGTCTGTGTGTCTGTTCGTCCGCCTATTCAGTACTCCCAGTACCACCATCTCGCATCTCTCCACCATATATTCCTCATATAGAAGCACCGCCATCCAGCGGACATTTCAAGGACTGAAGGAGAGGAGGCACATGCACACTTCTTTACAGCTTGCACTTCGTGTCTACTTCCAATCTTTAACCACCTCGAGTTCATGGTATATTCTAGTTCACTGTATTCATGGCACTGCGGCCCATTGCTCGCTAAACCTTTCTAAAACCTAGGAGTTTACGCGCAGCAAGCATAACGCCGCAACCCTTTCCCTTTTTCTCTGCGTTGTTGAACAATAAAAATTCGCAGCGTGCGCATTTACTAAAAGCCAAATTCTCATGTTTCTCATTCCCCCTTAGCAGCCATTGGCTTCTAAATTGAACACTATCATTTATTGTTCAGCAACGCACAGAAGAAACCTCTCACTGGCACCACCTTGGAGGTCAAATCGTAATACTGTTACACACTACTACTACGGCCACTAGGGATGAACGGGTGCCGCTATAAGGCGCTTCTCCCCTAGAAAATTCCTCCAGAACATCCTCATATCATGATATGTGTTTCGGTGGACGGCATAGAAGTGGGAGCATTATTAGATACTCGTGCGCGTTTCTCGGTCATTCACAGAGATTTGTGTGAGCGTCTTCACAGAGTTTCTACGTCCTACGATGGACCTACGTTGCTCGCGGCTCAAGGGGACGCCAGCCGACTTTCCGCCATGTACACTGTTCATGTCTACATTGATGGACTTCTCTATTATGGGCAATTTGCAGTGCTTAGTTCGTGTACTCAACAGCTAATATTAGGATGGGACTTTCAACGGCGTACGCGTCCATCTGCTGCCGGCAATACGTCCTACACATGAACGATACCGCCTATCTGCTTCACGCAGAAGACGAAGCACTTCGTTTTTATGATGCAGAAGACACTGAGCTATCTTCGCACAGTCAGTGAATTGTTACACTTCTGTCTGATGTCATTGACTACGGCGATGTGCTCGTAGAACCCTCCGTACGCTGTGTCACCAGAGGAATAGCCTTTGCATAAGGTCTAATACGTTTCGACGATGGCTTCGCACTCGTTTGTGCAACAAACCCGAAGCCCAAAAAATTCTGGTTCCGAAGGGTTCAACGTTGGCTTGCGTGGCTACACCGGAGCCTTTCTCTTTGGTAACTTTTCACGATGCTTTTTCTGAAGATCTCCCTGATGCACGTTCCCCATCCACGCCCACCCTCCACCACCATCAGCTCTGACCTGACCTCTTTGCAGACCCAACAACTGTTTGCCTTGTTGACTAACCATGAAGCTTTGTTTGACGCCAATTCACCCGTAGCTGCACAGACGTGCGTCACTAGGCATCGCATTGAGACTGAGGGCGCGTCAATCGTACGTCGTCGCCCGTATCACGTATCAGTAGCTGAGCGGAAAGTTATTTAAGAAAACGTCGACAACATGTTGTGATGGAACATATTACGCCCGTCTGCTGGCCCTTGGTCATCACCTGTCGTCTTTGGTCGAAAAGAGACGGTTCCGTGCCTTCTGCGTAGATTACTGGGCGCTAAACAAGATCACGCGCAAGAATATATACCCTATGGAACGTAAAGATGACGCCTTGGATTCCCTGCAATGAGGTCAATAATTCTCGAGTCTCGATCTACGTTCGAGATACTGGCAGATACCGATGCACAAGGGCGATGAAGAAAAGACGGCATTTTCGACACCAGACGGACTTTACGAGTTTCATGTAATGCCCTTTGGCCTATGCAACTAACCCATAGCATTCGAACACATTTTTAGATCATTTTGCGTGGTCTTAAGTAAAAAACTTTCCTGTGCTATTAAGACGACATCATTGCTTTCTCGTCAACCTTCTCTCAACACTTACACAATTTAGACGAAGTCCTGATGTGCCTTGGTATGGCTGGCCTTCAGCTGAACACGAAACAGTGCCGTCTTGCCAGCAAGACATTTAAGGACTTAGGCCACATTGTGAGTAAGGATGGAATTTCTTCTCATCCTGATAAAATATCGGCCGTTATTCATTTTCCTCGTCCTAAAAGGACCAAGGACTTAAGCAGTTTTCTTGGCCTGGCTTCATACTTACGCGGATTCATACGAGACTTTGCCTCAATAGCGGCACTTTTGCACAAATTACTCGGTTCTGGCGCTTGCTTTGAGTGGTCTCTTGCCTGCGAATCAGTGTTCAGCCATCTGAAAAACGCCCTCACATCTGAACCAGTACTTCGCTATTTCGATAAAACAGCACCCACACTCCTGCATACTGACGCTAGCGGTCATGGAATCGGAGGTATTCTACTGCAGCGTGATGAATCACCGCGTGAAAGAGTCGATACGTATACAAGCCGCGTCCTGACCAACACCGAGAAGAATTACAATATTACTGAAAAGAAATGTTTAGCTGTCGTGTGGTCAGTGCAGAAATTTCGACATGGCCGACATGGCTGCATGGCCGTCATTTTACCATAATTACAAACCACCATGCCTTATGTTGACTTTCCACACTCAAGAAATTGTCAGGACGTATTGGGCGATGATTATACGTCTTCAAGAATGCGACTTTAATATTACCCACAAGTTCCGCAAAAAGCACCAGGACGCAGATACACTTTCTCCGGCGATGTGCTCGTAGAACCCGAAGCCCGCTTCCTACAGCGCCGTCCACTGCTTCTTCTACTAACTTCAGCGAGGAACGCTTGGATAGTCCTTCCACATCTGTTTCGTCCTTAGCCGCCATTAACAAGATCCGTCCTGACGACCACGGCTCCATCATAACGCATCAACTCGCTGACGCTTACTATAGACGCATCATGGATCGCCTTCAAGGGAAATTGCGACCGCCTAATGCCAGCCTTCTGCGGCAACTCAGGCATTTCAAGCTCTATAACTGCGTTCTTTACTATCACATCTATCACCTGGATGGTCAATGCTGGGTTCCCGTTCTGCCTCGCTCTCTTCGAGCCGATATTCTTAAGGCCTACCACGATGATATGACTGCTGGTGACTTGGTTTCTAGAAAATATATGATCACATTAAAGGTCATTTCCACTGGCCAGGGATGCCTGCCAGCCTAGCAAAGTACGTCGCCTCCTGCAACCTTTTTCAGCGCCGAAAGTTCCCGACATCACCTCAATGCGCAGAACTGCAACCACTTCCATGTCCGTCGGCACCATTTAAAGTCGTTTGCATCGATCCATACGATCCCCTTCCCACAACTCCCAGTGGCCATCGATGGATAGTAACAGCTGTCGACCACTTGACACGTTATGCTGAAACGTCCTGCATGAATTCGGCCTCCGCTTCTGACGTGGCTACATTTATGCTTGAAGCCTTCATCTTGCGTCACGGAACTCCTCGTGTCATACTTAGTGACCGCGGAAAAGCTTTCTTTTCACAAATTGTGGAAGAATCGCTAAAAGCCCCCGGCACCAGCCACAAGACAACCTCCGGCTATCACCCCCAAACCAACGGGCTCACTGGGTGTTTTCATCGCACTCTGTCTGAGATGATAGCCATGTACGTTGAGCCATACCACACAAACTTGGTTGTGATTTCGTCGTTCGTATCATTCGCTTATAATACCACGGTACAACGCACAACTGGCTACTCGCCGTTCTACCTTGTCTATGGCCGATCGCTATCTTCTTTCCCGGACGTCTCGTTCTTGACAGCCCCAGTTACACCATCTGCATCCTCCTGTGAACAATATGTCTCCCGCCTCCATCACGGTCGCCAGCTCACCAGACTCAACAATGAGGAGAGACAAGCCCATAAAAATCCGCATGACGCATCCCACACCGCTGTGACCTTCCTCCCCGCCCGGCGACGCGGTGCTACTCCGGACACCAGTTCGCACTGCTGGCTTGTGCGACAAATTTCAGTTTTGGTTCCTCGGCCCATACACTGTCTTAGAGCACACCTCGACCGTTAATGATCGCATTGAACCTGTGATTGCTCCAGGTGACCGGCGCTATCACGGTACTGAGTTAGTGCATGTCTCGCATATGAAGCCTTTCGCAAGGCGTTATTCGGATATATAGGTTGCAGCCAGGATGGCCACTCTCATGCACGGCGAATTAGTGTGGCCATTTAAAGCACACTTCTTCATTACCTTTACAATCTTATCATCACCTAGTGTTCTTCATCTTCATCGGGATGACCCTTGAGTCGGTTCTGTGCCTCATAGGTAACGGCTGCGGCCACGTCTTCCAGGTTTAATAAAGACGTGTAAAGGACTACGTCAAAGTATATATATATATATATATATATATATATATATATATATATATATATATATATATATATATATATATATATATAAGGAGATCTAACAGGCAGTTGCTAAGAAATGTACAGGGGAAGTTATTAGAACCAATGGAATGTAAATAGGAAGAAAGAAAACTTGGTGAAAAATGTCGTAGGTTCAATTCCTGCTCATGGCTGGTTATTTTTTCACCCACTTTTCTTTTTTCTTATTTACATTCCATTGGTTCTAATAACTGACCCTGTACATTCCTTGGCAATACTGTCTGTTAGATCTCATTATTATTGTGTTAAAACACGGAAAAACGAGCCCTTCGGTATACACTTCTTTCCTTATATATATATATATATATATATATATATATATATATATATATATATATATATATATATATATATATATATATAAGGGAAAGAAGTGTATACCTAAGGGCTCGTTTTTCCGTGTTTTTAACACAATATTAATGAGATATAACAGACAGTAATGCCAAGGAATGTACAGGGGAAGTTATTAAAATCAATGGAATGTAAATAAGAAGAAAGAAAAGTGGATGAAAAAATTACCAACTGTGAGCAGGAATATATATATATATTTATAAGGGAAAGACGTTTTTACCTAAGGGCTCGTTTTCCGTGTTATTACACAATAATAATGAGATCTAACAGACAGTAATGCCAAGGATTGTATAGGGGAAATTATTAGAACAAATGGAATGTAAATAAAGAGGGTATATATATATATATATATATATATATATATATATATATATATATATATATATATATATATATATACATATATATATATATATATATATATATATATATATATATATATATATATATATATGATTAAGCAGGAAGAAGCGCGTACAAAGTGTGCATAAGCCAACGTTCCGGCTGGTGGACCAGCCTTCGTCATATTCAATGCAGTACTTACATTCACTGTACATAGGTAGGTGGATGTTTACACAGGTGACGTGCACCATGGTCAGATGCTGTGCGCGACGAGATCAAGGCACAGCACATATGAGAAATATAGGCACTGTGTCAAGCACACTTAGCACAAGATTGCCCTCTACGAAAAAAATAATATCCAAAAAAAACTCTTTCACAAAGAATTAAACATCCACACACGCAAAAAAAATAGATATGCTTGTCGTCACGCAAAATAGACTATGAACTGTATATTAGGCAACTACGCTAGCCAATTTACCGGCGTTTTCGTTGAGACACCAAAAGCTGTTTTGAACTTGGGAATTAGAAATGATTCGCGTATCTTGCGCTTACATTGTGCCATGAATTACGCCTCCAATACAGTCGCCTTAAATGATTCGAAGGTATGTACGGTAGTGGCAACATGTCTTGAAATCGGCAGATGAGGCATGGAGTGCGGACGCGCCTCGTGATTGTTAAAACAGTAGCAAAATGCAGTTTTGGTATGACCGGTATACTGCAAGTGGTAAATGAAGCACTCCACCAGGTGAACTACATTATCTTTGTCACAGGTAAAATCACCACAAATTTCGAAACTAAAATTGTTGGCGGAGCTTTTAGCAACAGCGGTGGTCGTAGTCTTATTGCATACCTTGCATCGAGGTTTGTGGCATGTATTGCAACGAGCGTGTGAAATTTATATCGTATACGTACATCACAAGACGTGTGAATGACCTGTAATTTCCTACAGCAATCATTAACGGCCTGGGGTGGCTCCGAGGAAGCTTTCTCGGTGTGCTCATTTTGCGTCAATATGTTGTGAAGTCTCTTAACAATGGCTGTTACATTCGGTGAGGACACGCTATGCGTTAGAACAAGGTTAACACTATTGAAGGTGTTGGAACATTTCTATGCATTGACAATCGTTTTACAGTCAAGCATGTCTGCACGCGCCACTGCGGCATCAATATTCTGTGCAGGGTATTTCTGCTTTAGAATAGATAAACAGTCTATCACAAAAGGCACTGCAGCTTGCCTGCTCAGAGGAAATGTGTTTAAAAAGAACAGCTTGGCTGTATGGTATGTTGAATTGGCAAGGCTTAGTGTGACTGCTGTTGAAAGCACGTATTGTTGTCGGACATCAGGATTTCGATAAAGCTCGGTGAATAAGTGGCTGTTTAATGGACTAACAAATACGTCCAAGAACTTTATATTTTCCGTCGAGTAGACGTGCGTAAAAGAAATAGATGGTTGAACGTGTTTGAAATCTGATACGAATGAGAGAAGGTGAAGTTCACTATTAGCCCCAATAAAGAAAAATATCGTGAATGAGTGTTTTATAGCATAGCGGTTTTAATTAGCGACTGTGTAAAAACTGCTGTTGAAGCTTCCCCTTAAATATGTTGGCATAGTTGGTCCCACAGTTGGTTCTTATAGAAGTACCGCTGTCCTGCACGTAAAGCACTTCACTGACTACAAAATTGTTCATCTGGAAAATCATTTCCAGTAGTGCCGCAGTGGTAACGCGGTTTAGTGGCTTACAGGTGGAAAATTTGTGGAACACTTCTACAACAGCCAAGATGCGGCCCGAATGAGGCATGTTATTGTAGGGGGAAGATACATCCAGCGTTACCAAAAAGACCCCATCAGGCAGGGTGATATATCTAACCACCGAAAAAAAGTGGTTTGTGCCCCTAAAGAAAGGCCGATGCGTGGTGGGAATGTCACGAATCAACGTAATAAAACAGTTCTTCTGCCACAGTGTCGTTTGCAGAGGTTATGGGGTGGCCTGGGTTGTTCCAATTATGAATTTTTGGGACCTTGTTAAATCGGCCAGCAGATGAACTTAGCAGGACCAGTGTTGTGGGTGCCTTATCACATATTTTTTATCTCGCCATCGTGTCATATATTCATTTATATATTCATTTTTCATAATTCCTTTGAAGTCCATTGTGGGGTCTGCAGTGTCTAGCAAAATCAAGGGTCATTAAAAGGCCGAATAGCCTCCTTAATACAGTCTGCTGTGTTGATAACCACACTGGCACCAACCCTATCAGCTGACCTAATGGTGGTGTCGTACTGCTTTCTTATTTTTCGACAGCCTTCAGTTCTTCATTACGCAGATTTCAAAAAAAACTAAGTTTTCTGCCTGAATGCTTAAAAGATATTGCACTGAAGTGTATAACTATATTGTGACGACGCGGCATTATTAAGCACACAAAGCGCCTCAAACAAATAATGTTTATTGATCGCAGGAAAAAGACTGGAACGACTTCTTCGTCTTTTGCCCTCAGCCAAGGAAACTCGCGCTGCTAGTGTCGCCATCACTGGCACATACGCACGGCAATATTCCCCCTTTAAAAAGCATCGCCCCGATGGTAAACGATCGAAAAGCAAGGAGAAACCAAAAGTGCACAGTTAGCCACTGAAAGTAAGACTTCATACGCAGCACGTGGACAATTTCTGGTGAATGTCTGCGGCGCTTCGAACACTGCACACCGTCCTGAAAAACCTCATAGTTGACGTCATTGATGCGTCGAAGAACCTTGTAGGGTGCGAAGTATCTTTGCAGCAGTTTTTTGGAGAGCCCACGCTGACGAATAGGTGTGCAGACACATACTTTGTCGTCCACGTTGTATATAACGGGTCTGTGCCATAGGTTGTAATGTTTGGCATCGTCGTCTTGTTGATTAATGATTCGCAACCTGGCAAGTTGTCTTGCTTTTTCTGCTAGCTGGATAAACTCTTCGGCGTTCGTGTCAATGTCATCATTTCCATGAGGGAGCATTCCGTCTAAGGTTGACGTAACCTCGAGTCCGTAAAGGAGACTGAAGGGTGTCTTTGGAGTGGTCTCCTGACGAGCCGCGTGGTACGCGAACGTGACATAGGAAAAAATGACGTCCCAGTTATTGTGCTATATATCTACGTACATGCTTCTCATGCCAGCCAGGGTCTTATTGAGGTGTTCGGTGAGCCCGTTTGTCTGGGGATGATACGTTGATGTCTTCCTGTGAGCTGCATCACTTAGTCGGAAATGGTGTCCAAAAACTTGGCCATGAACACAGTACCTCGGTCGTTGACGACTATTGCGGGAGCACCGTGTCTTAAAAAGATAGCTTCGATGAAAAATTAGGCCGCTTCAGCTGCCGTCGCCTGTGGCAGAGCATCTGTCTCCACATATTGGGTCAGGTAACCCGTGGTGACGAATATCCACCTGTTTCCAGTGGCAGACCACTGGAAACAGGTGTATATTCGTCACCACGGGTTCGTCACCACCAAAGGGGCCCAGGAAATCCATGCCAATTTGTGCGAACGGTGTCGCCACCACTCGGACAGGCTGCAGTAGGCCAGCGTGTTTGATGGATGAAGGCTTGCGACGCTGGCAATCTAGACATGCCTGCACGTAAGTTTTGACATCTTTGGCAATTCTTGGCCAGTAGTAGTTCTGCCTTATTCTCGTCAATGTTCTTGCTTAACCCAAGTAAGCAGCGGTAGATTCGTCGTGGCATGCTTGCATTACCTCACGGCTAAACGAAGAAGGAATGACGAGAAAAAGCTGCTGCCTGCGAGTGAAAAGTTCTTATGAAGAAAGTCATTTCACAGCCAGTACGACAGCAGCCCTCTCGCAAACAACTTCGGTACCCTATTTGTTCGCCCTTGTAGGTAATTTATGAGTGGTAGCAGTTTAGCACCATCACGCTGCTGTTTAGAAAAGGCGGCAGTGTTAATCAGTCCAAGAAAGCCCGTGTAGTCGTCGTCGTTGTTGTCCTGGGATGCCGTCTCAACAGGAGACCGAGAAAGACAGCCAGCATCGGTGCGTCGTTTTCACGAGTTGTATGCAACAGTGTAGTCAAATTCTTGGAGCCGAAGACTCTATCATGCAAGGTAGCCAGACGAATCTTTCAAGTTGACTAACCAACAGAGAGAGTGGTGATCACTGATAACGGTGAATGGGCGGTCGTACAAATAAGAAGGAAACTTCAGAACTGCCCATACAAGAGCAAGACACTCTCTGTCGTGGTGTAGTTAGCTCCCGCTCGGGACAGCGTCCTGCTGGCGTAGGCGATCGCCTTTTCGTTGTTGTGCTTCGACTGTACGAGCACTGCTCTAACACCCACAATACTAGCGTCTGTATAAATTATTGTTGGCGCCTCTTCATTGATGTGAGCCAGCACGGGCGGTGTTTGCATGCGCTGACGAAGCTCGTGAAACGTCTGCTGTTGGTCTTCGTCCCATCTGAAGGTGATATTTTTCCGAGTAAACTGTGTAAATGGCCATGCGATGCGCGTAAAATTAGCAATAAATCGCCGGTAGTAGGGTAATAGGCACAGAGTCCCAAAGAAACTTCGCACTGATATTTTGTCTGATGTCATCTGGAAGTTTGTCAAGGCAGCAATTTTATCCGGGTCAAGTCGGATACTTTCGCGGCTCACGATGTGACCAAGTAAATGGAGTTCATGGAAGCCGAAATTGCGCTTTTCCGGTTTTAGAGTAAGACCAGCAGAGCGTATTGCCTCAAAGCTGCCTCGAGTCTTTCTTTGTAAGTGTTCCTCGAAAGTCGCCGAAAATACAATCACGTCGTCGAGTTACACCAAGCAGGCTCGCTACTTATGTCCCGAGAGAACCATGCCCATGAGACACTGGAATGTTGCTGGCGCCGAACACAAACCGAAAGAAAGTATCTGGAATTCATAAAGTCCTTCAGGCGTAAGAAAGGCAGTCTTCGCATGATCTCTCTCATCCACTTCGATTTGCCAGTAGCCACTTTTCAAGTACATGGATGAAAGGTAGCGTGCTTTCGTAGTCTATCCATTGAATCATCAATACGCGGCAGAGAGTAGACGTCGTTCTTCGTGATCTGATTGAGCTTCCGGTAGTTGACGCAGAAACGCAAGCTTCGTTTCTCTTTTTGACGAGTACTACAGGTGATGCCCAAGGACTGTTAGATGGCCGACTAACACCATCTTGTAGCATCGTTTTCACCTGTTTTTTGAATTGCCTCACGCTCCATTGGGGCGACCAGATAAGGTTTTTGTCGGATGGGCCTGGCGTCGAAATCCGTGATGATGCTGTATTTCGTCAGTGCCGTTTGATCAACTCTTGATGTGGATGAGAAGCAGCCGTGGAACGTTTTGATCAGCGTGAGAAGGCGGTCTCTCTAAATGGGAGATAACGCTGGACCAACGTCGACAGGTGTCGGTGTAGTGATAGTAGATGATGCTGCTTTCTCCAATAAATGACAATCAGCTGTTTGAGAGATTTCGTCGACATAGGCAAAAACCGTGTCTTTACTATGCGTCGGCGTTCTCTGCTGAAATTTGTCAATCAGAGTTCAGCGAAGCCGTCAATAACAGAGATGACAGCCCTGGCAACAGAAATGCCGCTAGTGAATGACAGCTCTTTGGTGTGTTCAGCGATGCCAGTACCATTTTGTAAGATGTCGCTGTGCACGGATACGAGGGAACAACTTCATAGCGGCAGTACGACGTAGTCATTGACAATACGGAAGCGAGGTGGCAGGTGTTCTTCATCAGTAGCAGGGTCTGAGCTTATAGCGAACGTTACGCTTTTGTCACGGACGTCAATAACAGGCTCGTATTCGCGCAAGAAATCCATTCTCATTATGAGCTGTTTGCTGCACTTGGGATGAATGACGAGGGTGGCGACAAAGGTGAAACCAGCGATGAAGAGTCGGGCCGGGCATTTTCAAACCAGTGTCATCAACTGACCTCCTGTAGTTGTTATATCGGGTCCGTACCATGGCATCTTCACCTTCCTTAGTCCGTCGGCGAGGTGTGGGCTTATTATAGAAAAGTGGGAGTCGGTGTCCAGATGAGCTGCCACTTGGTGGCCGTCATTGTGAACGACGAGGTCAGTGCTGATAACGTCAGTTACGTCGGCAGTTGTTCCATTCGTCGGATAGTCGTTGCTGTCGTTGTCTTTGGCATCGGTGGCTTCGAGCTGTCATATGTCTGGAATGGGGCCTGTTCAGAAGTTCGACCATTAGCAACCTTACCCTCCGAGGTTGCTGCGTCAAGTTTCTCCATCGCGGGCCAGGGTACTTGCCCCTGGTGATGTCGGCCAAACGGCGACGATAAGGTGAACTGCCCCGCGCGAGAGATAGAGAACATGCCCCGGGCCTCATTGGATTCTGCAGCGGTGTGTTTATAGGACTGTCGTTCTACGTGCGTTGACCATCGTACTCAGCGTAATTTTGGTAGCGAGAAAATATCGAATACTGAGCGTCGCGATAACGGCAAAATCTGTAAACGCGCCCAGCTTTGCCACAATGAAAGCATACCGGTCGACGGTCAGCGATACGCCTCAAATCGGTTTTCCGACGCTGGTAAAGAAGCGGAGACTCACTAGTGAACCATGTTGTAGGCTTCACATTTTGGCTAAACGGCATGCGTCTTGTCGACGAGATCAGCGAGGTTGGAAAATTCGTCAGTGCTGAGAGCGGCTGTGTTGTCAGGGTTGTTGGTGGTCCAGTCATTGCAGTCCGCTTTGTCGAAGGCGCGACAATGGGGCGTTGGACTGCATCAGCATAAGTAAAATGTCGACGCACATCATCATAGACAAAGGAAGAGCATGGTTGACGCACCTCATCTCGGACAACATCCGCGACAAAAGATATTACCAGCGTCGGTTCGGTTGCTGGAATTAAACCAAGCTGCCAAAGCTCCTCCCTCAAAATCTCCCGGATGACTTCCCGCAGAGGCCTGTCGCTGTCGCAGAGGCTCGCCGCATTTGTAACGGGACTACTCGCTCGAATGTTCACCGGGTTCTGCTGGCGGTACTGTTGCTGTAGGGCCCATTCAATAGTTGTAGCTTCTTTCCTGATTTCAGCTACTGTTGTTGGTAGATTTCTTACAAGCCCAGCAAACAGCTCATCTTTCACGCCTCACATTAGATACCACATCTTCCTGTCTTCCGGCATCTCGGGATCTGTCCTGCCGAAAAGACGGGTCATGTCCTCGGTGAACATAGCAATGCTCTCATTTTGGTTTTTGAATTCGAGCTTCCAAAAGACGTTGCGCATTCTTCTTTCTGTCGAGATTAGTAAAGGTGTCAATCTGCTGGTTGCGGAAGTAATCCCACGTAGCCATGCTTCTTTCCCTATTGACCTACCACGTGTGGGCCTTATCTTTCAGGTAGGAGTACACATTCGCGAACTTGTCTTCTGGGGTGGCCCAATTGTTGTCCTTCGCGCAGCGTTCAAACTGGTCCAGCCAGTCTTGGGCATCTTCATAGGTCTCACCATGAAAGCAGTCAGGAATCAAGGTGTTGTCAAGTGTAATGTGCGATGGAGCTGCAGTAGCCATGGTTGTTTAAGGACGCAAGCGATTGCTGGCAGTTTCTTACAAGAGATTGAGCTCAGGAGCCAGGCCTTGGAGACGGCGACTGAAACAAGTGGACTGGTGTGTCGGTGTCGATGGGTGAAAGTGATTCCGGGCTGAAATGTCGAGTCTGCGAAGGGGTGCCAAGCATGAAGACTATCCCGGCACCTCCACCAGTGTGACGACGCGGGATCGACGACACACAAATTGCCTTAAACAAGTACGCTTTATCAATCGCAGGAAAAAGACTGCAATGACCTCTTTGTCGTTTGCCCTTGGCCAAGTATACTGGCGCTGCTTAATTGTCACCACCACTGTCACATACGCGAGGCAATATATAGGTGCAAGTATTTATCGCATTGTAGTGAGGTGTCGAAAGTTTATACGGCGGCAGCACCTAGCATTTATTACTACTAATATTTTCATCGTAAAATAATTCCCTCAATCTCAGGGTGTGCGCGAAATTGTCTAAAGTCGGTTAGTAGCTGCAATTCATCACAATAGCCCGTAGCGGGGCGAAAATTCAAACGACGTGATAACACAGACACTTCATCTTTTACCAGACTATAGTTCAATATGATGACAACGTTTGAGACCTCACTCTAACGGGGTGTCTTACCGAAAGGAGGCGGCAGCGTACTTAATTTTTAAGTAGTAGTGCAGGTGTGCGATCAGTCACCACGCCATTTCTTAATAACTTCTTACATTTGACAGCACATATTTGATTTCTGCGTTTGTTTTTCTTAAAGTGGCACGGTAGGCTCATCTCCAGAGTACCAAGCAGGACTGAATTACACACTTTTGTTACTTCGTTCATCAGGGATTTCAAAGATGAGAGGTAGTGTTTACCAGTAATATGCAGTAGTTCTAACGAAGCCTTCTGTAAGGAGTCTTGCCACTTTTTTGCGTTATCCTTCGACAATGGAGACGTAGCAGGGTGTAGGAAATGTTGAAAATCGTTTGTTTCAATGGAAGCAGCAAAGTAAGTTTCTAACAGGGTAGTGAGCACCTCATAACGAACTCGTTTTTCCACTGCCTTTATTTTGAAATTGCTTAGAACAGTAGTGTGAGATAGAGTTTTCACTGGCATGCGCTGAAGCTAGTCAATCGTCGAAATCATTTTTTACACCATCGGAACACTTTTTTCGAAGTGAATACATTGCGTAAGCAGTAGGATCAACCGCTTTCGTAGCTTGTCTTGCCAGAGTATTGGTGGCGCCTTCTAGTGCTGCTGTTGCCGCTATGGCCGTAAAGCGTCTCTTACAACGCTGAGAAAAATGACCAAGGGAGACGGGATGACGCAGGAACTTGCAGTGGCACCATTCAGGCTGGGGGCAGTGTCTGCTGCAGGAAGTGTTACGTCGTTGACTTGACAGTGTTACTTGCCCCTCTGCGAAGAACGATAGCCAGTGGGCGGTTGGCCTTCAGAGGTGGGACAATTCCGGATCATTCTTGAAATGGACATACTGTCATCAGTGTGATCATGACGATTCTTGTTTTTTCCAGTTGTTTCCTTCAGGAGGGGCACTGCTGTGGACGGCTCGGAACCTATCCCTCAAGTTGACAGCATATTGTGACAAAGCCACAGAAATGCAGGCTAAAAACAGGGCATTTACTTTCGGTCCAAAAGGCCAAGAACGAACAACAGAGCACGCGCATCAGAAGTCCTGCATTATCCTCCTCATATGCTGGCCACAATTTTTGTCAGCTTACCTTGCGTCGATTCGCCCCTTTCAAAGGTGACTGTACCGGTCGATTGACTTTGATGCTGGAGATGGCCATGGAAACAGATGGTCACATCAAAGAAGTAAAAGTAACTCCGTGCTGTTGTAGATAAACAAAAAATCGTAGTTTTCAAGACTTGCGGGTGGGGTACGGTTTCATCCGTAATACGTGGACTATTTCTGGGCATGGGCGTCGTCGGTTTAAACTGGTATCGGAGCTTTGGGGAACTGCCTCGTAATTCGCATGCCTGGGAAGGGCCGAAGGAGAGTCGAAATAGCTTCTCCGAAAGCCCACGTTGTTGAACTGGTGTCCACACGCTTACAGAGTCACCTGATTGATAGTGTACGTTGCGTTGGCATTGGTTGTAACGGCAAGCATCGGGATATTGCTGCGTGCGAATGCGGTTCCGTGTAAGCTAGCGGGCTTCCTCGGCTTTCTGAACGAAGTCGTCAATGGTGTCAATTCCGCTGGTGTCCTGGTCTACCATGAGAATATTTTCTAACGGTGTTGTGACGCGACGGCCACAAATAAGCTCAATTGGTGTTAGGTCTGTGGTCTCGTTCACAGCGGAATTGTAAGCAAACGTGTTGTACGACAAACTTTCATGCCACGTATTGTGCTCTACATCAACATACATGTAGCATGTCGGCCAGTGTTTTGTTTAACCACATTATCAAGCCGATCGTCTGGGGATAAGGAGCTCTTCTTTCCCGATGGTTGGCATGTCTCAGCCTGGTGACTTGTTGCAATAACTCTGCCGCAAATTCTGCTCCACGATCGGTTATGAGGACAGCAGGTGCACCATGCCTATTGAAAAAAAAAACATCCACCATTGTGGCAAATTATGGCGCTGTAAATGTTGGTGGCACAATGTGTATGGTGGCGTATGGTGGAGCGGATGGTGAATGGTGCGCTTCAGCTGACAATGCTGGAGCGCGAAGCAGTGTCAGGACTACCGTGATGAGCTGCCACTAAAAAATAATTGGAATAATTGTATAAAAACGTAAAAAACGTAAAAAAGGTCCGACAGCGCGGAATCAATTCTGTCACCTTCGGATTCCGAACTGAACACACTAACCACTGCGCCACGCTGACAGGTGGAATTTTTGGTGTTAATTAGTAGTCAACTCACAAACTGCTTGTTTATTTCAGTTTTGTTTGTCGCTTTCTCGAGATAGACGGGATCTGCACCTGCTACTAACATTTGCACATTTGATAAACAGAAACTACTGCTGTCTGTAACGATTGCCACTGCGATAATGGCAACAGCTCTATGTTTTCGTTACAGTTTACAACCACAAGGAAAAAAAACAACTCAGTGGAGGGACGAGCGAGCAGCTAGAGTTTATCGCCGGTTACTGCAAAGTTGCTTATTCGTTTCTCGCTCCTTTCAAAGGGCGATACCTGTTCAGGCTTTATAACGTCTTTAAGATTATTCGATAGATACGCCTACGCAGTTGATTGTGATTTTTTTCGCAATTTACAGCGCAGTCGTGCCAGCGCACCGCTGTTGTTCTGTAGTTTGGAACAACTACATAAGGACTGAACCAAAACAAATGTAGTGTGCCAGAAACATTGTGCTATGATATTGGCTCAGTGAGCATACGAATTGACGAGTCTGTGTTCTCGCATAAGAGCCAGTGAGGTTCCGGCGAGTGCGACCAGCAGCTGTCGGTGAGGGGTGGCATACATTTGGTGAGAAAGTGCATCATATCGATGTTTGTCGCTTCTTGCGTGGACACCATACACATTTAAAGGGGCTTTATTTAGGTCAAATGATGCCACAGCTGTGCTGTATTGCCATTTTTGCTCGTCAAAAATGTGTATTCTGAAACCCAGAAGCGCCGATAACACTTGTACGGGCTCGGTTGGTAGGATTAGCCTTCGGTGGAAATTATAGTGGTACAACAGAAGGGTGAAAGTCAAGTTCGCTAGGACTCACCTCGGCGTACGTCGATAGTGATTTTATGAACATTCGCACGCACTTTGTTAACTAAGTTTGGGTCAAGCAATGGAGTGTGCAAGAATTGCTAGAGTTGCGTTTCTAGCGTGGCGACAACAAGTGACCACTGTGCTCTGCTCTAACATTAAAAAGGGCGATTGCGAACTGGAGCTCATTTATTTCTCGAAAACTGCGCGTCCATGTAAAATATTTATTGTAACTTTTCACATGACACCTCTAGTCTTCTAAACATCACAACAAAAAAACACATCATGGATGCCAAACTAATGTAAGTATGAGCCCGAAATTTAAACATATTCACGGCCGCTCAATCTGCGCTCCACAAAAATTGAAGTGTTCTTGACGCCAAACAAATTAAAAGGTAAAGGTGCTAGAAAGCGTATCGAGCAGCATTGGTTTCTTTTGACCGTGAACATATATATCTGCGCATACAAAAATGGAACACTACAAATAAGTGATTTCACATACTGCCATGTGCTTTTGCATTATGCCACCATCATCCACTAAGATTCCATCACGCCACCGTCATCCACCTTTCTCACCAAGACTTCCACCGAACACGTTTTGCCTCGCCATAATCAGCCGGCATTTTCCACCATCACCACCATTTGCTCGCCATCAGCACCATCATCTGCCATCATTTTTTCCACTCGCCGTCATCAGCCGATTCGCCCACTACTGTTTATATTATATCCACTAGTATTACCACCACATCCGCTATTTTTGCCACCTTATCCACCAACGAATGCAGCATCCACCAAACAAGAATTTTCAATAGGGATGACAGAAAACAATGTCGTGGACGAAAAATCTGCCGACTTCAACTGCAGTTTCCCTAGGCACAGCTTTGGTTTCTGCATAGCGAGTCAGATAAACGGTTGCGACATTATCCACCCATTTTCTGAGGACGACGCAGTGATTGCACCGAGAAGATCTATTTACATTAGCTGAAACGGTTCTGGAGGTGAATCTAAAGGCTGGAGGAAGCCGGCGGGTTTCACGGGTGGAACACGCCTCTGACAGTAACAACAGGATCGGACGTAGCGCTCAACCGCCCAATGCAGCCATGACCAGTAGTACTTTATTCTGATGCGTGCTAACGTCCTACCAAAGCCAAAGGGAGCGACCGAAGGATCGTCATGGCATGCCTGAAACATAAGGTATGTAACTGCGCAAAAAACTGACGGAAACAAGAAGGAGAGAAAAAGGACAGACAAGCGCAGACTATCAACTGACGCTTTATTGCAAGAACGAGGCAATATATATAATAGGCAGAAAAAAGCAAGAGGGGGCAAAGGGGGAGGAGAAAAAACACGAGGGACCAAATCACCAAACTTAGGCACATCAAGCATAGCACACCCGTCATACAAAACCAAGATAGCTTAACTCCTTATCATGTTAGGCACATCAAGCATAGCACACCCGTCATACAAAACCAAGCTATCTTGGTTTTGTATGACGGGTGTGCTATGCTTGATGTGCCTAAGTTTGGTGATTTGGTCCCTCGTGTTTTTTCTCCTCCCCCTTTGCCCCCTCTTGCTTTTTTCTGCCTATTATATATATTGCCTCGTTCTTGCAATAAAGCGTCAGTTGATAGTCTGCGCTTGTCTGTCCTTTTTCTCTCCTTCTTGTTTCCGTCAGTTTTTTGCGCAGTTACATACCTTATGGATCAGTACCAACTAGCCCAACTTACCATTCTTCTCATGCCTGAAAACCTTCCTCTTGCAGTGCCGTCGAAATGGTGCGGGGAATGTTTTCTGGCTGCTCTCAGGATTTCTCTTGTAGAGAACAGTGTTCCACGGGCAATACAATGGTAATCCACGTGAGAGCAGGCGCGGGACAATAACGTCTTCTCTTTGAAAATACTGGATAACAGGAAATAACTAAGTGTCCTCACGTTGCAGTTCAGCCATCCGGACCACATCGATGATGCCAAGAAATGGTAAACCTTGTTCAGTGTCGGATGATGTGGGAGAATTGAGAATACGAAACAGACAGTCAGCATCTGTATTTTTATGTCCTGATTGGTAAACCACCGTTCTGTCGTACTCTTGAGGGCGGAGGCTCCAGCAGGCGAGGCGGCCTGATGGATCTAGTTGATTAGCAAGCCAACAGAGCGAATGGTGGTCAATGACTGCAAGAAATGGGTGGCCGTATAGGTAGGGTCGAAATTTTCCAAAGGTCTAAACGACTGTTAGGCACTCTTTTTCGGTGGTGGAATAGTTAGTCTTTGAATTTGTGAGACTGCGGCTCACGTAAGCGATCACATGCTCTGCGTCGTCCTGCTATTGAGCTAGCATGGCTCTGATTTCTACGTTGCATGCATTCGTATAGATTGCATTTTCAGCAGTGTGGTCAAAAAGTGCCAGCACTGGAGCTGTCAGTCGATTGCGTAGCTTGCTTCTTGTTTTAGGGGCGCAGCTCCTTAGGGCGTGGGCTGTGCGTCCCCTGTAGCCTGTATGTAGCCACCTCTAGTTTAGTTCTTGCAGTGTTCACTAGATGGCGGTACCGTCCCCTGTATGTAGCCACCTCTAGTTTAGTTCTTGCAGTGTTCACTAGATGGCGGTACCGTCTCCTGTATGTAGCCACCTCTCGTTTAGTTCTTGTAGTGTTTACTAGATGGTGGTACTTGTAGCTGATGATGAAAAGATGCAAGATGTTATAAACTAGAAAGCGGTACTTGTAGTTGATGAAAGACGCAAAATCTTATAAAATAGGAATGATGTCACATATGGCGCGTGTCATTGGTTGAAGGCAATCGTTCGATTTAGTGCGACGACGTACGCTAGGGGGAGCGAAGTAATAAAATCGAGTAGGCAAAATGTACAGAGGATTCATGGTTTACCAGGTTTACCTCCGGAGCTTCTCCCACTCATCATCATTCACTTCGTGGATATGGCGGAATTTTTTCCGTCTATACGAAGGGCACATCTGGCCATGTCAGTCTTTTAAGTGGTTCCACAATTTTAGAAAATTTTTTGACAAAATGGTGGCAGTAGGCACAGAGTCGCAGAGATCGCTGACCAGCCTTCTTGCCTCCTGTACAATAGAACTCAGCAACGGCAGCATACTTCTCTGGATCTGGTCGAATACCACCAGGGCTCACCACGTAGCCGAAAAACTTGAGTTCCTGATATCCAAAGTAGCACATTTCGGGTTCAATAGTAAGGTATATCCTCCGTATTGCAGTGAGGGCACTTTTTAGCCATGAAAGATGTTCATCAAAAAAGCTTGAAAACACAACAACATTCAACTATGAAAGACACGTCAGTCACTTTTGTCCACCGTGTAGAGTGTCCATCAAGCGTTGACTTGTGGCGGAAGTGGAACAGAGACCGAAAGGCAGCTTTTCAAATTTGTAGTGCCCGTCGGCAGTCTAGAACGTGGTTTTCTCATGGTCGCCCGCGTCAACTTCAATTTTCCAGTATCCTGATGTGATATCTAACAATGTGAAATACTGGGCATGGCTTAAACGATCTAAGGCGTTATCAATCTGTGGCAGGAGAACAACGTCGCGTTTTGTGACTTTGTTAAGTGGTCGATAGTCGACGCAGGAGCGTAGTGTGTTGTCTTTATTGTTTACTTGGACAACAGGTGACCCCACGGACTTGTCGAGGGTTGAATTACATCGCCATTCAGAATTTCTCAAACTTGACTCTTAATCACCTCTTTTTCCTTCGGGGACACACGGTATAGATGTTGGAGAAGGGGTCGCGCCGACTCCTCGGTGAAAATGCGATGTTTTCGTAATGGTTGTACGTAGAGCTCTCGATGCTGTAGAGAAGCAGTCCGAGAATTCCGTCACAAGGTTTAGCAGCCGCTCTTTTCGTGAATCTGGCAATTCTGTAATAACGTGAATGCGGCTGCCCAGATGAGCACAAGATTTTGCTTCAGGTGAAGCCGTATTCGATGGGCCGAACTCGGAAAAGTCAGCGATTTCGCTGAGGAATTCTACAGTCCTCCCTCTAAAAACATGCCTAAACTCATTGCTAAAGTTGGTCAGCAGAACTCAAGAGCGTTTATTTTTTACCGAACAAGGCTTCGGGCTATGCAGATGTTTAGTTTGAGCAGCAGCGGGACATTTGCCTCTGAAATATTTTCGTAGTTATTGAATTCATTGAAAACGTTGCAGGTTACCAAGGTCCAAAAGCTTCTCTTTGGTGGTAACGTGACGTCATCGTCGACAATCCTCAAAGCACTAACGTAACTGTCATGAAGGTTGCGCCCTAAAGCGTGTGCCGTAGGAAACGTCACCTGCGACTCTTGCAAGTTAATCGCAGCTCTGTCATTATGCAGAAACTCCAGTTCGCGAACAAGGACTTTCGAACGACTCGGCAGTATTGCCAAATCACCGAGATAGGTCAATCCATTGATACTTACTAGCACTGTGCATCGTTCCACCGGACTGAGGAGATGGCATCCTGCAGTACGTATCTTGTACCCAGCCCCCTGGGTGGAAACCTTCTTCAGCCTGCATGCAAGACCCACACTCATAATGGAAGTGCCTACTCCAGTGTCGATTAGTGCCAATAATTCTTCGTCGTCCATTGTTACCGCACTGGTTGATGTCACCCTCTTGGTACCACGTTTGACTGCATCTGAACATCTTTTTGATGCCGTCGCTGTCGTCGTAGTGGAGGGTCGTCTGTAGAATCAGCGTCAGTGGCCTCACTTCTGGAGGTCGCTGAAGTCAGTTTTTCCGATAGCAGGGCTGCGTAAGGTGTCTTGAATCGCCGCGTGAATAGACTGGGTTTGGTGACCTGTAGCGAGCAGGCGACGGCGAGCAAGGCTCGTGCGACCGACGTTCGATGTTGAGATGATTGATTATGAAACTGTCTATTTCCAGTGGTTGCTCGCCAGGTCGAGGACGAGGGGCATTAGGTGAAAATCCACCGAGGCAGTTGGACATGGACGTGGCGGGACACACAGCAGTTCGGACATGTTCCGTAGACGTCTAAGGCTTCCCCTCATTGGAAACAAGGGGCTTTTGGTCGGCTGTACACCAGATATCAGTCTTCCTCGGTCATGCTTCGGCGAGCAACGGAAGGCTGTGAGGACGGAAGCCTACGTCCAGTTGCGGGGCGCGTCGCTCATTGAGGTAAAACACATTGGGTGAACTGCACGATGGAGGTCGTCGTACTGCTTTCGTGCAGCTCATTTCACCGCCATGCCGCTGTTGTGGGGCCTCGCACTGTTGGGGAGTGTGAACGGCTTGCCGTACCTCGGCGCATACCTTCTGCCCAACAGAGAGACTCTACAAGTGAAGCAGCCACCTGCATTTTTTGTAGCTCCTCCTTGATGAGAGCTCTGCTCTTGCAACGCGCTGATGTCATTACCGATAGTGACAGAGGGGACCTCATTTGGATGTACACCATAGTTATAGTGCCTGGCAAGCTGTTGAAGGGCCCCTTCCCCTTGGCAGTGGCTTCCTCATGAAACCCCGCAAGAGTCACAGGTGACTTTACGATTTGGTCGGCAAAAATCTTTCCTTTAACACCACGCATTAGCTGGTAAACTTTCTTCGATTTGGTCATAAAGGGCTCAGCACTTCCGAAAAGCCGATCCATGTCCTCTATGTAGGTCATCACCCCTTTGTTAGGGCCTTGAACACTTGCCTCTATAGCCCTCTCCACTGTCTATTCCTGTCGTTTCGGGCAAAGGCCTTGAGGAACTGCCGGAACCCGTTTAATGACGTAAGCGTTGCTTCGTGGTTAACAGGTGTTCGTGGAGTTCTCGAGAAAGCAGTACACATAGCGTAGCTTACGTTCTAGGGTCTAATCGTTGATGATGACGACCCTGTTTAAATGCTAGAGCCGGTCGTCGGCGCTGTTCGGTTCATGTTCGGTTCATGCTGCACAGAAGATGCATGGAGTGCAATGCGTGTGCGTCCTTTAGCAAGAAAGGCGCATAGATACAACGCAAACAAAGCAATTTTTGTGTGTAGTTATCGTATAAAAGCTTAAACTGCCATTTTATATTAAAATTGTAGTAGGCACGCTAAAGCCCCGGTATTGTTGCCCAGTCAGATGTTGTGGCCCAAGACCGCATTTTCTGTGCAGCTCAAACCGAGCAGAAGGCACGCTCTTAATTGCGATAGCACTTTAATTCATGCTGTCTGAAAATTACTGAATTGAAGCACGAACAATGCTACTGCATTTCAGATTTGTTGTGCAACATTTACAAACGACCTGAGCGTGCGTTTGCTCTGCTGAGCGTGCGTTTGCTCCTGTGATTCCGTTTGGCCAGCAGCTCTCAATTGAAACATGAAAGGTGCGTAAGCTATAACACAAAATGGTTCTTTGTCGAGAAAGTAATGAGAGAACGAATGCCATGAGTGCACTTGATAGCGTAGCCACGAGTGAAACGTGGCGAAAACAGGATGCGAGTGAGGCGAAGTGAATGCGTTTGGCCCGCCGGTCAGGCAGTCTGGAACCAGAAATTTACTAGTGAAACCGACGCGCACTACACCTATCCATAACTGCAGCAAGCATATCATTTTCAAAGCTTGGTGGCACTGACCTCAGTCCAAGCGAACCGAGGCCGCGCGTCGGAGCGGTTAAGTTAACCGTGCTGACGGCTGTACAGCAGCAGCTTTACTCCACCACATAGGACCAGTTTCAGCTGAAGCTAACACTTCCAAGTATTGGACAAGGTTTATTTACTGCATCAAATAATAGTTGAAGCGCCGGTCGATTTCTCCAGTAATTTTCCAGTTCAGATCTGCTTAACTGGCGGGTCGAAAACACACTTGGCAGTTGGGTTTTTCCCACATTTTGCTTCTGGATATTTATACGCAAGCCCATAAAATTTCTTGCCAACGCTTATCTCAGAAATGACTCATTGTGTGTGACAACTCAAGCACATTTCTAGTGATAAATTGCAGCTGCTGCTAAAAAAGTAAAGTATTGAAAAAGATAAAGAAACGCACACTCATAGCGCTTGTAAATATACCACAATAAATAAATCTGAAATGTTGTGAGCAAGCAGTAGATTTTCTATACCAATATTTAACTTTGTTCAAGCAGCAACTTCAAATTCCCATACAGATTGCGTGTTAGCTGTCACACACATTGGTTCATTGCAGAGACAAGCATATGACAACGAGTTTGATGTGGGTGCGTGGGACATATCCATGAGCGAAACCTGGCTAAATTGGACTTGCCAAGTGAGTCAGGCAGAGTGGTCAGGCAGACATGAAAAAAATCTGCTATGCGAAAAACCCCCACTCCATCTATACAACAAGGTGCAGCAAACATGCAGAGCCTAACAATTGGCAGCACTGGCACCAGTCAAAGCAAGTTAAGCAGCTGCATCGAAGTATTCACGCTAAGTGTGCCGATGACTGAAAATTCTGTGGCTGGAAATATAACTTGCAGCTGTGCTCATAAATAGGGCACTGTAGCTGCTGGAAATAGCCTATAAAACGCATGTATGACAAACCATACTCTCCACGGAAATGAGCAACCTTCCGCATTAACCTCTCTATGCGTCTTGTGGAGGCAATAACTGCTGTGCAGGCTTCTGGCCGCCTTCTGCTGCAAATCAATTCCGAGAGTTTCCGTGAAGCGTGCCGTACTGGCCTTTGTCTACCTCGTTGTGATAGTAGACCACTTGACCAAATGGGAGTTCTTGGAACTCTCATCAGCCGACTCTAGGCGGCCCTTGAGAGCATCACACCATTAGCTAGGTGAAACTGATCACACACAAACAGAAAATTATTCCATATAAAAACAGCAAACCAGCACTGATCACTTCATCCCGATGACTAAAACGATATGCTGAGTTTCATAAACTCTGATTTATACTTCGAACTGAAACACATTGGGGGTGATTGTGTCCCGCTGCCTTCTTGATTGGTATTTTGTTGTTTTCTTTCTGAAGCACTATGGTAGCAGTTGATTCCCTGTAGATTTCTTCAAGGATGTTCATATATTTTTCGTCAACGCCCTGATTCCGCAGTGTCTGCATGACGGCTGATATTTCTACTGAATCAAACGCCTTCTCGTATTCCATGAAGGCTATGTATAGTGGTTGGTTATATTGTGAGCATTCTTCTATTACCTCATTCATAGCGTGAATGTGGTCGATTGTTTAGTAGCCTGGTCGAAATCCTGCTTGTTATTTTGATTGATTGAATTCTATTGTTTTTTTTACTCTGTTAGCAACAACCTTTGTAAATAGCTTGCATACTACAGAGAGCGAGCTGATCGGCCTGTAATTCTTCAAGTCTTTGTAATCACCTTTCTTATGTATTAGGATGATGTTAGCATTGCTCCAAGACTCTGGTACTCTTCCTGTCAGGAGACACCTTGTAAACAGGGTGGCTAGCTTTTATAGCACAATCTGTCCTCAATCTTTCAGCAGATGTGATGTTTCCTAATCCTCACCAGCAGCTTTGCCTCTTTGCATGCTCTCCAAAACTTTTTGGACTTCTTCTATTCTTACTGGTGGGGTGTCATCTCGGATACTGCTAGTTCTTATAGTATTAAGGTCGTGGTTGTCCCGGCTACTGTACAGATCTCTGTAAAACTCCTCCGCTATTTTAAGTACCCTATCCGTATTGGTAGTTATTTTGCCTTCTTTGTTCCTTAGGGCATACATCCGATTTTTGCCTATTCTAAGTTTCCTCTTAACTGCTTTGACGCTTCCTCCGTTTTTCAGAGCGTGTACAATTCTATTCATGCTATACCTTCTTACATCGCATACCATACGCTTATTAATCAACTTCGAAAGCTCTGCGTGTTCTATTTTGTCTGTTGTACTTGAGACATTCATCATTTGACGCTTCCTAATAAGATTCTTCGTTTCCTCGGAAAGCTTGCCAGTGTCCTGTCTAACTACCCTTCCTCCAACTTCCACTGCACACTCCGTAACGATACACATCACATTATTATGCATTGTATCTACGCTTAGGTTGGTTTCCTCCCTAAGAGCCGAGTACCTGTTCTGAAGCGAGACTCTGAATTCCTGTACGTTCCCTCTCAGTGCTAGCTCATCGACTGGCGTTTAGTGTATCAGTTTCTGTCGTTCCTTCTTCAAGTCTAGGCGAATTCGAGACATTACCATTCTATGGTCACTGCATCGCACCTTGCCAACCACTTTCACATCTTGCACGATGTCTTTGTGTGCAAACATTGTAAAGTCTATTTCGTTCTTATTTTTGCCATTAGGGCTCCTCCACGTCCACTTGCGGTTTTCTCGTTTCCCCCAATGCTATTTACTGCGTGCTTAAAGGAGGTTTTCAGAAGCCTAGAAAGGGAACAGTTATGGATAAGAGTTAATGGAGAGTACCTTAGTTTCCGGTGCTTCGCCGATGACATTGCATCGCTGAGTAACTCAGGGGACGAATCGCAACTCATGATTACGGAGTGAGACAAGGAGAGCAGTAAGGTGGGTCTTAAATATAATCTGCAGAAGACGAAAGTAAAGTACAACAACCTCGAAAGAAAGCAGCGCTTCGAGTTAGGTAATAGTGAACTTCAAGTTGTAAAAGACTGTCTGCTTAGGACAGGTAATAACCGCGGAGCAAAACCACGAGATTGAACTAACTAGAAGAATAAAAATGGGGTGGAGCGCATTTGGCAAGCACTCTCAAATATGACAGGTAGATTGGCACTATCCCTCAAGAGGAAGGTATAAAACAGCTGTATCGTGCCGGTACTTAGCTACGAAGCAGAAACCTGGAAAATTACAAAGAGGGTTTAGCTTAAATTGACGATGACGCAGTGAGCAATGGAAAGGAAAAAATGGTTAGTGTAAACTTGAGAGACAAAAAGAGAGCAGAGTAGATTTGGGAACAAACGGGGGTTAAGGATATCAAAGTTGAAATCACGAAGAGAAAATTGACACTGGCCGGACATGTAGTGCGTAGACAGGATTATCGCTGGTCATTAGGGTAACTCATTGGATTCCCAGACAAATTAAGCAATTTAGGGGGAGAGAGAAGGTTAGGTGGGCTGATGAGATTAAGAAGTTTGCGGGTATAAATTTGCAGCAGCAAGCACAGCACCGGGGTAACTGACGGAACATGGGAGAGGCCTTTGTGCTGCAGTGGACGTAGTCAGGCTGATGATGATGACAATTACATCCAGTAGAACCGCACTGATTCATTCTTGAAGGAAAAGTAAAAAATGAACTCGAGAGCTGTAAAACAGGCCTCAAAATTCTGGTCTTAACCACACTAAATTTAGTTTGTCTTCGTGCACTTGAAAACAAAATGTGCAACGTTTCCTGGAGAACTTACTCATATGGGATAAGCAGCGAAAACCTCTAGAATACCTGTAATGTCACATCCACCTAATAACTAAAGTGGCACTATATTCAATACTTGGCAAAAAAAGGCCTCACCTATAGCGATAGCTATCACCAAGTGAGCCAGTGTGTGTTGCCCCGCCGCGGTGGTGTAGTGGCTAAGGTACTCGGCTGCTGACCCGCAGGTCGCGGGTTCAAATCCCGGCTGCGGCGGCTGCGTTTCCGATGGAGGCGGAAATGTTGTAGGCCCGTGTACTCAGATTTGGGTGCACGTTAAAGAACCCCAGGTGGTCAAAATTTCCGGAGCCCTCCACTACGGCGTTTCTCATAATCATATGGTGGTTTTGGGACGTTAAACCCCACAAATCTAATCTAAGTGAGCCAGTGTCAATGAGCGATAACACAGCTTTGCAGACAAGGAGGACAAATTTCGAACTTCAAGAAAGATGTGGAAATGGTTTCAGCGTTATTCGTGATGCAATATGGGCAGCACCAGCACACAAACTCACGTAATGAAGAAAATAGACACAAACAAGCGCTGACTCTCAAGTGAAGAATTCATTGAACTATACCAGTTATCTGAACACATAAGATAAAAAAGCACAGAACATGCGCAGACGACCAGCGAAAGATCGTGTTGACGTCATTAACAATTTTGCTCTATAGGTACTGGTGCATGATGATTTGTGGTGTTTAACGTCTCAAAACCACCATATGATTATGAGAGACGCCGTAGTGGAGGGCTCCGGAAATTTCGACCACCTGGGGTTCTTTAACGTGCACCCAAATCTGAGCACACGGGCCTACAACATTTCCGCCTCCATCGGAAATGCAGCCGCCGCAGCCGGGAATCGAACCCGCGACCTGCGGGTCAGCAGCCGAGTACCTTAGCCACTAGACCACCGCGGCGGGGCATAGGTACTGGTGCAGGTGCGGCATATTTCATTGAAACAAACTTGCTACTGATTAAGATTTTTTCTTTTTCAAGTAAAGGTATTGATGTCTGACTGACTAAGACTCCCTTCTTTTTTGATATAGAATGCTTTCACTAGTTCTCTCGTGATCTGATTGCTATGTTTGAAGAGCACTGTTGTTTCATTGAACAAGGGCTTGTTTTTGTCTCTTCTCTTCGTCCCGTGAGTTTGTGCGGTGGTACTGGCCATAATGTATCACACACTAGCCCAACTATCAGTCGTGCTTCATCTTTGTGATGGTCTGCTTATTTGGCATAGAATGACTCTTAAAAATGACTGTGACATATTTCAGTTATGCCTGGGTGTGTGTAGCGAGAGGTAGAGTTATTCTTTATGGAGAAATTCAGCTAGCGTCCGCACTAACTTCGCGAACACAGCCTGCCTTAAGAAATGGCTGGCAGGCTGTATTCGCAGAGCTGCAGCGTATATTTTTAAATCAGCTGTTTTCAGAGTGGTTATCTGCAGGGCTATGCTTTTCGAGGCATGTGGCTCATCCTCCCTCAGTGTCCTTAGCTCGCTTCCTCTTTTACGATGTAATATTAGCCCCTCTGTTAAGTCTGAACAGCACATTAGAGTTGAACACGTACACACATCGTTGACTTTCAATTGTTAATGCAGCTGCATAGGGGTTTGCTTCTCCTCTGTTGCATGCCAGATGACGTGGTAATTGGTGCAACAACTCAATGCAGCAAAAAACGGTGATATTGTAGCCAATGTAGCTACCGCTACAAAAATCTGAAATATATGCATGGTCAAATGGGCGTACTTTACGGTCTCACTAAGCATGGTATTTTTATAGCCTCAAAGTGGCATGACATTGACGGTGAGAGTCCTGATATCTTTTTTTTCTTGATTTGCTTGTGCTGATCATATTGTTTGGAAATTTTAGGCAATGATGATAGCATATAAAGATAAGGCGTCAAATATCAGCGACAGAAGGAGCATATAAACAGGGGTGGTGTCGACCGATAGGGAACCTTGCACATTTGAGCTGCAAACACTTCACTAGCAGACAATAACTTCTAAGGAACAAGCACCTGAAGAAATATTCATATTCACACGGAGCAAAATAATGTAAGAGTGGTAATAAAGGAACATAACAGCTGGTCACTCACTTGTTTCGAGCTTTTCCTGAAGCAAGAGCACTGTGGTGCACCGCATTGAATAACATATGCCAGTTATCCAATGATGATCACATCGCGTATGTTAGTTATTTTCCATCTAGACGTAGACACTATCTTAAGGCCATTTTTCCATGTACTAATATGTGTAAGTAGCTTTTTAGCATAATTGTTTATGAGAATGACCTATATGTTTTTTTTTCATTTCGTACTCAGTTATGTTTAAGATGTAACAATATTTGTTCTGTTGTAGATATTGTGATGTTATCGTTATTGTTTCTTATTGTATTTATGCACCCAACACTTGAAATCGCCCTGCATTGGGCTGCAGTTCTTAAAAATGATTCAATAATAATAATCAGTGTCTCGTACCTGTCGCGTTCACTCCATTTGGCACAGAATACGTGACCAAGAACTGTGGTATTTGACAAGTCACCTGAATATTATCATAGGGTCACTCTTATTAAGATATTCCTTGCAATTCATGGTTCCATGAATTTGCTCACTGCGCAAAGCGTAGCATTCACTGTCATGTCTGTTTCGCGTCGACGGCAGCTCGGCGTGAGCACATACTGTTGTATATGCAGTTTTAGAACAGCACACGCAAAGCTTCGCGTTGATAATGGGCATGAGTTTTCAGACAACCTCTTCTCGCTCCCTTCACATCACGCTCACAAAGCTGCACCGGCAAGCTTTGCATGTGGTATTCTATATGCAGGTTACATAAAGCTAGTGGTCAGCAAGCGCTCTGGAACTTGATCTTGTTGGTTAAACACTGCGCTGTTGAGCACATCGCAAGTATGGGTGAGGGTATCCTCTTCTTGGGCGAGGCTGGTGAAAAGACATGCAACATACGCACACAAAACGCGGACAATGCAATGAGGAATAATGAATTTCACTTCACAAGTTGTATGCCGAAGTACAATGTCGTAGCGGCAGCCTTTGTTCTTCTTATCGGTGTTCCCTCTAAGCACTGTTGGCGTCCCCAGGGGTGAAGTCGTCAACTTCCTTGCGGCTCAATCATCGCTGCGCTAAGGTGGCTACTACAACCACACGCTCTTCGCACTTAAGCTTATTGATCTTGTCAAACTGGTATATTATATAAAATAATTGCGTCTCAGCAGCAGTTGACATGCGAACGATCGTTCACGCACACAAGAATTTTTGTTGAAGCCATAAAAAAAAACACGCCAGCGTTTCTAACAGTGCCAAAAAAGAATGTTTCACTGCTAAGAAAAGGTATACTGCCGCGACATATTGCCTTCATTTAAACAGCGCGCCCAACACCGCGTGCACACGTACATACATGCCTGCCGTCTGGTGTTGCGCAGAGACGATGATGATAGCACGAGAACCCAGCTGGCACCGGCTGATTTGCGCCACGCGCTTGGAACTCCTCTTGAAAAAGTAGAAGAAAGAGAGATCTCTGGTGTTCTGCTTTAACGTTCTACGACCATAGTCCCTTTGATTTGTGGGCACAGGTGCGCCCTTTAGTGAATACATTTTATTACACCCCGGGTCCTTCAACATCGTGACATTTCTGGTGGAGGTGCTAGGTAATGAATCAAAGCCCTACGAACGCAAGACAGCGTAGCCCCGACCACCAGCGAGTTGATCCTTGGGAGCTGACACCTGTGCATCAGATGACCTGTCACCGTCTTCGAGGCGATTCACCAGAATTCAGTCCACTCCTCTTCACGCCAAGGGGAACTGTGTCAATGGATGCCACCACCATGACAAGTCATGTAACACCGGCCCAAGTGGGGATAAATCCGCCTCACCAGCCACCAGTATTTCATGGCGACTCGTATGCAGACGTAGAAGATTGGCTGAACCTCCTTGAGAGAGTGACAAGTTTGAACGGTTGGGACGAGAAATAGAAGTTCTGCCGCGTATACTTTGCTTTGCAGGACTTCGCAAAGACGTGGTATGAGAACCATAAAACCTCCTTTACGACCTGGGATAAATTTCGACGGCAAGGTCTGGCCACTTATGCCAGCACGGCTCACAAAGAAAAAGCGCAGGCTGCACTCGAATCCAGAAACCAACTCACCAACGAAAGTGTCGCAATGTATATCATGGACATGATCCGCCTGTTCAAGTGCGCAGATTCCCATACGACTGAAGATAAGAAGCTAAGCCACCTCATGCGTGAGGTGAAGCAAGAGCTATTCACTGTTCTCGTCCGCAACCCTCCACGAATAGTTGCGGAAATTATTACGGAAGCGACAACCATCAAGAAAACGCTAGAACAGTGGGCTCGATAGTACAATCGAGACATAAACTATGCACCTGCCAATGTCTTCTCTGGAGGCTAGCGAAGTGACATGGACGCCCTGCGAGAACATATCAGGTCGGTGATCAGGGAAGAGCTTAGCAAGTTGCAAGCACCTCACACTACAGCAACACTGTCGTCAACGTAGTACGAGATGAACTGTGGCAGATATTACGTGAGCCGGAGCGCGCCACAGCCGATCCAACGCATTCCAACGTACTCTGAAATACTCAGACAACCCGCGGCGCACACCAATGCAGCAGTTGCGATGGCCTCTCCTTGCCCACAGACGGTACGCAGCGCACCTCGTCCACTGGAACCGACGGCTACCTACCTGCCACGAGCCCGTGGTGTAGCTCGCAACGTGGATCAAAGGCCCCGGAAAAGTGACATCTGGCATGACCATGAGCGCAGGCCTTTTTGTTTCCATTGCGGGGAAGCAGGTCACCTGTATAGGTTCTGCCCTCACCGACAGGCAGGATTAAGGGGCTTTGCGTTGTATGCACCATGCCCTCAAAACGATGAACAGCCAACGGAGATCGAAGAGTACTTGTCCACGCGCCAGAGCCCACTCACTTCACGCCAACATCAGCCAATATCGCCGTCACCCAGGAGTTACCGATCACCTAGCCAACGTGCTTCTTCCGCACGGTTTGAGCACCGTTCTACAAGCCCACACCCGGAAAACTGAAGCAAGTGACCTGTGGAGGCGAGGCCGCTGATAAGTACAGTTGCGAACATCCTCCATCACGGTTTCACGGTGACGATGCTATGTTTACAGAGGATAAGTGCAGCAGTGCGAAGATAACTTCAAATTTGCTGTTGAAATTAGATGGATACGAGCTAAATGCTTTAGTTGACAACGGCGCTGATTATTCGTTAATGAGTCACAAACGGGCAAAGGAACTGAAAAAGGTTGTGACGAAATGGAGTGGGGCACAGATACGCACGGCAGGTGGCCACACTATTACGCCGCTTGGCAGATGCACCTCAAGGCTCGAAATAAGGGGCTTTACTTACGTTGCTGACTTCATCATACTGCCGAACTGTTCATGGGAGCTTATACTAGGAATGAATTTTCTGCAAGCTAATGTAGCCATAATTAATCTGCTCGGATCCAGTGTAACGTTTTCGACGTAACAAGCTATGTCGGGAGAGGGATCTGAAAAGCGACGTCTTTCTGCTCTGCGCGTTGTTGATGATGATGTCACAGTGCCACCACGCTGTAGTGTAATTGTGCTTGTTGAAAATAAGGCATTTTGTGACATCGAAGGATTAGCGGATGGAAACGTAGGTCTCTTTTTAAACAAAGGAATGTGCGTGGCGAGGGATATTGTTCACTTAAGGATTGGCTGCTCAGTTGTCCTCCTTACGAATTTTGGGAATGAATATCCGCACATCGCGCAAGGTATGGCTATCAACTATTTCCATGAGTTCTGCATGGTGACTGAACTGTGAAGTTTAGCAACAAAGCCAACCACTCCACAAGAGACCTGCAACGTTGACGCATCAGTTAACGTCAACCATAGTATCCCAGAATATCAAAAGAAACGATTGTTCTCCCTTATAAAAGAATTTTCGGACTGCTGTTAACCGTCCTTTAAGGTGCGACGCATGAATATTGCAAACCACAGGATTATAACAGAAGACGCCACGAGACCGAATTACCAACACCCATATCGAGTATCGCAAAAGGAAAGAGACGTAATCAAGAAGCAAGTGGGAGGAGATGCTTTCAGATGACGTGATGCAGCCTTTCAGCAGTCCATGGGCGGCTCCCGTTGTGCTTGTTAAAAAGAAAGATAACAGCCTTCGATTCTGCGTCGACTATCGGAAACTGAACAGCGTAACGAAACGGGATGTATGCCCTCTGCCGCGTATCGATGATGCACTCGATCGACTATGAAGTGCGAAATACTTCTCCTCCCTTGAACTCAAGAGCGGATATTGGCAAATTGAGGTGCATGAGCATGACCGTGAAAAGACGGCATTCATAACCCCACACGGCCTCTGCGAATTTAAAGCGCTTCCATTTCGGCCTGTGCACTGCGCCAGCGACGTTTCAGAGAATGATGGACGCTGTCCTCGCGGAACTGAAATGGCAGTCCTGCATGGTGTACTTGGATGACGTTGTCGTATTTTCCGCTACATTCTACCAACAACTAGAGCGACTCCGCACAGTATTAGAAGCCATTGGTTCAGCAGACTTGACCATCAAGCCAGAAAAATGCCACTTCAGTTTTGAAGAGCTTCCATTCCTCGGACACGTCGTCAGCTCCGAAGGCGTTCGGCCAGATCCCTAAAAGACAGCTCCCATCGCGAAGTTCCCAACACCGAAAAACAAGAATTCAGTACGTCGCTTCCTGGGTTTATGCGCGTACTATCGGCGATTTGTGGAAAATTTTTTGAACATTTCTGAAACACTTACTATTATAACAAAAGACGAGGTGCCCTTTAGGTGGGAAAGTGAACAACCGGAAGCGTTTGATGAGTTGAGAACACGCTTGCAAGCCTCTCCAATTCTCGGCCACTTCGGTGAGACTGCCGAAACTGAAGTTCACCCTTATGCAAGTAACGTCGGCCTGGGAGTCATTCTAGACCAGCGGCAAAACGGCCAAGAAAAAGTGCTAGCGTATGCCAGCCGCAAGCTTTCGAAAGCTGAGACAAATTACTTTGCAACTGAAAAGAGAGTCTCGTGGTAATCTGGGCCATAAGTAAATTTCTGCCGTACCTACACGGTAGACCATTCCGAGCAGTCAGTGACCACCATTGCCTGTGTTGGCTGGCAAACCATAAGGATCCCCCTGGCCGACTAGCAAGATGGAGCCTTAGGCTACAAGAGTGCGATATTACTATGGTATACAAATCTGGGAAAAAGCACAGCGATGCCGACTGCTTGTCACGCGCACCAGTGGAGACAGACGAGTGAGCCGAAGAAAGAAGACTTACTGTTTCTAGGCGTTGTCCAGGCACCAGAAATCGCTCAACGACAACAAAGGACCCCGATTCGCTGCCGCTTATACAGCGTCTCCAAGGACTCAGCGTTAAAGTCCCGCGCACCTTATCCAGAGGGCTGCCTTCGTTCTGCCTTCGAGAAGGGGTCCTTTACAAGGCGAACTTCAAGCCTCATGGTGACAAGTTTTTACTCGTTGTACCTGCACCTTTACGAAACGAAATTCTGTACGCATGTCATAATGAGTCAACATCTGGACACATGGGTGTCAGCCGTATATTCACCAGAATTCATCTGAAGTACTACTGGCAAAAACTGTTATCACAGTTCAGTGCTATGTGAAAACTTGCCGTGAGTGTCAAAGACGCAAAACTCCATCCGTGAAACCTGCAGGCCTCCTCCAGCCAATGAAACCGCCGCATGCCCCATTCCAACAAGCTGGTATGGATCTCCTAGGCCCGTTTCCGACATGAACTGCACGCAAGAAGGGGATAGTCGTAGCCACGAACTATCTCACTCGTTAAGCTGAGACTGACTTGCTGTACAGTGCAACAGCTCTTGAGATTGCCAAGTTCTTCATCAACAACAGAGTCCTCAGACATGGTGCACCCAAGGTCGTAATTACAGATTGTGGCCCAGCTTTTACTGCAGACCTAATGAAATGTCTGATGCGAATGACTCATACAGACCAGAGAAGAACTACAGCGCACCATCCTCAAACAAATGGCCTAACGGAGCACCTGAACCGAACTCTGATTGATATGCTTTCAATGTATGTCGACGTCGAACATAAACTGTGGGATAAAATATTGCCCTACATCACGTTCGCGTATAATACAGCCGTTCAAGAAACAACGCGAGTGACACCATCTGAACGTGTATTCGGCTGAACAGTCACCACTCCACTGGATGCCATGTTACCACTGAATGATGAAAGCAGCAATACACCTGGCCTAGACGACTTCCTGCAAAAAGCCGAGGAAGCACGACAGATGGCGAGAGACAGAAAACGCCGCCAACAGCGTATCGACTTCTATCGGTACAATAAGCGTCGTACCGAAGCGCATTTTTAACCAGGTGACAAAGTATGCATATGGACCCCAGTGCGTCACCGTGGAATTTCTGAAAAACTTCTTAGCCGCTACTTCGGGCCTTACGAAGTATTCTATCGTTTAAGCGATGTAACTTACCAAGTCAGATTCACTATACAAGGGAGCTCAAAACGCCGCAACCCCACAGAGGTTGTACATGTCTTCCGAATAAAGCCTTTCTATGAAAAATCTTAGCAAAACCAGTGACGCCTACCACAAATCTATTCACTGCCTGATGCGTCAGGACAATGCGTATGAGGAGGGGGATTATGCCGCGACATATTGCCTGCATTCAAACAACGCGCCCATCACCGCGCGCACAGGGAGATGCATGCGCGCCGTCTAGTGTTGCGCAGAGACGATGATGATAGCACGAGAACCCAGCTGGCTCCGGCTGATGTGCGCCACGCACGTGGGACTTCTCTTGAAGAAGTAGAAGAAAGAGACATCTTTGTTGTTCTGCTGTAACGTTCTACGACCATATATCTTTTGAGTTTTGGGCATAAGTTCACCCTTTAATAAAGACGTTTTATTACACCCTGAGTCCTTCAACATCGTTACAATATTACCAATAAACCTTTTTAGCTTATCAACTGTGCTGTTTCAATCGGAAGAACTAGAACTTTAAACCATAAATATAGCCGTAAAAAGCGTAAAAAACACTATCATTATTTTATTAAGTTGTCATATTTTTTATATTCCGTTTCAGTGTCAAACGACACTAAACCTACTTAGATTTTTTAATAGTGCGCTAAGGATTTCCATCATTTGCGTTTTATTGGCTCAATACTATTTCTCCGAGGAATATATTAAGCTGGCAAGAACACGCGGGTGCCTCATTCAAATGACGCACCAGCAGATAAAGCAATAAATACGTAAGTGTCGGGCCTTTTAGAAACAACTTCAGCCTTTCACCTGATTGTCTTATTTTTATAACTTTATAGATTCACTCGCGCATTCTATCTCCATCATTTGCATGTCTGAAACATGGCTCTGCACTTATTACGTCAATCTGTTCGGCGCGTCATCGTACGAAGCTGAGTACTGTCACTGTTGTTCAGACAGCGATGGTGGCTGAGCAAATTTTATCGCCCCAGATCTGTCCTACACCCGCCCAGATGATCTTTCCTTAGGCATCTCACTTTGCGTATCTGTCTGGATGGAATCAGCTAATTCTTTTTTAAACGATAATAACAACGTTATTCTGGAGTCTATTTACCGTTCGCCTTCATCGAATATGAGGAATTTCATTTCTCGCCTGGATGCCATTCTGCATCAGTTATCATCTGAAGGCAAGCGCGTTGTCTTAGTTTGAAACATCACCATCAACTTGCTTCACACAGACAATTGTGCATGCACAGAATATAATGACGGCTTCAGTGGATACGGTTTTGAGTCTCTCATTTCATCTCCTACTAGATGTCCTATTTCTGGTGCTGCTTCACTGCTTGATCAAGCCATCTGTAATTTCTCGCCCTCTCCCTCTGCAGGAGTAATTGATGTGAACATCACTGATCATTATCCCATATTTCTCGCTTTCAACGTCGTGAAGCCATTTGATCCACCCACGCGTGTTACTTCCGTACTTGACCAGGAATTGTTTTTCAATGCCATTATTAAACTGATTGTTCCAGTTTTACGTCCTTATGCAATGTAGACCAGGCATTCAACAAGTTTTCTTCCCTTTTCCTTAAAGCCATAGAAGAATGTACTAAAACAGTCAAGTGTAAAAAGAGGAACGAATATCCTAAGAAGTCATGGTTATCTGAGCGACTGCTAAAAAGTATGTGTAAAAAAGATAACCTGTACAGAAAAGTCAAAAGACAACCATTTAACACTGCTTTAGCTTCACGCTATCAAAAATATTCGAATGTTCGTTGGTGTCTTTTCAAAAACGCCAAGAAAAATTATTATGATGACCAAATATATAGTGTAAAAAACAACTCTAAAAGACAATGGTAACTCTTAAACGATTTTCTAAATCGATCAATACATAGTTCGCCTTTTCAGAAAGTCATATATATATGCGTTACACATGATAACCCTGAAAGTGTTGCTGATGCTTTAAGTAATTATTTTTTTCGAAATTTTCAGTGAAAAACATAGCAGTTCTTGCTGTAATCTACAATATTTTAATCATTCTTTCTTTCCCCCGTGAGCCCTGACCATGTTTCTACAGCAATGAAAAGTCTCAATTAACCGGCTCTGGTATAGATAAAATCTCAGCACGACACTTAAAACTTGCAGTAGACATTATTTCTGAACCGCTTTCTATAATTATAAACCTTGCGTTCAAGCATGGTAAATTCCCCACTTCTCTAAAAACAGCTAAAGTCCTTCTGATTTTTAAAAAGGGTAACAAGCAATCTACTTCTAACTATCACCCCATCTGTATTTTTTTCCCTAAGCAAAGTCATCAAAAAACTAATAATAACTCGGCTAAACAAGTACCCTAATAAATTTAATATACTGAAGTCCTGTCAGTTTGGCTTTCGCGCTGGAAGTTCTGCTAACCTTGCTATTCTTTCCCTATCAAACTACATCAAACACTCCATAGATGCAGGAATCGTAGTAGGGTCAGTTTTCTTAGACTTCACAAAAGCATTCGATACCATTATTCATCTCATTTTATCCAAGAAACTCGAATCATATGGTATTACAGGTCCATCCCTCAAATTTTTAAACAGTTACCTCCTTAATCGAAAGCATACTGTCTACATTCAACATGTGGACGAAGAATTGCTCCCGCTCATCAAACACCTGAAAGGAGCTGACGTACAAGTACCTCGTATATTTTCTCGAAGCCTCGCATCGTTCTGCCTCCGAGCAAATGTCCTCTACAAGAGAAACTTTAAGCCCTACCATGGAAAGTTTCTGCTTGTCGTTCCCGCAACTATGCGGAAAGAAATATTACAAGCGTGCCACGATGAGCCTACGTCTGGACATTTGGGGGTCACTCGAACGCTTGTACGAATCAGTCAGTACTATTATTGGCCCAAGCTATTGTCTTCAGTACAGCGCTATGTCAGAACTTGCCGCGAGTGCCAAAGACGGAAAGTCCTCGTGTTAAGCCAGCGGGCCTTCTCCACCCGATAGACCCATCGAAAGCACCCCTCCAACAAGTTGAAATGAACCTCCCTCGACCATTCCCGACATCTTTACTTGGCAAGAAGTGGATCGTTGTAGCGGCTGATTATTTATCGAGATACGCCGAAACAGACTCCTTGCATCGAGGAACGGCAGCTGAGGTCGCCAAATTGTTTGTACAGAGCATAGTGCTATGGCATGGCGCTCCACCTGTTGTAATCACCGATCGCGGACCGGCGTTCAACACAGAACTCGTGGAATGCCTGCTGAACATGACCCACACTGTTCACAGGAAAACTACCGCATATCACCCTCAAAGCAACGGCCTAACTGAACGCCTTAACAGAACTGCAGCTGACATGATATCTATGTATGTGGACGTCGAACACAAAAAATGTGGGACGAAATTTTACCATACGTCACCTTCGTCTATAACTCCGCCGTACGAGAGACTACCAAGATTACCCCGTTTCACATAGTTTACGGTCGTGTAGTTACCACAACACTGGACGCTATGTTACAATATTCGTTACAATATCACTTATGGCATCGCATCATGGGGGAATACTTACCAGTGTGATCTTTCATCCGTGCAACATCTACAAAATAGAGCTATTTGCGCTATTTTTAACTGTTTTCGCGATAGAAGTGCCGCTCCCCTTCTTCAATGCAATAACATCTTAACTGTTAGCTATCTATTCAGGTTTAATCTAATTATGTTTCTGCATAGACAAATAAGAAATCAACTTTCTGCTAATTTCATTGATCCTAAGATGTTACTTAATACTAACACAACCAGGTTTGCGGCTAATAATAAGTTTTTACTTTAAAGTTCGTACTAACTATAGTAAATCATCTTCTCTCTTCTGTACCATCACCATATGGAATAATTTGTCCACTTCGCTAAAATGCAAAGTTTCTTTAATTTCATTTAAAAACTCATTAAAAGAGTACCTGTTAAATAGTTGATCTATCTTCTTTGTGTTGTTTTATGCTGTATTATTTCCTTTTTTGATTTCATGCCTTTTAGTTTTTATTCTGCTTTGTATATATTCGTTTCTACGATGTAACAGCTGCTTGTGCTTTTATTATTTGTAATCATCACCAAGGGCCCCGTTGCAGTCGTGTACTTTGGGACCCACGTCTGTATATTTTACTCTCTGTAACATCATTTTATGACATAATAGGCTGATTGATTGATTGATTAAAAATAAAAACAACAAATTCTTTGAAGCAGTCAGGTTAATTTTCCCTCAATTTGACAATTAAAAACTAAAACAAGAGATATTGCACTTCGGATTCGAATTTGTGACATGCAGAGTCGCGCACGTGGAGGGAGCGCGCCAACAGACCGAGCTATCGCAGCAAGCCAATAAGGCAGTGCAACAACAGCACATCTACTATCGTACTACTAAATACTGATATTTTTCTGCTGGCATGGAAGTGTGTGTGTGTGTGTGTGTGTGTGTGTGTGTTTGCATGTGTGTGTGTGTGTGTTTGTGTGTGTGTGTGTGTGTGTTGTGTGTGTTTACACGTGCGTGCGCAGGTGCAATTTCTTGTTGCATCAGTACAGTTCACCTGTTGCAATGATGGGCCCGTGGAGGCTAGTTGGAACATTTGGCCGTAGCGAGTCATCAAAATTCCTCTGCGGAGTGTGTGGAGCTAGAAAAAGGATCGTGTGCTACCCTAGATGCCCCTTAGGTAACTTCTATTTTAAAGTACCTAATGTTATATAGCAATGTCGATTTTCACATGGGGCTGCTAGACTCGCGCTCATGTAAAGCAACCGCTTTTTTTTGCCGTAACTGAGAACTTTCCTGCACGGGGCGATGCAGTCAAGTTTTTAACATTCATGCATGAGCTGGGCGCTCAGCACGAGAAGCGAGGGTGAGGGAAGGTTCTAGTAGTGCAGTAATGGGAATTCTATGGTAATAGTGGGAATTCTTCAGTAAATATATTGAGCTTTTAATGAAACTTAGTTTATTGAAGTGAATCCAGTAATAATGCTCAGTAGTGAAAGATTAGATAGGAAGAATTTCTGGCCTGGAATGTTTCAGTTTGAGCTACAGTGTACGTTCCATGTGAAAAAGGATAACCTAATAAAAAATCCTTTAAAGAATAATAAATGAGGAATGCTATGATAATATCTTTTTCATTGAATGTTGCTTGTTATTCAAAAAGCTTAGAGTCTGAAAAACAGTGATAGAGTATATTGTGTTGATAAGACTAATACTCTTTTTTGTCAGAACATTTGATGGTATGTTCTCATGGCTTGTCTGGTATTACAGCTTTTGTGATCTTTTTATGATCGCATCAATTTGCTGTCCTCGTTTTCAGTTTCACATCTGCTGTCCTGCTGTGAGTGCAATTGAAGTCCAAATACCATGAGAGCTATTTTGAATGCAAAAGTTGCATGCATAGAAATGGACTACTACTTGACCTGATTCCTAGCACTTTCCCCTTGCTAGATTGCTTAGTTACAGAAATCAAGAATATATTACTTGTCCAGAATCGCTACGCAGTCAGTAGCACAAAGTTCGAATAGTATGTACGTTTTATTAACATGCTTTACCGGTTGTCACAAGGAAGGAGAAAAAAATACAAACATGACTAACTTGTTAGAGCAATGTGCCATGCCAGCTTAAATGTGTACTGCTGCCTTCATACCAACAACATTTGAAAGCAGCCCTTTTTGTGTGTTTTGGTTTGTATTCGTGATGGCTAACTTTGTCATGTCACACTCATGTCATTTTTTGGTTTTTCTACAAATTCGCTTATGTTCTTACACTTCATAATGTAACATTTGAATAGACAAATGTTTGGTATTGTCTTACTGCTGTTTTTCTTCTCCTTATTTGTCTATGCAGGCAAGTTCAAATGAGCTAGCTCAGGACACTGTTGGGCTCGAAGATGAACCAAGTCTATGAGACGATTTTTCTTTTTAACAGTCAGCCAAGTTCACGGGGATTTGGAAAGTAGTCAATCAGATCCTGAAGATGCTCAAGTTGATGATGAAGATGCTGACCTGGGATTTTATAATAACAAATTCAGCAATAACGCTTTCTGGCCTCTTTGTAAGCAGATTAGAAGCTTTGTGCTAGATGTTGACTTTTTTTAACAACTACACTGCAATGATCACAGGTGGATGGCTTGCTGAAGCTGCATAATGCAATATTTTGAACAAAAAAACATTTTTGCTTCTATATAAAGAGGTACAAACACCCACTCTAAAGCTAGCTTGACTCTTCCCGACAAATATCCTTTTTATGAACATGACTATCAGCCATTGCGAAGCATGAGAAAGGTGCAGATTATTAACTTGGTTCACGCTGTGATGTTGACCCGATAGTATAGTTCTGGTGGCCCCGTGCACCAGTATAAGCATTGTTGATGATGTCAGAGACAAAACAAACAAAATGGCTTTTTGTATGTCACCAACAGAGTCAACCGTAAAATTGTGTCAATAACTTGAGCTTGGGTGAGGATGTGATAAAAAGCTTGTATAATTTCGTGGTGACAGGGTAAAGTAAGAACTGATACTAATGTGTACCTAATTTTTCAAGGTGCACCGATACTTACTAGTACACTATCTAGGGCCCTTCAAGGCTTTGCTTTGCATTTGAAGATAAAAAATCAACTGGTAATGTTTGCACCATTACTTTTGAATACAGATTTCACAAATTTTAAATCATTTATTTGTGCTTCTTTTAAAGTTTTGACAAGCACTGACGCCCCGTATAAGTGGATGAAATTCATAAAACCATTTGTTCTGCATCACCTGTCAACATTGCTGTCAGTAAGACGTTGAGCTCATGGAAGTGAAATCTTTACGTACAGGAAGAAACTAATACGTTTTCACATAATTTTGTGGCTCTTTGCTTTGTTGAGTGTGCTGCACTGGTGAACACCTTATAAATTGCTGTCATTAGACCTAGGATGCCATGTCAAACTTTCCCTCACACATGTATATAGATATGTGTTTGTCATGCACCAGACATACACACGAGCTTGGTATTATTTACCGCTTTGAATCTAGTTTTGTATTTAATCCTATTTGAAGGATACGAAACAATATAATCCAGAATATAGGTGCTCTCATATTGAAGTGCCTAATTTGCACAGTGTCCCGTTGAATTTTTGAATTATTTTGTTGGTATTAGTATCTGTTATGCAAGTATAATACGACATTATGTAGTATCTTGTACATATCAACTGCCATAAAATGGTTTGTGTGTTTTATATAAATATGTATTCCTGAATAGGTATACACACTACTGCATGACTTTGGTTTCTGTGCCTTTAGTCGGTCATCAGTTCCACAAAGTGTACATACTTCTTGTTCCCAGTAAATATTAGGACTGCCTTGTGTTCTTTGATCTGGAAATCATCTAGCGCAGGCTAGCTGTGTTGCGCCACATAAAGATGTGGTTTGTGCAAAAGAATATGGCATACCGGAGAGGGATATACATAAGTCAGCAAACCTACTTATGAGTAAACTAACTCATATTAAGATCAAGCAGCAAGTGCGAGTCGGAGTAAGTTTGGGTGAGTTACATTTTGAGAAGTTTTAGTCGAAGAGTCCAGTTCAGAAGCATTTGGGGGGTGAGTTCAAGTCAGCCATTAGCACAAAATTTATTTCTTGAGCGAGCATGCATGAGCTCCAGTTTTCTGTCTACTTATGGTCCTATCTACTCAAACTTATTACTCTAAATCTTTTGTCGGCTTATGCTCATGTTTGTGCCCACCCACATGCTTCTGTGCATGTCAGTTTATACTCCATCTAAATACCTGTTGATAATAGGCATAAGTTACGGTAGTGGGTCTTTTGCCTTAGTCCACTTCTTTTTCACAGGACGTTATTTTGATAAAAATATCGCATGTCAGTCGTCTTTCAATAAAAATGTTCTTACTGAATTGCTACTGATAACTCAAAATAAAAGCTACGAGGTCCAAATAGACTAAGCAGGACACCAATTATTCTAAATATTAGCCTTAAAGAAGCAATACGAATTTCAACAGTTTTAGTAATGTTACTTCTAAAAAATTTCAGGTGCCAAAAATTTGTACTTGTTTGGAGTGCAGTGATTACATTTGCTAATACCATTACCTAAAGGAAACGTTTGGTTTTGATATCAAGATCGTGGTATTATAGTGATACGTAAATAGTGTGGCAAATGTCTAAGTCACAAGGAGATGGTGACAAGCACTCAGTAGATCGCTGTAGGTTAATTGTACGTGTTGTATGTAAACAGTGAAGGATGAATGGACATGCAAGTGCTCTAATAGCAATTTTGTTTGCACACAGACACAGAGTTTGCAAATAAAGTGAGCTGTTCTATCTCGATGTATTAAACTCTATTATAGAGGTTGTTTTACGGATGTAGACAACTTAACAAAGCTTGAGAAATAATTCAGGTATGCCACAATACATTGAAATAGCAATGCAGGAAGCATGACATTATGCTTTCCATAAAGTGTTGGTGCGTCAATAAGCTGCATTGGCCAAGATAATTTTGGTATTTGTTTGACAAGGGCCTAGCGTACTCTCCAGGGCCACAAAAAATTCATCATAAGTGTTTCCTGGTTTCACGGTTAATTGTGAGTGTTCACAATAAATGCCAAGGAAACTAAAAAGCATTGACACCATGATTAGATTCAGAAAAGTTAATTTTAGGTTAACGTACTCATGATTCAACTTACTGAAAATGGTTGTGCTACGAGTCTGGGAGCAACCGGCTGAGTAATATTTCAGTGAGCTTTAGTAAAGTGAGTCTGGTTGAGGAAAATATTAAGGAGTGAGAGTTCAAATGCACTCGTTTAAAAAATTCTGTGACCAAGCCCCAAGAAAAAAGTACATTTATTGAGTCCATGAGAACACATCCAACCAGAATACACCACACTGCTGTGGTCTTCCCACCACAAAACATTCCACTAGACGTGTTTCACCAGAACACTCCAGTCTGTTTCGGCGTACCCACCAGGACACACACACCGGATCAACTTTAACACCAGAACACATCCCACCAGGACACACCAGAGCGAGCAATGTTTCTATCGTAACCCAGCACACAAGGCTGGTGTGCACACCACAACAAAGCAGTCTGTTCTGGTGTATCTACCAGAACGCACTATTACACACCAGACACACAGTGGTGGGATTTTACATGCGGAGCATGTTATACTAGGAGCTAGTCATGCGCCGTCGCCGTCTGCAGCCTCCCCTCCTTCTCTTCCAGCCATCTGTGCATCCCTTCCTTCTTTCAACACAGCGTGCGCTGCGCTCGCTTCTCCAAACTGCACGCCGTGCGACTTTTAGTTTACGTGCGCCAGTTGTATGCTAACGCGCGCATGCGCAGGGCGGGGCCGGCACTCGCTATGAGTAACCGAGTATCGGGGCGCGCCGACCTTCGTCGCTTAGTTTGTGCGGTCGCTCCACGTCCGATTTCGCTGGTGAAAATGCATGCTAACGAATCCGCAAACACACTTTCTGACGTTTCATAAAAAAGCATCAACCAATGTGTTGGCGGTACCGCAAGCAATTCCAAAGACACTTCGGTACTGCGGCCTGGCACTCAACAACACGCCAACGGCGAGAACTGCGTCGCTAGCGTCTGCGGAGGCGACGTCATGACAATGTACCTCGCGCCCAACCTATCGCGTGCCGCCGTGGAGAAGTACGTCGACGAAGCTGTGGAAGAATACCTGAAACAACGACCGCAAAGACGACCCTTCGTGATAGTTGGCGATTTTAACGTTGACGTCATCAAGGACGATAGGGTGGTCGACTACATGGAGTCGCAGCACTCGCTGAAACGAGCAACGCACGACGGCAAACATCGTCCGACCACGCTTCGCGGGACGTGCATTGACCATGTCTTTTGCGAATTTCGACCTTCGACCGATGCAACCAGATCCCCTTACCCTTCACGTTATGGACCATTAAGCCATCTTGCTCAAAATACCCAAAGCTTCTTAAAAATAAACAACCTCTTTCGCAGCATACGTGCGTGCGTGTTCACTCGTGTTCACTTGTGTTCACTCACACTCGTGCCACACATTAGAAACCACATTTATCGCAGTTCAACATATATGCTCCGCATGCTAACCAGTGTTCCCACTCGGTAACACTGTCGTCTTTTTTTTTAATTGGGATGGCATTAGCTTGGTTCTCGCCACGCAGTACCATGTCTCGCACTTGCATTTCTACGCTATTATATCTTGCCTTCTTTCTCCCAGTAAGGACATCCACCATTTCCCAGACCTTTCTTAGGTTATCGCATATGTTCTGAATTGTTTTCTCATATTGATTGATTTGTGGGGTTTAAGGTCCCGAAACCACGATTTGATTATGAGAGACGCCGTAGTGGAGGGCTCCGGAAGTTTTGACCAACTGGGGTTCTTTAACGTGCACCGAAATCTGAGTACACGGGCCTACAACATTTCCGCCTCCATCGGAAATGCAGCCGCCGCAGCCGGTAATCAAGCCCGCAACCTGCGGGTCAGCAGCCGAGTACATTAGCCATTAGACCACCGCGGCAGGCATTGTTTTCTCATAATATTATAGTATGGCCTTTTTTAAGCATTGTGTAAATGCATTGCGGTATTTTTTTGCACTCTGGAAATGCTTCAGGGTCTCGTGGAATTTTTTAAAAAGGCCTTTTTAGTTTAATAAGTTTATAAAGCAAACAGTCTATCCAGAATTTGAAGAATTTTTTTCTCTTTCCAAAAGATACTTCTCTGGAAAATGCCAAGTTTCAACCGTGATACAATGCATTCAAACACCCTTTGTATGCCTCATCAGCGCCTTTCCTCTTACAAATATCATTCCAATGTACTGCTTTGATGAGCTGAAAAAATAAATTTCTACTTCCATTATTTATGTTGTGTCGGGCGAAGATTTCCTTAAGTTGATTTAGGTGTTTCATTGACAAGGATATAAGACAAAAAAATTCCACCATATCCACGAATTGAATGATGATGAGTGGGCGAAGCTCCGGAGGTAAACCTGGTAAACCTTGAATCCTCTGTACATTTTGCCCACTCGATTTTATTACATCGCTCCCCCTAGCGTACGTCGCCGCACTAAATCGAACGATTGCCTTCAACCAATGACACGCGCCATATGTGACATCATTCCTATTTTATAAGATCTCGCGTCTTTCATCAACTACAAGTACCGCTTTCTAGTTTATAACATCTTGCATCTTTTCATCATCAGCTACAAGTACCATCATCTAGTAAACACTACAAGAACTAAACGAGAGGTGGCTACATACAGGAGACGGTACCACCATCTAGTTAACACTGCAAGAACTAAACTAGAGGTGGCTACATACAGGGGACCGTACCGCCATCTAGTGAACACTGCAAGAACTAAACTAGAGGTGGCTACATACAGGCTACAGGGGACGCACAGCCCACGCCCTAAGGAGCTTCGCCCCTAAAACAGTGGCAAGTGATCGCTGGGATCACTTGACACGATACCTTTCTGGTCTCCGATGGGTTCGAAATTGTAACACATATATCTAGTAACGCTGCACTTTCCCTGGTTACTCTGCCCAATCGGAGTCTTCTGTCTCTCATTGCGTGCCCGTAAGCAGCGATTGACATGTGTCATTAGAAAACACCGGTCCGTCACTGCGTTCTTTTGCACGTCACCAGGTTTCTCCAATGAGCGACAGTGCGCTAAGCGTAAACTTGGCGGCCAGTGTAAGCGCTAACACTCGTTTTTTTTTGCTTCACACAAGGTTTTGTTTAGCGAGAGATGATGTAATGTTCTTCCAATACATTTGTGATGGTCACAAAATTGCCTCGGTAACGTGGTTTGGAATCACACTTGATATATTCGCGCTTCATGATGTTTGGACGCATCATGACGTTTGAGGGCATAAAAATCATTTCAATATGTTAGCGAAGTTTCGAGATTGTCATTTACAAATTCATTGTCGCAGCGGAAGGGATATTTGTCACAAAGCGTGGTCATAGGACTATCGAAATCGATAATTAAACAGCTTAACAGAGTTTCCCAGCATGCTGAATCAAAGCGCTCCGATCTGCGTTGGTGACGCTTGAAAAAATAAGATGTTTATCATACTATCTGGCATCTTACATTTGTGAACTACGATATGATTATAAGGGACGCCGTAGTGCAGAACTCCGGAAACTCTTTAGTGCATAGCCTCGAACACTTTCGCCTATATAATAAATGCGACCACTGTTCCCTTGATTGGATCCCGCGACCTTCAGGCTAACTGTCAAGTACCGCAGCCACTCGACCACCATGCCGGTCCTTGTAGGCGGTGTCAAATGAATCAAGTTTGAGCACGTGTTGCAATCAATGATTATGCGTGGGCTAAGCCTGGAGTTCTTGATGGAGCGTACAGTCCGGAGCTTGTTGCATTCCAGACAAGCGTCTGGAGCTAGTCTGGAAGCATCTAAAGTGTTGATAGTTTCAATTTGGCCTCGCGCGAGGCAATCGAATACATTCAAAGTGGCTTGAAAAAAGACGCTCCTGTACATTTGCCCAATGTGGTGGTATTACATTGTCCTTTGTATTGCTGCGATATCAGTTACACTCTGAGAGAAATTATAGATCAAGCTTAAACATTGATTTCGCTGTCTATTCTTCTGACCATAAAAGTAGCAGTAATTGTTTATTTTAATTTTTTCCAGATACACCAACTTATAAAAAAGCTACTACGACGACAAGCATAATCACTATGATGACCTCTATAACTACCACGAAGACTACTACCCCGACAAGCGCTTCAACTAAAACCAGCACTACGACAACTACAACTACCACGAAGACTACTACCCCGACAAGAACTTCAACTACAACCAGCACCACGACAACTAGAATTACCACGAAGACTACTACCCCGACAAGAACTTCAACTACAACCAGCACCACGACAACTACAACTACCACGAAGACTACTACCCCGACAAGAACTTCAACTACAACCAGCACCACGACAACTACAACTACCACGAAGACTACTACCCCGACAAGAACTTCAACTCTAACCAGCACTACGACAACTAAAACTACAACGACTACCACCACGACTTCTACGACCACTACCACCACGACAACGACCACAAGCACAACAACGACGATGACTACTACCACGCGGCCTACGACGCGGCCTACGACACGGCCTACGACGCGGCCTACGACGCGGCCTACGACGCGGTTTACGACGCGGCCTACGACGCGGCCTACGACGCGACCCACAAAAAAGACGCGGCGCACTCGAAAACCATTTGAGTGCTCATTACCAAGAGCTAAAGCTCCACGTAAGTGCAACGCTGAAATCAATATTTATGTAACTTCCCGCCATAGTAACTTACGGTGTCATCTATTAGCAGATTCGGAGCTCTTCCGGCAATACTTTTTCCTGCTCCATGCAGAGCAAGTCTATTTCATTGGCGAATTGAGAGTGCTTCCTGTATGTTTTGGCGGATTGAGAGTGCTCTCTTTATGTTTCATTGGCAGAACTGCAGCAGCTCCGGTGCGAGATCCACTCCACGGAGAAACGTTTTCTACTCCGCGAAAATTGTCGGATTTGATCGGAAGTCGCAAGTGCCTTGTGCCTTGAAACGGTGCCAACTTTGGGCACACCAAATATAGTGAACTAGATCCAACACCCAAGTGGTGTGAACGGAGGAGCTTCAAAATTTAGTCGCTGAGGCAGAATGAGTCTTCTGACCACAAGGATCGCGGCTGCGCCTTCACCTGGCGCTCTGCTTTTTTTCTTGTTAGCTTTTAAATGCGAAGCATTTCTTAGCAAACTTCGTCAATTTTGAGCGTATCTATCTAACTATTTATCTAGCCACCTACGACTTTACGCTCTCCTGGCTGTTTCGATGATGGTATCAATACCAAATTTGGTATGGCATAACATGAGTGTAAGAAGAACATATTTGACTAGTCATAACATAAAATTCATGGCTTGTAATGAATATCACGTTTTAATTTTCATGGTCCTGTAGCTCTTGTGGTGGTTTCATTCAGAAGGCATGTTACAAAACTGGTATGGTATGACATGATTACATGGTGAACACAAGTGGTAGACCTTAACACGAAAATCATGGCATGCGCGTCATGTAACAGCATGACTACACGCCACACTCATGATGCAGTCGCGGCCGATTCACTAGCGTCACATATGCCAAAATTGGTATTTCGTGCGTGAATGCATGACGAAGGTATGTGACTGGTGCATGCATGATAATCATGAGATGCGTGTCATGTAGAAACATGACTACATGCCACGCTTATGATGCAATGACAGCCATTTCGCTAGCTTCACGTATACCAAATTTGGTATTACGGGGCGTGAATGAAGGACGAAGGTATGATACTGGTGTAAACATGATAAACATGAGATGGGTGTCATGAAATAACATAACTACAAGCTATACTCATGATGCGCTCGCGGCCGTTTCACTAGCTTTGCATGTGCCAAACTCGGTATTACGCGACGCGCACGAATGACATAGGTGAATGACAGATTCAAACATGATAATCACGAAATGCGTGTCACGTAACAACATGACTACATGTAACACTCATGATGCGTTCGCGGCCTTTCGCCACCTTCACATATGCGAAATTTGGTATTACGGGACGCCAATCGAGGACGCAGGTATGTGACTGATGCAAACATAATATTCGTGAGATGCGTGTCATGTGAGAACATGACTACATGCCACAGTCAAGGCGCTAATACACTTCGACATGACGCACTGCACGTGCTCACTGGCGTTCATTTCGTCGCGTGACGCCAGCGTTGGCATGCCAGGTGCCGGCCCTGCCATATACTCCCAGGCACTCACGGCGCTGCGTTGCTTTGACGCATGTGCGTTTCAGCGTGTCCGACGTCGCTCCATCACGAAAAGAGGGAGACGCAGTGTTGCCTGTGTAACTAATCGGCGCGAAATGCAGCATGTCGCAATTCGCGCTGGTAGCCGTCGGGCCACGCCGACGAACGCTGGTCGCGTTTGGCGTCAGACTATACACTGCTCGCGTTTTGCTAGCGTAGCGTCGTTGTGCCCAGCGTGCACTTGCGTCAATGCTACATTGGAGTATATTGGGTCTTTCATGATGCGCTCGCGGTCGTTCTGCTAGCTTGACATTCACCAAACTTGGTGTTACGTGACGTCAATGAATGACGAAGTATATGACTGGTACAAACATGATAATCTTGACAGGCTTGTCATGTAAGAACACGACAACATACCAAGCTCATAGCGTGCTCATGGCCGTTTCGCTCGCTAAACATATACTAAATATAGTATCACGTGACGTGAATAGATGTGAAAGTAAATGACACATCCGAGCAGGATAATTATGACACGAAAGTCATGTGCGGCATAATTTACCTCCACCTAGTAACGTGTTGCTGATTTTGAAGGGACACATCATCATTTCTCATTCATGCTTCGCATATCATCAATTCCCACGGTGCGTGGGATCTGCCCACTTTTTTTATAGAAGGAGAAAGATTGTAGTTCAGCGCTGTAGTGGTGAGACGTCGTGAGTTGGTGCGTTCTCCGGTATGTTGGTGTATCCACCACGTCTTTAATTACAGCATCCGCATCGTAATCGATGTCGTTACAGTAATTAAAACATGATAAAAATAGTATTTCTCTACAGACGCCACAGTGACGTCACCGCAGATGCACGTCCTGATCCGAGATTTTAGAAAACATGCGCGTCAGCGCGCCCTAATTTAGTAGTGTCCGTCGCCGTGGCACTGCGCAGTGAGAAGGGCTGTCCGGTGTACTAATTACTGGCGTATTTCTTTGCATGTTTCTTCAAGAATCTGTAGTGAAAATAACCTCGCACGTGTCTCCCCGTGCAGGGGGTTTTAAAGCTGGTCGAAGTGAACAGGATTCACGTTTTCTATGTAAATGCGTATTGGCCATCCGAAGAAATTCAGCGCGCGTAGCTTGCAAGTCATTCTAATGGCAGGCCGTGTCCGCATAGCTGTAGCGGACGAGAAACAGTGATGGGAACGACGACGTCACTAAGAAAGGAACCAGTAGCGCCACCTGCCTTTTTGCGCCAACTGGCACGGCCGAACTCGCCTGTTGGTACCACTAGGATGTTGGTTCTAGTTCACTATAGCGCCAACAGTGGCCGCTCACATCAGTTGCGCCTCACGTCGGAGCTCACGTTTTGCTAGCGTTGCATCGCTGTGTCCAACGTGCCTACTTTAGCAAGAAGGAAGACGCAGGCTTTGCGCACTAATTTGACTCTGCCATTTGCTCCAGAAAGAGCGCGTTTGTTTCATTAGTAAATTCCCTTCTGTTGCCTTCTGTCGCAGCGGAGTGCTCCGGCGCAGAGTTCGTCGGCCACTCTAAATCCTCTAATCATGGATATCATTAGAGAACTTGCACGGGTTCTTTGTCCTAATGTCTGTCCGCGACCAAACCTTTGAGGTATGACTAACCAACAATCACGTGCCGCTACCATCGTTTCGTTGCATTTCGTCTCTTCTATTTGGACTTTTCAAACGTGGGCGCCAAAGAAATGTCTAGCGGGAGGCAACATCCATAGACTGGCAACCCACTAGAATTTCCGAAGCTCCGTCTTTGTATGAAAGGTGTTCATGCGGTTGCAGTGGTAGCTGGTTTTAAAGGGCCACTCACCAGGTATCACAATTTTGAGCTGACAAGCGCAATGCGTACATCGGGTGTTCCCGACCACGTCGGCCGAACTTTGAAACGCTATGCGCTGCGAAAAAAGGACAAATTTAAGGATCAACACTGCTTCCTCTTCCTTTCGTGGGTGCGCGCCCAGTGAATGAGGGCATGACGTACGGGTAAGCATTGTCGTACGCACACGGCTGGGCTGTGAGAACAGTCGCACGTCACCAACAGTGGCATGACATCAGTGGCACGTCACATGGAAAAAAATATTTAACACGACATGCGTAGTTAACACTTAACATTGCCAAAATAGTCTTATCTGGATGACGAATCTCTTTGCCAGAAGCCCAGAGGCTTTACCAATTATACTAGACTGCCAGTTACATAGCGCAACGTTTCAACAACAGTGAACCTACCCTCACTGTAAGTATATATAATAGCACTATATTGATCGGTACAACAAACAGCCAAATCGTCAGCATATGCCAGAATTTTACCTTCAGATTCTTGCAACTTAAAGGCATGAATGCTGCTGTTTTGAGTTGTTGCCAAGCACATTGATTCTGTATATAAACTGAAAAGTAGGGGTTTCAGTGGACAGCCCTGACACACAGAACGCTTTACAGTAATTTTATACCCCAGAGACTTGCTGACTAACAGTATAGTGAACTAGAACCAACATCCTAGTGGTGCGAACAGAGGAGCTTTGCCGAGGCCAGAATCCCGGCTCACGAGGGGCTAGTTCCTAAAACGTCCACCACATGCCACGTGAAGTTCAACCCTCCTCCACTTTCCCGCTATTCTCCTCCCACTACGCAAGTGGCGAGTTCCATACAGAAAGGGGTTAGTCATTCAACCCGTTGCTTTCCGTCATCCCTCATTTTGGAAGCCGGATATTAGTGTCCTCGCCACCAGCCAAGTGTTCAGGCGCTTCGCCGTGCTCCCACCAGGCTGCAGAAATTAGCTACTTTCTTCTTCTACTAACCACTGCCATCATACTTACAGCGTTCAAGAGCCGGCTGGTGTGGAGTGCACGAGTATGTTTAGAGCCAGCCATGCATGATATTTCAGACTGAGGAGTTCTGTCTTTCTTTGGCTTTGATAAATTTCTGTCCTCACTGAATAGTATAGTCATGAACAATTCATGTACGAAGAAGTTAAGGCCAGCTGAAACGAGTTTATTTTTCATTTTTCTTCTCGTCAGTTGTATTGCATTGTACTTAAATTTCAGCTGCACTATTTATTTCTTCAAGATTTTACTCTCTAGTTATCTCTGTGAAAGCTCTTTCACTTTCTTATGTCTACTTAGCGCTGATTCTGTGCTTCACTGTGCGTATAGAGATAAATATATTTCAGTTAAACAAAAGGGGGAGAACGGAGTGCCAAGAAAACCCGGGATGCGCAGCGCAATCACAGCGCGAGCTTGAGAAGTGGCTTTTACAGAGCACTCGATCATTCATTCTTAGCGTCTCATTTGCTAACATCTCATCGCGGGCATGTTATTTTATAAGGCACTCTTCATAGTATCTTAAGAAACTACGCTTCCAAACACTGGATGTCGTCAAGCGACACCGTTTTCTCAAGCTCCATCTTAACAAGCGTCACTTATTTTTCATTGAATATTGATGAGTGACAAACTACTTTTTAAATCTAGAACCATTATTGACGTTGCTATACCCTTGGCCACATTTCAATTGCCTTCACATTATAAAAAAAGAGTATTGGCTTAATTATTCGTGTAAAGACTTTTTGGCGAATTGTCAGTACGACTTATGATCGGGAATTTCAAACTTTTGTTGCGCACATTACATACCAAGTGCTTTATGCAACAGTCGTATGTGCAGGAATTTCCGTGCTATATACGTATGTGTTGAATACCAGTGCATTTATAGAGCAGCTATCGTACTTAAATCCTTGGCTGGTGATTTATAGTCTAACATGCTGATTTAGAAAGCAGCTTTCAACCCACACGGTTTATTTCAGTACACATCTTAAGCCGGTAATGATTCTTCTTACGCCTGGGGGTCGTGGATTTAAGAGCTTGATTCTACGATTAGAGCTTTGTAATATCTATTGCGTGTTTTTTCATTTTTACCTGTATTCAAATAAATATATTCACAGTAATCAACCTTTTCACTGATTGGTCTTAATAAAATATGTGTACACACTATATTCACCAGTCTTAGGCAGGAACACAAATCGCGCTGTTGCCAAGAAATAGAACTTCAACAGAGCTATTAGCCTCAGTTTTTGAAACTATAATTGATTGACTATCAATTCATCGCAAATGTGAGGTCGTTACTAGCAGTGATACGTTTTTCATTTATGAAAAGTAAAACTGCTTGTTTACGTTTGCTGCTGATGTATACAGTGACCTTCGATCAGCCCAGGAGCCGCAGCTCACATGAGTGTATACGGGAAAAATCTGCGGGCAAGTTACGGGTACGCATAATACATGTAGCACTTCATTTTTAACAGCAGGGCGTTAAAGGTTGATTTCTAACCGTGCCGACGGCTACTCTAAACTTGGATAAGATGTGCCAAGGAAAGTAAAACAATAGAAAAGCTGATCGAATATAATAAGAAGTAAGACAGAGAACCGAGGGAGAGGTAAAGGAGGGTTATGAGTAAGCAAGCAATTTGAGCTAAGCCACCAGCACAGTGGTTTCTTCCGTATTTGCGCCACTAGTGCAAAGCTCCACCAGTTTGATCTGCTTCTGTTGTATGGATTGATTATCGAGATCGATTATTTATTGATGCTATATTCTTTGTATGCGCAGAGTAAAACCCCCTGCAGTAGTCTTGTTTGTAAATACTAAAAGGAGAAGTGACGATTGAATGTATGATCAAACGAGCATAATATTCTGTTGATAGGCCTGCCTTTTTTCTTTAAACTGCTCGTTCTAGGTCAATATACATCCGGGAATCATTCGTGAACCACTTTTTATTCTAAACTACCACCCTCTTTTTCGCCTGTCATATTGAGATTACTAGTGCATTCGCAAAAAGCATTGTTCCTATCCGGAAAGCAACAGAGATATTAAACAGCTTTTTCTGTAATGAATACTTATGCCAGACTCTTCATTACCGACGGTAGGGATAGGTCCTGGGTACTGAGCTGTACAGGCACACACTGCTGGGGCAATAGCCGAGTTTTTTGGTGATGGAAAGCAACACAGTAATATAAAACCGAATTAAACCGCTTTTCAATCATAGTATACTAAGTCATTATTCACTAATAACATTTCTTTCAGTTGGCTTTCCGCTTTCAATATGTGTCAGCGACCAGGCCTTACTCAAATTATGGTTGCAGTTGAGCATTTCTTGTCGGTAAAGTTGACTTCTAATATTTTTTGAAGCCCTCTAGGAACGTAAAGTTTTAGTTCTGTCGACAGAATTGTCCAACATGGTGAATTATGGTGTCTTTTGTTTTTTATTTCAGTCTGCGCTCGCAGTTTTCTAATGTTAAGCGGTTGTCCCACGCTATGTATCGAGAGGACGACCACCGAAACTTGGAGAGAAACGTGTGAAGTGCGCACTGCGGGACAACCCTCCCTCCCTGGTAACCCTACCGGCAAAAATTAATTGCAGCCAGCCCCGCGCATCCTCCTCGCATATGTGCCGGGTACAAATGAAGAGCTCTCCAGAATTCTCCAAAAAGTGGGGGTCACGGCGACTAACAAGCCGTTGCCCTCAGGGCTTGTTACAAGCCTGGTCCGACGTGCACTCGCTTGCTACCGCGGCCAAAAGATTGACCTAAGGAGCAACACAATGAAGTGTTCTGAAAGGTGCCGTGCTATGAGTTTCGCGCACGCTACATAGGGAAAAGCGAGTGTTTCCGTTCAGCGGGCCCACGAAGCGGCCGACTGACTTGGCCTCACGATCTCGTAGGGGCAGTCACCCGCTGGGCGCTAGCATGCGTCTGGCTGAATAAAAATAAAGTTTCGCCCACCCCTACTGCCCGTTAAGATTACGCCAACATAAGTACGGCGTCAGGAAATCGGAAGTGCAAAGCAAAACTCTTGCAGAGCCCTGTGAGAAGCACGACCATAAGATTGACTTTGACAGAGCTTCTGTTCTAGAAACAGGAATAAATCTGGGAAGAAAGCTTCTGCTTAGAGCCAGGCACATTCGAAACACACCTGCAAACTTGAATCACTTGCAAGGAACAGTGTGACGGCCTCTGAGATGGGAGCGAAACGGAAAGGCGGAGCCGTAAACAAGACTTGGAGATGCTTTCTTTACAAACAATCATCCCGCGAGGAAAAGACTGAATCATTACCTGAACGTCGGGCTATCTATGAACTTGGCTGGGGCCATATAAATTTCATAAATCATCTACTTAGCCAGACAGATTTCATTCAAAACATCCACATTGAAGCTTGGAAATCACGCTCTGCTCTTAAAATGACCTCCGAAATACGCTGCGAGTTACATTGAGAAGCAAAAAGAACTGTGCATAGCGCTAGCTGCTAGAATGCTGCTTGTGTGCAAGTCATGGAACTACGTGATCAGACATTGCAAAAATAATTTTGGTGATTTCGCGAGTACGCAGAGCTACATATACTATGAATCGTTAACGCACTTGGAGAACTTGAAAGTAACTATATATATATATATATATATATATATATATATATATATATATATATATATATATATATATATATACATATATATAAATATATTTAATATATAAATATATAAATATATAGCAGAAGTGTATACCTAAGAGCTCGTTTTTCCGTGTTTTGACACAATATTATTGAGATCTAACAGATAGTAATGCCAAAGATTGTACAGGGGAAGTGATTAGAGCCAATGAATTGTAAATAAGAAGAAAGAAAGGTGGGTGAAGGAATAACCAGCCATGAGCAGGAAACGAACGTACGACCTTCGAATAACGCGTTCGATGCTCTAACCACTGAGCTATCACAGCGTCCTTCCCTCCATCCACTTTTTCAGGTTTATATGTGAATATAGAAGTAGGAGTGTCCGACAGCGCCTTCTATAAGCCAAGCGACGAGTGTGAAACACACTTTTATGCGCAAGTGTGGCGTCACGTAGCACGTGAACTTATTACGAGCGGGCAGCTGATTAATACTCCCTCGTATACAACCTAATGACACCAAGTCTGCCAGTACGAGACCCTCGTAATGAATAATGGAAAGAAGTGTATACCTAAGGGCTCGTTTTTCCGTGTTTCGACACAATACTATTGAGATCTAACAGACAGTAATGCCAAGGAATGTACAGTGAAAGCTATTAGAGCCAATGGATTGTAAATAAGAAGAAAGATAGGTTGGTTAAGGAATAACCAGCCATGAGCAGGACCATACTCATGGCTGGTTATTCCATCACCCACCTTCCTTTCTTCTTATTTACATTCCATTGGCTCTAATAACTCTCCTTGTACATTTCATGGCATTACTGTCTGTTAGATCTCATTATACATATATATATATGAGTAACTTCGGTTGCCGCAAGGTTATAACTATGAAAGTAGAAGCGCTTTCACAAAACAACTGTTTATTCTGCCGACGTTTCGACGGGAGCCCCGTCTTTTTCAAAGCATAATAATATTTACACACGTTCGGTGTCTTCTTATAGCCTATCGAGACAGGAGGGAAGGGGTTAAAAGAAAAGCAAAAAAACAGCGAAACGGGAGGATAAACTATAAATAAATATTGAAAATCTTGGAGAAGAAGCTAGACCGACACGGCGTAATTTGAAAGGGGTAGCATCTCAACAGAGTAGGGCAGAGGTAGATGAGCAATGCCATCATCGTCAACAATACCTCCCCCGCACCCACTCTTACCCAAGTGGGCCGTGTGCCGCCGTTCTTGTATTTCACCTTTCCGTGTAATCCGCTGGCGGCTCGTTCCTCTTGTAATTTTCAGACAAGTTAATGGGGAGAGCTTAAGCGCTTCGAGTGCGTGCTAGTGGCGTCGGGAGGAATGAAAAAGCCGGTGACTGAGGCGCCACTATCGATATTCATTTTATGGAATGGCTCCTTGTCAGCGAAGGAACAGAGTGTGCGTTAAAAATTAAAGAAGAAAAAAAAAGAAAAAAGGGGGGGTCTGTACGACATCCGGGACAGTCACCACACAGTTGCGGCGCCGCGGGAAAACATGTGCGCATGTATGAAGAAGTTAACAAAACCACCTAGCTGCGAGCTGACAGCTACCTCTTTGTCTTCCGTCATTGCAGAATCAGCTCGACGGAACAGACGAAACATCTCAACGAACATAGCCACGTGACTGGAAGCACCCCATTGATGTGGGGCCGCTTCCACTCACGTGGCCTTCCATGAAAGACGTGGAGGTTGACATTACTGGTGTTGATTGCTTGTTAGAACAGATAGATACAACTAAAGCAGTTGGACCAGATGGTTCATCACAAGTTGTTCTTAAAACTGTCATAGCGTTATTGCAAAGTACTAATGCGTTATATATGCAATTACACTAAATACTGGAGTTGTCCCACGTGACTGGAAAGTTGCAAACATTATCCCAGTTCATAAATCAGGCGATAAAAAGCTTGTCAAAAAAAACAGGCCCATCTCGCTAACAGCAATTTGCTGTAAGTTATTTGAGCACATCATATACAGTGAAACAGTTAAACACCTAGAGTCAATCAACTTCCTCACTCCACCTCAGCATGGTTTCAGAAATAGACGCTCATGCGTAACTCAACTAGTCGAATTTCAGCATTACATCGCACAATTCATAGACAGTGGCGCTCAAGTAGATGCAGTGTTCCTTGACTTGCGGAAAGCCTTCGATACCGTCCCACACAGTCTGTTAGAATTTTCACTGCTCTCTGCAAACATAAACCTAAAAAGAACTATCTAAACGATCGATAGCAGAACGTAGTGCTTAACGGATCAAAAGCATCTGCGGTAACCGTTAAGTCTGGTGTATCACAGGGTAGCGTATTAGGGCTTTTGCTTTTCTTGGTTTATATAACAGCATAGTCGATGGTAATAACTCTCCCATTAAGTTATTCGCATATGATTTTGTAGTGTTTAGAGTGATTAACTCGCACAAGGATGCTGAAATTCTGCAGCATGAACTGTACCGAATATCAACGTGGTGCCAAAAATGGAAATTGAGTATAAACGTCCGTAAATGTTGCTGGGTAACTTTCACCAACCGGATTAGTAAACTAAAACAACATACAAAATAAATATATAAATAATTATTGAATTTTATTATAAGTATCTGGGCGTCTATTTTTCCGACAATTTTAAGTGGAATAAACACAATGTCATAACTGTGACAAAGGCAGATCGGATGCTACACTTCATACGCAGAAATTTTAGGCAGGCTCCGCAGACCGTGAAACAAACCCTTTATCTCATGTATGTAAGACCTATTCTAGTGTATGCTTGCGTAATCTGGGATCCCTATCAGCAATACTTGATTGACGCATAGGAAAAAGTTCAAAACCAAGCAGCAAGAATTGTTAGCAACAACTATGATTCCTTTACAAGCATCACAGAAATGAAACGAGCATTGAAATGGGAGACACTGATGATAAGGAGGCAGAAACTGGGGCTTAAAGTTCTTCATTGTATATACTTTAATAGAAATGCCATTAACCTTCTTGATTATTTGTTCAAACCAACGTACGTCTCTAATCATCAAGACCATTCACGAAAAATATTAGGATACCGTTACAAAACCCACTTTTTCAGCAGTTCTTTTTTCGTAAAAACAATACAGGAGTGGAACCGTCTACCATATGATCTCGTCAATGAAACTGATAATTAATCCTTTTCTTCTTCTTTGTAACACCTCCTACAATGTCACTGCCACTAAGATTGACTTGCTGTCTCGAAGCGTGTGGGTGTTTACAAATGCATGACTGTGACGTTGTTTTCGCTCACCAATATCCGAGTGTTTTTTTCCTTAACTTAAAATATTTTAGGTGCTGTTTTATTTGTCGAATCTATTGTTTCCATTGAAAACTATGTAGTCAGATTATTATGTGTACCTCCCTACGTAATGCCTCATGGCGATGTAGGTGAAATGTAAATAAATAAACAAAAATCTCGTCAACGAACATGGCCACGCTTTCATTGGGTATTTGATTGTGTGAATTGAGATGTTCCGCTTGTTCTTTTCGTTTGGCGCTACCATACGTGTTCCGCAGCGGAGTGCAAAACACCGTCCAGATTGTCAGCGCAGCCTCGTGGTTTTCAAACCAAATATGCGCTGAATCCTCCAGGAAGAAATAGGCATACCGCAGTTTCTGGTGCTCCCCCAACTCGTTGGCGATGGCGACTCGATTGTATCGGTCCAGCCAGTCTTCAACATCTTCGTAGGGCTCCCCAAGGAAGGGCTTTGGTGTCAGAGGGGCTTGTGACCATGGAGCTGGCGGAGTCGTGGTCTGTTCAATCTGGCTTGCAGTTGCCGCATTCGCCATGGTTCTAGAGCTTTCCGGAAGAGGGCCGAATTGGGGTGGTAGGCCTTCTTGCCACCGACTGCGTTGAAGGTCGGCTGCTTCTACCAAGGCGGCGATGTTGGGGCCGAGATCATCTTCGCGCAACAGTGCATAGACTATTACCCCACACCTCCACCCGTGTCACGTTACACCGTAACAGCAACATGTAGATAATAGCACACAAGGACGTCAGGCTAATTCCATCAACGATAGTACGAATTTATCGTTTTCTATGCAAGTGCCTTTTTGTCCTCTTTTAAACAGGGGCACGTACGAGCCTGCCAGCATGAATTGAAATAGCGCTTGCAGAACTTGTACTAGTGGCAATATATATATATATATATATATATATATATATATATATATATATATATATATATATATATATATATATATATATATAACATATCTTGACAGCCATTTCCTGTGCGCCATTAGTGTATTCGACTTAGCTGAACAGGAGAAGAACGATTCCGAGCTTCGACAATTTATCAAATACCTTGAAGGCCGTACGCCTCATCCACCACCAGCATTTGCCCGCTCGCATTCATCGTTTTGCGTTCCCAGAAATATTCCCTATTAAAAAAAACTTGGAACCTTACGCGACTGAGTACCTGCTCGTCGTCCCGCCAGCGTTACAAGCCGATGTCTTGTGCCCCTGTCACGATGAGCCTTATCAGGCCACTCAGGATTCATACGTACCTTGTCTCGAATTCGCAACTCTACTACTGGCCTAAGCTCAATCGGGTCGTGAAGCATTACGTGAAAACGCGTCGCAAGTGCCAGCGCCATAAAGAACCACATCAGTACCCAGTCGGCTTTTTGAAGCCCATCGCTCCTCCGACACAACCATTCCAACAAATTTGCATGAGTGTGCTCGGACCTTTTGCCAAGATTCATGACGGCAACCACTAGATTGTAGTTGCTACTGATTACAAGACGCACTACTGCAAAACAAAGGCGTTACAACGTGGCACAGCGACTCAGACTGCCCACATTTTTATGAAGAACATCGTCCTTCGACATAGAGCACCAGCAGTTGTCATAACTGATTGTGGCACAGCTTTTACTGCCCAGATGATACAAGACAATATGCAGCTTAGTGGCACAGTACATCAAAAAACTACTGCATAGCACCCAAAAGCAGCGGCTTTACAAAGCAACTAACCAAGACAATCGCTGACATGCTATCCCTCAACCTTGACCAAGACCACAAAAACTGGGATGACATCAAGAGAGACAAGGTATGACTGCCATTTGAGGCCGGAGATCACAGTGTCCATCCACCTCTGGAAGGTAGCGGGAGCAGAACACAAACTAATTGTGGGTACTTTGAACTCGTAGAGTCGCTCGGGTGTCACAAACGCCGTCTTCTCACGATCTCGTTCGTCGAATTCTATTTGCCAGTACCCGCTATTTAGGTCTAATAAAAAAAGTATGCATTGCGCAGCTTATCCAAAGTATCATCGACTCGTCGAAGTGGGTAGCGGCCAGCTTCATGACAGGGTTGAATTTTCTGTAGTCAAAACAGAACCGCATGGTGTTCTCCTTCTTCACAACTACTACCAGTGGTGCCCATGGGCTTTCGGAAGGCTGTATGACATCGCCTTCGAGAATCTCCTGTGCTGGCTTCATTATCACCTTTTTTGGAAGCTACTCGGTATGGATGATGACATACTGGTCTAACGTGTCCTTCGATTACAATGCGGTGATTTGCTACAGGAGTACGTCCGATTTTCAATGAAGAGGAAAAACACTCTGCGAATTCTTCGATCCACTCCACAATCAGGTCTTTCTGCTGAGATGAAAGTTCTCGGTCAATATCAAATTTCTCGAGGACACTGTCCACTAATGTGGACGTTGTTGGTGCTTTCTCTATGGTGCAAACATCTGAGACTTGTACGTAGTCATGAAGTGATGCTATGCCTGCTCCCTTCACCACATGCTGTAGCTCGTTGGTAAAATTAGTCAATAGCACATCAGTATATCCGTTCCGCAGGTTCACTAGAACTCTTGCCACGCGTTTCTCCTTTGTGAGTAGCAGTTCGATATTTCCATCAGCTAGTCCGGCATATTCACGAAAAACGTCGCGTTTCACAGAAATTGTCACGCTGCTCTACGCATCGGGGCAATGCCTGCTACGAGGGGGACTAATGCCACAATTCGACCATCGCAGAAGAAGATTTCGGTTGCGTGTGGTGGAGCACCTGAGGCTGTGGTTGAAGAGTTGCTTTCTGCACTTATTCACGTACAACGTCCGTGATTGAGGGCATCGCTTGAGGAATTTGGGTGAGTTGCAGTTTCTGGAGCTCCTCCTTAGAGAAATCCTTCACCATTTCCTGGAGGACTTCAACGTTGGTGCGGAGGGTTGTTGACTGTGCCCTGACTAAATAGATGCCAAAATCTCTGTTTTAGAGTCACGCACGCTGTTGTAGTGTCCTTTTCGTGGTCGCTCCCGCGGACAGGAATTCCGCCACAGTTCGTGGTGGATTACGCCCCAGGGCTGCAAAAAATTCTTATTTTATTAACGTTGCGTGTATTAGTGCAGTACAAAGAAGCAAAGGACACGACACTGACGTAGATATCTCAGACATAGGTAGGCGCTAAACTTCCAACTGTTTATTTAATGCCAATCACGCCCAATTTACACATCCGCGACAAAGCACAACTCATCTGGAACGTGCTCTTAAACAAGGTAACATCATTTCTTTTTCTTACAAAGAAATCAATGACGAGCTTACACACAAATGGCCTAATTCTCCTATAGTCTCCGTTTTTTTATCTCCCGTGTGAGCTGATCTCTACAACGACCGATAACTATGCAACTATGAAAGAACAGGGGAGCACTCACAGCTGATCTCTAGAACGACCGATAAATGTGCAAGTATACAGAACAGGGGAGCACTCACAGCCTTTGCAGTGTGCCGCAAGGAATCCTACCGCCATAATTCTATTTTTTGCGTTATAGCAGTGCGTGCGTAATCATTCATTAGGACATCATTTCGTTACCCAATATAGTACATCCCGCTGGATAATGGAAACTTGTAGATGACACAGGATACACAAACAATGAGTCTAGCGTGGTGTTTCTTAAGACAAGCTAGAGGAGCAACAATTCATGGACAAGTGAGCTTGCAAGCGCGCTTCTTTTACTCCATGCATAAGGTACCACAGCTTATTTTCGGCCATGTTTTGGTCGGCTCGGCGGAAGAGCCGCCACAAGTCTTTTATACACATGGCCACGCTCTCGTTATTCCGTTTGTTCCTCACCTGAAGAGCAGCCTCTGCCTTCTCTTTGCAATTCATGTTTGGATAGGTTGCGAATAGCTCTCGTCAGAAGTTGTCCCACGACAGCAAGGACGCTTCGTGGTTCTCAAACCACTTACGCGCCCAATCTTGCAGGGTGACGTAAACGTAACAAAACTTCCGGGCTTTGTCCAAACCATTCAAATGTGCAACGCGCGCGAAACCATCAAGACCGTTTTCGGCGTCTTCAAAGGTGTCACAGTGGAAGATCTCTGGTGTACGTGGTGAATCCACGATGAGGTGAGATGGAGATGGCATCGATGGCATCGACTTTGTAGAATTTGCTGTAATCGACGCAAAATCGAATAGTGCGGTCCTTCTTCACTAGTGCGACGGGGGCGACCACGGACTCTTCGAATGATGGATTACGTCTTCTACGAGCATCTACTTCACTTGAGAACGTGTTGCCTCTTGTTACTTTCGTGATGCACGGTAGGCGTGGTGACGGATGGGTCTTTCAGCATGGTCTGTGACATTGCGGTGCTTTACGGTTGACGTTTGCTTTATTTTGGATGTAGACGTGAAACAGCCGCTACACACGCGGACGATACAGCGGATTTTCTCCTTCTGCGCGTATGAAAGCTTCGGACTGATATAGAATGTATTGGCTACCACGGTGTCATTTTCGATGGCGGCAAAAATTAGGGCAATCGTCAAACATGCTTCATTATCAATGGATTCGAAATGAGAGATTGTTGTTTGCATGACCTAATGTTGGTATGCTCCACTGAATTAGGTGACCAACAGTGTAGTCCTTTCACGTTTAATTTGAATTATGCCGCAGGCAACGCAGATTTGCTGGGACAAGATCACAAAAAGGTTGGGTTTGGCGATACCACTACTATTAGAGGTGGTCGGACCACACATACTGCAGAAATTCCTCTCTTAGCATTCGCTACATTGTTGTCGCTTCACGGAGGAATTCCGCCACGGTAGCTGGTGGGTTTCGTACAACTCCTGCAAACAATTGCTCCTTGATACACCGCATCAGAAAGCGTACCTCTTTGTCTTCCGTCTTTGCAGAATCAGCTCGATGGAACAGACGAGACATCTCCTCAACGAACATGGCCACGCTTTCTTTGGTTATTTGATTGCGTGAATTCAGGAGATGTTCTGCTTGTTCTTTCCGTATGACGCTACCATACGTGTTCCGCAGCTGAGCGCAAAACACCGCCCATGTTGTCAGGGCCGCGTCGTGGTTCTCAAACCAAATGCGCACTGAATCCTCCAAGTAGAAATAGACATACCGCAGTTTCCGGTGCTCGTTTCACTCGTTGGCGATGGCGAGTCGATTATATTGGTCCAGCCAGTCTTCAAGATCTTCGTAGAGTTTCCCATTGAAGGGCTTTGGTGTCAAAGGGGCTTGTGGCCATGGAGCTGGCGGAGTCGTGGTCTGTTAAGTCTTTTTTGCAGTTGTCGCATTCGCTATGGTTCTGAAGCGTTGCGTAAGCAGGTCAAATCGGGGTGGTAGGCCTACTTGCCCCCGATTGCGTCGAAGGTCGGTTGCTTCCACCAAGGTGTCGATGTTGGAGCCGAGAGCATCCACGCAGCAACAGTGCATAGACTATTACCCCACACCTCCACCAGTGTCACGTCACACCGTAAGAGCAACATGTAGATAATAGCACACAAGGATGTCAGGCTGATTCGATTAATGGCAATGCGACTTTATCGTTTTCTATGCAAGTGCATTTTCGTCCTCTTTTGAGCAGCGGCACGTACGAGCCTGCCAGCGTCTATGAAGATAATACTTGGACAACTTGTACTAGGGACTATAGATATACATATATATGTATATATATGTATATATAGTGCGAGTAATAATTCAATGGGCCAGTTTGTCTTCGTGAATGTATGGAATATGGCACAACGGGAGCGTTGTCAACAAGGATAAATATATTTATTTCCCAACAGTTTCGAAAGGGGTCCTCCCTTCATCAGGGGATGAGTTATACTGACATGAACTTCCAAACTTTGTTGCTGCCTTGTCCCTCTCGCCTTGAAAGATGTCTGCGAGAGTGAGAGGGAACTAATGAAGGAAAGAAAAAAAAGCAAAAAACAAAAAAGGGGAAGGAAAAAGACGGGAGAAAAAAAAGAAAAAGAAAGAAAAGAAAGAAAGTAAAAAAGAAGAAGAACCACTGTCAACACTCGGAACGAAACCAACTGTCCGTGTACGTCAACATACGGTTATTATTACGTGCTGTTAAGTTCTCGACGTGTGTCGGGCCACCAAGATTGTCGCCGCGGTGGCGGAAGGGTCCGTGACAGCGTGCGTAAAAAAAGGGTTTCCCCTTAATGGGTCGGTCGGCGTCGGGCGTGCGTAAAGAAAGGGTTTCCCCTTAATGGGTCGGGCAGCTATTTACCTTCAATCTTCGTCCGTTTCCCTTCAATGGTCATCAAGTGGTAGGCGAACGTAAACACTTTGTATGTGCATGTGGAAAAAAGAAAAAAAGGGAAGAAAAAAGGAAAGAAAAAACAAACAAAATTAAAAAAACAAGAAAGGACAGTGTATACGTACGAGTCAGTCACAAAAAGCATGGTCTCCAGCTATCAATCTTTGTCACCAATTTCCTCCTGGCTTACTTCTCGGAGGCAGTTGAGTTTTCCGGGGTCCTCGTTGATGCCGGCTACTAATGTTCGAAATTTGAAAATAAAATATGCCTCACGCTGTTCGTGCTCGCGCCTGTTTGAGAAACCAGACTGCAAAAGAGTTATGCTGATATTTTGAAAACTGTGGTTTGCCAGGCGCAGATGTCTAGATAAAGGTAGCTTCGGCAGTGAAGTGGCGTGGAACTGGTGATTATTGAACCGCAGCCGAAATGGCGTGTCTGTTTGGCCGATATATTCTTGTCCGCAGATGTTGCATTGTAGCATGTATATTACGCGACTGGAGTCACAATTAAGGCTAGCAGTTATGCAGAATTTGAAATCCGAGAAGTTCGCTTTGAATTCACGTGTTGTGAACATCTGTGGGCATACCTTGCATCGAACATACCCCACCATGACGGAATAGCAGCTATGGTTTTTGAATAAGTAAAATCTGACTCATCAACTAGTGTGAGGGGCGAGGTACTGTTCGCACTTTTTGAACTTGGACTAAATTATAACCATTTTGAGTTCAATGGCAAGCATTTCCTTCAGGTCAACGGCACTGCAATGGGCACGAAAATGGCCCCAAACTTCGCGAGCACCTTTATGGCTTCACTTGAAATCCCATTCATTGAGGGACGCACCTTGAAAGCTTTCTACTACAGAAGATACTTAGACGATATTTTTATGATAGAGAACCATGATGAGAAAAGTTTTTTCTGCTTCATAGACGATTTTAACAAGTGCCACCCGTCAATAAAATTCACGCACAAAATTTCCAAAACTAGCTATATCTTTTTGGACGTCACTGTCACGGTCAAAAATGACCACTTGTCAACAAACCTTTACAAACAGCCTACAGACCGTCAAATGTACCTACATTTCAACAGCAGCCACCCAAAGCATTGCAAAACGGGTATTCCATATTATCAGGCCTACCGGTACCGAAGAATATGCACCGATATGCGGGAATTCGACAGACACGCGGAACACTTAAAGCATTCCTTATTTAAACAAAATTATCCGGAAGACATTATTGACGATGCCATACTACGGGCTTGCAATACGAACAGGAATGATATGATTAGGGAGCAAACAGAGTGTCTAAAACGACTTCCCAAACGAACCTTGTACTAACGTACTCCTCATCAGCGCCACGAATCAACTACATACTTTCCAGCCAATTTCAACATAATCAGGCAAAACAAACGACTAACTTCTATTTTCGCGAAGCCACCTCACGTGGTGTACCGCAGGGATAAAAATCTGAAGGACATTCTTGTCAGACAGCAAAAACAAACACCCCGAAGTTTCAATCAGGGTGCCATCCCTAAGGAAAAGCTCGATGCAAGGTATGCCCACAGAAGGTCACAACACGTGAATCCAAAGCGAACTTCTCGGATTTCAAATTCTACATAAATGGAAGCCTTTATTGTGACTCCAGTAACGTAATATACATGCTACATTGCAACATTTGCGGACAATAGTATATCGGCCAAACATACACGCCATTTCGGCTGCGGTTCAATAATCACGGGTACCACGCCACTTCACTGCCGAAGTTACCTTTATCTAGACATCTGCGCCTGGCAAACCACACTTTTGGAAAAATCAGCGTAACTCTTTTGCAGCCTGGTTTCTCAAACAGGCGCGATTGCGAACAGCGTGAGGCATATTTTATTTTCAAATTTCGAACATTAGTAGCCGGCATCAACGAGGACCCCGGAAAACTCAACTGCCTCCAAGAACTAAGCCAGGAGGAATTAGTGACAAAGATTGATAGCTGGAGATCATGCTTTTTTCTGACTGACTCGTACGTGTAGACTGTCCTTTATTGTTTTTTGTTTTTCTTCTTTTTTTGTTTCCTTTTTTTCTTCCCTTTTTTTCTTTTTTCCACGTGCACATACAAAGTGTTTACGTTCTCCTACCACTTGATGATCATTGAAGGGAAACGGACGAAGATTAAAGGTAAAGAGCCGACGAACCCATTAAGGAGAAACCCTTTCTTTACGCACGCCGCACGCCGACCGACCAAAATAGGGGAAACCATTTCTTTATGCACGCCGTCACGGACCCTCCCGCCACCATGGCGACAATCTTGGGTGGCCCGACACACGTCGAGAACTGAATAGCACGTGATAAGAACCGTATGTGGACGTACACGGACAGTTGGTTTCGTTCTCAGTGTTAACAGTGGTTTTTCCGCTTTTTTACTTTGTTTCTTTTCTTTCTATTTATTTTTTTTCGTTTTTTGTTCTTTTTTTGTTTTTTGTTTTTTCTTCTTTTTTTAGTTCTCTCTCACTCTCACAAACATCTTCTAAGGCGAGAGGGACGCGGCAGCAACAAAGTTTGGAAGTTCATGTTGGTATCACTCTTCCCCTGATGAAGGCAGGACCCCTCCCGAAACTGTTGGGAAATAAATATATTTATCCCGTTGTGCCGTATCCCATACCTTATATATATATATATATATATATATATATATATATATATACTTCCGGCCGGCTGCTGTGATAGCTCAGTGGTTAGAGCACAAAACGCGTTATTCGAAGGTCGTAGGTTTGATTCCTGCTCACGGCTGGTTATATTTTCACCCACTTTTTTTTCTTCCTATTTACATTCCATTGATTCTAATGACATCTCCTACATTCCTTGGCATTACTGTCTGTTAGATCTCATTATTAGTGTGTCAAAACACGGAAAAACGAGCCCTTAGGTATACACTTTTCTCATATAATTATATATATATAAATATATATATATATATATATATATATATATTATATATATTTATATATATATATATTTATTTATATACATAACAGCCGCTAAACACGAATGCATGAAAGAGAAGAAATTGAGTTTGCGTTTGACTCTGGACTGGCGACATCTTGCTCGTCCATTTCTGTGCATATATATATATATATATATATATATATATATTCACAGTTCAACTATCGCAGAAGACGCGTGCAACAATTTGCGTCCGCAAAACCCGTCACACAAGTAACAAGAAAACTGTTCCATTGCGCCTCGTCTTGCACGTGCCAAAATGCTACGCCGCGCGAGCGGCACGAGAATCGAGGATCAGAGAAAGAAATCGACGTAGATGGAATCAGCGAGCAAGGAACATTTTTGGCTGACCATTTTATTTTTGAGGTTACGGGCACAGGTTTGCCATAAATAAATCGTTTTATAGTACCAGGTGCTATATTTATTGGTAACAATCCGGTTGAGGTGCTGGGTATAATTCCAAGCCCACCACAGGCAAGGGAGAGAAGCCCGGATCCCAGAAGATTGGCGCCAGCAGATTTATCATGTGTGCACCAACGCGCGAGTCGCCAACCACATTGTGAACAGCCCAAGTTTGGCCCCCTTGTTGATTATTTTTCACGTTCATTGCTGGGACAAGAAAACTAGAAAGAAGAAGAGCGCGAGAAGAAAAAAAGCGCGGGGATGCTCAAGTGACAGCAGAGCGTTTTCGAGCTCAGGTAAATAAACAAGTTTTTTTTGCCTTACACCTTAAAGACGGAGTTGAGTCTGATCGCAGTGCTGGAACGCCATCGTCTCAAAATTTGGTGTTGAAGAAGTGGGACTGAAAACCGTGACCCTACGGACGGCTACCAGTCAACTGCAGTGGAATGGACCTACTAAAGTTGAAGCGGATGTCGCAGTGAGCACAGAACACGAGGAATATAAAGGGGGCAAGTGCTCTTCTCGCTAACGACTCTGCCTCCTACAACCTGCTCAATTCCATATATAAGTGGCTGACGGCTAATAAAAAGAGCTTAAAACTTGAACAACGAGATTTAGCAGCATATACCTGATGAGGAAATTCAAGTCGAGTATAATGCCGTCTTACAATACGAGGACAGTGCCACGCACCTTCTCGCAGAAATTCTGAGCAAGAAAGATCGCTTGCTAAGGACATCGACCGGAACTCAAAAAACAGTTGCTCAGACAGTCGCAGCACCATCAGTCCGAACTGGAGTTAAATTGCCTAAACTGACAATGGCTTCTTTCTCTGGAGACCTAAGAAAGTGGACCAAATTTTGGGAACATTTTGACCAAACTGTTCACAGCAACACTCGCATCACTGCCACAGAGAAGTTTTATTTCCTGCGACTGTATCTAAAAGAACACGGTTCATGAGTAATTGCGGGCCTTCCGATGACAGAAAGTTGCTACAGTGACATCATTACCATGTTACAGAAGCGATTTGGGGACAAGACGCGCCTGGAGCATAAATATTTTGCCAAGCTACGGATGTTATGCTCTGTCCGTTCATCGACTGACACCAAAGCGCTGCGCTGCTTGTACGACCAAATTCTCGTTAATATCCGAGAGTTAGAGACTTTGGGTGTGCACAAGTTGCATTCTCGTCAATGCTCTGCCACATCCTACTGCGTGCTCTTCCACGGAGTATAGTCGTGCAGTATCATCAAATCTGTGCAGTCCAGTTGGTATATGACTCGAGAGCTGAAGCCACACCCGTGGGACTGGACCGTGTGCTCAACTTCTTGTGTATAGAGCTGGAAAGCCTGGAAAAGAGTGATTTTAAGGGTGCCAGAGGACGAGAAAATGAAACATTCCCCGTGGCCAGTCAGTCGACGTACTCTCGGCGTCTAAAACCGACGTCATCTGTGCTTTACAGCAACTGGGCACGAGAAAAAAAGGACAACTGCGTATTCTGCTCCTCCAGTCATCACGGATTGGAAGCCTGCACAGCTAACTTGTCACTGACGCCGAAGAAGGAGCTGCTTTCCATCGACAAAATGTGTTTCCGCTGCAACACCAAAGGACATCGGGCAAGGGACTGTAAAAAGATTTGCTGCTCCAGAAGCCAAGCTCGACACGCTACAAGCATGTGCGAACCCAATGAGTGTTCGCGAAAGTCAGATTATGCTAACAATAACTACGAAAGAACTACGACAGTCTGCGCATCACTTGGAAGAAGACCCGTCAAGGAAGGCTCTATCACTAGCGTTTTCCTTCAGACTTTCAGAGCATGGGCCATGAACGATGACACCTGCCGCTACATACGAAGCGCTTTTGATGGTGGCAGTCAGATGACTTTCATAACTGAAGATCTGCCCAAGCACCTCCAGCTGAAAAGCGTAGGAACAACTCGAATAGCCTTCAATACTTTCGCAAGTGCATCAGACCAAGAAGCCAAGAGGCGTCGCAACGTAGAACTACGACTGCGAAGCCAGTTTTCCGACGCGGAAACAGTCTTAACTGCAATAGAGACCCAAGCATCTGTCAGGACATCACAGAGACTGCAATAAACGTAGCTTTTGCCACGTCTTTCAAGAAGCTGGGAAAGGATGTCACCGATGAGCTCAAACATCTATCTATCATCACTAAGAGCAGCATAGGCGTACTTATCGGGTCTGATCAGATGTGGGAAGTGTTGACCGACAAATTTTCATGATGCGAAGGCAGCAAATCATTGATCGCACTGAACTCCAAGCTTGGATGGGCCTTCCAGGGAAGCACATCGCACTTGGTGTCCTGACCAACTACTTCACAAATGATGGTGTGCGTGCTAAAAACCCAAGCTACCGATTCCGACGAGATTTGGCGCTAATTTCGGGAACTTGAAAACATATGAATTATGGACACGATAAACAAGCTACCTGAAATGAGCAACACCATGATGCATTTGAAGCAAACCATTAGCTCTATAAACGGAAGATATGATGTGCTCCTCCATTGGAAGGATAATTTCGAGCTTGCAAGCAACAAGCAAGTCGCTGTTGCTCGACTAAACAAGCTTGTCAACCGTCTCGACTCCAGGAAAGGACTGCTTAAAACGTTTGACCGTACCATAAGAAAGTACTTGAGGGCAGGACACGCTGAAGTAGTCAGTGATGTACCTGCAGAGGTGTCTAAGTTAATTTACATGCCGCACAAGGAAGTAATGCGTAAACAAGCGCTCACGACAAATGAAAGTGGTGTTTGACGCTTCTTCGCATGTCAAAGGATGCAAGTCTCTTAATGACTGCCTTGAAAAAGGTGACAACTTATACCGAGACCTCTTGCAAATTCTGCTACTCTTCAAAACACAACCAGTGTCAGTTATCACGGACATAGAAAGGACGCTCCTTCAGATTGCGATTTGGGAGGATGGCGGATACGCTTTCCGCTTTCTCTGGTTTGCACACGTAGATTTATCCAAGGGGTAGCTGCAAGAGTGGAGAATGATACGAGTGCCTTTTGGAGCTTCATTTAACCTATATTCGCTCACAGCTACTATTATATACCACGTGAAAAGAGCACCAGCTGCCATGGCAAAAACAGCGCAAACTCTTGCCGAGTCGTTTTACGTGGATGACTTAGTCACTGCTGCCGACACAGAAGAGGAAGCCACTAAACTTTGCCGAAAAGCGCAAACAATAATGAAATCGGCCGGCATGACATTGCGGAATCGCACAACAAATTGGAGAAATTTGATGCGAACGCTTGAAAATCAAGTAGAATCCAGTCAGGAGATAGCCGTTCTTCACAAAACGTTGGTCAAGGTCCTGGATTTCGTTTAGAATCCGGCAAAGGATGAATTCAGCTTTTAGGTTGGAAATCTACTGCGGTTTTTGACAGCACAGACGGACACAAAATGATTTGTCTTGCAGCCAGCATCAAGAATATTTGACCCGTTGTGATTTGTAGGATCATATACTATTGCCATACGAATATTGTTTCAGAAGCTGTGGATACGAGGGATTGGCTGGGGTGAAGTACTACCCAATGACCAGCAAAAAGGATGGAATGTTTGGCTCATACAGCGGTCGCAACTGCAAGACGTCGTCGTTTCTCGCTATCTAAGCGGCGGTGCAAGGAAGCCCAATGTGCTTCAAGTACATGTTTTCTGCGATGCCAGTCCAGCGGCATACGGAACAGCGATATACGTTGTGTCAAGCCCTGAGGATCCGAAATTGTTGATTGCGAAGCCCCTTATAGCACCCATTAAGAAGACAACGCTGCCGCGATTGGAGCTCCTGGCTGCCTTAATCGGCTCAAGAATGTTGGCATACGTGAAAAGCGCTTTGAGGAATAATCAAGTTGACTATACGTTGTGGACAGATTCTGCCATTGTATTGTCATGAATAAAAAAGGACGTGAAAAAGTGGAAACAGTTTGTAGCCAACAGATTCAATGAAACTAGGTGCACTACAAATCCATCAAAGTGGAGATACTGTCCTGGAACGGACAACTCGGCTGAACTACTCACGCATGGCGCGACGCTTGAAAGACTGCTGTGCAGCTCAAAATGGTGGCATGGTGCCGAGTGGCTTACTGAACCGATGTCTAAATGGCCCCTACAGTTCAGTGAACTAGACATAGCAGAAGGCACCCAAGGAGAAGTTACAACAGTCTACGTCGCACTATTGACACGCTTCTCAGTTCTGATAATCAACATTCAACGCTACAGCAGGCTTGAGCACCTACCCGGAGTCACTGTGTATGTTTTCAGATTTACTGACCGATGCAGAAAAAGGACGGATCATACAGGACATCTCGTGGCAACAAAAATCCTGAACGCTGAACAGTATTCGATAAGGTGTACAATAGAGCAAGGCTTTCTTGTAGAGCTCACCGCTTTGATCAATGGCCAACCAGTCGAGTCTACATCTAGAATCGCTGAACAACGCCCTAACAAAGACAAAGGCGGAAATCTTTGGGTTGGAGGCCGTTTATACCTCATGCAATCCACACAAGATGTCAAGCACCCAATCATAATGCCGTCAAGCCACCACTTTCCGGCACTTTTGGCAAACAGAGCCCATCTTCAAATCCTACATGGAGGAGTTAGACATGCACTTACGCAGCTTCGGGAACGCTACTGGGTTTGTTGAGCTCGCTCTTTGGTAAAAAGAGTGCTGCATGGCTGCAATATATGAAAGCGTTTCAGTGCGGGCCCAGGAAGTGCTGAGACTGCTCCGTTAACAAGCCATCGGGTGTCGCAAACGAACCCGTTCGAAGTAGTAGGAGTCGACTTCGCAGGCCCTCTGTAAGCACGCACGGAGAAAGGGGACACGAAGTGCTACGTTTCACTTTTTACGTGCACCGCATCTAGAGCCGTGCATCTCGAGCTTGTCTCGGAAATGACATCCGAGGCTTTCCTGCTGTGCCTACGGCGCTTTGCAGCTCAGAGAGGATTACCTAGGGTGATCTATTCTGACAACGCACGAAGCTTTCACAAGACATCGGCAGACATAAAGCGACTGCACCGAATGTTTTCTGAAGAGGACGTCGCTGGTCACCTCAGCACCGACGGCATTTCGTGAAAGTTTATCACACCGAATGCTCCTCGGTGGGGTGGATGTTGGGAGTGCTTCGTACGATTAGTGAAGCTTCCGCTTTCCGCTGCTATAAATAATCGGCGAAGCTCGTCTGAACTACGAAGAAATATTGACAGTGCTGGCGGAGGTCGAAGCAATCGTAAACTCTAGGCCTCTGACTTTCATCGAAACAGATGCAAGAAAACCTTGCACTTCTACACCAGCCGAACTTCTTCATGGTGAAAGGTTGACTTCCATACCGTATGCGACCGCTGATGAAATCAAGAGTAACTCCAAGCCAGCAGACGCCATATGCAGACACAACTACAGGAAGCTGCTGGTTGAAAGTCTTTGGAGGTGTTGTCAATTAGAATAGCTGTTGCATTTACGATCGGCACACTTTGCCGACACGAAATCAACTACAGCATTGAAGCAAGGGAACATCCTTCTCGTGCACGCGGACAGGTCGCCACGCCAACGAAAGCTTGCAACGGTCACAGAAGTGTACCGCTGCGCCGACGGTTTTATTTGTTCCTGCAAGTTCAAGTTGCAAGGCGGTCACCTTGTGATCAGGCCGATTTATAGACTATACCCACTTGAACTATGCGTTTAACTTTGAGCGGCCGGGAATGTTGATTATTTTTCACGTTCCGGGCTGGGACAAGGAAACGAGAAAGAAGAAGAGCTCGAGACGAAAAAGGGACGCAGGGACGCTCAAGTGACAGAAGAGCGCTTCCGAGCGCAGTTAAATAAACAAGTTTTTTTTGCCTTATACCTTAAAGACGGAGTTGAGTCTGATCGCAGTATCTGTAACGCCATCGTCCTAAAACCCTGATTGACCCATCATGACCTGTCGAGACCTCAAGCACGAGCGTCACTGCGATGACCACGCAGTCGATGCCATCTCCATCTTACCTCATTGTGGATTCACCACGTACACCAGACGTCTTCCATGGTGACACCTTTGAAGACGCTGAAGACTGGCTTGAAGGCTTCGAGCGCGTTCACGTTTGAATGGTTAGGACGAAGCCCGGAAACTTTAATACGTTTACGCCGCCCTGCTAGACTGAACACGTACGTGGTTTGAAAACAAAGAAGCGTCTTCGCTGTCGTGTGATGATTTCCTACGAGAGCTAATCGCAACCTATCCCAACACAGACAGCAAAGAGAAGGCAGAGGCTGCTCTTCAGGATAGGAACCGACAGAATAACGAGAGCGTAGTGTACATAGACGACATGTCGCGACTTTTCCGCCACGCCGATCAAAACACGACCGAGGAGAAGTTGCGGCACCTAATGCGAAGAGTAAAAGAAGAAATTCTTGCAGGCCTGGTGCGTAATCCACCGCGAACTGTCGCGGACCGCGAACTGTCGCGGAGTTCTGGTCCGAGGCAATGATCATGGAAAGGACACAACAACGTGCGTGACTGTACAACAAAGAATTCGGCGTCTCTTCAGTCAGGGCGGAGTTAACAATCCTCCCCACCAACATTGAGATCCTTCTGGGAACGGTGAGGGCTATCGTTAAGGAGGACCTCCAGAAACTGCAACTCACCCAAAGTCCTCCAGCGGTGCCCTTAATCACGGACGTTATACGTTGAGGAGTGCGGGAAGCAATTCTTCAATCACAGCCTCAGGTGCTCCACCACACGCAACCGGAATTGTCTTCTGCAATGGTCGAACTGTGACATTAGTCCCCCTCCTGGCACGTATCGCCCCGATGTGTAGAGCAGCGTGACAGTTTCTGTGAAAAGCGACGTTTTTCGTGAATATGCCGGACTAGCTCGTGGAAATATCGAACTGCTACTCACAAAGGAGATACGCAGGGCCAGAGGTCTAGTGAACCTGCGGAATGGATATACTGATGTGCTATTAACTAACTTTACCATCGAGGCACAGCATGTGGCAAAGGGAGTAGTCATAGCATCACTTCATGACTACGTTAAAGTATCAGATGTTTGCACCATAGAAAAAGCATCAACAACGTCATGAACAGTGGACAGTGTCCTCGAGAAATTAAATATTGACCGAGAGCTTTCATCTATGCAACAATACCAGATAGTGAAATTGATTTAAAAAATTTGCAGAGTGTTTTTTCTCTTCATGGAAAGTCGGGCGTACTCCCGTAGTAAAGCACTGCATTGTATTCGAAGGACATGTTACGACCAGTATGTCAGCATTCATACCAAGTAACTCCAGAAGAAAGGGAGGCGATAAAGAAGCAGTCACAGGAGATGCTCGACGACGATATCTTACTGCCCTCCAAAAGCCCATAGGCATCACCAGTAGTAGTTGTGAAGAAGAAGAATAACACCCCGCGATTCTGTGTTGACTACAGAAAACTCAACCTCGTCACTATGCGGTATGTGTACCCACTCTGAAGAGTCGACGATACGTTAGATAAACTGCGTAATGCTCACTTTTCTCATCGTTGGACCTAAAGAGTGGGTACTAACAAATAGAAGTCAACGAACAAGATTGTGAGAAGATGCCATTTGTGACACCCGACGGGCTCTACGAGTTCAAAATACTCCCTTGGTTTGTGTTCTGCTCCCGCTACCTTCCAGAAGATGATGGACACTGTGATATCCGGCCTCAAATGGCAGTCATGCCTTGTCTATCTTGATGACGTAGTAATTTTTTCCACTACGTTCGAGCAGCACGTACATAGATTGAGAACGGTAATGGACGCTATTTGCACGGCTGCACTTACGATGAAACCCGAAAATTGCCACTTTGCATTCCGGAAGCTTCGGTTCCTGGGGCACGTTGTCAGTTCGCATGGTGTCCGCCCTTACCAGGATAAGATCACTGCGGCTCAAGATTTCCAAGGCCAAGAGACAAAAAGGCTATGCGAAATCTCCTGGGGCTTTGAGCTTACTAAACGCGCTTCGTTGAAAGCTTCTCCAAAATTTCGGAACCACTGACACGGCTTACAAAGGAAGGTGTAGCATTCATCCGGCACCAAGAGCAAGAAGACGCCTTCTCTGAGTTACGACGGTGTTTGCAGTCACCTTCCATACTCACGCATTTTGATGGAGATTCCAAAACAGACATTCATACGGATGCCAGCAACGTTAGCCTCGGTGCTATTTTTGTGCAGTGGCAGAACGGGAAAAAAAGTTATTGCTTACGCAAGCCGCACTCTGTCGAAAGCTGAGTATAAATATTATGGTACAGAAAAGGATTGTCTCGCAGTTATGCGGTTCATCAGTAAGTTTCGTCCATATCTATACATTAGACCATCCCGAGCCATCAGTTACCACCCTTCATTATGCTGGCTTGCGAACCTCAAGGATCCTCCCAGAAGACTTGCTAGATGAAGCCTGCGTCTACAAGATTATGACATCACCGTAGTCTACAATTCTGACCACAAGCACAATGACGCGAATTGCTTGTCACGAGCACCAGTCCAGACCTCACCTCCTTAGCATAAACAATATTCCGCATTTTTTGGAGCTGTGAATGTGTCGGAGATGGCTCCTGATCAGCCAATGGGCCCAGAATTAGTTCTGCTCTTTCAATACACAAAGGGGCAGCAAGTAGAAAAAAGTACCGCGAGTTTTCATCTGTGACTACGTTCCTATGTCTTCCGCAAAAACGTCCTCTACAAGAGAAACTTTGAACACACCGGTGAAACATTCCTACTGCTGAGACCATCGTAACTGCGAGCGGAAATTTTAGAAGCATGTCTTGATGACCCATTGGGAGGTCATTTGGGCATTAGTAGGAATTTCGCGAGAATCCGCGAGAGAAATTACTGGCCAAAATTGATGGATTCAGTACAGCACTATGTCAGATCTCGCCGAGAACGGCAAAGACGCGAAGTACCGCCCCTAAAGCCAGCACGTCTTTGAAACCATTAAAGCCATCTAAAGTCACATTTTAGCAGGTCGGAATAAATTTGCTGGGACCATTTCCAATATCGTCATTCGGGAAGCGCTGGATAGTTGTAGCAACTGACTACATGACCCGGTATGCCGAGACGTCATCTCTCACATATGCAACGGCAAATGAAGTGGCTAATTTTTTGTGACCCAGATAGTGCTACGACACGGCGCTCTTAAAGTCCTTATACTTGAAAAAGAACTGTGCTCACTAGCAGGCTAGTACAGTCTGTCATGCAACTAACGCACACCGACCACGGATTAACTACAGCGTACTACCCGCAAACTAACGGGCTAACTGAAAGGCTGAACAGCACGCTTGCTGACATGATCGCAATGTACTTGATTGATTGATATGTGGGGTTGAACGTCCCGAAAACACCACATGAAGATGAGAGACGCCGAAGTGGGGGGCTCCGGAAATTTTGACCACCTGGGCTTATTTAACGTGCACCTAAATCTGAGCACATGGACCTACAGCGATTCCGCCTTCATTGCAAATGCAGCCGCCGCAGCCGCGATTCGATCCTGCGACCTGCGGGTCAGCAGCCAAGATGATCGCGATGTAGGTGGACGTCGAGCATCGAACTTGGGACACCATATTACGTTATGCTACATTTTTTTCGTCGAACAGTAATAACGACATCAGACGCGATGCTGCCTGTCAGCAGCACGAATGAAGAGGACCCTGACATCAGCGAATATGTCGAAAGGGCAGAAGAGGCACGACAACTAGCATGGAACCGTGTCGTTCAACAGCAGGACGTCGACGCGCACCGTTGCAATCTAACACGAAGGGACGTTTAGTATTCCCCTGAAAATAAAGTGTGGGTTTGGACTCCTGTACGTGCACGTGGCCTATCAGAAAAGCTAATGCGGCAATATTTTGGCCCTCACAAGGTTCTTCGCCAGCTAGACCTATAAAAACTACGAAGTGATGCCGGAAGGTCAAGTATGCACAACACGACGCAGGAATCTCCCGGAAGTTGTACATGTAGTACGGATTAAACCGTACTACGACAAGAACTGAACAAGCGAACTGACTCACGTCGTCCAACAAAAGGACAAGACTTATTGTTTAGAAACTGTCAGCCGGCTCTACGCATCGGGGCGATGCGTGCTAGAAGGGGGACTAATGCGAGAGTTCCACCATCGCAGAAGAAGCGAGCAACAATTTGGGTTGGTAAAAGCCGCCACACAAGTAACAAGAAAGCCGCGCCATAGAACGCCGTCCTGCACGCAACACGCTGCCATACCACGGGATCGCACGAGGCTCGATGATCAGAGAAAGAGACCGACGAAGTTGGAGTCAGCAAGCAAGGGACAATTTTGGCTGACTGTTTTAGGTTTTGAATTTACGGGCACAAGTTTGCCGTAAATAAATAGTTTATATAGCACCAGGTGCTATATTTATTGATAACAATATATATATATATATATATATATATATATATATATATATATATATATATATATATAGACGTAGCGAGGAAGGAAGCGCACTGGCTCCGTAGTAAAAACGGTAGCGAGAAAGCACGACGTACGACGAAACACTTTTTGTAGTCACATACGTTTTGGCTTGTGGGCCAGCCTCCGTCAGTGTGACCACACTGACGCAGGCTAGCCCATGAGCCGCAACGTATGTGATTTTTAAAAGTGTTTCGTCGTACGTCGTGCTTGTTCGCTTCCCTTTATAAATATATATATATATATATATAATTAGAAACAAAGAAGCACACTTACGAAAGTTCGATAATTGTTTACTCAACGTTTCGGCCGTGGCACGGCCTTCGTCAGGATATATATATATATATATATATATGAGATCTAACAGACAATAATGCCAAGAAAGTATAGGGGAAAATATTAGACCAAGGTGTAATGTAAATATGAAGAAACGTGGGTGAAAAGGTAACTTGCCGTGAGCAGGATCCAAACCTGAAACCTTCGAATGACGCGTTTGATGCTCTACCACTGAGCTACCACGACAGCTATCCCCACAGCCACTTTATAGGGTTTATATGTGAATTAAACGTAAGAGTGTCAGTCAGTGCTACCAGTAGCCATGGCGCCAGCGCCAAACAGACTCAAAAGAGTGTGCCACACTCGCCGCCATGGCTACTGATGGTGCTGACTGACACTCCCACGTTAAAGTCCCACGTTAAATCTGACACTCCCACGTTAAATCAGTAGCCTTGGCGGCGAGTGTGGCATAATCTTTTGAGCCTGTTTGGCGTCCCGTAGCTCGTGAACTTATTACGAATGGGCAGCTGACCAGTAGTCCCTCGTATACAACCTAAAAGCACTAAGTCTGCCAGTACGAGACCCTCGTTAATGAATTAAGGAATTAGGTGTATTCTTAAGGGCTTGTTTTTTCGTGTTTTACACAATAATATGAAGATCTAACAGACAATAATGCCAAAAAAGCATAGGGAAAGATATTAGACCGAATTGTATTGTAGCGCCACCAGTAGCCGTGGGCAGGCTACTGGTGGCGCTGACTGACACTCCCACGTAAGTTCGCATATAAACCCTATAAAGTGGCTAGAGGGATGGCTGTCGTGGTAGCTGAAGTGGTAGAGCATTGAATGCGTCATTCGAAGGTTGCATGTTGGGATCGTGCCCACGGCAAGTTATCTTTTCACCAACTTTTCTTTTTTGTTACATTACAATTCCGTCCAATATCTTCCCCTATACTTTCCTTGGCATTATTGTCTGTTAGATCTCAATAATATTGTGTAAAACACGGAAAAACAAGCTCTTAAGTATACACACACACACACACACACACACATATATATATATATATATATATATATATATATATATATATATTGTTATGGCGTTTATTAGCCGGCACACAGCGAGCATACACTATGGTGACCGTAACGACCAAGCACGGACTCTCAGCGCGAGCGGCGTCTTTTTGGGTAGATACACTAGAAAGCACTTGAGAGTTCGACCCATTGCAGTGTTGTGCGGCTTCTCTACAATTACCGCGGGATCGAAGAGGGAGCAGACTGGTTACCTAACAGCTTGTCACTACGAGCGGGTCATAGTAAGCCTTCAGGCGCTCCACGTTGACTATGTCGAGCCCGCGACGGCGCATGTCCGAAGATTGTTCAATTGGCTCAATAAAACAGTTGACTTTAGTTGTACGCTCGATCACACGGTAGGGACCTTCATATTTCGGGAGTAGTTTAGAAGAAAGGCGAGCTACAGTGGTCGGGATTGAGAGCCATACTAGAGAACCAGGAAGGAACGTGGGCTCAGAAGTGGCGGAGTCATCACAAATACTCTTCTGCCACTCTTGCTCATGCGGCGTAAAGTCTTGGCAAGCTCGTGACACCCTTAAGCAAGCCTGGCTGTCTCAGAAATAGGTGTACACTCAGATGGATCCGGCTGTACGAGAGTATCGTGTCGATGGGGTGTGACGGGTGCCCTCCGTACAGCAAGAAGTAAGGTGAAAAACCGGTCGTGCTCTGAGGGGCGGTGTTGTAGGCGTAGCTGACGAAGGGCAGTATAGTGTCCCAATTTGCGTGGTTGGCGGCGACGTTTATCGAAAGCATGTCGCTGAGGGTGCGGTTAAAGCGTTTGGTCGGACCATTCGTCTGCGGGTGGTAAGCAGTAGTTTTGCGGTGGACAGAATGGCACTCAGTGAGAATGGTGTCGACGACTTCTGACAAGAAGACACAGCCTCGATCGGTGAGAACCTCCTGGGGCGGACCGTGGCGCAGTATATATCGACGCAGTAGGAAGGACGCAACATCACGCGCAGTAGCCGCAGTGAGAGTGGCGATTTCGGCGTATCGCGTAAATGATTTATGACGATGATGGCCCAGTGGTTGCCAGTGGATGTCAGAGGGAGTGGTCCATACAAATCGATACCTATGCACCCAAACGGACGGTCAGTGCAAGGTAACGGTTGCAGACCGGCTGGTGACATGTGTGCAGACAGTTTGTGGCGTTGGAAAGCGAGGCAGGAGTGAAAAAACTGCTGGGCGTAGCGGTACATCCCGCGCCAGAAGTAGCATTGTCGAATGCGATGGTAGGTTTTCAATACCCCAGAGTGCACGCATTGCTAATCAGAATGGAAGGATTCACCTTTCTCCGACCGCAAACTGCGGGGTATCACGAGTAACCACTGCTAGCCATCGGCGTTGTAATTGCGTCGGTGTAGGAGGCCGTCACGAATGACGAAATAGTGAGCTCGACGACGCAAGGCACGCGTGGATTGTGTTGCGGACAGATCAGAGAGCACGTCGATCAGTGGGGCGATCCAATTATTCTTTTGCTGTTCGGTAGTGATGATGTCAACATCAATGGCAGAAACAACAACCGAGGATACTGAGCAGAGCACTGAGCTTCAGGCAGAGGTAGCGTGAGAGGGCATCGGCGTCAGCATGCAGGCGTCTGTTGCGGTAGCGCACGCGGATGTCGTAGTCTTGTAAGTGAAGAGCATTACGGGCGAGACGGCCTGAGGGATCCTTCAATAATGACAGCCAGCATAGTGCATGATGGTCGGTGACGACATCGAATGGGCAACCATATAAATAAGGTGGAAACTTTGTAAGAGCCCAGACGATCGCCAAGCAATCTTTTAGGGGCGAAGCTCCTTATTGCGGCACCCGTTCGTCCCTCGTAGTTTGTAACAAGTATGACATTTTGACCTCCAAGGTGGTGCCGGTGAGAGACTTCTTCTGTGCGTTGTTGAACAATAAAAAATAGTGCTCAATGTACATGTCAATGGCTGCTAATGGGGAATGAGAGACAGGAGCATTTGGATTTTAGTTAACGCGCAGGCTGTGATCACCATTAGCAGCCTTTGGCATGTACATCGAGCACTATCTGACAAGAAAGGGTTGCTACGCTATACTCGCTAGGTGTAACCTCCTTAGCTTTAGAAAGATTTAGCGGGCGTTGAGCCGCAGCGCCATGATTACAATGAACTTGTATATACCATGAATGAACTCGTGGTGGTTAAAATGGGAAGTAGATGTGAAACGCAAGCCGTAAGAAAGTAAAAGCCAAATTCTCCGCCCCTCATTTCCTATTAGCAGCCATTCGCATGTACATTGAGCACTATCTGACTGAAAACGTTTGCTACGTCATACTCGCTGGGCGTAACCACCTTGGTTTTCGAAAGGTTTAGCGAGCGTGCGGCCGCAGTGCCATGAATACAGTGAACTAGTATATACCATGAACTCGAGGTAGTTAAAGGTGGGAAGTGGTCCCGAAGTGCAAGCCGTAAGAAAGTGTGCGTGTGCCAGCTCTCGTTTAGTCCTTGGAATGTCCGCTGGATAGCGGTGCTTCTATGTGGAGAATACATGATGAAAAGATGCGAGATGGTGGTACTTGGAGTGTTCAATAGTGGGATGAACGGACACATAGACAGGTGCATGGATGGACGCATGAACGGACGCAGGGACGGCTGCATGGACGAACGCAGGTACGGACGCACGAGCAGACGCACGCACGGACGGGCTGATGGACGCATGGACGGTCACACTGACGGACGCATGGACGGACGGAAGCAAGAACGAATGGACGGACGAATTCTTTGCCCCACTCTCCATCATTCACTCCGTAGATATGCTGCCAATTTTTCCGTGACGGTGTAGTTTGTCTCTGCTTTCGTGAGTGTACGGCTTGCATATGCCACGACATATTCAGGAAATCCGGGTTGACTCTGCGCCAGGACAGCGCCGAGGCCTACACCACTGGCGTCCGTGTGCACCTCCGTTGGGGCCGCAGAGTCGTAGTGGCGTAGAATGAGTGAGATGTCAACAAATGGCGGAGCTTCGCGAACGCGTCGTCGCACTCGGATGACCATGAATCGAGAGGCCCGTTACTTCAAAGGAGCTTCGTCAGCGGTGATATGATCGTGGTAAAGTTTCGTATGAAGCGTCGGAAGTATGAGCACAGGCCTATGAAAGTACGCAGTTCTTTGACTAACGCAGGTATTGAGAATTCGGCCACAGCCCGAAGCTTGGCTGGGCCATCATTGGACACGACGCACCCTAGAATGATGAGTTGGCGTGCTGCAAAACGGCACTTCAGATTTAGTTGGAAGCCGGCATCGCTCACACGTGCGAAAACTTCTTTCAGACGTTGGAGATGCGTTGAGAAATCTGGAGCGAAGACGACAACGTCTTCGAGGTAACACAAGCACGTGTCCCATTTCAAGTTGCGCAAAACGGTGTCTCTCGTGCGCTCAAATTTCGCAGGTGCATTACACAAACCAAATGGCATGACGTTGAATTCGTACAAGCCATCGGGTGTGATGCAGGCAGTCTTCGGTCGAGCGTCATCAGCTATGGGTACTTGGCAGTAGCCCGAGCGCAGATCAAGAGAAGAAAAAAATTGGGCTCTGTGAAGGCTGTCAATTGCGTCATCGATGTGCGGCAGTGAGTATACATTCTTGTGAGTAATCTTATTGAGCCGTCTATAGTCCACACAGAACCGCACAGAACCAGCTTTCTTCGCAACAAGAACAGCAGGAGACGCCCATGGACTGTCCGAAGGCCGAATGACGTCGCGTCGGAGGACATCGTCAACCTGCTCGTCAATTTCCCGGCGTTCAGCAGGCGACACGCGGTATGGACGTTGCCGTAGTAGTGGATGGGCATCAGTGTCGATACGATGTGTAAAAGTGGACGCGCGACCGAGAGTACTCCGCCTGACATCCAAAAAACAATGGTATTCTTCCAACAGGTCCAAAAGCTTGCAACGCTTTACTGACGTAAGGTTGTCATCAACGTATGGGCCAAATACATCAGGAGATTATGGATCAGAAGAGGAAACAGCACTGATGGTATGCGAGTCTTCGGGTACGTCCAGGACTTCTGTGTCATCGACTAGTTCCACTCTGTCGAGATATTCCCCTCGAACCAAAGTAACAGTGAACGGGGATGGGTTCGTCACAAAAACAGCGGCGTATCCCTGGGTGATTTGCACGGTCGCGAAAGGTACTAGCAACCCTTTTCTTGTGGAAGCACGGTATGATGGCGAAACGAGTGCATTTGTGTCGGAGAAAATGGGGCAGTAGACCGATACACCCATCGTCAAGCTTGGAGGCAGTATGGTATCGTCTTTCACGAGAATCTTGCTCGGTGTCGAGGAACTGTCTTCTGGCGTCAAATGCGAGAAGCGTAAGAGTTAAATTGCGGTGGCGGCACAATGAATGACGGCGTCGTTGCGGGAGAGAAAATACCATCCCAGGATGACGTCATGAGAGCATGCAGGAAAAATGATGAATTGGGCGACATACAGAACGTCCTGAACGACAACGTGAGCTGTGCAGTCTGCTGTAGGATGAAGACTATGTGAACTAGCGGTACGAAGGGACAACCCAGAAATTGGCGTCGTCACTTTTCGAAGCAAGCAGCAAATGTTTTCGTTCATAACTGATACGGCAGCTCCAGTGTCAATAAGAGCAGATGCATGAGCACCGTTCACAAGCACGTCAATGGCATTAGGTAGGCGGCTCTGGGGGCTTTCACATTGTGATAGCGTAGCAGTCCTTGCCTCTGGGACTGCGACTAGTTTTGCCGCTCATGACCAGCCTTCCTTATAGGGACGGCCAAGCTGTCCAGCAGCAGGCGAATAAATGGGAGCCGGCTGTACTCGACAGCAATAACGGTCTACGTGACCGGCGTAACCGCAAGCAAAGCAGATGGGCCGGTTGTCGGGTGTGCGCCATCGGTTCGCCGGTGTCGGTCTGGCCCGGAACGGTGGCTGGAAAGGCTGCATGGTGGGCTTAAAATGAAGTTGAGGGGTTGCGCCAACATACGAAGCCGGCATACCCGCTGCAAAGGACGGAGGTCAAGCGGCACCTTCGGCGTAAGTCAGTGGTGCAGGCACTAGAACGACTGGAGATGGCTTGGCGACCACTTGGGCGTAACTTGGGAGCGCAGGGGCCGGAAGTTGTTGTGGGTGGTACGCAGGCATGACCTCCGCTAGTTTCTGCTCCATCGCTCGGCAGATGGGTGAAAGAATGGTAGTTATCGATTGTTGAACAGCCGGTGGGTGAGAAAAGGGAAAGATAGAGAACTGGCACGCGATTTCCTCACGTATGAAGGACTTGAGGGCTGCCAGCAGCGCCAACTGATCACGTCTCACCTCCAAGCCAGCAAGCCCTGCATTTTGTGGTGTGGAGCGACGGGTCATCGAACGCTGCCGGTGGAGTTCCTCGTAGCTCTGGCATAGCGTGATGACCTCAGCTACTAAGCCTGTTTTTGGCAAGCAGCATCGTGAAGGCATCATCATCAATGCCCTTCATGGCGTTCAGGATCTTGTCTGATTCGGGCATGCTGTCGTTAGATTTCTTGCACAAGTCCAGGACATCTTCAATGTAACTGGTGAATAATTCACCGGCCTGCTCAGCGCGTTCGAGTAAGCGCTGCTTGGCTTGCAGCTTACGAACGGCAGGGCGGCCAAAAACGTTGGTGATATCGGTCTTGAAATCGGACCAAGTTGTGTAGTCGGACGCGTGGTTGTTGTACCAAAAACTTGCGACGCCGACAAGGTATAACACCAAGTTTGTCAACTTGCCCTCCTCATCCCATTTGTTGCAGACGCTCACGCGCTCGTAAATGGCGAGCCAGTCCTCCACGTAGTGCCATCGGCGCCTGTGAAGATGGGTGGATCGTGGATCCTGGGGACACTGAGACAAGGGGGTGGCATGGGAGGAGGCGTTTACTGAGATGCGTCGTGGGACGTGGTAGATTGCCGGGTATGTGAGCGTAGTTCCAAAGGCATCGAAAGGGATCAAGGGGATGATAGCACTCTCCACGAACTTATTATGGCGTTTATTAGCCGGCACACAGCGAGCATACACCATGGCGACAGTAACGGCCAAGCACGGACTCTAAGCACGAGCGGCGTCCTTTTTGGTTAGACCCACTAGAAATCACTTGAGAGTTCGACCAATTTCAGTGTTTGGCGGCTTCTCTACAATATATATATATATATATATATATATATATATATATATATATATATATATATATATATATATATATATATATATATATTGTAGCGATACTGACGCCGACAGGTTAAAAAAACAAGCGTCTTTATTAGGGCGAACTTGTGCCCACGATTCGAAAAACTATGGTCGTCAAGTTCGAGTAGCCGAGTGGCACAGATCCGGCTATCTTCCTCTTCCTCGTTGTTGGAACGTACGAACGCGTGGCGCATGCCAGCCGAGCCGGGTCTTGCTGGTGCTGGTGCTACGATGATTGTGGCGGGCTACTTGAATGTGGCGAACCTGTCGCAGCATTGCCCCCCTCCTCAGACGCATCGTCCCGATGCTTAAGACAGTGAAAAGATACACGCGCACTCTCACTCGTTTTTCGACGATCTGTTATGATAGGGCTTCATGCGGACTACGTTGACCACTTCCGTGGGATTTCGGCGTCTTGAACTCACGTGTCCAGCAGATCTAACTTCATAAGTGACGTTGCTGATACGGTTGAGTACTTCATAAGGGCCGAAGTATCAGCAAAGAAGCTTTTCAGAGAGTCCGCGGCGGCGCACTGGTATCCATATGCACACTTTGTCACCGGGATGATAAAGTGTGTCACTGCGTCGCTTGTTGTAGCGACTAAATCGACGTGCTGTTGGTGGCGTATTCGGTATCTTGCCATTTGCCGTGCTTCTTCGGCTCTTTGCAAGAAGTCATCAGTCGCCATACAGAAGTCGTGTAAATAGGCGATAGCCGTGCCTTGAGCGATGTGTTGAAGCTCATTGGAGAAATTTGTGAGTAGGACATCTGCACGGCCATTCGTCAAGTGAACAAGACCCCTAGCTACGCAGACACCTTTGTTCAAAAACAGTCCTACATTTGTATCCGCTATGCCTTCGCGGTTGTACAATGCATCATTTTCTACGAGCACCATTATACTGCAGCGTGGCGGCACAGTTACGTCCACATGAACAACGCGTAGAGCAGTTAGGCGTCGTTCCTCACATTCCTCCACAGGTATAGCTCGTTCAGTCGAAAACGACACGCTGGACCTACGCAGGTTAGTTACGGCGCCATTAGCTCGCAAAAAATCCATTCCTATAATAAGTTCTCTTGAACATTCTGGCAGCACAATGAAATCGGCCACGTAAATAAAGCCCCGTATTTCAAGTCTTGCAGTGCATCTGCCAAGGGGCGTAATAATGTGACCGCCTGCCGTGCGTATCTGCGATCCACTCCACTGTGTCACAACTTTGTTTAGCTTTTTCACCATCTTGTGACTTATCACTGAATAATCAGCACCGGTGTCGACTAAGGCATTCAGCTCCCATCCTTCCATTCTCAACCGCAAATCTGAAGTAACGTTTTCGTTGCTGCACCCATCTACCGGAAATACACCGTCATCACTCTCAAACCAAACTGGAGGATCTTCGTAACTGACGTTATCAGCGGCCTCACCTCCACAGGTCGCTTGCTTCAGTTTTCCGGGTGTGGACTTGGAGAGCGATGACCAGGCTGCCTTGAAGGTGTACGTGGGCTGGATGACCGGTAGCGCATAGGCGATGGTGACCGTGACCGGTGTTGGCGTAGAGTTGGCGAGTTCTGGCGCGTCGACAAGTACTCCTCAATCTCCGCTGGTCGTTCGCCGTTTCGGGGGCACGGTGCATATGACGGGAAGCCTCTTAATCCAGCCTGTCGGTAAGGACAGAATCTGTACAGATGGCCCGCTTCCCCACAATGAAAACACAGAGGCCTGCGCTCGTGATCACGCCAGACGTCACTTTTCCTGGGCCTACGCTCCACATAGTGATGTGTGCTACGTGCTCCTGTGGGCAGATAGGTAGCTGTCGGTTCCCGTGGACGAGGTGCGCTGCGTGCCGCAGGTGGGAGAGGAGTCGTCGCCATCGCAACTGCTGCATTGCTGTGTACCGTGGGTTGTCTGACAACCTCAGAGTATGTTCGGATAGGTCGAACCGGCTGCAGTTCACGCTCTGGCTCTCGTATCACCTGCCTCAGTTCGTCACGAACAACGTCCGTAACAGATAGTGCAGTTGAAGTCTGGGGCATATGCAGTCTGCTCAGTTCTTCTCTGATAACTGATCTAATTAGCTCTCGCAGGGCTTCAACGTCGTTTCGCACGCCTCCGGGGAATACCTGTGCAGATGCGCAGTTAAGATTCCGGTTGTACTGCCGAGCCCGCTGTTCCAGTGTTTTTTCGATGGCCGTCGCTTCCGAGTAAAACTCAGCAACCGTGCTCGGAGGGTTGCGGACGAGAACGGCGAACAGCTCTTGCTTCACTCCGCGCATTAGATGGCGCACCTTCTTATCCTCAGCCATGTTGTAATCCGCACGCTTGAACAGGCGGACCATGTCCTCAATGTACATAGCAGCACTCTCGTTCGTTAGCTGGTTCCTTGATTGAAGAGCTGCCTCCGCTTTTTTCTTTCCGGTCTATGTTCGCGAACGTAGCCACTGCTTGTCGTCGAAATACCTCCCAGGTAGACAACGAGGTTTCATGGTTCTCAAACCATGTCTTCGCGAAGTCTTCCAGGGCGAAGTATACGCGACGGAGCTTCTCTTTTTCGTCCCATCCATTCAAGCTCGCTACTCTCTCGAACAGGTCCAACCAATCTTCAACATCCTCGTACGAGTCGCCGTGGAAAACTGGTGGCTGGTGCGGTTGGCTAATGAACACTTGTGCCGGTGTTACCTGGCTAGTCATAGTGGTGGTATCCATCGTTTGAATTCCCCTTGGTGTGAAGTGAAGAAGACCGAACTCGGATGAGTCACCTCGAAGACGGCGACTTGCCCTCTGGTGTACAGGAGTCACTTCCACGGGGTTGACACGCTGGTCGTGGGGGCTACGCTGTCTTGAGCTCGCGGGGCTTCGGTTCATAACCCAGCACTTCCACCAGAAATGTAGCGATGCTGACGCCGACAGGTTAAAAAAACAAGCGTATTTATTAGGGCGAACTTGTGCCCACGATTCTAAAAACTATGGTCGTCAAGTTCGAGTAGCCGAGTGGCACAGTTCCGACTATCTTCCTCTTCCTCGTTGTTGGAACGTACGAACGCGTGGCGCATGCCAGCCGAGCCGGGTCTTGCTGGTACTGGTGCTACGATGATTGTGGCGGGCTACTTGAATGTGGCGAACCTGTCGCAGCAATATATATATATATATTTATATATATATATTTATATATCCCCCTCTGCCAACGTGTTGTCTGTCGGCACGCAGTTAAAAGAGTGCGTGGACGAGGCCGCCCGAGGAACATGCGACCTGCACAGTCCTTCTGCATCGCGGTGAACCCTTGGTCCTGTTCAACGATATAACGAAACACTTCTATTTGTCAAGAAGGTAGTCCCGCTCCCACACTCTGGCTTGTGTAAGGAATGGGCAGTTGACTACCACAGCCTATGCATATCCTAAGAGATTCTGCATGCAATAAATGCCATAAGACACCCATCACATCGGAAAGACTTGCCAGCGCAGAGTATGTGGTTGCTCGCCCGCTTCTATACGTACCGAGCATCGAAATGCGAGATAGAACTACATAAAGCATATAAAAGAAGAAAAAAGAACATGGTAACGCTCGTGTACTTTTCATATTGTTATCACAAAACGAGATTGAACGTTTTTAGATAGAAGTAATTAGAATTTTCTTTATGCGCAGCAATTTAGCAAAATATTGCTACAGAGCTCGTTTCGCGGTAATTCTGTTGTTTGTGTCGGTGTCGTTGTTTGTGAGAAAAAATTTATTTTGTGTGGGTGCCGAAAATTGATAATTGTGTAAATAAAATATTTTAATGAGTGAAGATCAAGTGAAGATCAAGTATTGGGTGAAGATCAAGTGAACATCAAACTCAAGTCGCTTGCGCGGCAAGCAGTTATTTTATACAGCAACGCGTCTGTTTGAAAGCACTGTGAAAAATAACTTCCTATGCTTGGAAATGCTGTAAAAGCAACTTTCTTGTTTTACAAGGACATGCGTCCTCTGTACAGGCTTCACAACGCGACCTGTATATTCACAATATTATTCCCTAGTGCAAGAGTATATTGCCGTCGGGCGTCAGAACTTGCGATTATCATATCAAATTCGTGCTTTAAAGCCGGCCACTCATTCTTCCAAAGGGCGCACACGTAATTGCTGCGCGTATTTCCCTAATACCACGTAGTAGTTGAATAGGAATTTCAAAAAGATTTTATATGAAAAATTGTTTTCACATGCTCCTGGTTTAAAAGCACTACCCATTATGCAGCGCCAGCCAAGTTTGAAAACTTCAGAGACACATGCCACTTCTAACCTCATAGAATATATTATAGCCATCTACAATATAAACTTATTGAGTAACATCAAAATTCATACAACAAAAACCATGCACTAAATGGCTGAAGTGCGCAGAAGGAACAGCAGATTGCTATCGCGTTCAATTCCTAAAGGTGAACTTTAAGGGTCTCCAAATTTTTACCTATGTGGTCATTATGGCACGTAGCCATTCAGCTAAATGTTAATGAATGGTTTCATGCCACCCCCCGTCTGGTTTTTTTTGGGGGGGGGGGGGTTAGTATGTACTATCGTCACCAAATGTAACTTGAACACCAGCAAGCCTTCGCGAATGTATAGTGCGTACCGTCCAGTTATCACCATTGACTGGCGCGAGCATCCTATTCGGCTGGTCTGCGCATACATACGTGCCTGTCTATGGTGATAAGTGTACGGAGGCCTGCCGATGTTCGAGATTCATTTGACTAGAGTAGTACGCTGATAAACAGCGCAAAAAATAACAAAATATTCACGACTTTGCTGGCTTCTAGTAGATCGGTTGCGGAATTTCAGTTCAAGAAGTAAAAAAAAAGATAGAGAAAGATTTTGAACTTGTAATTTCTGTTTTGAAGTTACGCCAAGGCCAAGACAAAATGGCCGTGTGCCGACACCCTTGATATACCCGGCGTGCCCCGGAGCTGACACTGACCCAGAACTGACCTCATAACGCCGCGGGTCGAGCTCTACAGTGAACACCTAGCCATTCCTAGCTTGGCAAGGCTTTTTTACATATTACTAATTGTTATTAGGCCAATTGATACATTCGCGCACACGTATTCACGAAGCGTTCCCGTTATCTTTCTTGTAAACGAAGTTTTCGCGATTGGTTTGTCAAACTTAATTGATTGGGTATCGAATAGTCGATCAGCTCACTTATATCATGTAGCTTAGAATAATTAGTCCCGTTAGCCTAATTGAGCTGGTTGGTGTAGCAGAGTGTAGAGTGGCGTACGTATCAACTACAAAAACTGACACTAGCATAACTGGTTAATATCACTATTGAATACTTATTTCTCACTGGTCAATTTTCATAACTTTCCATGAGACCTATCAGACTCGAGTGCTCGTTATATACACGAATATATATACACTCTAAATCTTCGCAAAACAGTACTTGGCCTGACAGATGAATAGCAAAAAACGTTTGATCTGTGACGCATGAATCTTAAAGTTTCTTTAGCGGGGTCATAATATTACCTTCAATAGAAATCCTGAATGGATACACGCACCATATTTCAGTTTTACTTCGCACCGAACAGCACACCGTCTCATCGCGAAAGGGATCTACAGGTGCCTTATGGCAGACACACCTTGAAGATCATAGACTACAAAAAATTTTTTTACCGCACAATTAACACCGTCTCATTGCGAGAGGGAGGGACAGGTGCTTTATGGCAGACACACCTTGAAGAAAACAGGCTACAAAACTTTTTCTATTGCACAAATAAACCATTTTTTACACCAACTTGACCCTAAGACATTGCAGTACCTACATGTTGGAATGCTTTTAGATACCTCCAGGCACATCGCCACCATAGCAATTCAAAAGTGAAAAAGTGGCTAAGTATTTAGAGAGCTCCTATGGGCACTGTGCATTTATCTATAATGATTCGTCGAACTCGCAGTATTGCGACCACTGAAACGTAACTGTGCTAAACGAAAGGCTTCTATATTTGCTACTTATAAACGAGAATGCTTTTTTAAATGAAAGGAAGAGGACGTTTTGGTGCTTTATTCCATATTATCATAAAGTGATGGGAAGCGCCGCCGCAAGCCGGCGAGAGGTGGCGCGACTTGCACATGAACCTGAATCCTGGAGTCAAACGCAGCGGCTGAAGCAGAATGCGTCTCCTCACCGCAAGGATGGCGGTTGTGTCTTTCCTAGGCACTCCGGTTTCTTTCTTATTTTATTGTTTTTCAAAAAGGAGGAGGGGAGAGTTCAGCGCTGCAGCGGTGAGACGACGTGAGTTGGTGTCTTTTCTGCTGACTCGGCGTCTCCCTCACGTCTTGTATTACGCCAGCTGCGCCGTAATAAACGCCATGATTGATCTAAAAAAACGTAACAAAAAATTTATTTCACAACAGTTGCCGCAGGGACGCTACCACATATGCTCCTCTTGATCTGAATTAAAAAAAAAAATTCGACAGATCCCAAGTACTTGGCAATCGACGGTACGCGAAGCGTGTGGAGGAAAGTAATCATGTTGCCATTTTTTTAAAAGCGACACCTAAAAGAATCGCGCCGAATATATGAAAAAAGTTCCACACACACACATATGTTGAAGAGTTTCAGATCTTTATATAAGCAGACGTTTGCACTTGCGCAACGATGGCAACCGGAACATGCGTATTAGCAACACCAGAGGCTGATATGAGGTGCTGATGCTCGCGAAAATGCTGGCCATGGGCACTGCTGCATAAATCAACTTCAGCGCATGGCAACTAACCACAAATCACGCAAACACGTCGTGACGGCTGTATCAGAGCAGTAAATATGCAATGTTTATAAAATTGGGCAAGTAGCACTGCAACCACTATTGAGGTTTTACGAAGATTAGCATCTCTTTGAATTGTAGTTGGAGACCTGAAGTAGTTCTGTATTAGAATACTTGACTGCCAGGCAGAATGCTTAGGTTCGAGTCCTGCAGAGGCACTCAAATATAATCTATGCGTGCGTCGAGGGGTCAATGTTGCCTATGTCAGGTTTTTCTCGACCCTAACATTTCTGCCATACCTTCGTTGCATCGATGTTACTGAAGTCGGGTATCGCTTAACACTCACGTAATAAAATTGCCCATGTGTGTTCTCGTCGCTCCAAGGTATATACTAAGTGTCAATCACCTGTGGCATATACCCACTCATGGGAATGTGCCACTGTCTGGCGGGAAGTGTTTGACGACCTGCGTGACGGGATAGTTACATTATTCCTGTCTCGACCAACGCGTCATATTCGTCTAGCCATCTCACCTTCTTTGGCTATATTTGGCTCACGCTAAGTTAAGAGGGTGACCACGAGAGTAAGCAGCTAGATGGATAGATACGCCCAAAGTCACCGAAGTTCTCTAAAGAACGCTTCACATTTAGAAAAAGCCGTCATATACACAACTTTATTTAGTAGTGATCGCCGCTGTGGCACTGTTTAGTCGGAAGGGCTCACCTAATTACTAGCTCCCATATTTTTGCATGGTTATTTAATAGCTGCGGCGGAAATTACCTCGCACGTGTCTTCCCATTCAGGTGCTCCTGAAGCAAGTCGAATTGAATCGCACGCACGTCCTCTATAACAACTGCGTGTTTTCCATCCGCAGAACTCTGCTCATAGAGCTTCCAAGCCAATATAATGGCAGGCTGCGTCCGAATAGCTGTAGTGGACGCTGAACTCAAACTGCCTTCTACAGATGCAATGAAACGCGCATGTGTGCATCCATCAACAGTGATCGGGGTGTCGACGACGCTAGGGAAGGATGCATTAATGCCACGTGGATTTTTTGTGCCAAATGGCACACCCGAACCCTCCCGCTCGTACCACTAGGTTGTTGGTCCTAGTTCACTATAATTACCAGGTGTGTGATGCAATTCCAGTATGCCATAGCTACACCAACTATGGTTACAGAACCAGCGTTGGCATGATCAAGCCTGGCAAGCGGAAGGTCGTGGGAAACACAATCAAAAGCTTTTCAAGATTAATATGTAAAATGGCAACCGCTTGATTGGCGTCGTAACACTCGAGCGCACACCTCGTCTTGTGTATGCTGGTCGCAATTAAGTGTCCCATGATCCCGCATGTTTGGTCGCGCCCTACCAATTATTTGATTACCCTCTAAAGCCATCATTCTGGTATTTTCAATAAAACTTCTAATCAAAGGTATTTGGTGATATAACTCTATACAAAGAAACTAATTTCAATTTTTCAGTCTCTTCCATCTTATTATGTGCTTCACTGAAGGGCCTTTGTAGGCCATCAAGTTTGTAAGTCAGATTGAAGACATCTATTGAATGTACGTATTTGGGAGTCTTAACGGGAAGCCCCTTATATACGCCAGACACGATGCAGCAAAACTCAGAGCTCTGAAACGTTACCGTGTTTTTGTTATCATTAAGCTAGACGGCGCGACTGGCTCGCTGGCACTGGACGTGCTCTGAAGGTCGTCACCTCCACTAAACGCCGCCTCCATAGAGCGTGGTCTCTCCTTAGAAGTTTACCAGACTCGTAATTCTGACGAGGACGGAGGTGACATCGGTCAATGCGTTTGTGTGAGGAGTGCGCTGCATACACTCGATGATAAAAAATTGTGACAGTTTTTTTTGCTTCTCCTGCACTCGTTTTGTTCGCCTGCCTTTGCCTTTGAACATCGTGCTCGAAGCGTCAAGCTATGACAGTTGTTAGTCCGCGCTCGTTCTGTGTATACTTATTTCGCGCGCACTTTCTACTAGAGGTGTGCGCTTCAGGTTTCAAGATGCTTGCCGTTGTTCCCGTGAATTTGCTGTTTGTTGCTGTTGCTGAAGCAGTGCGCAATAAACGCTCAACTACCTCTGTGATGACACGTTTCACGTTTCGTGTTATATCAATTCCTATATAAGGGGATCAGCCACGTTTTATGTTTTGTTCGGCCACGCTGATGGTCGTATCAGGTAATGCAAACTATGTGGAAAATGACTCTGAGTCATCCTGAAAGGTTGTTATGCACACGGTGTCAAGTATAGTACGTGACGATCCGAATGTGTGGTCGGTGTGTGTGAGTGTTTCCGTGGCACAATCGGCTAGCGCGTTCGGCTATTAGGTGGTTGATGTCGTATGCTTTAGGCGCTTTGTCTGTTGAAAAAAAAACGTCACCGTCATAAAGTAAATAATGTTAGAAGAACTTGATGGGAGGTGCACGGGGCGTTTCCTGGTGAGATCATATCTTGTAGGAAGGCTTGATGTTGAGCCGGTGCACGATGTGTGCGTCGAAGGCAGCAATGTCGCGCACGTCCCGCGGCAGCCACTTCACACTGTTGGCCACATCATTCGGCACGCTAACCACCGGCCTGTTTATGCCGTATTAGACACTGCCGTGAGTCAAATGCCTAGCGCTCATAAATCTCAGGCGTGGATTGATGAAAATGTAGGTTTAACGTCCCAAAATCACCATATATTGATGAGAAGCGCTGTAGTGGAAGGCTCCGGAAATTTTTATTACATGAGGTTCTTTAATGTGCATTCAAACTTCGCTACACGGATGACAGACGTGGTGCTATCACACGGTCTTCAATGGGGTTGAGCGCAGAATGAGAAGAGGACGTGGGAGCATAGCTGTACCGGTGCGTATATAACACTCCTTTCACGTCACTTTCATTTTCTTAAAAACTCCCAGTAGGGGCATAATATAAAAGGTGTTCTATACCAAAAAAGGGAAGTATACAACGCTGTTTTTAATTGCTTCTGCCAACATAGATGGGTTAATGATGGCACAGTTGGCGTAAGGAAGGCTGTTCCAGTCTTTTGCTGCTCTTACAAAAAAAGGAGGCTTGGAATGCAGTGGTTCGGGTACGTGGTATTGCGACTTGTAACGGATGACCAGTGCGATAGAATGTGTGAGGAAGGGGCGTGATGTACAGTTGATGAAACAGTGAACTGAAATGAAACATGAAGAAATTAGAGGGTGGCACACTGTCGTCACGAAGGAAGTGTTTCTATACCTGATTCTGCCTTTATAGATGAGATGCTGATATCGTACGAATATGCAGAATGAACGATCCTGGTAGCCTGATTTTGAAGTAATCCGAGTTTTATTATGATGTATGAATGATGAGGGTTCCAGATGTAAGATTCATATTTGAGTTTGCACCTGATAAATGATTTGTATGCAAGCGTCTTGACGTGAGGCGGAGTATGGCGTAAGAGTCGTCTGAGAAACGCGAGTGAATTATCAGATGACGAGATGATGTTAGTAGTGTGATGACCCCAATACAGATCATGAGCCGAGGTGTTGGAATCATTGAACTGATTGTATTAGAACATTAGCAATAGAATAGGTAAACTCAAAAGGGTTACGGTGGCGAGAAAAAAAAGCTTACATTTACTAGGATTCACGATCATTAACCATTGATCACTCAATGTTTGTATGTTGTTACGATCATGCTTAATGAGTGTTTCGTCGTAAATGTTGGTTACTGATCAGTATATTACGCAGTCATGGGCAAACATACAAACTTTTTTTGATACATGGAATGGTAGAGCATTAACGTAAATTAGAAAAAGTAGAGGCACTAAGACAGACCCTTGCGGGATACCTGAAGTTGCAGGTAGTCGGTTAGAGGAGTGATTAATAACAAACACAAGTTGGCAACGATTAGTCAGGAAATATGTTATCAATGTATGTACATTACGATATTAATCTAACAGAGATAGTTAATAATTAGGCGTTTATGCGGGACAGTCTGAAATGCTCTAGCGAAATCCACGAAGAAGAGCACCAGTTTTAATTTTGCAGTCAAGGTTAGAATGGAAGTCGTGAAGGAAATTGGCCAGCTGTGTTTCACGAGAATATCCCCTTCGGAACCCGGGCTGAGAAGAGTGAAAAAAGTGCATTGAGTCCATGAAGTTGATGATATGCGAGTAGATGACATCTTCCATGATTTTGCAGGTATACTTGTTAAAGATATGAGATGGTAATTTAGTGGGGAATCTATATTACCTGATTTGTAGGCTATAACGACCTTGCTTACTTTCCAGTCTGCTGGCCACTTGATGGTAATGACTGCGAAAATAACAATGTACGCGATGCGGCACACACATGTTTAACATTTATGAGAAATTTCGAATTAATATCATCCACACCTGCAGTAGAACAAAGCTTAATCTTTTCTACAATCTAAATAATGCCGTCCGTAGAAAATGCAATCAGGGGCATAGACTCGGTGTTTTGCGCAGGTGAAGAAAAAATGAGAACTGAACTGTCATTTGTAAAAACAGAAAAGGCCTCGTTAAACAGGTTCGCACATTTATTTTTGTTGACTATATCGCCATGCACATTTGAGATACTAATGATGTGCATCTCCAGAGGGTTTTCCCCTTCCCTGAATTAGCGAGGGCTGGTTGCAAGCATTTTGGGGAGCTCTTTATGAGAGAACACGTGCTTGGCGTTTTGAATGGTTCTTAGATAGTAATCTTCCGTGGCGTAATATTTTTCTCATAAGGATGGAAGTTTACATTGTTTGGCTGATACGAAGAGGTGTTTTTTCTTTTTTCTTAGTTTCTGAAGTGTACGTGAAAACCACGGCTTGTTTCGGTTTGCGGTGAACGTTAATTTTGGGATAAACTTCTCGAAAAGAGTGGCTAACTTATTTCTAAATATAATGTATTTCTGATCCACAAAGCGTGTATTGCTTATTCTCTCGAACCAATTCTATATTGATGGCACTATTTTTGCCCTTGTTGTAAAGATAGATTGTTTTGGTGACAAGATCGTGTTTTATTGGTCGAAACGCAAAATCCGTAAGTATTACTTTGCGGTCACTGATGGCACGCAGATACGTAATTGATGATAAGCTCTCTTGATTACTTGTTAGTATTAGATCTAAGATGCTAGAATTATTCTCTGTGTTGCGCGTTAGTTCGGATCAAAGTTGGCTTAGATTGCAGTTTAGGCAGAAATCTATGAAATCTCTTGCGGGCTCATGGCCTACAGCTGAAGGGATGCTATTACTCCAATCTATTTGAGTAAATTTAAAATTGTCGAAAAGTAGTATCTCTGCTTACGGATACTATTTGCCAAGGTCACTCGGGTTGTTGTTGTTCAGCCTATATGCATAATCTGGGTCACTGTTTGGGGGCCTAACACAAACGCCTAAGGGACAGTATGCAGGGTGAGCTCGGCAAACGACCCAAATTATTCAATGTTAAGGAGAGTCGGTCCTGGCCACCGAGCATGATAACTGTCGGTGCATAGCGATCAGAACCCCGCCTCCACGTGCCCCTATACAGTCCTTACAATAAAGTTGAAATCCAGGTAAGTTATCAAGCACTTCTGCATCGGTTAAATCATTTATCAGCTAAGTCTTGCTTATGACCAATAGGTTACTGCTTGATGACAAAACAAGCTCAGGAAAAGTGACGCATTTCGGAAAAAAAACTGCGCGCATTAACAAAGACTACCGAAAGTGACAGGCCAGATTGTGGTGTGGGAGCGTGCCAGGCAGGTTTGTGTCGAGAAAATTGCTATGATGCTTTCCTTACAGTTTGCGATTGCTCATCCTAGACGTAGTGTTTCTTACCCATTAGCAATATTTTGTACGTGATGAAAAGAGGCAGCGCCTTTGTTTTAGCAAAGGCAATCGATTGCAGACGAACGTTTTGTACACGACGTAAAAAATCTTCAACACTAAAAGTGGTTCCTGTGAATTTCCGTTCATTAGAAAGAATCACTCCTTTTGTTTTATGGAATGCGAATTTGACCATTATGGGGTGATGGTGGTTAGTATCGTTAAGCAACCCAGAAGATGCAGGCGCTCAATTTCTTTCGAGTTGTTGGAAATGCCTAGGTATCTGATCATGGCAGTGCTTGATAACAAGTCGTTCAACTTGGACAAGTCCTTCTGATCCAGTTGATTCAGGAAGGCCATAAAATATGAGGTTATGCGCCGAGAACGATTCTCGGCGTCATCCACGCGTGTTTCAAGCTTGCGCAGAAGGTCACTCTTCTGAGCGCTCCCACATCAGTACGTAAACAAATAGCATTTTCACAGTGCCCTTCCAGATCAGTCTTGTGTTTACCGAGATCTTCTGTAGATTTTATTTGTTGATAGCGAATAGGACTTAAGGTCTTGTGCCTTATTGATTAGATTCTGTCTGACCGGCAGTCAACTTCTGCAGGTCAGTTAGTACAGAATTAGAATGAGGACCCAGATTGCTTTCAATACCGCCCGACGTAATCAACGAGACACGAATCACACGAGAACACTCAAGTGCAACGAGAACGCAGCCGTGCGGGCTCAGCAGCTGAAAAAGCAGGTAATTACTGGACTTCTTAGCAAAAAGACTGTAAGTTTTACTAAACTTCATGACAAAAGTGAAGGAATTACCGGTATGCAGTGGCGCACAGCCATCGAGCCTACGCAGCGCCGCCGGCAAAGGGCGCGCGCTCTTTTGTAGTCGGCACAGGCATCAATGTCGATGCTGATAGCGTCGACCAGGTTTTGTCGAAGACCTTGTAGCAGACCGGTGGCGCCGGAAGGGATCCTGATCTGTTGCGTGTAGTGAAACCCAGTGGTTCCAAGTACGTTGCGGTTGACAAGCTTGTGTAGAAGACCAAGAAGGCGTGAAGGGTAAGCGTGCCACTTTTGCTGGAACGATGTTGATACTGCAACGGTGTGGTCAAAGAAGCTGGCAGAAAAACGGAAAGCAGTATGCGCAAGAATGGGCACTGAAACATTTGCATGTCAATAGTGAAAAGATTAGCGATCTGCGTTGGTGCACAGCTGCCGAGCCCACATCGTAGGGACTTGTCACGTGCTGTTCTGCCTAGAGGGCGACGAGAATATTTGGACGTCGTCGCGAGGAAGTGAGCGCACTGGCCATCGATAACCCACCCCTTGGGTAGGTTGGCTTTAATGAAGAGGTGGCAAAAGCGGTCGCCGGCACAGTCAGAAAATTGAAACAGAAATTTATATTTTTTTGTTTTAATAGTATTGATTTATTTGAGGTAGCTAAGGCATTAAGCCAACATAAAGAAACGATTTCGCTTTTTTCATGCAGTCTGGTAGCACACTTGTCACCACCCCGTTATAAAGAGGACGCTCGTAGCATACATCTAATCATTCATTCATTCAATCAATCATTCATCACATCATCCATTTATCTAGACCCGCGAAGGCGAAATACAAGTGAGCATGCGCTGCTCTCCACCAAAATCGCGTCGACGCTATGTGGCGGTCACTCGCCTTCATTAAATGTGTTTCGATTGAGTTATTGTAAAGAAGTACATGAAACCTAAGCCCTTTAAAGTCCAATCTCTAAAAACCATTCTCAAAAATACCTGTGAGTGGGACTCGACGCCTACTTTCATGGACCTACTTTCGCAATCATTATTGCGGTTACTCGCAGTGGAGCTGCAGGTGCACTACGAGATAAAAGTTTCAAATATTTTAGCTCGCGGAAAAGATATTTGTTGCGTAATTGTTTCCCTCTTCCTTATAAAAATGTCCCGCGAAAATTGAAAATGTTTACATGCAAATGTGTTTAGGTAAGCATTGCATTTCCAGGTATTTACCAACTGCTCCGTGACCTTTAAGTAGCACAGGCAAGGTTAATTTTGAAACAATGACTTATAAACAGCGCTACGTTGCAGGGACGAATTGCTGACCACTAGAACTGGTAGAATTTAAATAACCACTCCATTTCTACGTGGTAAAGAGTACGTTAATAACTAAATTATCAAAAAAGTTACGCGCTATACCGGTAACACTGTCAGTTGCAGCACATTGCCGCCAACACTCGACACAAGACAAGCGTTCCTGCACTCATGACCATTATTAGGTCTCTTGGATTTTATCGATAATAGAATTTAAAAAAAACACTAGAATTCAATCAACCAAAGCAACAAGCAGCATTTAAAACCGGCTACTCAACAATCGACCACACTCATACTATCCATTAGGTAATAGAGAAATTTTCGGAATACAGCAAACCACTATACATAGTCTTCATAGATTACGAGAAGGCGTTTAATTCAGTAAAAATATCAGCCGTCATGCAGACACTGCGAAATCAGGGCATAGATGAAGCATATATAAACATCCTGCAAGAAACCTATAGCGGATCAACTGCTACCATAGTGCTTCACAAAAAAAGCAACAGAACACCAATCAAGAAAGGTGCAAGGCAGGAGGATACAAGCTCCTCAGTGCTGCTTACCACATGCTTACAGAAGATTTTCAGATGCCTAGAATGGGAACCGTTAGGCATAAGATTTATAGGAGAGTACATTAGTAACCTGCGTTTAGCCAATGACATTGCGTTACTGAGTAACTCAAGGATTGAATTGACACTCATGATTATGAAGTTAGACAAAGACAGCAGAAAAGTAGGTATCAAAATTATTCTGAAGAAAACGAATGTAATGAACAACAACCTTGAAAGAGAGCAACGCTTTGAGATAGGTAGTAGTCCACTTGAAGTAGTAAAAGACTATGTCTACTTAGGGCAGGTAATAACCGCGGAGCCGAACCACGAGAATATTGTAACAGTAGTATAGGAGGGGGGTGGAGCAAATTTGGCAAGCACTCTCAAATTATGACAGGTAGATCGCCACTATCCTTCAGGAGGAAGGGGTATAACAGCTATATCCTCCCAGTAGTTAGCTACTGAGCGGAAACATAAACACTTACAAAGAGGGTTCACCTTCAATTAAGGACGACGCAGCGAGCAATGTAATGGAAAATGTTAGGTGTACCCTTAAGAGACGTGAAGAGAGCAGAATGGATCAGGAAACAAACCGTGGTTACGAATATCATAGTTGAAATCAAGAAGAGCGATTTGACATGACCAGGGCTTGTAGTACGTAGACAAAATAACCGCTGGTCATTAAGTGTAACGAACTCGATTGCGAGAGAAGACAAGCGGGTGAGGGGAAGACAGAAAGTTAGGTGGGCAGATGCGATGAATTTTGCGGGTATGAAATGACAACAGCAAGCACAGAACCAGTACTGGCGGATAAAAAAATGGGAGAAGCCTTTGTCCTGCAGCGGACGTAAGCAGGATGGTGATGATGATGATGATGATGATGATGATGATGATTTGGCTGCACCGGCGCCGGGCAGCAGTTACATTGGTGCAGCACCTTTCTTCTCGATTTGCTGGTGTCGCGCCCACTCTCTGGACTGATTCTGTCGTTCTTTTGCGGTACAAGCGTAGTGCTGCACGAGTTCTCTGCCGGCCTGCACTTGCTCAAAAGGAGGTGAGAGTGGTGCAGTGCGGCGTGCGCCCCTTCCTCTTCTTATGGTTGGAGCAGACGACGCTGCGTGTTGTTCGGGGCGTATATGCGAACAAGTGTGTGAAGCTCATGCCACCGACGGTTAGTTGTAGCCGTGTCTTATTGGCAGCTATTAGGACGAATTTTTAAAATTCTTTACATAACTGTCTCATGAGCAGAAAAGTCTACCGTGGTTGACTGCAGTAAAATTTGTAGAAATAAGGTTAAATTCGTGAATAATCAGCTCAAGGCACAGGCTGTACGCTTACTTCGTCTTTACGAAAGTGTAAATCCGGTGTGTTAGGGAGCCTTCAAAGGAAACGTCAAGTTAAACATAGATTAAAGGGGGCGTGCGTACGTGTCTTAGTGATATAGCATTTATTTATTTTATTTATTGCATACTGCCAGCCACCTCTTGGTGGCCAAGGCAGGAGTGATACAAACTTTCATACTTGCAGCCACTTATAACACTACACTTCACGGCGCAGAAATAAGATCACCACATAACAGGTTTGCGTGGAACATGAATACTCGGGTTACAGGAGCAACACAAGAGCGGTATCAAAAATACAATCCAAATTTTTGTTCCTTACATGAAGTGTAAAAACATCATTAGAAGAATTGAAATCTGCACGTACGACCAGAATGCTTTTACTACAGACAGGCAGTGGCAGCTAATAAGAATGCGTCGGGCGCTGCGATGCTGGTGACGTCATGAGGTAGTTCATTCCAGTCGGAAATTGTTCGTGGAAAGAATGAATATCGCCGAGAATTTGTTTTCGTAAGCGGCACCACTATGGTGTTATCATGCTTGTTCCGAGTTTTTCGCGATGTATTGTACTGCATGTAAGTGTTAAAGGTGAGTCCTGAGTGTCCGTTGACTATGTTATAAAGGAGTTTTAAGCGATGTAGCTTTCTACGGGACTCCAATGTGGGAAGAGCGGATCTATTACGGAGTTCAGTGACTGAACAGTGTCTACTGTACGCGCGGTAAATAAACCGAAGGAATTTATTTTGGACTCGTTCTAGTAAGTATATTTCTGTTTGTGTGTGGATCCCATACAACGTCAGCATATTCCATTAATGGGCGTACCAATGTAGTGTAAGCGACTAGTTTTGTTTTGCTGGTGCAGTGCCTCATGCGATGCTTTAAGAACCACAATCGCCGCAATGCTGCTGATGTTATACCTTCGATATGAGTTTTCCAGCTCAAATTAGAAGTGATTGTCAGACCAAGGTATTTGTACTGGTTAACGGTTGTTATAGCAGTGTTGTTTAACATGTATGGGAATTCCGAGGGATTTTTTTACGTGTTATGGTCATCTCTACGCACTTTGCTATGTTGAGGCTCATTTTCAGGAGTTACACCATGCTGTAATAACCGATAAGTATTCATTTAGGGTGGCGTGATTTGTTCTTGATTGAATGGGCAGGTACGCAACGCAGTCATCCGCGAAAAAACGACACTGCACAGTAGATTCGGATGACATGTCATTTAGATAAACTAAAAATAAAAGTGGTCCTATAACAGAGCCCTGCGGTACCCCAGAATGCACGGGAGCGGAAAAAGAATTTTTATCTGCTATCCGAACGTGTTGGTGTCTGTGGAATAGATAACAATCAAGCCATCGAAGAATTCTTTCATTGGTTAGGATTCGGCGAATTTTAAACATCAAATGGGAATGGGAAACTCGGTCGAAAGCTTTTTCGAAGTCTAAAAAAATCGCATCAATTTGTCCACCTTTGTCAAGTGTTTTTAGAAAGTCATCAGTAGTGTGAATTAACTGTGTGGCGGTTAAAAAGCCTTGCCAGAAACCGTGTTGATTTGGGGAAAAAAATGGTTACTCTCCAGAAATGAACTTAAGTGTTTGAAAAGGAAGTGTTCCATAACCTTGCCGGCTGTACATAACAACGAAATAGGGCGGTAGTTTTACACGTCATATTTATCACCTGATTTATGAATGGGTACCAATTTGCCCTTCTTCCAATCGACTGGAACTTCGCCTTGTAACAGGCTTTCCCTAAATATTAAGCCTAAGTATTTGGAACACCACTCGGCGTACCGATAAAGAAAAGCATTAGGTATTTCATCCGGCCCAGCCGATTTTTTTGTGTCAAGATGAAGTAGAGCTGACAAGATGCCTTCATCTGTTATAATCAAGTCTGGCAGTTCGAGATTGTTTGCGTGGAAATCAGGAGGGGTGTCACCCGTTCGCAAAAAAAAACAGAAGAGAAGTAGTCGTTAAATGCTGTCGCTATGCAGCTGGAATCAGTCACGTCCGCGTCCTTGGTTTTAATTTTTGTCACTTTCACTTTTTTTGTCGGAGAGGTGCATCCAAAATTTTCTTGGATTGGTTGTGAGAAAGTTGTGCATTTTTACGTTGAAGAAATGAAATTCGAAGCTTTTAATCTTGTTGCGCAGTTTGGCGTGGAGGCTCGTCATAGCAGCACTGCGTGGTTGTGTTTTTGAGCATGACAGGCGTCTTATCTTGCGTCTTAGATGGAGTATTTTGCGCGTAATCCAAGGACTACGGCCATGTATTTTTTTCACTTTCTCCGGGACGAACAAACTTATACATTTGTGAACGGTTTTCTTAAAGTGCGACCATAGCTGGTTAACGTCACAGTGATTATGAAGTTGTTTGTTAGTAATTTTGTCATACTCCTCCTCTAGGAGGTCCAAAATACTTTCGTCCGAAGTAGTATTAAAATTGAGGAATCTACATACTTGGGTAGCCGAGGGAGTACACAACATGTTGGTTTTAAATATTACTAGTTTGTGGTCCGATATACCTGGTACAACTTCAATTGTGTTGTTAAACTTGCAAATAGACTCAGAAACAAAAATAAGGTCCAGAATCGAACTCGTGCCTGCAGTGACACGCGTAGGAGTTTTTACAAGTTGCGTCATGCTACAGGAAAACGCTATATCAAGTAGCAATTCGGAGTGCTGGCAGGCTGTTGTAACACAAAAGTGATCCCAGTTTATTTTTGGCAGATTTAAATCACCTCCTACAAGATTGTGGGTATAACGTTTGCTTTGTTCGAGCAAAAAATCTTGCAAAGCTTCGAGTACCACTATATCGGAATTGGGCGGCCTGTAGACAGCGCCAATGAGCATGCTCAAATTTTTATGCCGAAGAACTATCCAAGTCATTTCGACGCACGTCCCGTGCGACAAAACCTTAAAATCCATGCCCTTTTTCAGCACTATCGCTACACCACCCCCCTTTGCACCTCGGTCGTGACGAACAATTTCATGAGAGCTAGAAATTACTGCCGAGTAGGGAATGTCATTTGGAAGCCATGTTTCAGTAAGGATTGTGACGTCGGGATCATAAGCAATGAGGACTCTTTCTAGATCGACCGATTTGTTGACGACACTTCGAGCGTTTATGTTTATTACAGAAAATGTTGACGGAACCGCGTGAGAAAGTGGACCCAGTAGCGTTCGTTGATGCTCCAGATTGCTGCTGTGTTGCTGTCACTGCACAGCTACCGGAACCCTTGAGTTCAGTGAGTCATCCCACCGATAAAGCTTGCCGTTGACTTTGATCTTGTCAAAGATCAAAGCAACTTTTGCTCCACTACTCCGTTCTTCTCGTGCGCTCGCCCATAGCTTTTTTTGTATTTGTTGAACTCGAGGCGAAAAATCCTCCGAAATGCTGAACTCTGTGCCTTTTAGATTACCGCAGTTCTTTAGAATCCTAGTTTTGTCTCTTCCGTCAACTAGCTTCAGAATGACTGGCCGGCACTTGTTTGCCACTGGCTTGCCAATCCTATGAATGCGCTCGATGGCGACATTTGGCACATGAATTATGTCTTCCAAGATGCCCTTTGCCACTTTTTCACCAAGAAGCTGATCAGCATCGTTCTCTTCTGTCACGCCAAAAATAAGCAAGTTATTTCGTCGACTGCGGTTTTCAAGGTCGTCATTTTTTTGTCAGCCCGTCTACTTGTTTTTGTAGGTCATCTACTTTGGTTGTGTTAGAAGCGACAGTTTGAGAAAGGTCATCCAGTTTTTTTTTTCGATACTGGTCAGCGTATCAACCGTTTTACTTAATTGTTGGTTGACTGCGCTCGAACTGTCTTTCAGCTCGCGAATATCATTGATAATCGTTTTCAGCATTGCTTCTGTTGTGGGGCACGGATTAGGCTCAACATCACCACACGACGACAATAAGTCAACCAGGCATTCATAAACGGCACAGTACGCAAGAAGCAATGACCGTGGGCACGGCAGAAGCACAAGGCAAACATTGTCGTCTCGATAACATGAAAGATTGCGACCGTCTCTCACCTGTACAAAAAACAGAAACGGATTCCTGAGCAACATATTCGCAGAGCTTCCGCCGTGCCCACTGGTGAAGATGGCCCGGTCCAAGCGATTTATAATCTCTTCCATCGCTGACGTAATCGACGTCGTACTTAGCTGCGCAGCTGGTTGGGGTGGCCAAGAGCGCATGCCCAGGAGTTCGTCGCTGAAGCAGCATTTTGAAGAATCCATGTTCCAGCTGCCACGGTGCCAATCTTCGTTGTTGTCCGGGAGAGCGCTGCACTCCGCCTGCCCGTGACTGGTGGATGAAGCGAAGACCACGGCCTGTACGAAAAACAGGAACGGATTCCTGAGCAACATATTCGCAGAGCTTCCGCCGTGCCCACTGGTGAAGATGGCCCGGTCCAAGCGATTTATACTCTCTTCCATCGCTGACGTAATCGACGTCGTGCTGAGCTGCGCAGATGGTTGAGGTGGCCAAGAGCGCATGCCCAGGAGTTCGTCGCTGAAGCAGCATTTTGAAGAATCCATGTTCCAGCTGCCACGGTGCCAATCTTCGTTGTTGTCCGGGAGAGCGCTGCACTCCGCCTGCCCGTGACTGGTGGATGAAGCGAAGACCACGGCCTGTACGAAAAACAGGAACGGATTTCTGAGCAACATATTCGCAGAGATTCCGCCGTGCCCACTGGTGATGGCATGAAGAGAAGTGGCTCTGGCGGTCAAAGAAGCCCCAGGGTTTTTCGCTTTTTCTTGCTCTGTGGCCTAGAACGCACTTGAATAGAAGGCTGACTGTACTGGGATTGATACTAAATTGCTAAATCGTCGTTATCGACAGTATGAACAGTCCCTTGAAATAATACTCACGGAACCGTCCGACAGCGTTCCTGTACCTGTACCGTTCCTGTAACAATAAATAAAAAAGCAATCCCCGTCAAAAGCTCTTCTGTTACTGTACATATCGCCATATCCGAAATCATCGACACTGTCGAGCAGTTTTTTGCCTGGCATAAGGACAGCCATCACGGCAACGTATCGGTAAACAGTATCGCTACACACCGCGTTGGTTATTCGGCGAACTCTGCCGGCAATTGCATGTTCAATTTGGCAGTAGCCGCCACAATGTAGTGTCGCAGCTGCACGTGCACTTCCTCGACCGGTGCTGAATGACGACCACACCAATGGCACCACTTTAATATTTTTCAGAACTATAGTGTAGGTAGCGCATGCTAAATCGAAGAGAACTGTTACATAGCACGCGATTTCTCGGAACGTAGCTTTCGGTGTAATAAACAGGGTGACTCAGCAGTGCGCGATTCATGAGAAACAGACTCTTCTAGTGCATCAGACGGAAGTCTTTCTTAGTCTTCCTCGTCATATTCTGTGTCAAGACACATGAACAGAACTACGGCTGAGCAGAGGCATCAAATTTCGCACCTAGGCACAGTGGGCTGACGCTAGGTCTCCTTTTTAGTCGTTGACATGCATTTCAGAAAAACACAGTGCAAGCAATAATTGACAGAGTACTTGTAAAGCAGCGACTGCCAGGGATGAGAATGCAGCGCGCCGCACGAAAGGCATGGAAAGTGCGCCACTCACTACCGGTGCCACTGCCATCAGTACCCCGAGCGGCATCGTCACGCCGAAGCACCCTCTCTGGCAAGCAAAAAGTGCCCCGCTCATCACACCTTCTTATGCGATGCACCATATGAAAAGATGGATGCTATAAGAGTCCTTTTAAATAATGGGGCAGTGACACATTTGCCACCACGCTCGCATGAAAAAAAATCGAAACCTTTTTTTTGGTTGGCCTGACGCCTTATCTACTTCGTATAAATCAATACTATTGTAATAAAGAAAAACCTGAATTTGTGTTTCATCTTTCTGCCTCTTCAGGCAGAATGACTTCAATTTTACAATATTTCTGTCCTTTATCTCTACTTTTCCGCCACCAGTACTCTAATCATGTTTTACTTGCATCTATCGCAGACATGTTCACCTTTGCATGTTAGGACCTGAAACGCAAAGCCTCATGTAGGCTTGTATCCACACGTATGCCTGAGTGAATATCGCCGAATTCAATCAGGACATGTTCTATTGTTTCCATAACACCCCCAAAGCATCTACATTCTTCTTTTTTACGGCATCTCGCTTTATGACTACGCGTTAAAAAGCAACCTGACCTCGCTTCGAACAGTAAAGCGCTTCCCCTTGAAATATTGAGAAAACTCTTCCTCATTTCACTCTTGCCCTTTCGGTAGGTATGGCGAGCCGGATCATTTGCATCGCTGTCATCTAATCAATTCTCTTTGTCTCTTTTACTTTCCACCTAATAATTTTAACGCCATGTCACCTAAACTGCCAACCGTACATTTACTTGTGAGTGTCCTAGTTATTTTTCAGCGCTTTGTGCCCAAGCTCTTTCTATATAAATACTTGACCACCTTCCCTGACCATCTAGCCTCTTTCATTTTCCTAACTCTCTGTTTATATCTCATTTTTTTCCGAGCTTCTCTTTTTTCTAAGCTTGTTCACTCCATATAAATCTTTGAAGCCTAATTCGTTGTCTTCCCGTGAGCGCGCAACGCGTGACGTCCCAAAGATTTTTATTTGAAAACATTCTTGATTGCCCCTCTGACTTCATTCGCACCACTGAGTTTCCACATGTAAGCCCTGGAACCATTACGTCTTTTCTCAGATATCGAAACACTTCGTATCTATTTTATCCCTATAACGCTATGTGCTTTATATTGAAGCCTTTCTCTTTGTCTTTGAGGCTGAAGTCTTTTATGCACCACCTTTGCTCTACATTGCTCATTTACCCATACTCCGACGTACTTGTGTTGGCTTATATTTTGTATTTCTTGGCCTTGTATTGAGACCACTTGGTCTTTGTTATCATTGAAAACTATTAATCCGCATTCTGTTGCACGTATCCCTAGTCCTAGAGGCTCGTCGTTCCTTCCACTTATATTTACCAGTCACCGTGTATCGTTTTGATTGTCGGAAAATTGGACAAGATCGTTTGCATAAAATAGACTTAGAAGTTTCTGCTCAACGCGCCAGCCTGTTGTATGACAATATAAACCGAATGTTGCTACCTTCCAGCACTTTTTCTATCTTCCCCATGTACGGCATGAATATGATTGGGTACGAAAGACTACCTCAGCCCCCCCCCCCCTTTTTCGCAACGCTGTCATTGCTACTTATTCCTTTGCTATATATGCAAACTGCATTTTCTCAGTATATTTCTATTAAAGCTGTGCACAGTGTTCACCTATGCCCACTTCCTTAAACATGTTGCACAAAATTTTCTTATTAATGTTGTCATACGCTCCAGTAATGTGCAGATGAGCTACGTATAAGGGCTTTTTTCTCTTTTAGATATTTCTATACGCTGAGCAAAAACAAACAGGTTATCGTCTAACTACTTGTTGATTTGAAATATATTCTGAAGTTCTCCCACATTATTATTTTGCTCTGCCCACGCTCCCATTTTTAATTTTACTGCCTGCATCGCCAACCTGTATAGAACTGTTCTAATGTTTAGTGGTCTATACGAGAGAATGTTAACCTTTGCTCCTTGCGTTCATAGATTAAGCTTATTCTGCTTTTCCGCCATGTGTCTAGTATTTCCTTTTCCTTTACTCGCTTTTCTACGGATTTCATCAGTTCTTCACTGCTATGACTAGTTCGTTAATAAGGCGGATGGGAACCCGGAGCAGTGCGCTTAGAAGTTTTTCCTTCAGCTTTCTTCCATTTGAAAATCTCAAGTACTACTCCTTCCTCGATAGCACTATTTTTCATACTTTTACTTCCTAAAGACATGTCTGGGTGACCTCACCTATCGGTAGTAACCTAAAGATTCATATCCTTCCAATTTATTTTTTTCTTTTAGCGTATGCTGGTCGCGGGTTTGAATCCCGGCTGCAGTGGCTGCATTTGTGATGGAGGCGGAAATGTTGTAAGCCCGTGTTCTCAGATTTGGGTGCACATTTAAGAACCTCAGGTGGTCGAAATTTCCGGAGCTCTCCACTATTGCGTGTCTCATACTCGAATGGTGGTTTTGGGACGTTAAAACCTACATATCAATCAATCACTGGCGAGAGCGCTTGTCGGCGACAGGCGATGGTGTAGGGCCAATCCGGTCGGCCAAAGTTGCGCTGTCATCGGAGATCGCGAGGCAGAACCGGTCGGCTTGGAATCCGTGATGCCTCGCGTCCCTTCTCAATCGCTTTCCGAGTTTCTGTGTTACATGAAATGTGGGCTTTCTCTTTCCTGTAAGTAGTTTTATTTTTCTCTATCTCCCTCGTCATTACATGCAACAGCTAGCTAAACTTCCTGTGTTTGCCCAGTAGCTAACCTACATCAGCTTTGACTCTTCCGGCTACATTTGTTATTTGTGTGTCATTTACGAACGAGCTTCCACACCTTGACTCTTTATTCTAATTTTCAGCTTAACATTCTATTACTAGTGTTATGCGTTTATGATTGCTACCCGAGGTGTTAATGCAATAGTCAACTATTGTCATCTCTCAAAGCTTGTCACAGATTCCATCTGTCATTAGACAATAAAGAATGTTGGATTGCCTATGTCCGACTTCCCACGTAATCTGTTGCTCACACTATCTCAAGACGTTGTTGCTCGCAGATATTGAGCAATAACCTGCCATTGGTGTCTGATTGTCTGCCAAGGCCCTGTATTATAGCATTCATTTCCACATGAAGGAATAATTTGGCCCCCTGCCCGAAATATGTGACACCAGTACATATGCGGTTCACGATTCTCCCTTCCTTTACCTTATTTGGTTTTTTTCTGTACCGCCCTTGAAAATGTTGCTCTGGTTGTTTTTCTCGTTACTAGCTATCCTGTACACCAAACGGCCAGCGTGCCCTATAACAGCTACTGCGTGTCCTGAAAGTCGCCAACCCACCTCTTGGCTTATCTTCCTATCGAAGTGAATTCTGTCTCGTTGAAAACCACCCCGTTTTTGCACCTCTTTGCTTATTTCTACTACCTCAAAGCCTTTCTCTCGACTCATCTGCCATATATCTTTGTTTGCGTCGACAACCGCTTTTTGCAGGTTCCGGTTACGCACCAGCACTTCCAGTATCGTGCATATTACTACCTGTACCTGAGAGGAAAAGGCGTGCATGCTGTCGACCCCTTTTGCCAAAGTGGTCCCTAGTCTTGCCGCTTCTTCATTCAAGATATCGTTTATACCACCCACAATTATCACGTTTCCTTCATTAGCTTTAGTTGTGAGTATTGCGCTCACTTGCCTGATCACGGATTCCAGCTTATGTCCTGTGAACGTCCCTACTGAAATCCACTTGTCACCTCTTGCTCTTTATTTGATTGCTTCTTGACATCGATTGAAATTCGAGATCCTGGTGATCACGGGTTGTGACCTTTCAGTTGAAGTGTTCGCACCTGGAGGTTATTCGTGCTTGTACCGCCGGCTCCTTTGTCCTCTCCCACCCCCCAACTACTTGGCGGAAGCTGGGTCTTGTGACCATTGAACCGGTAGAACCTGTCTTTTTCCGAACTTGCTTTTTTCTTTCTTCGCCGTCATTCTAGGTTCTGGTGCCTTACCGTTTTCGCCATCAGCTACTCTTTTCTTCATATTTGCAAGCGCCTCCTCGGCTTACCTTAGCCTTTCTCTCATCGCCCTCGTTTTTACTCCTTCTGTCGCAAACGCCATTACTAGCTAGGTGATTATCATAAACAGTTGACTCTGGGCAACCATCAGTTTCCTCAATTCTCCTCAACAGCACGTTACCTACACTTTGTGTCAGTTTCCTCTGTATTCTTGTCCGCACTAACCTCTCTTTTAAAACCCACCCCGTACCCTGAACACTTTACAGTCTTATTAACCATGTCTCTTTGACACCAATTGTCCTGCTAAATTGCTCCACTCTATATTTACAAAACGGGCGTACGGTGAATGCTGCCCTTTGAAAAACAGTCAGCTCTACTGTAAAACTTCCCGTCGTAAGTATACGTGCGCCCCAACCACGGGATGGCAAGAGAAAAAAACGCACAAAAAATATCTGACGACTGACCCTCCCAAAAGCCGTACAATATAATAGGTGCTCTAAATGTTTACAATGTTGCCATATCAATAATAAAACAAGCTCAAAACACGCGAAAACAATTTTCTGTATCGTCAATCCAGAGCCCTCGCAAAACACGTCCATCCGCCATACCAGTCCAAAACAAAGGTCCCTACCTTGGGTGGCGGTGCGTCAAGTATTGAGCTTTGTTAAAATCAGTGGAGAGGCGACCGTAGCCACGACATTGAGAGACAACTGAGGAAGTGTACACTGCAAAAATTGATGTGCACGCAGGTTGCTGCCAGACAGAGCGTGAGCTTTAGCAACAAGCTCCTAAAACGTGCGAATTTTTTGACTCATTGTAGTACGGCAGGCAAAGTCTCGCGCTCTTTGGACATACATAAAAATTTTGGGTGCTCTGGTAATCCTCAAGTAAACATGGCAGACTGGGCTTGTTGGTTTATCTTATGTGAATTTCAGCGTGCAAATAAGACACGGAAGAAGATAAGGTACGCCACCTGAAGCGCCACTTCTACCAAACATTTATTTAAAAATAGTCGTGTCTTCAGCGGCCGCGTGGCACGAGGGCTTTGAGGGGCAAAACTAGGGTGTACTAGAAGTGTTGAGCAGCGTTCCGAGTTTTTCATAGTTGCGGCGTTGCAGTCAAATAGTACTGAAAGAGCAGCGCGCCGCGCGCAGTAACTGCTATGCACTTTTGGCTTTTCGGGCGTGCTTTTCGATACAGATTCTTTCGTACCTGCTCATAATTCATGTCTAACACATGATGTCATAGTGCTTTAGGTATGACACGCCAGTCTACTGAATTTGAGCACCGTGAAACCCCTTGTGAGAGATCGAAAACTATTTAAAAAGGGCGTGTCTTATCCTGATTTCTTCTGTCTCCAATCTTTCTTTATTGTTATGGCGTTTGCAATATTCCGAATAACTGAGCCAATTTATTGGAAGTTAGCTATGCTCAGAAAGCTGTGAGATGAAAATAAGCTGCCTTGTCAAAAGTCTGCAGAATCAGGAAGTCGTAAGTAGAAAGCGGAGATAAAATAATTTCCACCTACTAAACAAAGAAATTTTTGTAATTTGTTTTTTCAGGGTACATCGAAACACTTACAACCATTCACAGGGAGCACCGATTGCCAATGTTAGTCGCTCGGTTGTACCTGTCTTTTCTTTCCCCGCCCCACCTCAAAAAAAATTTCTTGGTAGCCCTGCGCCGAACGTTTACAGTTGACGAAGATGAGTTTAGCATGTGTCTATGCAAAGGCGCACTGTAAATTTCACCTGGATAGTATAAGGTCTCAAAACTAGTTCATGTCTAACGTAACTCTACGAGAAATGCATTACGTAAAAGTAGCGGCTGTTTGAAGGAGCATTGCAAACATAATGTTAATGAGGTGGTGGCGTGAGACCTAAATTATGTACTTGCGGATTTATATAAAGAAATTGATGATCTGAGTTTTTTCTGCCTACCGTAATAAAAACTACAAACTTCGACAATAGTGCAAGGAAAGAAAGCAATAAACTATTTATTTATTCCTAACAGTTTCGGCTGGTGGACCAGCTTTCTTCGGAGGATACGAGTGAAATGATACAAGTTCCCATAGCAGAGGGCCAACTACACAGTTTGGAGACCCCTGAAATGAAAAAAAAAACGAAAGAAACGGGCGAACGAGGCAAGCAACAAACAACAAGAAGAAAAAGAAGAGGAAGAAGAAAGGAGCGATGGAGAGCCACCGGTAGCGGAAGGGTAATCCTTCGATTGTTACTAGAGATAGATAAGTCGCGCCGCCAGCAAAGGCGATCAAAGAAAAGAAAAAAAGTGAAACAAAGTGAAACTCGCATCCCACACATGGATCGAGTTAAAGTTCACGTGGTTCGGTGGCTGGCCCATGGCATCGGTACACACACACACACACACACACACACACACACACACACACACACACACACACACACGCACATGCACACGCACACGCACACGCACACGCACACGCACACGCACACACACACACACGCATACACGCACACGCACGCACACCCACGCACACACACACACACATGTAACATACGAGCCGCTCCAGCTTTAGGAAAATATTGGCAACATGGCAAAATTATTGTGCCCTCTCCCCTTCCCCCAATCTGCCCTCTCTAGCAGAAAAGTGTACAACCAGTCACACTCAAAATAAATGAATGGATGCTCTTTAAAAGATTGACAAACAAACACGTGAACAAAAAATAGATAAAAGTGCTTAATAATAAAAATAAAAGTTAATATTACTAACACGCGCCTGTTGATGCCCGTAGCATCGAATTCATTTGTTTTCATGCGCTATATAGATCATCCTATGTGTGCAGCTTCACGTATGTATAAATATATTATTTGAGTAATTTACTTTCTGTGGTTCACGAAACTTCGCGGAAGCACGTCAGTTGGCCAGGGCTCTCGTTGATTCCGTGGGTAAGCGATCTGAATTTCTATATGAGGTATGAATCCCACTTTAGGCGCTCCCGCGTGTTCTGGAAACTGGATAATAGGAATATGACACTTATGCGTTCGAAAGAGTGACCAGGAAGATTGATATGTTCGGAGAATGGCGAATTGGGGAGGCTCTTTACGTGTGCACTGTGGTTGTTGAAAGGCAGACGGAACGCGGTTTCCGTGTGTCCATCATGTTTCTGTTTGCACACCTGCCAGCGAATTTTGTATACACTCTAAAAAATAGCGAGTAAGAAGGGTGTCTTTTTCACCCACAACAATAATCTTCATCTACATTGCGTTCCATCCTTGCGCTATCGCCCCGCGCACGGTACATTCCTGTCACGATCGACATGCCCATTATCAGGATTGCATTGCATTCTCGATAGGAAAGTGGCCAGCACCGAGTTTTTAAAAAAGGGAGCGCACACAAGCCTGATGACGATTACTGTTGTGGGACAAAAAGGCACCCTTTTTACTCGATGTTTTTTTAGAGTGTACCACATTGGCTGAGTCACAGTTAAGGTTGTCTATAATTTTGTACACGTACTCTGAACAGGAGGCTTCCGCCGTTTCTGTGGTCACCATGTGTATGCACACTCTGCAGCGAGGTTTCCTGCACGCTCTACAGCCCAGATGGTGGTCTGATTTGAGTGTTTTCGCCCTGACTAGTAAATCTATCAGGTTTTTATGTATTCGGTAAACCACCTTCAGCGGAGTTTGAAAAATGACAGAGAGGCGACTACTCTGTTGAAGTATGTCGAAGTGGTGGCTTAGTATTGAATTCACTTGAGGGGTGGTGGCGGAGTATGAGAGGACTAAATTTGCCCCTGAAGTTATATCTTTATTTCCGCTTTTTTTCTCCCATTCTTGATTCTCGGTCCAAAGAGCGAGTGCGCTCAATTATATTGTCGATCAATTTTTCAGAGTACTTTTAAAGCAAGAAGGTTGCTTTCAATTCTTGTGCGTGGGTGTCAAATTGCGTGAATTCAGAGCAAATTCTTCTGTATCTGTGGGCTTGAGAGTAAGGGACACCTGTTTTGCAATGATGGGGGTGACTTCTGTGGAAATGCAGATACTGATGGTGGTCTGTTGGTTTTTTATACAGGGAAGTAGATATGGTGGTGCCACCGAGTAATACAGTGACATCCAGGAAGTGAACACTCTTCTACAAATATGTATGCGTTAATGTTATCGAAGAATGCAGGGAGTTGAAATCGGAAACAAATTTTGAAAGATTATGTTCACCATCAGCCCACACGAAGAATATAGCATCGAGAAGCGTCGGTCGAATATCGGTTTGAATGAAGAATTTTCGAGGAAAAAAATTTTAGAAACGCCATAAAAATATTTGCGTAATTCCGGGAATGCCATGCATTTCGGAAACTGCCATGGGATCTAAAATGGCCCCAAATACGCAAACGTTTTCATCGCGTTTTCGGGGATTCCTTTCCTAAAAGGTTGTTCATTCAAACCGATATTCTACCGACGCTTCGTCGATGATATAATCGTAGTGCGGGCTGATGGTGTACACAATCTTTCCAAATTAAATACCGATCTCAACTTACTGCATCCTTCGATAACATTCATGCACATGTATTCGCAGAAGAGTGTTCACTTCCTTGATGTCACCGTATCACTTAGTGGCACTACCATATTATACATCCCTGTATAACAAACCAACTGACCGCCAACAGTATCTGCCTTTTCATAGTAGCCAGCCCCATTACTGCAAAACAAGTGTTCTTTACTCTCAAGCCTACATATTCAGAAGAATTTGCTCGGAAATTACGCAGTTTGACACCCACGGACAGATAGTGGGAGCATTCTTCTTGCGTCAGGAGTAGCCCGAAAAATGATAGACAATGCATTTGAGCACGCTCGCTCTTTGGACGAAGAGTCCACAATGGGAGAAAAAGCGGCACTAAACATGTAAATGCAGAGGCAAATTTAATCCTCACATACTCCGCCGCCGCCCCTCGGGTGAATTCTACACTAAGCCACCACATTAACGTACTAAAAAAGAGTAGTCGCCTCTCTGCCAATTTTCAGACACCGTTGAAGGTGGTTTACCAAAGATATAAAAACCTGATAGATTTACTAATCAGGGCGAAAACACACAAATCCGACCACTATCAGTGATGTGGGCCGTGAGGGAAACCTCGCATCACGGTGTGCACACGCATGGTGACCACAGATACGGCCGAAGCCGCCTGTTCAGACTATGTGTACAAAAATAAAGATGACCTTAACTGTGACTCAGCCATCGTGGTATGCAAAATTCGCTGCGAGGTGTGCAAACAGGAATATATTTGACACACGGAAACCGCGTTCCACTAGCGTTCCAACAACCACAGAGCACACGTAAAGGGCCTCTCCAATTTGCTGTTCTCGAAACAAGTCAACCTTCCTTGTTACTCTTTCAAACGCAAAAGTGTCATACTCCTACAATCCGGCTTCCGAAACACACGGGAGCGTGAAAAGCGGGAGTCATACTTCATAAAGAAATTGAGATCACTTACCCACGGAATCAACGAAAGACCTGGGTGACTGACGTGCCTTCGCGAAGTTTCGTGAAACACAGAAAGTAAATCACTCAAATAATTCATTATACATACGTGAAGTCGCACACATAGGATGATCAATGTAGCGCGTGAAAATAAAACGAATTCGATGCTACGTGCACCAACCGGTGCGTGTTAGTATTATTAGCTTTTATTTGTATTTTAAGTACTTTTTATTATTTTTGTTTACGTTTTTGTTTGTTCATCTTTTAAAGAATATCCAATTGTTTAATTTAGGTATGACTGGTTCAACACTTTTCTGCAAGAGAGGGCAGATGGGAGGAGGGGGAGAGGGCACATTAGTTCGACATCGTGGCCAATAGTTTCCTAAAGCTGGAGCGGGTCGTATGTTTCTTGTGCGTGCGTGTGTGGCCCAAAGCCGTCGAACCACGTGAACTTTAACTCGATCCATGTGTGGGATGCGAGTAAGCGGCAATATGCTTCACTTTTTCTCTTTTCCTCGGCTGCCTTCGCTGGTGGCGCGTCTTATCTATCGCTAGTAACAATGCAAGGATTATTCGCCTGCTTCCGGCAGCTCTCCGTCACTCCGTTCTTCTTCTTCTCCTTCTTTTTCTTGTCTGTTGCTTGCCTCGTTCGCCCGTTTGTTTTGTTTTTTAAAGACCATATTCTTTCTTGGGGAGCATATATTGGTCTGTCTGTAAGTTTGTTTGTTCGCCCTAACAATACCTTAAACGGCACTAAACGGCCAACCCTATCCACAGCAGCCTCCAATATTTCTCAAGGTTTAGCATTCATAATTTTGCGATTGTCAATTGAAAAAGCAAGTATTGCACTTATCGGAGGTGCCATACCAACACGTCTGTCTTGTATGTCTGCCTTTATACTAGAAGAGGCACACACAAGTAACTCTAAGGACTGTAGCATTTATCGCGCTGCGCTGACAGGGCAACGCGATGCTCAAGGAGTTTTCAACGCTTTTTTACGACGACACGGTGGTTACACCTGCCCATCCCTTTGCATTCGGTACCTTATCGCCTTCGAGACTGGCATGCATCTTTCTCCGCCGCCGCGCACGCGTTGATTTTCGAAGATAACTGCCAGATGGCACTCGTGTCTAATGTGCCTAGATGCGCTTGTTCGCCTCCGCTACAAGCTCGAAGCACTCTAACGTAGCGCCTTCAGAATACCAATCACTGAATTTCTTTTACAGAACATCAAATAAACGTTTTGTTCACTCTCTCCAGACGCAAGACTATCGTCTTTCGACGACATTTACAGTGTAACTTGTAGATTCGGGCCAATTTTTTTTTCTTGTTTTGGGAGTCTCCAAACTGTGAGGGTGGTCCTCTGCTACGGGAACTTGTATTATTTTGCTAAGATCCTCCGCAGAAGGCTGGTCCACCAGCCGGAAATGATAGGATGAAATAAAGATTTTATTGTTTTGTTTTCTATACTGCACCATTGTCGAAGTTGATATATATATATATATATATATGTATATATATATATATATATATATATATATATATATATATATATATATATATATATATATATATATATATATATATATATATATATATATAAAGCTTATATGCAGAAGAATAACTTCGTTTGCTGCAAGGATAAAAATATGAAAGGAGATGCGCTTTCACACAACAACTGTTTATTCTGCCGACGTTTCGACGGGACCCCCGTCTTTTTCAAGGCATTATGCGCTTTCACATAACGACAGTTTATTCTGCCGACGTTTCGACGGGAACCCTGTCTTTTTCAAGGCATAATGCCTTGAAAAAGACGGGGTTCCCGTCGAAACGTTGGCAGAATAAACAGTTGTTATGTGAATGCGCATCTACTTTCATATATATATATATATATATAAATATTTATATATATGGAAGGGTGAGATGTGTATACTTAATGGCTCGTTTTTCCGTGTCTTTGACACAATAATAATGAAACCTAACTGCCAGTAATGCCAAAGAAATATAGGGGAGGTTATTAAATCGAATTGTAAGGTAAATGTGAAGAAATAAAAGTAAATGAAATGATAATTTGCGTTGGGCAGGAACCGAACCTGCGACCATCGAATTGCTCTAGCACTGAGCTACCATGACCCCGCTATATATATATATATATATATATATGTATATATATATATATATATATATATATATATATATATATATATATATATATATACACGCATACAGGGTATATAAGTGTATATATATATATATATATATATATACAGGCATACAGGGTGTTTCAGCTGAAAATTACCAAGAGATAAAACATTTAAATGAGTGCTACGTGTCTTCAGCTAGCACAGTATTGTTCTATTGTTCTTAGCTGTATGTAGCATGTCAGAATAATTTTTTTTGATGCACCAAGCTTTATATTTGACAAAGATTGCTTGATAAACATTCTCATATACTGACTCTGGAGAGAATATTTCAATGCAAGACTTGTAGCTTTTAACAAGAATTAACAATTCTTCCAAGATAAGCTAAGATAACAAACCTGGTTAATTTTTTCTGAGGTTTGTTTAAAGTGCGCGTAACTAAAAAAATAATATGTTACTGCAGCCCAACGCGTGGCGCTTTACGTGCTCTCAAATGTAAGTTGAACGAATTAGTGATGGCTGCCCGCACACTAAGGTCACTTTAACAGGCTCGGTGACTACGATTGAGATTAAGCAATGATTGGATGTTACCTTTGAAATAAGTAGGGGTGCTGAAAGAAAAAAACGACGACAATAAACTTCGACGAAAATCCGGCAGCCACGTGCATCGTGATACAAGAATGGAAGTAGCATTAGGTGCAGCGCAGACGTTTTTTTTCTTTTTGGGCCAACGATAAACATGCTGGTGGGGGAGAGGGCCCGACATGAAATTGTTGTCGTGGTCGCACAGCTAGCTGGGAGAATTTCATGAGTGAATCCCGGATAATTGCTGCAAGGGCAGCACAGTTGGCGCTCCTTAAATTTTACTAGGAGTAGGAACATTATCACATCTTTTTGTTGTGTGGCGACTTTGTTGGGGGGAGGGGAACAATGCTATGGCCCCAGCAGCAGGCCCTTTTAGGCGTGCTGCGTCGGCAGGTTCCTCACTTGAGCGGTATTCGGGCAGCAAGCGACTAGAAGCTTCCCACGATAGATGGTACGGCGGGCGGTTGTACCAAGTGGGCAACGAGGTGTCGGTGGCAGAAGCATGTCAGTAGGTCAAGCGCTTTATATGACTGGCCATCACCACCATGCCTTCAAAACTTGTGTGAAGTCCATCCGTGGTCAGAATGCGTGTCGGTAGAAGCCATTCTAAAGAATGGTCGACCAATAAAAGTTGTCTAGAACATAGGCAGAACTTCCGCAGAAAGCTGTTAAAATCACAAGCCTACCGGTTGTAAAACCTTAGTACCCACGTACATGATGAGCGTCTTGGTTGTAGGCGGAAGTTGTTCCAAAAGTTTCGGTACATCCGATATGCCAGCGCCAGGCTGGAATATCAAGGCTGGCATGTCTCGTCGAAGCGGGTGAAATTGGTGAAACAGCTACTTTGTTTGTGAATTTCCTACAACAGTGGTCGAAAGGACGGTCTTCGAGAGCTTTCATGTCGTTGTTTTCGACGTTGTCCGTGCAGGATCTATAGCACTGAAATATCAAGAAAGTTTTAGTAGATCTGGTGTTTTCCAAAGTTCAAAATAACGAATGAACGTGTGAACACTTTTTATTACAACATTTAAGCCAGGGTGCAGCCTTCGTCAGAGAATACAAGGCCTAATAAAAGTGCACTCCTTATATACAGCGTACTATAGGGGCCCCCAACAAGTGTGTATGTATATCATCACAGGCATCACATATACAAGAGCTCTCGCTCCGAGGTGCCGACCAGTGAGGACGCGCGAAGATCGGCTCCTGCTTTCAAGAATGCTTTCCTGTGGTATTCACGAATTTGTCGCCGAGTTTTTACTCTCATCGTGTGCCTAAGTTCTTAAGAAATCAGCAGATACCACCTTTGTGCCGGTGAGTGGACTTTAACCGTTTTTGGGACATTTTTACACAGCAACGCCACCGGGGGATTTAGGCCTAACCAAGGAGGCGATTGTCGCCGATGCGCCGGCCCGGCGCCAACGCGACTCAACGCTCTGCGCGTTCCAGTATCTGCAACTGAGAATGGAATACCAAGTAGATGGAGAGGACATCTCTCCAGAGGATTGCACGGAAGAAATGGGTTGGAAGGAAGCCGAAACGAGACGCTCAAGGAATAAGCAAGCCGTGGTTAGCGTTCCTGCTGCCAAGGGTTCGACCGAGGCCGGCGTTGCGCGAGACGCTCTAGCCAGTCGTAGTAGGTATGACACCAAGCATACAATCGTGCGAGCTGGACGCATGCCGCCACTACTTAAGGATTTCAGCAAAAATGTGCTACGACCACGTGGAGGATTAAATATCTCGAGAATTGGCACTGGAGCCGTGGCAGACGTGATAGTACTGGCGGCCGGCGTCAAAGAGGAAGAGGCCATGCAGGACATCATCTGTTCCAACTTGCAGCAGAACATTATGGTGGCAAGCACTCCGGACCAAGACAGAGCTTCAAGATACCTCAAGGTCAAGCAAATTGACATTGGAGGCAAAGTTTTCGAGGTTAGCGCGTATGCCGCGGCACCCCACGACACTTGTAAAGGAGTGATTCGCGGGATCCCCGTAAGCGATACTTAGGACATTTTGACCCGAAAGATTGTGAACGCGAAAAACCCGCTCGCGCTGCAGGCCAAGAGAATCAAGAACACCGGGACAATCATCATAGCATTCGAAGGACACAAGGTGCCATGATTCGTGAGATACGGACCTTCACTTTTGCAGTGCTCCCTTTACCGCAAGAACATCGATATTTGTTACGCCTGCGGAAAGCTGGGACATCGGGCTGACGTCTGTCCGAACCCAGCTGAAACAATCTGCAGAGGCTGCGAAATCAAGAACCCAGATAGCCTGCACCAGTGCAATCCAAGATGCAGGCTGTGTGACGGTCACCATCCCACGGCAGACAAGGAGTGCAAGAACAGGTTCTTAGTGCCATATGTCGTCAGACGCAGACGTTGGGAAAGATCGCGAGTAGCCGCAGAAGCCCGGGACGCATCAATCACATCGAGTCCAGACATCAATGACAAGCAGCTTATTCCAGCCTACGGGACCCAGAGCATCCAGACTACACAAGAACAGGAAAGGCGGCCCCACTCCAGGGGGAGGTCGCGTTCCAGAAGAGGTTCTAGACCCAAGGCCCGCTCCCAATCACGGGGGCGCTCGAGTTCTCAAGGTCACCATCAGGGTCGGGATCAGGCTGGGCGGCACCCGAATGGCCAGCTACCTGGCGTTCAGTTCGAGATCACGGCTTCACACCCGGGGAGGACGCCTGCAGTTACTTCGAAAGGCAGCTGGGCTGAGCGAGTGCGCAACGGCGGGGCAGAGGTGATGACAGGTAAGCTGCCAGAGCATGATAGAATTGCGCAGCTAGAGCAAGAAAACGCGAGACTTACAAAATCAAATGAGAGGCTATCAGCTGAGTTAAAGGAAATAAAAATTCTTCTCACTAAGCTAACCAGCGCGCAATCTTCACAGCCAATGCCTCAGCCAGTTGATGTCCCTGTGGCTGAAAACGTGGGGGACTCGAGAACGGCGAAAAAGAGGGCTGTCATGGCAGAACACGTGGAAGCCAACCAAACGACCATGTCAGATATGAAAGAGGTGTTTGACACGCTCAGCAAAGTAGTAACCAATCTTAGCGAGCAGATGGGTAGGCTACAATCAAGCGTGGCGGCACTGGAAGAGCATATGACTTTGCGCATTACAAAGGTCGAAGCATATCTGCACAACACAGCAAGGCCTCCTCATGCACCAAGCTCTCCCCTTCGGCCACCAATACTAGTGGTACCAAACCTGTCGACAGGTGCAGCATCAGGCTCTGGCCACCCATGTAATAACCATGATGGCAGCGCTACGTGAAGCATTTCGTATCTGGCAATGGAACTGTAGAGGTTACCTTAAAAAGAAGGCAACCCTGCAGCAGTATATCAGGAGCAGCCAAGAAAAGCTTCATATTATATTATTACAAGAGATCCTTTCACCGCAAGCAACGTTGCCTGGATTCCGGCCTGTAATAGGGGATACTGAAGGGAGGGGAGTCTGCACCTTCGTATGGAACAAACTAACGCACGTAACCCATGACCTCAAGATAGAAGCAGGCCGATTGGAACACGTCTTGGTAGAGATCGTGCCGGGTACCAGCAACCGTCAGAGCATTTTCATTCTTAATATATACAGCAGTCCAAAGGAACAAAAGCAAGGGTTCAAGACGGTTCTAAAGAAAGCTGTCAATATCGCCGGGGAATGTCCACTCGTCATAGCAGGTGATTTCAACGCCCCTCATCATACATGGGGTTACAAGTACAACACTGGGAAAGGAAATCGACTTTGGCAAAGTGCCAGTGAACTTGATCTCACCCTAATCACAGACCCCAGCCTACCAACAAGGCTTGGTACATCTTGCTGCAGGGATTCCACCGCGGACCTTACATTTGTAAGGAACATCAAGAAGGCCCAGTGGATGAACCTTGCTGTAGACCTAGGGAGTGACCACTGCATTCTTGCCACTACCTTCTCCGTGGAGCGTAAAAAGCAGAGAGAATTCCACTTCACAGACTGGGATAAGTTCAGGAAGATAAGGATGGAAAGGGAACAAGATGGCCACAGACAAGGCTTGGAGCAGTGGGTCAAACAGATTAAAGATGACATCAAATCCGTCTCCTCCACCATTACCACAGATCTTCCGGTTGAAAGAATGGATAGCCGGCTTGCTCATCTTCTTGAGGCAAAGCAAGCACTACTGAACCGTTGGAAGGGTCAGCGCTTGAACCGAAGACTGAGGAAGAAGATAGCTGAGGTAAACAGATCAGTCGAGGAACATTGTCGCGCACTATCGAGGCAGCAATGGGACGAAATCTGCAACTCCGTCGATGGTCAGATGCGCAATGGCAAGACATGGAATATGTTAAAGCATCTCCTCAACGAAAACACCACCAAAACAAATCAAAAGCATGTTATCGCTCGAATTTTGCATAAAGAGATAGGGCGCACTACAGAACAGCAAGTTGTCCAGCAGCTCGTGCATAAGTACCTCCCAATCAAGAGGATCGGCACCACCAAGTAGACAGTACCAGGGCACGCCAAATGCCGGTCTGGAGGGCGACTTTAACATCGAGGAGATCAGAAGAGCCTTGCATGATCTCAACGGCAGGTCAGCCCCTGGCCCGGACGGTATATCAAACAAGGCCCTGCGTAACCTTGATGACGATTCAATTGAAACCCTAAGGGATATGATCAATTCAGCATGGAAAGAAGGCAGGGTGCCAGAGCAGTGGAAGCTGGCCAGCACGATCCTTATTCCTAAGCCAGGAAAGCCCCCTAACTTGGACAACATGAGGCCAATATCCTTGACATCATGTATCGGCAAGGTCACAGAACATGCCATACTGCACAGGATAAACAAGTACTTGGAAGATAACAACATATATACACACAATATGGTTGGATTCAGGGCAGGGCTATCCACACAAGATGCATTGAAGCTTATCAAACACCAGGTCATTGACAATGAAACCACAGACGTGAGAGCCATTCTGTGCCTAGATCTAGAAAAAGCGTTTGACAACATCCACCACTCATTCATACTCGAAGCAATTTCCAAGCTTGGTCTAGGGAAAGCCTTCTATGACTATGTATGGTCCTTTCTTACAGATCGGAAAGCCGTGATGAAGATTGCAGATATCGAGACCGCAGAAATCGAACTAGAAGCAAGGGGCACGCCACAAGGGGCAGTGATTTCACCAATGCTGTTCAACATTGCCATGATTGGACTGTCAAAAAAATTATCGAGCATTGAAGGATTGAAGCACAGCATCTACGCAGATGACATTACCATCTGGTGCACAGGTGGAAGCGAGGGGCATATTGAGAGCGCTCTGCAAGAGGCGATTGACACCGTAGAAGACTACCTTCGCCCTTCCGGGCTCAAGTGCTCCTCGAGTAAGTCAGAACTTTTGCTTTATCGGACTGCACGCCGGGGACCAAATCCCAGGGGATGGAAGCCGTTAAACCAGATAGACATCCATCTCCGTACAAATCAAGGGGATGCTTTCCAGAGGGTCGACTCCATCAAAGTCCTGGGAATGCTGATAGAGTCTACCGGCGCCAACAGCAAATCTATAGCCAAGTTAACTCGGAAAACAGACAGTGCGGTGCACCTCATACGCAGAGTGGCCAACAAAAGAAATTGGATCAAGGAAGACAACCTCATCAGGTTGATGCATGCGTTTGTTCTAAGTCACTTCACATACGAGGCAGCAATACACAACTGGTCAAGAGCAGAGTCCGAGACACTGAATGTGCTCCTCAGGAAAGTTATCAAGAAGGTCCTGGGCCTACCCATACATACCAGCACCGAGCGTCTGCTTGAGCTTGGCATACACAACACGCTCGAAGAAATGGCAGAAGCCCAAGAGAGAGCACAGTTTGCAAGGTTATCTACTACAAGGTCGGGGAGAATGATCCTGCAGGAGCTGGGCCAAAACCCAATAGCAATCAGACGCAATTACAATGATATCCCTGACAACATCAGGGAGACTATCACGGTATCTCCTATACCGAGAAACATGCATCCAGAACACAACGTCGGAAGAAGAGTAGCGAGGGCCAGGACTATATTTCGTCAAGTCTCAAACGAGGAACGAGGGGTCGTATTTGTTGACGCGGCTTCCTACGCCAATGGGAAAGCGTTTGTGGCAGTGGTTGTCGATGGGGCTGGCCATGTCGTCAACTCAGCGACGGTCAGGACGAAAGACCCAATCATTGCGGAACAAGTGGCCATCGCCTTAGCACTCAAGATGGATAACATTGAAGTGGTCTACAGTGATTCCATGGCAGCACTACGGGCGTTCGCCAAGGGGACGGTCTGTGAACAAACGCCGAAAATACTGCAAGGCAAGAACATAACACATCATCTTCTGAGTTGGTTCCCAGCTCACCTTGGACAAATCAACGATTCCCCTCCCAATCTCAACGAAGCAGCACACGAGGCGGCGCGAGAACTCTCCAACCGCGCCTCCCCGGGGATGCGTTCTACCGGTGAAGGGGATAACCGGGAAATTCTTACAACATATAACGAGCTCACTAAACATTTCTACCTGTCTAGAAGGATTTTCCCTCCACCTCACAAAAATCGAACCCGGCCCCAAGCACTTACATTAAGGCTTTTGCAAACGCGGATGTACCCTACTTTGAAAATGTTACACATCATGTACCCTGACCTATACCCAAGTAATCTTTGTCCACATTGTGGGGAAATAGCTTCATTAGAACACATGCTCTGGCAGTGCACCAAATTCGCTCATTTATCGCACATCACCTCTGCCAGATGGGAGGCGGCAATCCGCAGCTCATCCTTGGCAGATCCGCTCTGGGCTGTCCACCAAGCCCACGAGGCGGCTGAGGAGCTTGGCATCTCAGTCCCCACGTGGGAGCTGCCCGCAACACAGTGATCTGTGTTTTGGAGGACCAAATAAAAGTTTATCCAATCCAATCCAATCACATATACAAAATGCACAAATGTGTGTGAACATTTGTTCGATGTGATTGTGGCAAGACGGTGTGACAAGACTTCTCCAGAAATAATACTATGCAAACAAAAGCTTTTCTTTTTTTTAAGTGTAGGTGGCTTTGGCGGCTGCATTTCCGATGGAGGCGGAAATGTTGTAGGCCCCTGTACTCAGATCTGGGTGCACGAAAAGGAACCCCAGGTGGTCGAAATTTCTAAAGCCCTCCACTACGGCGTCTCTCATAATCATATGATGGTTTTGGGACTATAAACCCCACAAATCAATCAATTAAAGTGTAGGCGTATGTGTATTCAAGGAAAGATAACTAAATCAGTGCTTATACTGAGGAAGATACAAAAAATATACAACTGCATTGCGTCATAAAAACATAAGACTAACACGTGTAGTGCAACCATGAACAGCGGTGAAATTGTGCAGTGAAGGTGTGAACAAGTTGCGCAAAAATGAGCTGACATGAGTATACCAATAACGAACAGACAGCGAGGATGTACAACTCCAACTGCAAAAATCTAAAACTGCAATGCTTACTTGTGGAACGGTGGTGACTACCTGCTGTAATGATGAGAGTGCACTTCCTAAGTCAACACACTGAAACATGTGGTTCAAGTACGATTTTATCAAAAGTAGTGGTGTGCCGCTAATACCATGTAGTTGTAGTTTTTATAGTAAGGTGGCATGATGAATCTGATCAAACGTCTTTTAAAATTTGATGCAAATGCCAACAGATATCTGTTTTGATTCAAAATCCTTAAGATAGAAAGATTTCATTTTGGTTCAGTAGTGCAGATTTATTTGATCTGCCGTGTAGAAAATCATACTGCAATTAATTTTTTCAAGTTTGAAGGCTCACACAATTTTATTATTCGTTTATAAATATTATTCATGGGGTTTTTTAAATAATTGGCGATACGGAATCGGCCTCTAAACTGACAACTGATTCTTATCACCCTTTTTATGCAGGACAACTTCAGAGATCTGCATCATTTTAGAAAAGCAGCCCGTCGTTATTGCAACGCTTTATATGTGCGCAAGCAATAGGGCCATGGTATCAAGCACAAGCTTTAGCGGCTCGATATGTATATCTTCAAGATCCTTAGCTCTGCTGTTTTTAAAGACTTATAAATATCTCACACTTCATGTTCGTCCGTTCACTCTAAAAAATACTCTGCCTGTGTTCCTGAATACCATAGGTATAAGGAGAAATGTACTGTCCGGGACTATCTGCATCAAAAAAAAAACTTTGTGAAGTTTTCAGAAAAATCTTTACCGCAAATATGTTTAACATTTATAAGGGGATCATCGACAGTCGATGGTGGCTGCGTATGGTTTAACAGTTTATTTAGTTCTTTCCCACACATTTGCTGCTTCATCACAGTATTCGGGAAACTGTTCATGTAGAAATTTTTCTTTTCAATTCTAAGAGGTCGTTTTGTTCCTATATCGCTTGAATATTTCGAAGTCGGTGTCTAGTCTGCTCTTGACAAATTTTTGAACAGTCTTGTTTTTTGCCTAATTCTACTCGCCCATTCACAATTCACCTATAGTTTACGACTCTCACTCTGCTTTACAGTCTTGGTTTCTAGTATAAAGCAGTCATGGCAAATTTGTTTAACAGTGGCGATGAATTCCTCGTAAGCTGCGTCAGAAGTTTCACCACACCTAACTTGTTCCCAGTCACCATTTCGAATCTCTAAAAGGAAGGCATGAAATGTTTGAGTGGTTCTTTACTGAGCTTTTATGTTTGATTGTGCGCGCTGAAACGTTTGTTTTGCTGATGTTTTTGCCAGCATGTAAACAGGAAAATAGTCGCTGATACCAGAGAACAAGGCTCCACGTTTTTGTGCTGAAGTTTGTGATAAACACGTCAAGAAAAGATGCCGAGAAAGAAGTGACGCGTGTCGCAGTACCACCTCAAAGCGCATATCATTTGATTCAACATTACTGCGGCTTCATTATGGGAAGGTTGCAACTGATCTATGGTAATATCGCCCCCCTCGTATTATTTTCTATCTATTGTCATTGGTATATCCCAGAAGCTTGTCTAAACCGTGTCGGCAGAGTTCGGAGTAGTGGCGCCTTCGGGACCGTGTTGGCATCACCCGTCTTCGTAACACTAGTTACAAAATCAAAGTGGTGGACAAACGTCTATGCTATGTCATCGGCACCGAGGCGCCCAGTAGCCATTTTGAGTGCGTTGCCGGGGCAGGTGAAAGGAGCATCGTATATATTTTGTTACACAGAAGATGATGTCTGCTGGAGTGAAGTTCAGCCTGAATTGTCCGCCTTATGCGGCAACGGTTGTCAAACATGTAGCACGAAGGCGAGAGCTGATACGAGGCAGACGGAACCAACAAGTGGCTTCCGGTAAGCATGAAGATAACCCGGATGGTGATCCGTCACTTTTGTTGGAAGTACATACATTGCCTATCCCCGTAATAATCCGCAGATGGCGGACACGTGTTAGTTTGTGTCTGAAATGACGATGAAATTCACACAGGAGAGGTGTTTAGTGATCTCTAGCTGTTTTTCATCGCATAGCCATGCTCCTCGAAAAGGCCTGGTACACCAGTGGTAAGAAGCTTGTATACAAGTGTGCACCTCTGTTTGATGCGCGTTGTGATGAATCCGTGCTGCTACTTTGTGTGTGCACCACCGCTCAGTGAAAATCATTGAGCTGCCATGTTTTTTGCTTAAGTAGGTATATTATAAGAACTTGTGCATCAGCAGTGCTAACAAGGGTGTGGGCAACAGGCCTGTGTGCAAGTTAATCATTGGATATTCAGAAAGGTGAGATTAGGGGGTTCATAATAAAAGGTCGGTGTGACTCCTAGTTACCTGCAGCTCACCTTAAGGGAAAGCTTGCACTTTTAACCGTTAATGTTAATTGGTGCAAAAAACAGCTCTCTTACTGGCCCTGCACGGCAGGTCAAAAAGTCGTGTCTATATATACGGGATTGTCAAAGTGCAGTCGATTAAAGCGTTCAGTTTGTTCAGGTGCCGTTTTATTCTGCATTCGTTGTGTGCGCGTGTTTGTTTGTATGTTAATCGATGTGTCACCAATTCTGCTGTCATTTGATAATCAATAAATTTGTGAACTCTTTAGGTGAATTCACCCGTCAACTTTTATTTTTAACCACCTGAAAGGACTCCCAGAAATCAACTCCAAAACATTGTGAAGGCAGTAAAAAATCACTCTCTCTATACTCGCTTATAACATGAGTGGGGTAAATAATCACTGCCCTTCCTGCGTTCAAAAACTCATTTAGAACAAGAGTGAATTTTTATTTCAATGGGTAGTGGTAAAAAAAAACAGAAAAGGTATTGCGCTAGAGGACAAGTGGTTTACGCAGTTGTTGAGGTTGTTTCAGGTTATTTGTGTTTAGTTTGTGTGAACACGAGCATCCCCTATGAGTGCCCGAAGTCCTCACTTGTTATGCGCATTTTCTTTGCCTTATGAAGAAGCGTATCCTGCTTAGAGCGGCTCTGAAATTGTGTAAAATGTTTGCAGTGTTTTTTATATTCTTTGAGACAACGCGCTGGCACACTTGCGCGTCGCTTTTCTCCGTAGGAATGCTGAAAAGTTCGCCAACTAAGTAAAGGGTTTCGAAAAGCTTTTCATCGCTCGATTGGCGTATGCATTTTATTTCAATGTTTTGGTTTCGTGAAAACTCTTCTGAAGCTGTGAGCCGCTGCTAATGATCACAGCTCTACTTTTTCAGTATTGCACCGCCTGCAGTTAGTTTCGCGTTCGCTTCGTTTAGCTTCCTATTTTCTCTGAGTTCTTTCTGTTCTTTCCTTGTTTTTTTTTCAAGCTTTTTCATTTATCGATTCCAAAATTTGTCAAAATTCCTGAATTTATTCTTTGAAATTGCGCACTTCTTTCTTGATTTTTTCTCGAAAATCTTCTGGCATCGTTTCCAATTTACAACATAGAAACAAAAGAAACCTTTCATGCACATGCTAATTATAAGGGGCAGCTAGCAAAGGCAGCAAACGAGAAAGGTCTCACGTAACTAGCAAAGGAAAAAAGATGCTATCGCACAGCAGAAATACAGAGCGTGCTTAAAATGGCTTGCTTGCGCAGCCCCGCTGCTGCCAAGTGAAAATACATCGGCGTTTCATGGCATTTTGTAACGGCAGCTGGAGAGATCCCCTGGTGGGGGCGTCGTCGTCAGCTTTCTGCTTCGTAGGCGCTGCTTTCTTTTTCTTCGGTGATTTGCGTTAGCCGACTGGTATCTGAAGTATAAATACAGAGCGTGCTCAGCACGGCTTGCTTGTGCTGCCCCGCTGCTGTTAAGTGACAATCCGCCGGCGTGTCAGGGCTTTTTGTAATGGTTGGTGCACGGATATCCTGGTGGATGTCTCGCGGTCAGCTCCTGCTTTATAGGCGCTGTTTTCTCTTGATTCAGTGATTCGCGCTAGTCGAATGGTGTCGGCCAAAGAAATACAGAGCGTGCTTAGCACGGTTTGCTCGCACTGTTCCCGCTGCTGCCAAGGGACAATTCACTGGCGTTGCAGGGCCTTTTGTAGCAGTAGCTGGACGGATCCCCTGGTTGGTGTGTTGTCAGCTCCATGCTTCGTAGGCGCTGCCTTCTCTTGTTTTGGTGAATTGCGCTAGTCAACTGGTATCTGCTGAAGAAATGCAGAGCATGCTTAGCACTGCTTGCTTGCGCTGCCCTAGCTGCCACCAACTGAACTTTTTATAGTTCTTAAATTTTGAAGGACCAGTTGTTTTTATTGAGGTTGCTGTAAATCTGCTATATTATTTTTAGGAGTCCTTGGCAGTGCTCGCGTCAGGCGAACAACCAATTTACTATAGCTGTTTCTTTTAATTCAATAAAAATCATACTGGTTACATGAAAAAGGCATTAAAACAGTTTATGCTAAAAGTTGGTGCCAATTGAGTCTTATAAATATATATAATCACATGCTGTGACAGTAACTGTTAAGGATGTGTTAGCACAAGATTCTCCCATTACTGAGAACAAGCACAAAACACCTGAGAGACACCGTATGTATGCATCACGGTTAAATGAGGTTTCAAGTTTTTGAAAAATAAGGACTACTTTTAAGTGACAACTCCTACTTCTGTGAAGTAAGCAGAGGAAAAATCGAGGATGCAATTTTTTCTACCGACTGTACGTTTAAACCCGAAGTATGGTTGTGGTGTGGTGTCGCAGCACGCGACAACGCATTGTTGTAGCTGCGATTTCCAAACTCTGTTTTAAAGATACACATCCTGCTGAAATCATAAAAGTATGCTCCATTTCGTCCCTTAATGAAAGGGTCTGTCTAAATGAGGGATTTACGTCACACGAAACAAGTAATCAATTCCTATATCCATTCTTTTAAACTGTAACTAATTACAGACATCAAATATAGGCTCAATAAAATATGTAGTCAATGACAGAAATGCATTCAATTAGTAAAACTCGCTGTTGGGCTCGTTGGTGCATGTCAGAATTAAGTACTTAACTTCGCGCCAAATGCACAATCACAGTGCCCGTGCTTCCTATGTGTTTTGTTTCTTTGTGTGGTGGTGAATTTGGCTCAAAACTGATTATTTAATTTATAAGTAATTGATTATTTAGCATTGTTTTCGTTCAGAAGATTTTATCATATACTACCATGCGTTATTGTGCACCCTGCACGACGCCCATTTTTCTATGGTCAGCATAATAGTATTAAACCTTGTTCACATGTTATTTTTTTGTAACCCTTCATACTGCTGGCAGATTTTAATCTTCCGAACATAACCTGAAACCTTCATCCTTCTTTGCCCGCTCTTTCAAGTCATAGGCTATTGCTGAGGTTTTTTTCACAGCTAGTAATACAACCAAAACGTGTACCGATGTTAATGTGTAGACTTCACCTCTCGTCATAGCTCTTGATTTGAAAAGTGCATTTGACACTATGTTCTAAGAGCTGATCTTATCTGAGCTAAATGACATTGGTTGTGGGCAAAATAAATATGACCACGTTTGCTCTTTTCTAACCTCTGGCATTGCTAAAATAGGCCTATTCTACACATGCTAAGATCCGTTCCCTATGCCCAATAGAGACATAGCACAAGGGGCGATACTATCTCTTCTTCCCTTCAACATCAGCATGAGACACTTAGCAAGGAGACTAAACGGCGTTTCAGGGCTAGGGTACGCGTTCTATGCGTATGATATTACCCTATGGGCCTACAGTGGCTCTTTGGGACAAAAAGAGCAAATCCTACAAGATGCAGTAACTACTCTCGACGACTTCGCTTATCAGAGCGGACTGAGCTGTGCTCCCCATAACTGTGGATTTATAAGAATCCAAGGCAGAGGCCTCCGCATCTACGAGCCGGTCAACCTCTTTCTAGGAGATCACAAGAAAAACGAGGTACACAAAATGCGAGTCCTCGGACTGTGGCTACAAAGCAACAAGTGAGTGGACCACACAATCAAAACCCTCAGAACAACGTTGAAGTGGATCTCCCGTACGATTTATCGAGTCACCTATAACGGAAAGGTTTCAAGAAAGCTGAGACGCTCCGGCTGGTTCAGGCTTTTGACCTCAGTCGGCTAACATATACCCTTCCTTTCCAGGAGATCAATAAAACCGATTAAAATGCCCTAGATGCGTCGATACAAACAACGTACAAGGCGGCTCTCGGCTTACCACTTGAAACGTCCACAGACCGTCTCGAAGCCCTCGGTGTACACAATTTTTATGAGGAGTTACACGCAGCAGTGCTCTATTCTAATTAGGAGAGGTTTACCTTAACCACTACTGTATAAAAAATGCTACGCCGCGTAGGTTACCTAGCTCGTCCTCAGTATGCTGAAGAGGAACAGAAGTCCATGGCTAAACAGCTACGTGGAAAAGATTCTAGTATTCTCCATCCAGAAAACATGAGCCCTCGTTATCACAAAGGTCGTAGGAGTGCGAGATCTCACAAGTTACACCAGCAATTCGGGAACAATCCGAACACGGTGTACACAGATGTCGCCTATTCGGCACGAACAAGTACGCACTCGCAGTGGCAGGAGCGGCCCCGGGTCAAAGCCTTCTGACTTGCGCCACGGCATGAGCCGCGTCCGCAAATAACGCTTGGGCTTTAGCTATCGCGCTTGCTAATAAAGCTAAAGATGTTCTGGGACGATCGTCTCTTGTTGTCACCGATTTCGTGGTCGCATGTAGACTCTTTCTCACAGGAAGACTACCACACAACACCATTAGCCTATTCGGACCAGACCTAACGCAGGATCATGCTATCATCAGGTGCCCGGGTCACGCAGGACTCGATGGCAATGAGAGAGCGGACGGCACAGCTCGTGTTTTAACCAACCGAGCGGCCTACCACTCCAACGACAGTCCCTTTTTACCGCGAGATATCCTTTAGAACCAACGGCTTGGGCGACAAAGGTACACTGTAGCACAAACTGCTTTACCGAGCTGGAATTCTTAAGACTGGCGCCGATGCAAACAAACAAATATCCAACTCTTTCGTTGAAGCTTGCCATTCACCCTGTGGTGTACAGCGATAAATGTCCGTGGTGCGGAGGCAGGCCCAATCTCGCCCACATAACGTGGGATTGTCAGAACAGGCCAACCGAAACTAACTCACCGCCAATAGCTGGTAAAATTTCCGCAAGGGAGCAGTTGGAGACTTTGCTTGCCAGCGAGGACATGGGGGTGCAACTAGCGCTCCTCGACCAGGCACAGCGGGCCGCTAAAGCTAGTGTAGCCCTGGAATGGGGGCCCTACCCACATGCTCCGCGTATCTTTTTTTCCTTGTTTCTTTTTCAAATAAACATTTTGATATGTTTTGAAATCCTAACTCAATTATAAGCTAGATATTAGATACTTGCCTTGTATAGGTGATTACTGCAAATCTGCAATTTGATTTATTTATTCATCTTTTTATTCACCATTCTTTAAATCTTGCGAAGGGTTGGCACGCGAAGAATCGACCAGTCGGGTTAGGTTTTGTAACTTTACAGATTAATTTTAAAGGTTACTTCGAAACAATATTATATGTTATAGATCAGGTCATTATCAGACGGAAGGGCATCACATACATTGTTGAGCACTATGCGATGCGCCGCCATGGTGGTGTAGTGGTTAAGGTACTCGGCTGCTGACCCGAAGGTCGCCGGATCAAATTCTGGCTGCGGCGGCTGCATTTCCAATGGAGGCGGAAACGATGTAGGCCCTTGTGCTCAGATATGGCTGAAAGTTAGAGAACGCCAGATGGTCGAAATTTTTGTAGCCATTCACTACGGCATCTCTCGTAATAATATGGTGGCTTTGGGACGTTAAACCCCACATATCAATCAATTACTATGCACAATTAGGAACATTGACAAAGCAGGTAAACAGAATTTCGATGCGTGCATGTGGCAACAAAAACAATGACTTGACTAATAATATAGTTGTAGAAGGGTTGATAGGTGCGCTCTTTGGTAAATATTTATGAGGAATATTGGGAGTACAAACTAATGAGACGCAAAAAAAGGAGACAAACGAGCGCCGCCTGAAAATTGGTTTATTCAACGAAAATAACATATACCAAAAAGACAAGAAAGCTAACTACAAACAAAAAGGTTGCACGGCGATCAAGTGTCGTCCAGAAACAATATTTCACAATCTAAAAGTGATATCGATGGTGAGCTGATACAACTCTCAATATTTAGGAGCGAAGCTTTTTAAGCATGGGTTGAGCATCCCGTCGTGTGATATGTAGCCACCTCTCGTTAGTTTTTGATTCGGCTGTAGAGGGTGGTACTTGTACATATATAGAAATACATAAAAGCCGAAAATGAAAATAGCAGGATACTAGAAGACATTACTTGTAGTATGATAAATATTAAAAATTACAGCATATCTAAGGAGTGAATGATTATAAGTGGGGCGAAGCGTCCGTCAATGAATCCACGCTTCCGTCCGTTCATCCGTGCATCCATCCGTTCATCCATTTGTGCGTCCATCTACGCCTCCTCCATTCGTCTTCTCGTGCGTTCATCTGTGCGTCCGTCCATTCATCTCACCATGCGTCCGTCCCAGCGTTTGCCCATGCGTCCATTCATTTGTTCGTGCGTCCGTCCCTGTGTCCATCCAAGCGTCCGGGGGCCATTCCATCCATTTGTCCGTTCATTCGTGCATCTGTCCATGCGTCCGTACATTCGTGCGTGCGTTTGTTCATGCCTCCATTCGTTCATTTGTGCGTTCGTTCATGCGTCCGTCCGTCTGTACATTTGTCAAACAGACAGACAAACAGACAGACAGACAGACAGACAGACAGACAGACAGATGACAGATGGACGCGGCCAGCAGATGATTCACGCTTTGCCGATAAACACTATGATAAACGCAAGGTGGGGGTGTCCTGCCCTCGAAGACGAAACCCCGATGTGTGAGTGCGCGAATAAACAAGAATGACATCACATGAAGACGTTGGTGATCGCGTGTTCGTCTGTGGCACCGTATGCTAGGGGTGCGGGGTAGTGAAATGAAAGCCATTTTGGCGCGCACGCGCGTTCAGAAGGTCGGTCGATGGACGGCTGCAGAGCGGCATGCGCGTAAGCCGGAAGCGTGCCGTGAAGCTCCGTGGCGGCGCCAACACGATATTTGCGTAGAATAAAGGGAGGCGGCGTGGCAGTGGCATGCGGACCCAGCTTCGCCCCACTCTCCATCATTCAAATCGTTGATTTTCCGTCATGTTTTTAATAAAAGGGCTTCCGCAATCTCTCTAGTTTTGTGTCACGATTGGTTGTATAGCATAGACGTGCACGTAAATTGAGGTACGAGGCCACACTTTGTGCAATGGGCGGACAAATGTAGAGGAAGGGCCGACTTCAGCGCATTGTAGTGTTCTCGTAGGCGAACGTTCCGGCAGCGCTCAGTCTGTCTGATATACTGCCTTTCACAGAAGAGTGGATACGTTCAAGCACGTTTGACCAACAATTGGTGGAACACTTGGTATGCTTAACACCGCAACCTTTCTTTACGAGACCTTCCAGTAATCTGCTTTGGATTAAATTGTAGAACACATTTTGTGCAATTTTCTACAGGCGCAAAAACAACGTGAAGGTCAATGTTTGCGCCCGCAGGGGCGCCCGCGCAAGTAGGCGTTTGGTGTGTAGCGGCACCACGGACCCGAGCTAACGGGGGAGTTTCTACTCCCTCCCACGCCTAGCCATGCGTGGCTTTGCCGTGTCCGGGGAAAAGGGAATCCTGGGGGTTGAGCCGACGCTGGGTGATTGGACCTTTAAGGCCCCCCGGCAGAGGCGACACACCCCTTTGGCCCCGGCTTCACGTAGACGGCACCCCTGGGCTGACCCACCCAGGGGAAATCGGCAGTCGCCTTTTCCTATCTCTCTCTCCCTACATCTTCGTCTTTTGTTGTCACTTTACATCTTTCCTGTCTTCTCCTCACTTCATTCTACTTCCAATTTTTCCTGGCGGCAAGGGTTAACCTGGTGTAAATATCCAAACTTGGATAGATATATTAGGTTATGGCAGTGGCGTACTACTGGCGTTGTGCAGACATGTTTACATGTTCTGCGACGTCCCCTTGTTGGGCTCCGTGGTGGGTGGTAGGCGCCATTACTGAAGGAACTGCACTTTTCTATGGGATCACGAAACCCCTTATCCATTGATCGCCCCTTCAAAAGGTGGCGCACCAAAGCAAATGTAATGCCAATTTCAGAAAAAGAAGACCATTTCCCTAAGTACCACGTTAATCATTGCGAAAGCTTGGACAAAAAAACTCGCAACATCTCCCCATTCCTCGTGTCCAGGTGCCTAACCGAGACTATCGGAACTGGCTATAAGGCTACAAAGATGGCAAGCGGAGACTTGCTAGTGGAAGTTAAAGACAAGACACAGTTTCAGAAACTAGAAAAATTAGTAGCATTTGGGGACAAGCCCGTAACCGTCTCTGCGCACCGACCGATGAACACTGTCAAAGGCGTTGTGTCAGACGATGACCTAAAAGACCTAGCAAATGATGAGCTTCTGGCTGGCTGGAAGGACGAAAACGTCGTGCACGTACAGCGTATCGTAGCGAGAAGAGAAAACAAAGAAATTCCAACCAAGCACATAATTGTGACCTTCGGGTGCTCCACATTACCGCAAGAATTAGTTACCGGCTATCTAAAACTGTCTGTGAGACCCTACATTCCGAATCCGCGGCGCTGCTTCAAGTGCCAAAGATTCGGACATGCTTCTCAGAGTTGCCGTGGGCAGCTTACCTGTGCACGGTGTGGTATCACAGGCCACTCTTCAGATGATGACTGCAGGCCGAACCCCACTGTGCGAACTGCGATGGAGAACACGCGGCTCATTCTAGATCCTGCACAGCATGGAAAAAAGAAAAAGAAATTATTACCATTAAAGTCACCCACAACATCAGTTTCCGCGAAGCAAGGAATCGGGTCTCCCGTTTCTATGCAACAAAATCATTTGCTGAAGTGGTGCAACAGGGGGCAGCACCACAACAGCATCAGGTGGCCGCCGAAGCTACGCACAGCGTGCTGGAGCGACCGCCGCTTGCCCCTACTGCGGGAGCAGCCAAGGCTGCTCCGGCCTTACTCAACAAGGCCCCACCACGGGCGTCGACATGCATTGGCACGAGCCAAGGCAACGGGCAGACTGCGGGAACCCCGTCGACGTCCGGTGTAGAGGGTTTGAAGGCTTCGTATCTTGAGTCGAAGCCCACAACGCCCACGGATCGCTCGGCAGAGCGACGGTCCAACGCTTCTCATGAAGCTATAGACACAACCGCCAGTCAAACGGCGCATGCAGCGCCGAAGGAGCGGCGAGTTTCTCTCGACCGCTCCAAAAAGATAAAAGACAAATTACAGGGCCTCCAAAAAGCCCTGTGAAATAAGTATCGTTTTCTATAACCTGAAAGGTTATGGTACCATTCTGTTTTGACTTTAGTATCACACGCATGTCACCAAGGTTTTATTGCCAACAAATCAATTCTTACTCCATTTTTCTGCTCAAGTTCACTGCCCAAAATGGCTTTTCTCCTCCATTAGAATTGTAGAGGACTTATTCACAACATATATGACATAAAAGATTTGCTGGGAGAAAAACACACCAACTTCCTCAGAGGTTTTACCGTAGTACGGCGCGATCGCGTCCACGCTAGCCGGTTGTCCGGTGGCGTGGCTATTGTCGCCAAAAGTGGAATTGCAGTGAGAGAGATCACCATCAACAGTCACATCGAGGCCGTAGCCGTCACCATTTTAGCTCACAAAACTATCACCATATGTTCCATTTATATCCCCCCACACACGCATGTTTCAATTAAAGATGTAGAGCATATTTTGGACCAACTGCCTGAACCGTTTGTTATCGCAGGGGATTTTAACGCGCACGGAATGCTTTGGGGAAGCAGTACAACTGACACCAGAGGACAAATCCTCGGAGATTTTATTCTGAACAATGACGCATGTCTTTTAAATACTGGTAGCGTCACCTACTGCTCCCCAAGCACACGAGCCACTAGCTGCTTAGATCTAGCGCTGTGCTCACCTTCGCTCTTTTGCGAACTAAAGTGGAGCGTGATAGATAATGTCTATGGCAGTGACCATATGCCTGCTCTCATAAAATTAACACAAACCCTCCCCACCACTCAATCCCGACCACCGCGTTGGAAACTACATCTGGCAGACTGGCCACTGTTCACTGAAAAAGCTGCCCTAGAAAAAGAGATGCTTGAGGGCCTAAGCATAGAGGAAATGAACGAGACAGTAACCGCCTGCATACTTGCGGCAGCCGAACAAACTATACCACAATCCTCCGGCATTATAAAGAAAAAACTTAAACCCTGGTGGACAAAAGAGTGCACACAAGCTAAAAAATGCAATAAAAGGTGTGGGGCATTTTTCGTAAACATCCTACAGGAGAGAATCTCCTAGCATTTAAAAAGGCGAGAGAAAAGGCAAGATTTATTCGGAGGCAGGCTGAAAAACTCTCGTGGAAAAAGTACATTTCATCCATCAACAGCTCCATCCCATCTAAAACAATGTGGGATCAGGTGCACAAGTTTACCGGCAACTAAAGTTTATATACCATCCCCATTCTCTCAACCCCTGGCATCCAGACAACTTTAGGCGAACAGGCAGACCTACTAGCGCAGCACTTTTGCGCTATTTCGAGCTCAGCAAACTATTCGGCAGCTTTCCTAAAACATAAACAATCTACAGAAAAGCAAAAGCTTCCTATTACAGGTTATCACGACAGATCATACAACTCCCCCCTAACCCTGCAGGAAATCAACAGAGTCCTTTCTCAAGGTAAAAAAAACAGCACCTGGCCCAGACAAAATACATTACCAAATGCTCGCCCATTTGTCCCAGGAAGCGGTGAAGGCATTGCTGCACTTCTTTAACGCTATTTGGATCACTGGCAGAATGCCAACAGAGTAGAAAAAAGCCATTATAATTCCATTTCTCAAAGCCGGAAAAAACCCTACATTACCAACAAGCTACAGGCCCATAGCACTTACAAGTTGTATGGCGAAATCCTTCGAAAGCGTTATTAATATTAGGCTAACATACATCCTAGAAACCGATAACTTGATAGATGTTCACCAATGTGGTTACAAGAAAGGATGTTCCACCACCGATCACCTCGTTCGCCTTGAACATACAGTACGAGAAGCTTTCCTGTACAAGCAGCACTGCTTAGCAGTATTTTTCGATCTTGAAAAGGCATATGACACAACGTGGAAGTATGGTATTTTACGAGACCTGGCAGATCTTGGAATTCGCGGAAGGATGCTCAACTGATTGTCCGACTTCCTATCGAACCGAACCTTTCAGGTTCGTTTGGGCACCACACTTTCAGGAACTTTTACTCAAGAGAACGGTGTGCCTCAGGGCTGTGTCTTAAGCACAACTCTCTTTGTCGTCAAAATGAACTCTGTGAACCAGGTCATACCATCTACTCTTATGCACTCACTTTATGTGGATGATCTCCAAATAGCGTGCCGGTCATCTAACATGGCGACGTGCGAGCGACTGATTCAAATAGCACTAAACAAGCTAACACAATGGGCTAGCAAAAATGGCTTCCGGTTTTCTGAGGAAAAGACGGTTGCTGTAGCGTTCTCCCAGAAACGAGGCTTACAACCAGACCCCGTACTGAAAATAAATGAAACAGTATTGCCAATAAAACAAGAACAGAAGTTTCTGGGGGTCGTATTTGATAAGAAGCTCAATTTTCTTTCACACATTAATAATCTCAAGGTGGAATCCAGCAGCGCCCTCAATGTCCTCAAAGTCTTGTCCCGAAAGCACTGGGGTTCCGACCGTAAGTGCCTCCTGCTCATCTACCGCTCTTTAGTACGCAGCAAATTAGACTACGGTAGTATAATCTACGGTTCAGCAAGAGACTCGTACCTTAAGCGCCTGGACCCTGTCCATAACTAAGGGTTACGCCTTGCAACAGGTGCCTATCGAACCTCACCTATTTCGAGCTTATACGCGGAAAGTAACGAACCATCCTTGGAATATAGGAGAACAAAACTAATGCTCACGTATGTCCTTAGAGTTCGTTCTTCAGCAGATCATATATGCCACAGCATTGTCACACGCTGTGACCTAAGACAACACTACGCCAACAAACCAAACGTAATTAAGCCACTAATACTAAGATTTGAAAAAAAATTTCATGCCCTGAATATTCCTAACGAAGCACTCTCCATTGCCAGAAGACCACCCAGTTTGGCCCCATGGAGTGATTTCTCCAAATTCTTGGATTTTTCACTCACACATATAAAAAAACAAAACACTCCACGTGAACTAATACTACAAGAATTCCTTACATTACAACAAACGTACAACACTTACGAAGAATTTTATACTGATGGTTCGAAGACATCTGCTTATGTCGGAAGCAGTGTGGTAGGAGCAACACATGACCAAATAACTAGATTACCGCAGTTTGTATCCATCTACACCGCTGAGTGCTATGCGTTATGGATGGCAGTACAATACATTGTAAGCTCAAAACATAAAAAGCCGTGATATTTACAGACTCGTTAAGCGTGCTGAAAAGTCTCAATTATAAATCTCAATATGAGCCATTCATAGGCGATATTTTAAACATGCTATCCCACACACCTGATGACCACACCATACGCCTCTGTTGGGTCCCAAGTCATGTCGGGATCCCAGGCAATGAAAGGGCAGACCAACTAGCTGCAACAGTAAAAGAGATACGCGAATCAAAAACCAACATACCTGCCGGAGATGGGATTCAAGCTGTTCGCCGGGCCACCACCTTTCACTGGCAGCAGGAATGGAAATTACAACAAAACAACAAACTTCACCTAATTAAACCTGTTCTTGGTGAATGGAAGACCTGTCTTCATCAAGCGCGTTTTATCGAAGTAGTTATATGTCGACTACGAATAGGTCACACGCACATCACACATAATTACCTATTGGCAGGCGAAGAAGCCCCAACATGCGATAAGTGTCAGGAGCAACTAACTGTAATGCACATTTTAATAGCTTGCCCACATATGGAAACATTAAGAGAAAAACATCTCCGTATGTTTTACAGGTTAAATATTCCCTTTCATCCAATGCTACTCTTGGGCGATGACGCCCTAATACCTATAGCTGATGTGATCAGCTTTTTAAATGAAGCACAACTTCTGAACAAGGTCTAACTACAATAAACTATGCTACCGCTAGACATGGCAAAACTTGACTGATGTGACTCCTAGCACAGCCTCTTCGGAGAGGCATCTGCTGCAGCTCGAATTTACAACGAGGCACTTGCCTCCCTGCCCTTAGGTATAAGGACACGGGTATGGTATTAGTGCAATTTTAAAGCCGTCACGGTTTAACATAACCTCATGCACCAACCATACACATTGACCACCCCGAGCATCACACACATAATCTTAGAAGAGATATATACTTCGCGCGTCTACGGAGCCAATCCTTTTAGGCCTTTATACAGCCACGCTTCACCGCTCATCATATTCATATGTCATCGCCGTTAAGACATTTCGGAGTCATTGTCATAGCCCTGTTTGCTGTAAGTATTCTCACCATGAGTCTGGCGCAGCATAGCCTTAGTTGCTCTTGCGCCACAAAACCCAACATAACTAACTAACTCAATGTTTGCATCTTTTTCATAGGATTTTTTTATATACTTTATTATATACCTAGTTTCTTGCACAAGGTCCTACAAGATAATATTTTGCTGTTTCTCAATCTTCAGTTATGTTTTCACACAGAAAACCTATGCTGGTCTAGCTCTCCTCTTTCAAGGAAAGCAATCCTTGATTACTCTTTTTTTTGCATTATAATGAAGTAAAATAGGATATTACGATTAATAGTGGTGTCACGCGGGCCCTTATAATCACGATTCGTGTCGATCAGGATTAACCACGATTAAGATTACGTGCTGCTACACTGTCACATTTATTCGCGATCAGACGTGACCATGATCCAGAATATCGTGATCCGCGCATCGCGATCTGCCCGAGTGATCGCGATTTTTTTGCTGTCTGCACACCCTAGCTGAGCTTGTTGAAAGCACAATAAGCAAAAAAATCATCATAGTTCAATAAAAGTGCTTTAAGACAACTAGATATTTATAAAAAACCAAATTCTAAACCGCTTAAAGTAAAACAATATCTAAAATAACGCAGATTTTAGGATTCGCATCGACAGCATGTAGTTACGGAAGAAGCAGACAGCAAGCAAACGACAAGCAGTCGACCGTTTCCTTCAGCGCTTATAGTTCAACTCACGCTACGTCAGAGCTGTTGGATCACCTAAAAGCAAACTGATTATAGCGTCGCAAGCCTTTAAACTTTGTCACAACGCACGTGCACTTCGTGGTCGAATGAAGAGAGCTTTACAGTAATTGACCACTAGCAGGAGTGACTGGAACAGACTTCAGGCGCCAGAAGTGAAACACTGGCGCGTAAAACGACATCGGCGCTTCGCTGCAACTACACGGCTACGAGCGGGGGCCATCAGAAATAAAAGCGAAGGTTAAGAATCTGGCACAGCAATAGAGGTAAGTGCTAGGAAAATTTTATCGAGTGATGGATTTATGAAATTACTATCGTAGTGACATGCGGTGTTTTTGACGTTTGAGCGGTTCTTGCACGAGTAACATTGCTGATAAAAGAATGTGTAGATATACCGTACGTTGAGTTTTGTCAGTGGCATATTTTCGAGCGCGCAGATGCCACCTGGTGCATATTGCCACCAGCACGTAGTGGGTCGACGGCAAGAGCGGCTCTCAATCTCGGGGAAAAAGAAGATCGCGTGTCTTCTTCTCTGCTCGAGAGCCAGCCACGACTGACGCATCGTTTTAGAGCTAGCTACCCGGTCGTTCAATAAATCCCCCCAGTACTTGTGACTCATCGTGACAAACTGGTGGAAGGCGCTGGGTAGTCTCACGGATGCTGCAGACCCCCCCAGGAAGCCGTAATACGAGTCCAGTGCCAGTCAATACTCCCGTGCATCGGACCAGCCGCCGAATCAGGGGATTGCCTCCGGAAGTCAACGATACTGCTTCCACCACGTCAACAAACATGACCAGCACTTCGGTACAAACCTTGCCAACCGGCACGGGAAGCACGTCGTCGAACCGCTATACGTTGGAAAGCCCACGGGCACCGACGACGTTCCATGGTACGGAGCACGAAGACGTTGAGGACTGGTTGGCGGACTTCGAGCGCGTAGCCAACTTGAATCAGTGGGACGACGCGGCGAAACTGGGTCGTGTCTACTTCTATCTCGAAGACGGGGCTCGCACGTGTTATCAAAATCGAGAGGAGCAGCTGACGACGTGGCCCGAATTCTTTCGTAGACTTCTGCAGACATATGCCAGCGCTGACCGCCAAGAAAGAGCTGAACGAGCTATTCTTGCCCGCGTCCAGTCGCCAAACGAAACTGTGACCGCGTACGTCGAAGACATGACGCGTCTCTTCCGACGGGCAGATTCAAGAATGACGGAGGACAAGAAGTTGCGTCACTTGATGCGCGGTGTCAAGGACCAGCTTTTCGCCGGCCTCGTGCGAAGCCCTCCGAAGACGGTCGCGGAGGTTTTGTCTGAAGCCGTGACAATGGAAAAAATGCTGCAGCAGCGATCAAACCTCTACGACAGGCGAGTCAGTGGCATGTCCACTGCTGGCATTTTCGCCACCGCTGAGACCAGCAATGACTCCTTACGTGAACTCATCCGTAATATCGTACGTGAACAGTTGCGAAAGGCTGGTGTAACACCTCATCCTACGGTTAGCTCTATTGCAACTGTGATCAAGGATGAGCTGCACCAGGCCCTCCGGGACACATTGCCTCCTGATACAGCTGCGTCAGCTCCTGCTGAATACCACCGTGGGACAACAACCTACGCGGAAGCCTTGAAGCGCCCTGCTGCATCGCCGCCATTGTTCGTTCATCCTGTCCCTGCAGTTTCACTCGAGTCAGCGCAGCACATACCATACTACGAAGGCACGTACACGCCACGGCCCCTGCCCTTTGTCCGTGGTGCTTCTGTCGCCCATCGTTCGGTGCAACCGGTCCAGTACATCGACGATCGCCACTCGTCTCCTCGGAAGTCTGATGTCTGGCGCACACCCGATCATCGGCCTCTATGCTTTCACTGCGGAGAAGCTGATCACTTGTACCGCCAGTGCCCTTATCGCCGTCTTGGGCTTCGCGGCTTCTCTGCGTACGCGCCGCCACCCCGTTACGGTCAGAGACCACGCGACATCCAAAACTACCTCTCCCAGCAGCATGCACCACCGTCTGCCGGGCGCCAGTCGCGCTCGCCATCACCGAGGCGATTCTCATCAACGCCCCAGCGGTATTCTACCGCACGATCTCCCAGCCCCCGCCGGGAAAACTAGCCGAAGCGACCTCTGGGGGCGGGGTCGCTGAACGTCGAAGCGCTGAAGACCTCCTATTGACGCAGAACCGTACAGAAACTGGTCCGACATCACCTGCTGCTGCAAAGGATAGCCGGTTTTCACTCGACATAGCAGTAAAAATTGATGGTTGTGTAGTTATTGCGTTAGTGGACACCGGCGCAGACTATTCCATACTGAGCGGGAAACTGACAACGCAGCTGAAGAAAGTAATCACGCCGTGGCATAACTCGCAGATTCGGACAGCTGGTGGCCATGTCGTTACTCCACTGGGCGCCTGCACAACTAGAGTACAGATTCAAGGGTACACATTCGTAGCAAGCTGCCTTGTTCTACGTGAATGCTCCCGTGACGTCATTCTGGGAGTTGATTTTCTACAGGAAAATGGAGCTATCATTGATCTGCAAGAGCGCCGCGTCACGTTCTCAGCCCAGCGAGCAATCAACGTGCAGGATGACGACATGCGTGTCGACGTACTCCGTATTTCTGAACAGAGCGTGACGCTTCCTCCCCGAGCCAGTGTTCCAATCGACGTAACATGCTGTGGTTTGAGCGATGGCGATGTGGTGGCCGAGACAAATTTAGAACACCTCCTGCAGCAAGGCATATGTGTAGCGAGAAGTGTAATACACGTTCGTGACGGCCGATCTGAATTGCTTGTTACCAACTTTAGCAACGAGCATCGACACCTTTTCCGTGGCACTTCGATAGCGTTTGCCCACGAAGTAGCAAACGTAACCAACTGTCTCACGTCAGAAATAGTGGATAACGCAGACACATCAATGAGCAACATTGACATCAATCCTGATCTGTCCACCGATAACCAGACTGCGCTGCGAGCGCTCTTGTTCGAGTACAGGTCTTGCTTCGCAAGTTGCTCAAAGATCCGCCAGACGTCCATCACGCAACACAGGATCATCACGTACGAGGACGCACGCCCAATACACCAGCACCCCTACCGCGTGTCGGCTAAAGAACGTGAAGCGATACGTACGCAAGTTCGCGAGATGCTTGACGATGGCGTTATCGAACCATCCAACAGCCCGTGGTCATCTCCAGTCGTGCTTGTCAAAAAGAAGGACGGGTCGCTACGCTTCTGCGTCGATTACCGAAAGCTTAACAACGTGACCAAAAAGGATGTGTACCCGCTACCACGTATCGACGATTCGCTAGATAGACTTCGTCGTGCCCATTATTTCACTTCTCTCGATCTCAAAAGCGGGTACTGGCAAATCGAGGTAGATCAGCGAGACCGCGAAAAGACAGCCTTCGTGACTCCAGACGGCCTATACCAATTTCGAGTACTCCCTTTCGGCTTGTGTTCAGCGCCGGCAACTTTCCAGCGAATGATGGACACTGTCCTCACAGGGCTGAAGTGGCAGACTTGTCTTGTCTACCTTGATGATGTGGTGGTCTTCTCTACCACGTTCGAGCAGCACCTTCACCGCCTGCGCAGCGTGCTGGAGGCTATCCGATCGGCGGACCTCACACTAAAACCACAGAAGTGCCACTTCGGCTATAAAGAACTAAAATTTCTTGGACATGTAGTTAGCGCCGAAGGAATCCGTCCCGATCCGGACAAGCTTGCCGCTGTTGCCGAATTACCAGCTCCTGTCGATAAGAAAGCCGTCCGGCGCTTCCTTGGTTTATGCGCCTACTATCGCCGATTCATTCATGGCTTTTCACAGATAGCAGAACCTCTGACTCGTCTCACAAGGGACGACACGCCGTTTGTCTGGGAAAACGAGCAACAAGCAGCTTTTGATGAGCTGCGACAGCGCATGCAATCAGCGCCCGTTCTCGCTCATTTCGACGATGATGCTGACACGGAGGTCCATACCGACGCTAGTAACATTGGGCTCGGTGCAGTGCTCGTTCAGCGTCAAGAGGACATCGAAAGAGTGATAGCCTACGCTAGCCGCTCTCTATCCCGTGCCGAGGCGAATTATTCCACTACGGAGAAAGAGTGCCTCGCAGTCGTGTGGGCAATCACCAAGTTCCGCCCGTACCTTTATGGTCGTCCCTTCAAGATAGTGACGGACCACCACGCCCTCTGCTGGTTAGCAAGCCTGCGCGACCCTTCAGGATGGCTAGCACGGTGGAGCTTGCGGCTGCAGGAATTTGACGTCACCATCGTCCATAAGTCCGGCCGTAAGCATGAAGACGCTGACACACTGTCACGCGCACCCCTTCTTGTCGTCAGTCAGGAAGCAGAGGAAGACGAAGGCTTCCTGGGCGCCATTAGCTCATCAGACTTGAGTAAACGGCAGCGGGATGACGCAGAGATTCGTCCGATCATCGATCATTTAGAGGGCCAGGACACAATCATACCACGTCATTTATTCCGCTCGTTGCCATCGTTCTGCCTTCGAGATGGTGTGCTGTACAACAAGAACGCTCGTTCGAACAACCGTGCCTACCTCCTGGTGGTTCCTCGAGACATGCGAGACGACGTCCTCTTCGCTTGCCATGACGAACCCACATCCGGTCATCTGGGCTACTCACGAACACTTGCCAGAGTGAGTGAGAGGTACTATTGCCCAGGACTTTCGGCAAGCGTCAAGAAGTACGTCAAGAGCTGTCGGGAATGTCAGCGCCGAAAGCAACCATCTGTTAAACCAGCTGGTTTGCTTCAGCCCATTGAAGCACCTTGCACGCCATTCGACCAAGTCGGCATGGACATTCTCGGGCCATTTCCCCTGTCTGCGGACAGCAACAAATGGGTGATCGTCGCGACCGACTATTTGACACGCTACGCTGAAACCCAAGCGATCCCACGAGCCACGGCTTCTGAGGTAGCACAATTTTTCATGCGCCACATCGTGTTACGACACGGTGCTCCTTCCAGTGTAATAACGGACAGAGGGACGGCATTCACGGCGCCGCTTACGGACGAAGTTTTCAAACTGAGCAACACCAGACACCGAAGGACAACTGCGTACCACCCGCAAACCAACGGACTTACCGAGCGACTGAATAAGACCCTCGCAGACATGATCTCACTGTACATCGACGTACAGCACAAAACATGGGACCGGATCTTACCTTACGTGACCTTCGCGTATAATACCGCCGTGCAACAGACCACGCGATTCACGCCATTTCGGCTTCTCTACGGCCGCGAAGTGCAGACCATGCTAGACTCCATGCTACCGTGTCAAGACGAAGATGAGTTGGCAACTGACGCCGAAGAATTCGCAGAGCGTGCTGAGGAAGCCCGGCAGCTCGCGCGACTGCACATCGGCCAGCAACAGCAGGCAGACGCACGACGCTATAATACCCGCCACAGAGAAGTGTTTTACAGCCCCGGAGATCAAGTTTGGGTGTGGACGCCCGTCCGCCGCCGTGGCCTTAGTGAAAAGTTGCTGAGCCGGTACTTTGGCCCATATAAAGTGTTACGCCGCGTCAGTGACGTGAACTACGAAGTCGTTCCGGACTCAACACCCCATGCACGGAGTAGGACACTGCTGAGGCCGGACGTCGTTCATGTGTTGCGCATGAAACCATTTATTGCGCGTTGCTCGTAACTTTTCCTTTACCGTACAGCATCCTTTGTGTTTTTTTTTGTTTATTTGTGTGAACTTGCTTTCTCGTTCATTGACGTTTCTTATTTTGGCATGCTCTTCAATCTTTACTTTCACTTTATCCGAAATCCCAATTTCTTTTTCACGTGCCTATGTTGTAGCATCGCGGTGATGCTATGTGCATTTCTTTCCTCTTTTTGGGACTTGTTTTTTTTTTCTTTTCGGAAGGGGGGATAATGCCACCAGCACGTAGTGGGTCGACAGCAAGAGCGGCTCTCAATCTCGGGGAAAAAGAAGATCGCGTGTCTTCTTCTCTGCTCGAGAGCCAGCCACGACTGACGCATCGTTTTAGAGCTAGCTACCCGGTCGTTCAATAAATCCCCCCAGTACTTGTGACTCATCGTGACAATATGATATGACCCGAGCTGGAACGGGATTAGCTCAAGCCTTGTAGCAGCGGTCATGAAGTAGATCACGATCAAGAGAACTGACCCGAATCACCCTGATCGCGAATAAAAGTGCCAGTGTGACACCGGCTTGAATTTCTCAATTATGGTGTAATGAAATCTTGTCACCACGAAATCGCCTGTGGTTTTTTTAATCAAACAACTTAAGGTTTCCACAGGCAGGTTTTTGTTCAATGTTCTAATTTTCGACACTAAGAACGTGTTGCAAAAGCAAAAATTAAGGCATGCCCTAAAAAATGCAGATAATTGACGCGAGTTTGTAGTAGTCCCGTATGTGCTCGGCTTCTCTCATAAAATGAAAAATAAGCAAAAAAACTTCGGCGTTGTTTTCACGCCAGTGAAGAACTACAGGAAATGTACTCTCTAATCAATTTGAAAAGAATAATGAAGGCAGGCCTCGTGAAAAAAGGTTTTTGTTTTATGCACACCAATTCTTCCACCAATTGTCGGTCAAACATGGTTTCTTCTATCCTACTGTCTTATGGCAGCTTATAAATCGGGCAGACTGTGCACTGCCTGATCTTTCGCCTACAAGAACACTATAATGCACTAAAGTCAGCCCCGGGTCTACATTCTTCCGCCCATTGCACAACGTGTGGCCTCGTACCTCAATTTACGCGCGCGTCTATATTATATACCCATCGTGACACAAAAACTTAAGAGATCACGGAATCCTTTTTCATAAAAAATAATAATAATTGTGTCATATCACCATCTACATTACTTTTAGATTGTGAAATCTCGTTTCTGGGCGAAACTTGATTACGGTGGAACTTTTCTATTGTAGTTTCACTTTCGTTGTCTTCCGTGTTGATATTATGTTCACTGAATAAAGCAAGTTTCAGTCAGCGCTCGTTTGTCTGCTTTTTTTGCGTCCCGTTAACTTGCGCTTGCAATATTTCATTATGAATTGATCACTTTCCTGGGGTAAAAAAATAAAAAAAGCTGCGAGAACTGCACGGAACTGCTAGGACAGTCACAGCGAAAGCTGCAACAGCAGCTTTTCAGAGCCCTTTTAAACACTCCTTGGGTAACTTCTACAAGCGCTTTTGCATGGTACCCAATATGCCATTCATTATTTTCTCCTTGTTAGCGAAGCAAGGAAGCATTATTCTTGTCAGTCTTTGTCTTATTTCGAAGAATGGTATTACATGCTGCACGCTTTTAAAGATTTTAATGCAATTCTTGATGCCCTAGCTGATTACGAATAATACCTATGCCGGAAGCTCTTGTAACACATTGGAATATTCAAAGACGCACTTCTTACGTAATTTTCATTGTGCGACACCTAGTTGTTCTTTTGCTGTTACAAAACACTTTGACCTGTAATAGCGCAATTCCTTTCCCGAAATTAGTCCTGCTTAAGGCCACTTTGCTACGGAGTTTCAAGAACTGATGTAGTTTTGTGGTAGAATACTGGGCTTGCACGTGGAATATCCAGGTTGGAATACTGTTATGTCCTGAGTTTTTATAAACTTACATTTTTTCCCTTGATAGTGGTTACAATTACTGGCAGTGGTAGGCTGCCTGTACACGCGATCTTTAGTACGTTTTCTCTGAGAGGTCATGGGGAGAAGACACAACTGAGGTTTTAGAGGTTAGACAATTTATTCGTTGGAGCATATTTCACGCCACTGACAATAGAGATACTCCTAAATCTCGTTATATCAAAGCTCCATTGTACCTAACAATGGTTCTTATATCCGAGAATTCATTAGGAAGATATATTTCTAACACCATATCTATTGCAATACTGTTTTTTTACTTTGTTATAATTAATGTTTCGTTACATCCGTGTTTGTGTTATTGAGGTTTGAGTTTGTTTCATTTAGCTACAGACTTAGTCGACATGATTGCAGTTCTCGTGCTGGTGGAGTGGCTTTCATTATTAGTCATGGCACAGACATATTTATTGCTGAGCGTTTTCCAGTGATACAAAAGGCTGCTTTTGCAACTTTTTTTTCTTTATGGAATGTTTTCTCTGTATGGTATGCTAAGTCCTAATGTTACGGATTGATTGATTTGTGGGGTTTAACATCCCAAAACCACCATATTGCCACGTTCCATTTCCCAAGTTTTTGTTATCGTTCCGAAACACCACACGATTCTCGGCGCAAACCGCGCATGCAGGTTTCGAGAAGGTTCCGGACTGTAGTAGATCATTTCGATAAGATCACGCCCACTTTGCGAACGGTACAGATTGTTCTGGAACCTACGCCACCGCCAGCGATAACGCTAGAACATTCGACGGCAAGGGTATAAATTCCGACGCGCTTCGCCGCTTGTGAGTTGTTGATCGAAGGCCGACGCTGCGTTCGCCGCTATCAGTCCGAGACTGCTATCTGTGCAAGACTGCTGCTGTAAATAGACTTTCCCTTTACCGGGCACACGTTCGCCAAAATAAACAGTTAAATCCCAACACGAAGTTTCCTGTCTTCGGCCACGTCACGACCCCGTGACATCTGGTGGAGGTACTGCTTCGTTCATGTACCGGACGCCCCCGTCAAGCCGTGAACCCAGCCCCCGTCGCGGAGAAGACACTGACGCCAACCAAGAGCAGCGAACGAGCCGCCGACAGCAAGGTCTCACACCGGAGTACGGCCTTCTACAAGACAAGGTGCGGAAGACCAAGACCATGACCTCGACTGCAGCAACAATGACAACCGGAGCGTCCCAGCCCGCGATCGTCATTCATCAACCCAGGGAACCACCAAATTTCTATGGCTCATCGTTTGAAGACCCGGAAACCTGGCTAGAAACATACGACCATGTGGCCGCCCTCAACCACTGGGACAACGAAGAAAAGCTCTGTCGTGTGTACTTCTACCTGGAAGACACCGCAAGGACCTGGCTAGAGAATCGGGAGTCCACGCTCCGAACGTGGGATGTCTTCTGCAGCGCATTTCTGCAAACGTTCGCGAGCGTCGCTCGCAAAGAGAAGGCCGCTGCTCTACTCGAGACCCGGGTTCAGCTACCAAATGAAAAGGTTGGAATTTTCACAGAGGAGATGACCCGCCTAATCCGTCACGCTGACCCAGACATGCCCGAGGAAAAGAAAGTTCGTTTCCACATGCGAGGGGTCAAACAGGAGCTCTTCGCGGGACTAATGAGAAATCCACCGAACACCGTCCAAGAATTTCTATCCGAGGCGACCACCATTGAAAAAACGCTGGACATGTGCACCAGACAGTATAATCGTCACCTGACTCCAGAATGCGGTGCTGCTCAAGCCAGTGACTCCGACGACCTGCGTGAAGCGATCCGAGCGATCGTGCGGGAAGACCTGCGCAAACTGTTGCCTTCGGCGCAGCCTCAAGTGGATTCGATCGCCGACATTGTGCGAGAAGAAGTCCGGCAATCGCTTCGAATTCCCGAAACACCGCCACCCGAGCCAGAAACTATGAGCTACGCCGCTGCAGTGCGCCACAACGCTCCTCCTCGTCCACGCCAAAACGCCGCCCCGTCGCACTTCCGTCGCCAGACGCCACCGCTGCCACCACCCCCACCGACGTCCTACCGTTCCCCAGCGGGCCAGCACAGTGCACCGAGGAAAACGGACGTTTGGCGTGCACCTGACAACCGCCCGCTCTGCTACCACTGCGGCGAGGCCGGGCACACATACCGCCGTTGCCAGTACCGACAGATGATCTGCGTGGCTTCGCCATAAATGCACCGCGTCCGCAGCCAGGAAAACGGTCACGTGACATCGCCGACTACCTGGCAGGAACTCAATGGACACCACGAAGTCCTTCCCGTTCGCCGTCGCCCAGCCGCATGTCACCGCACCTCCGGCAGTACTCTGGCCCAACGCGGGGCCGGTCTCCTAGCCCGTATCCGGGAAACTAAGGGCAGCAACCGATGGAGGTGCGGTTGCTGTGCGACGAACTACCGAAGATCCTCCTCCGACGACGCCGCCGCGACGGAGCTTTTTGAACACAACACCAACCAGGCAAAGCCCTGAAGGCAAAAGCTCACTTACCGAAGGTGGCCCGACGACGCAACATGGAAGAAGCGGAACAAGCCGACGCAGCCGTGACCCGACGCCATGCCCTAACTGTAATGCGAGACGGCGAACTAGCGACATCTACGTTCTTATCGACGGCCACAGTGTGACTGCTCTCGTCGATACTGGAGCCGACTATTCTGTCATCAGTGGGTCGTTCGCCGCAAAGTTAAAGAAAATTAGGGCAGCTTGGAAAGGCCCTGAAATCCGCACAGCCGGAGGTCATCTCGTAACGCCTGCAGGAATCTGCACAGCGAGAGTCACCATTAACGTTCGTATTTATCCTACAGACTTCGTAGTCCTACAGCGTTGCTCGAGAGATGTCATCCTTGGCATGGACTTCTTATGCCTCCATGGTGCTGTCATCAACCTTAAAACAAGGTCGATAACGTTGCCCACAGTAGAAGCACTACCAACGCGCACGCCGTCAGGACACCATGCCTTGAATGTGCTAGAAGAACAAGTCACCATTCCGCCTCGCTCAAGCGTCATTATTTCAGTCGGCGCTCCTAAATCACCTGACTTAGAAGGCGTCGTTGAAGGCAGTCAGCATCTGCTGCTCACCCGAAATATTTGCGTCGCAAGAGGAATTGCAGAGCTGCGGGGAGGAAAAGCAACGGTTATGCTCACGAATTTCAGCATTGAGTACAAACATGTGAACAAAGGAACAACGGTCGCATACATCGAAGATATTGTCGAAGTCACCAGTGCTTTCGCCCTCGCCGATTCTGCGGGACCTGCTCAGAGGAACCAAGCCCCTCCCATAGCTTTCGACGTCAGTCCCAGACTTCCGAACGATAAGCAAAAACAGCTCAAGGCCCTGCTCCTGCAATACGAAGATTGCTTTTCGTCGTCATCGAAAATTCGGCAGACCCCAATCACGAAACATCGCATCATAACCGAAAAAAATGCCAGACCACTCCGTCAGAGTCCGTACAGGGTTTCGACGCGAGAACGTGAGGCCGTGAAGAGACAAGTTGATGAAATGCTGCGAGATGACATTATCCAGCCGTCCAAAAGTCCATTGGCATCCCCCGTGGTGTTAGTGAAGAGAAACAATGGGACCCTACGTTTCTGCGTCGATTATCGCCGCCTGAACAAAATCACAAGAAAGGACGTGTATCCTCTCCCACGAATAGACGACGCACTTGACCGGCTTCATAACGCCAAGTACTTCTCGTCAATGGACCTCAAGACTGGCTACTGGCAAATCGAAGTTGACGAAAGAGACCGAGAGAAGACGGCGTTTATAACACCGGACGGCCAGTTCGAGTTCAAGGTGATGCCCTTCGGCCTTTGCTCAGCGCCTGCAACTTTTCAACGCGTTATGGATACAGTACTGGCATGAATGAAGTGGCAGACTTGCCTTGTGTATTTGGACGACGTCGTCGTGTTTTCCTCGAGTTTCGACGAGCATCTTCGGCGCCTTGAAGCTGTACTTCAAGCCATCAAGACGTCCGGACTCACACTGAAGCCAGAAAAGTGCAGATTTGCGTATGAGGAGCTCTTGTTTCTGGGGCACGTTATCAGCAAGTCTGGAGTTCGTCCCGATCCACGGAAAACAGCCGCCATCGCCGACTTCCCACCGCCCACTGACAAGAAGGTCGTGCGCCGATTTCTGGGCCTGTGCGCCTATTATCGGCGGTTCGTGAAAACCTTCGTCCGCATCGCCGATCCTCTCACTAACCTTACCAAGGCCGACGCGGAGTTCAAGTGGGAAACGCCACAGTAACACGCTTTCCAGGAGCTTAAACATCGCCTCCAGACGCCTCCGTTACTTGCCCATATCGACGAATTCGCCGAGACAGAAATACATACTGACGCAAGCAGCGTAGGTCTTGGCGCCGTTCTTGTGCAGAGAGCTGACGGACTTGAAAGGGTTATTAGTTACGCCAGCCGATCGCTATCCAAAGAAGAAGCAAATTATTCCACAACAGAAAAGGAGTGCCTCGCCATCATCTGGGCTACGTCGAAATTTCGCCCCTACCTCTACGGCAGGCCCTTCAAAGTTGTGAGGCGACCACCACGCCTTGTGTTGGATAGCCACCTTGAAGGACCCTTCAGGTCGCCTCGCACGATGGAGCCTGAGACTTCAAGAATATGACATTACTGTCATTTACGAGTCCGGCAAAACACAATCCGACGCTGACTGTCTCTCTCGTGCGCCTGTCGACCAACCGCTACCCGACGACCCGGATGACGACTACTTCTTGGGAATGTTAACTACCGACGACTTCGCTGAACGACAGCGGGCCGACCCGGAACTTAAGGCCCTAATAGAATATCTCGAAGGCAGGACCGCCGAAGTCCCGAAGGTATTCAAGCGCGCACTTGCGTCGTTTTTTCTACGAAACGGTCTTCTACAAAAGAAAAATTTTCACCGCTTCGAGCTAAGTACCTCCTTGTGGTGCCTTCAGCTCTGCGACCAGAACTCCTGCAGGCCCTGCACGACGATCCGACGGCAGGGCACCTCGGTGTTTCCCGCACGCTCGCGAGGATACAAGAAAGGTACTACTGGCCACGTCTTACCACCGACGTCACCCGTTATGTGAGGACATGCCGGGACTGTCAGCGACGCAAGACACCGCCGACAAGGCCAGCGGGACTTCTGCAGCCAATTGTTCTACCTTGCCGACCTTTCCAGCAGATTGGTATGGACCTACTGGGGCTGTTCCCGACGTCGGCTTTCGGAAACAAGTGGATCGTGGTAGCTACCGACTACCTCACCCGCTACGCCGAGACAAAAGCCCTGCCAAAAGGCAGTGCATCCGAGGTAGCCAAGTTCTTCGTCGAAAATATCGTCCTACGTCACGGCGCCCCGGAGGTCCTTATCACCGACAGAGGAACGGCATTCACTGCCGACTTAACTCAAGCGATCTTGGCATACAGCCAAACAAACCACCGCCGGACGACAGCGTACCACCCACAGACCAACGGCCTCACCGAGCGGCTTAACAAGACGATCGCCGACATGCTGTCAATGTACGTCGATGTCGAACACAAGACGTGGGACGCCATTCTTCCGTATGTGACCTTCGCATACAACACGGCGGTGCAGGAGACGACGCAGATATCTCCATACAAGTTGGTCTACGGAAGGAGCCCGGCAACGACGCTCATTGCCATGTTACCCAACGTCACCGACGAAGAAAACCTCGATGCGAGCGAGTACCTTCAACGCGCCGAAGAAGCCCGACAACTTGCGCGTCTCCGTATCAAGAATCAACAGACGACCGACAGCCACCGTTACAACCTTCGACGACGCTTCGTGGAATACCAGCCCGGTGAACGTGTTTGGGTGTGGACGCCAATACGCCGACGTGGACTAAGTGAAAAGCTTCTGCGACAGTACTTCGGAACGTACAAGGTGGTTCGACGTCTCGGCCCACTTGATTACGAGGTTGTCCCCGACGGCATCGCGAACTCTCAGCGACGCCGATCTCGACCTGAAGTCGTCCATGTCGCGCGCCTCAAGCCGTTTCATCCACGTTAACAAACTGAAACAGTGTTTTTTGTATTATTGTTGTATTGTAATTGATTCATTGTACTTTCTTGCAATATTATTGTACCTTCACTTTTAGTTAAAGCATCGGGACGATGCCTTTTTTTCAGAGAGGGGCAATGCCACGTTCCATTTCCCAAGTTTTTTTTATCGTTCCGAAACACCACACGATTCTCGGCGCAAACCGCGCATGCAGGTTTCGAGAAGGTTCCGGACTGTAGTAGATCATTTCTATAAGATCATGCCCACTGTGCGAACGGTACAGATTGTTCTAGAACCTACGTTACCGCCAGCGATAACGCTAGAACATTCGACGGCAAGGGTATAAATGCCGACGCGCTTCGCCGCTTGTGAGTTGTTGATCGAAGGCCGACGCTGCGTTCGCCGCTATCAGTCCGAGACTGCTATCTGTGCAAGACTGCTGCTGTAATTAGATTTTCCTTTTAGCGGGCACAGGTTCGCCCAAATAAACAGGTAAATCCCAACACGAAGTTTCCTGTCTTCGGCCACGTCACGACCCCGTGACAATATGATTATGAGAGACGCCCTAGTGGAGGGCTCCGGAATTTTTACTAATGTTACGGATTCCTTGATGAGTAATTTAAAGACTGAACTACTATGACTGCCAACAAAAGATGTTATTTAAATGGGCACCTTTGCGTTACCTTTCAGCCAATATTTGAGGTTACATAAAAAAATTGTTCATCTTTACCGGACACAGTTGTAGACACAGTGTTTACACTGTGTCTACAACTGTGTCCGGTAAAGATGAACAATTTTTTGAGAAAATAGTGAGAAAATCGTCTTGAGAAAATGGTGAACAAAATCTTCTAGGGCTATTCAAATACTTCATCTGCTACCTATATTGGAACTGTTTACCAGAACCACTATCGCAGTGGAAACTGGTATATCTGATCGTTGATTATTAAATTTCTTTGGGATAGGTAGGGTCAGCCAAATCACACACAAAGCCTGTGAAAAGTGTAGTAAAAGATTCCAATCAAGGGGATCATGTTGCAATATTTGAATACTTGAAAACGCATATATTACATGTGCTGGCTATGTTAATAGCGCCTGGCAGCGGTTTTGGGGTATTTTGGATTTCAGTAAAAAATGTTTTGCCTTTTAAGATAATATGCGAGCGTTGAAATAAATAATGCATAAACCATGGTTTCATGCTACTTAAAAAATAAAAGAAATAGAAGGCTAGTAAACAGAATTTTTTGAACTAAATTTGGTATTAGGGAGTGTCAATATGCTATTCATCAGTTATTCATTGACACGCTGCCTCAGTTCATCAAATCAGATCCTGGTATAACTTGAAACTACTTCAAACGATGTAATGAAGTTTCTGAAATATCCGTTGAGGAGTTCAGAATAGCAGCTCCTGTACTAATTGCCAATCACTTTAATAAATAGTTTGAGAGTGTCTTTTTTGATCCACACTATTATGAACTGCTTGGTCCGATACCCACGATCAGAGGTGATGCCCTGATAACTAGTGATTGTGTTTTAAAATTGTTACTTAAGGTTATACGTCAGAGGCTTACGGCATTATTAATTCATTCCTACGATGCTGTGCTGAACAAATTACTGACTTCTTTCCTGATATTTTCAAACGCATCACTCGAATTTGGTAAAATACTGCCTAATTTGCATACAGATTGTGCTGTGCCGATATATAAAAAGTGCTACCGCTGTTCTTTTTTAAACCACAGTCCTGTTTTTCAAACCACAGCTCTATAGGCTGTCTGGTTTAGTACTGTGAAAATTTGAAACTTTTTTGTTGCCCCTGTTGCTACAGCCAACGTATTGGCTAGCAGAATCTGTAAATAAAATAAGTAATATTAATAAACGAAAGACAGATTATCGGACATTGGTCATCATTAATGTCTCGAGAATACCAATTAAGTTTATTTGTGGGGTGGGATAAAAAGTACAGACTACTGTAGTTTATAACACAATAAAATTTCATATGTAGCAACTCTAGCTGCAGGTGATGCTGAAGACAAGTTTTGTAATAAATTATTACCAAGTAATAAATTGCAAGAATAAATTTAAATAATATTTAAAACACAAACATTACTCTGGTAAGTTTCTGTGGTGACTTTTAACAAACATTTTACATACCTGAAATGATGCGGATGCCTAATAGTACAAGGCAAAACGTTCCAGAGTTTTGAACGTAAGAAAACGAATTGAATCTGCAGTTTCTCATGTGGGGTATGCTTAATGATGCAGTTAAGGCGGAAAATAAGGAATACGTGAACTTTTGATATGTTAATGTTGCTATTGACCGGCATAGAACAGCAGAACTAATAGTTTATAGGCAAGTTGTCAAACATGATAATTGACGCAATCTGTTACGGGGTTTGTATGTTGAGTAATTCATTAACATGTGAAATAATGTGTGCTTTCCACAAGAAAGGGAAGGCGCGTAGTGCCGTATTTCCTGCTGCATTTAGAATCTTCAGCATTGCAAGTTATGTTTCATAAGTTGTTATCGCATATGTGCTCTGTTAATGTAAGAAAAAGTGAAGTAACCGTTTACCGCCTGACCTGCACAAACAAGTGGATGAACAAAGACGATTACAGAACGGATTATGCTTCAATTTTGGTTTTACAATGCGGGCCACTTATGCCAGTTTTTACGAGAATATATGTTTCAATTGTTCATGAGTTTTGTCACTAAAAGGGCGAGCGATAACCCACCCAAAACGGCGTCGCAGCACGTGCGTCAATGGCGGCTCCCTTCCACAACTAAGTGCACAGTCCTGCATGTTGTACAGTTTTTTCAGTGGCGTATGTATATGAAAGTAATATGAAAACTCCGAAGAAGATGTACCGCTGAAAAATTTAGTCATTCATGCCACACGCACAGCTTACTTTTGCGCGAAAAAGTTGCACGCACGTTTTTATGGCCTGGGCATTTTGTCCTTGTGAAATGCACGCGCATCGGCACTGCTTCTAGCATTCGCATGTTGTTCTTTCTGCCTGTCACGACTTTTATTTTTCTGTGAATAGCCTTCTTGGCACCTTAGTTGCATTTGATTGAAAGGTATTTTCTGGTGTTCTCTGATGCGTAAAGCATGCCACGTGAAGTGGTGTTGCGTTGATTGCGACTACCATTTGTGCCAAAAATTTTAAAGTTCAAGAACTTGTGTGCCAACTTCCAGTATATTAAAAACATTAGATTTTTTTATTGTCCATTACATAGATTCAGAGCTGTGACACTCGTTTTCTAGGGTTTATGAATCACAGTGCAGGGAAATAGCTCAAGTTAGCGAACTTTGCAAACGACGATTGCGGGAGAAAAATATGCTGTTTTAACATAAAAGAATTTTCACACCAAGAAATGATATTTCTAGAAAAGAGATGCTTAGACCATTTTTTTGCTCAGAACAAGGTAGCTGACACAAAGATAAATTGAGCAAGATTTACATTTGCGACTTGAGCCAAGTGAATAATGAAAACTGCAGTGAAAAATGAGGATTGTTGATTGGTCTGCCTCGAAGCGGACATGGTCAGGTGGTCATCTCCTGCCATCTACCACGAGCTCCTGCTAGCTGAAACAAAAATATGGCTGTTTGGAAGAACGAACAGTTAGCTGCAAAGCTTTACCTGCCTGAAGTCCCTAATGAGCGGACGTTGTCTCTGATGTGAAGAATCATTTTCCTCTTCCTCAGACTAAATATTGCGGCAATTTAGTAAAGTGCTGCTGACAAAACGACTATGGGCCTCAAGTCCTCATTAAAAAATCCCAGCATATCCACAGAGTGAATGAGGAAGAGTTGGGCCAAGCTTATGCCAGTGCGTCCTTGCGTCGGTCTGTGTGTCCTTGCATGCGATCGTCTGTGCTTCTGTCCATTCATTAGTCCGTTCGTGCGTCTGTCCATCTGTGCATCCATCCATACGTTTGTTCCTCCGTTCATGCGTCCATCCCTGCTTTCCTCTGTCCACCTGTCTGTCCGTACCCCCATGCGATGATGCGTACATCCGTCTGTCCCTATGTTCGTGCACCCTGCCATTCGTCCGTGCGTCCGTCTCACTGTGCGTCCGCCTGTTCGTGCATTTTTCTGTCGGTCCATCCGTCCGTTCGCCCATCCGTCCATCCGTCCGTCTACTTGTCTGTCTGCCTGTCTGTCCATGCATCCGTCCGTCCATCCATATAGTGAACATTCCACGTATCCCCATCTCGCATCTTTTCATCATATTGCCGCGACAGGTTGCCCACGCTCACGTAGCCCACCACAATCATCGTGGCACGAGCGCCAGGCAAGAGTCGGCTGGCATGCACCACGCATTCATGCACTCGGGCCACGAGGAAGAGGAAGACAGTTGGAGCTGTGCAACTGAGCTACTCGGACTTCGGCGACGATAGTCATTAGACTGGTGGGCACAAGTTCCCCTAATAAAGATTTGTTTTATAGCTTGTCTGACTCGGCGTCACTACATTTGTTGTAGAGGTGCGGGGTGATGAATTGAAGCCCCGCGAGCTCAAGACAGCGTAGCCCCGACAACCAGCGAGTCCACCTCGTGGAAGTGACTCCTGTACACCAGAGGGCAAGTCGCCGTCTTCAAGGTTACTCACCTGAGTTCAGTCCTCTTCCCTTCACAACAAGAGGAATTCAAACGATGGACGCCACCACTATGACTAGCCAAGTAACACCGGCACAAGTGTTCATCAGCTAACCACACTAGCCGCAAGTATTCAATTGCGACTTGTACAAAGACGCGGAAAATTGCTTGTACCTGTTAGAGAGTGTGGCTAGCTTGAATGAAAGGGACAACAGTGGCAAGTTCTTCGGTGTGTAGTCCGCAGTGGAAGACTTCGCAAAGACATGGTTTGGAAACCTTCAAACCTCATTGTCTACCTGGGAGGTATTCCGACGACAAGCGGTGGCTGCGTACGCGAACATAGACCGGAAAGAAAAGGCGAAGGCTGCTATTCAAACGAGATACCAGCTCACAAACCAGAGTGCTGAAATATGCATAGAGGACATGGTTCACCTGTTCAAATGTGCAGATACCAACATGCCTGAGGGTAAGAAGGTGCGTCATCTAATGCGCGGAGTGAAGCAAGAGTTGTTCGCTGTTCTCGTCCGCAACCCCCCAAGCACAGTTGCTGAGTTTTATTCGGAAGCAACGGCCATCGAAAAACGACTGGAACAGCGGACTCGGCAGTACAAACGAAACCTAAACTGCGCATCTGCAGAGGTATTTTCTCGAGGCGTGCCAAACGGCGTTGGCGCCCTGCGAGAGCTCATTAGATCATTTATTAGAGAAGAACTGAGCTCCTACTCCGACTGCGCTATTTGTTACAGACGTTGTTTGAGACGACCTCAGGCAGGTCGTACGAGAGCCAGAGAGTGAGCTGCAGCTGGTTCCACCTATTCAAACATACTCTGAAGTTCTAAGACAACCCACCATAAACACCAATGCAGCAGTGGCGACGGCAGCGACTCCTGTCCCACCTGCAGCACGCAGCGCACCTTGTCCACAGGAACCAACAGCTACTTATCTGCCCCCAGAAGCACATAGCATACATCGGTGTGTGCAGCATAGGCCCAAAAAAATGACGTCTGGCATGCACACCAGCGCAGGTCTCCGTGTTTTCATTGTGGCGAAGCTGGTCATCTGTACAGGTTCTGCCCCTTAGTGACAGGCTCGATTAAGAGGCTTCCTATCGTATGCACCATGCCACCGAAACGGCGAACGACCAGCGGAGATTGAGGAGTACTTGTCCACTCGCCAGAACTCGCCACCTCTACGCCAACATCAGTCACGGTCACCATCGCCTATGCGCTACCAGTCATCCAGCCCGCGTGCACCTTCAAGGTAGACTGGTCATTGTTCTCCGACTCGACTCCCAGAAAACTGAAGCAAGTGACCGCTGGAGGTAAGGCCGCTGATAACGTCAGTTACGAAAATCCTTCATTATAGTTTGAATGTGACGACGGTGTGTTTCCGGTAAATGGGTGCAGCAACGTAAGCAATACTTCAGATTTGAGGTTGAAAATGGACGGATGGGAGCTGAATACGTTAGTCGACACCGGTAAAGATTATTCAGTGATAAGTCACAATATGGTGAAGAAGCTAAACAAAGTTGTGACACAGTGAAGTGGATCACAGATACGCACGTCTGGCGGTCACGATATTACGCCCCTTGAGAGATGTACTGCAAGACATTAAACACGGGGCTTTGTTTAGGTTGCCGAGTTCATTGTCCTACCAGAATGTTCAAGGTAACTCATTATAGGAATGGATTTTTGCAAGCTAATGGCGCTGTAATTAACTTGCGTAGGTCCAGTGTGTCGTTTTTGCCTGATCGAGCTATACCTGTGGAGCAATCTGAGGAACGCTCCTCAAGTGCTCTACGCGTTGTTCATAATGACGTAACTGTGCCAGGACGCTGCATTAAAATGGTGCTTGTAGAGAATTACGCATTGTACAACTGCGAAGGCATAGCGGATACTAACGTAGGGCTGTTTTCAAACATAGGTGTCTGCGTAGCTCGGGATCTTGTTCACTTCATGGATGGCCGTGCAGAAGTCTTGCTCACAAATTTCTCCAATGAACTTCAACACATCGCTCAAGACACGGCTCTTGCATATTTACACGACTTCTGTATGGCGGCCGAACTATGCAGCTTAACGACGTCAACCACTCGACCAGTGGCGTGCAACATCAACACATCCGTGACCGTAAACCAGAACATTCCGGACGGTCAAATAAAACAGATTCCTGCCTTGGTAAAATAATTCTCTGATTGCTTCTCAACTGCCTCGAAGGTCAAGCGCACGTCAATTACCAAACACAGAATTATAACGCAAGACGATACGAGGCCTATATGTTAATATCCAGATCGAGTGTCACAAAAAGAACGAGAAATTATCAAGAAGCTAGTGGAGGAGATACTTTCGATGATGTCATCCAGCCTTCGAATAGTCTTTGGGTGTCCCCCGTAGTTCTCGTTAAGAAGAAAGACAACACACTTAAATTCTGTGTTGACTACCGAAAACTGACCAGTGTAACTAAACCAGATGTTTACCCCTTGCCACGTATCGACAATACACTAGATCGGCTGCGATCCGCAAAGTTTTTCTCGTCCTTGAATATGCAAAGCGGATACCACCAAATAGAGGTCGACGAGCGGGACCGTGAAAAAACAGCATTTGTAACAGCAGATGGCCTCTACGAATTCAAAGCGCTTCAGTTCGGCCTCTGTCCCGTGCAAGTGACGTTTCAGCGAATGATGGACACTGTCCTTGCGGGATATAAATGGTGGTCATGCCTAGTGTATTTGGATGACGTGGTGGTATTCTCTACAGCGTTTGACCAACATCCTCAAAAACTACGCACATTATTGGAAGCCATCCAGTCAGCAAACTTGACAATGAAACCCGAAAAATGCCACTTCGGCTTCAAAGAGCTGCGATTTCTGGGATATGTCACTAGCTCTGGCGGCGTTCGACCGTATCCTGGAGCCACTGTTCAGAGGTTCCCTACACCCAGAGACAAAAAGTCAGAGCGTTGATTTTTGGGGATTATGAACCTACTATAGGCGATTTGTGAAAAGATTGCGGAACTTCTTACAAAACTAACAAACACCACGTGCCCTTCACATGGGAAATCTAACAACAGAAAGTTTTTGACGAATTAAGAAAACGACTACAGGGTTCACCAATACTTGCCCAATTTTATGAGACAGCCGACACTGAAGTCAATACCAATGCCAGCAATGTCGGCCTCGGCGCCATCCAGCTCCAGTGGCGAAATCTTCAAAAAAATATCAGTCTAGGCCAGACGCAAACTCCCAGAAGCTGAGGCAAACTACTTAGCAACTGAAAAAGAGTGCTTCACAGTCATCTGGGCAATAAACAATTTTCGACCTTAGATTTATGGTAGACAGTTCAGAGCTCTCAGTGACCACCATGCTCTTTGCTGGCTGGCAAATCTCTAGGAGCCGTCAGGTCGACTAGCAAGATGGAAGAAGAAGAACGGCTATTTGGGCTAGTTGGTTGGAATTCATGGGCAAGATGGAGTCTTAGGCTGCAGGAGTACGACATTACTGTCGTATACAAATCTGGAAAGAAAAAAGCGATGCCGACGGCCTGTCCCACTCCCCCGTCGATCCAAGTGCACCTGAAAAGAAAGACTTCCGTTTCTAGGTGCTGTCGACGCATCCGAAATTGCTCAACAACAACGAGCTGACCTGGATTAATTGGCGCCTATACAACACCTGCAGGGTATCGACGTTAAAGTTTCTCGCATTATCTACAGAAGGCTCTCCATGTTCTGCCATCGAGGAAGTGTTCTTTACTGGATGAACTTTGAACCCAATGGTGAAATGCTTTTATTAGTCATACCCACAGCCAAGCAAGAGGAAATTCTGCATGCATGCTACGACGAGTCAACATTTGGACACATGGGTGGGAGTCGAACATTCGCCGAAATTCGCCTGAAGTACTATTGACTATGTTGCTCGCATTAGTGCAGCGCTATGTGAAAACTTGTCGTCAACTGTCAATGGCGCAACACTCCACCCGTGAAACCTGCCGGCCTTCTCTATCCATTAGACTCTCTGGATGCCCCATTCCAACAAGTCGGCTTGGACTTCCTAGGACCTTTCCCGACATTGCTTGTAGGCAAGAAATGGACAGTCGTAGCCGCAAACTATCTGACCCACTATGCTGACACTGACTCTCTTTACAGTGCGACAGCTATCTTCTTTGTGAGCAACATAATGCTCAGACATGGTGCGCCCATCGTCTTTATTACGTATCGCGGCACTGCTTTTACTGAAGCCTTAATGCAATGCCTGATGCACATGACAAATACCGATCACAGAAGAACAACAGCGTATCAAATGCGTAGTCGAATGGCTTCATCGAACGCCTCAGCAGAACTCTGACCGACATCAATGTATGACGAAGTTGAACATAAACAGTGGGATGAAATGTTATCTTACAAGACATTCGCATATAATACAGTCCTTCAAGAAACAACTCACGTTACCCCTTTCGATCTAGTATTCGGCCGAAGAGTGACCACCCCACCGGATGACATGTTACCACTACGGGATGGAAGCAGCTCTCCACCTGACTTAGATGACTTCTTGCAGAGAGCGGAAGAAGCACAAGAAATGGCTAAATATTGAATACGCCGCCAACAACGCGTTGATTATAGTCGGTACCACAAGCGACGCAGTGACGCACTTTATCATCCCGGTGACAAAGTGAGGATATAGATCCCAGTGTGCTGCCATGGACTCCCTGAAAAGCCTTTTTGCCGGTGCTTCGGTCCTTATGAAATACCCCAATGTATCAGCGACGTCACTTATGAAGTCACATCCACTAGACACGAGAGCTCAAGACGCCGCAATCTCAAGGAAGTGGTACACGTTGTCCGCATGAAGCCCTATCATGACAGAACGTCGGAAAACGAACGAGAGTGCACATGTATCTTTTCACTGTTTCAAGCATCGGGACGATGCGTCTGAAAAGGGGGATAATGCTGTGACAGGTTGGCCACGTTCAAATAGCCCAGCGCATTCATCGTGGCAAGAGCACCAGGCAACGCGTGGCGCATTGCCTGGCTGGCAATGCACCACGCGTTTGCGCACTCGGGCTACGAGGAAGAGGAAGCCAGTTGGAGCTGTGCAACTGGGCTACTTGGACTTCGACTACTATAACCGTCAGACTAGTGAGCACAAGTTCACCCTGACAAAGACTTGTTTTTTAGTTTCTTAGCCTGTCTGCCTTGGTATCGCTACAATATATTTATGATATAGAAGTACCGCCAGCGAGCGGACATTCCAAGGACTACACGAGAGGTGGTTAACTACTACTACTACTACTACTAGTACTACTACTACCACCACTAATACTACATACATCACGGACGCATAATCCACGGCTTAATGAGCTTTACCGCTATTAAAACGTTGCAAAGGATTTCGCAAAACAGCAAGCAGTTTTAGGTGTAACCCTGAGAAACGTCTGCACCAGATGAACAAAGCCGGAAACAACAAGAAACTGTGAAAAAGGTGCTCCTCAAGATCAATTGATTGAGATTTCTTCTGTAGTGGAGAAAAAAAATGCTAGCACATGCGAGCGACTTCAGTCACGTCACCACGGGTCCTGATCGCACTGCTTGAAATCGGCATAACACTGCAAGTTTTCAGGTTACATTCATGTGCAACAATGGGTTGTTGAAAGTGGAATTGCCACAATGCTCCCCTAATTGTCAAACACTTCTCAGTCAAACACTTATCGAAAGTTTGGCACGTGCAGCTCTGAGTGCAGATTGACAGACAAGTAGAAGAACAGACAAAAGCTTTATTTTTGTTTAGAGTGGCCAGGCAGTGGGTCAAATAATTATGTCTCCACCCAGCCATCTGCTTGTCTCATGTCGGAACAGGGAGGCTATGCCTTTCAGCACGTTCACGGGCTCTCTGGACAGCCTGAGGCTGGACGTTTTGTCTGGGGTCTGTGATTTCTGTCATCCAGTCCACTTCTCGGTTAAAGGACTGTAACGCAGGGCACTGCCAGAGCATGTGACTCAGAACAATATTCAAACAATATCCACCACAATCTGGGCAATGTGGATAAACTTCCGGATGAAGCATGCTCAGAAAGTCTTTGAAGGAATAAGACCCCATAGGGACATGCGGAGCGTGCTTGATTGTGATCTACGGAGCTTATGATGAGGAAAGAGAAGTCTGTCGCTCTCATCTGTAATGAGATGTTATCTCGTGAAAGGTAATAAAAGCATCACCGTGGACGAGCTTTCCAAACCTATACGAGAGACCAGCCTGTCGCGGTACGGGAAACCTCGCGCACAGTCATGGGCTATCGCGTTTGGGTTCAGGTGACCCGGTAGTATGTCTGGTCCCATGTGAGCTTGAAACCAGGCTATGTGACGAATATCGGAAATGTGTCTGCTGCGGAGGATGCTGGCTGCCTCTGTGGCTATCAGTCCCGATGCACACACTCTAACGGCCGCTTGGAGGTCTGTGTAAAGCGTTGTGTGTTTTGGGCCCAGCTATTTCAGCGCTATGGCAGTCTGTTCTGCAGCCGCGACCTTTGAGGTCTTCAATGAAGTGGCCGAGAGGAGTCCTTCTCTGTTATTGACAAGTGCCACAGAAAACTTGTCGCCGCTGACGCGGCGCGCTGCATCAACAAACGTTATGTTTCGGTGAGCTTCTGCATGAACGCTCTTGCCCTAGCTAATCTACGACCTTTATTGTATTCGGCATGTTCATTTTTTGCAAAATGGTCAACAATAAATGTATTCCATGTTTAGTAATCCATTTGCGTAGTTTCCTTCTAATTAAATATAGGACGAAGGCCTGCCACATTTAGCAGTTCTCTTCCTGTTTTTAAATTTGATAACGGAATTATTCGCGCTGACCTCCGTGCTTCAACGATTTAGAAGTGGCGTTATGCGCTCCCGACCTCATGAGCTTTTCAGTTCTAGTCATGGTAGGGACACAGCGCACCTTTTCGACACATTTATGCAAGAGTGTGTCCGATATATCCCTCTCGGTTTTGGTCAAGTCGAGAGCCACACTAAGGTAAATATTATGGCTTACGTGGAGAGCATGGTGCACCCTTACGAAGTTATCCTTGCTGTGTAACCCTCTTGTTGGACACACACAAAATTATTTTAAAAATGTTCTCTTTTTTCATCATGAGATGAGCTATAGTCTATGCATTGGACCCTTTAGAGTGTAATAAAAGTCCCAGAAATTTATTAAAGTCTACTCTAGGGATTCTGCGACCATCCTTGCTACAAACGTTAATGGGCAGCTGAATATGTGCGGTGAGTCCTCTGGCACCTCGTCTAGCCTATCTCTACAAAAGGACCTATGACTTTTCCGGCAAAAACACCAGTCCCGCTCCCTCCAGGAATTACTATGCGACGTCAAGAGCTTCATATTGGGCTTCTTTGTCCAACACCTCTGATCCTCGATCTGGGCACCAGATTGTAATGTTGTCAGCATATAAAGCTTAATCCACATCAGAAATTTTTCAAAGGCGCTCGGACAACTTGCGCATGGTTATGTTGAATAGAAGGGAGGAGATAACTGCACCTTGGGGAGTACCTCTTCCTCCAAGATTGAAAGGCTGCGTGACTGACTGTCCAAACTCTAAGGCCACAATCCTCCTACCTAGAAAACATTCAACGAATCAGAAGAAAGGAGCTCTCAGTTTCAAAGCTGATTTCTTCTTGAATATATATACGTGTCTGACGGTAGGAAATGCTTTGTAGAGGTCTAGTGCGAAGACTCTTTTTACATATGTACCTATTGAGTCAATTATCTGCGTTTTGAGCAGGAGCATGACACCCTGAGGTGAAAGCGAGGGCATGAAGTCTACCATATTGTATGGAAATAGTTCCTTCCGCTCGATGTAGCGTGATAGCCTGTTCTGTATGGCATGTTTCGCTAGTTTTCCCAAGAAAGAAGTAAGAGATAAGGAATAGAGTTGATCCCAGTTGGTTCCTTTACCTGGCTTGGGAATTAGGACCACTGTGGGCCTCTTCCAACTTTCGGTAAGACGCCCTCCACCTGCATTAAGTTTATCGCCTTTATCGAGGCTTGTATTGATTTATCATCCAAATATTCTAAACACCAATTTGTAGCATTGTCAGGACCTGGGGCTAACCTATCGTTAATGTTACTGAGCACTTCCCTGACTTCAGCTTCCGAGAAGGCGGCGTTTAGCTCTGGGGGCGGCAGAACTTGATACCGAAGCATCTGTCAGTCTGTCCGCCCTTCCGTCTGTCCATGCGCCTGTTCGTCTGTGCGTCAATCCGCCCAAACTCCCGAGCATCCATTTTTTTTGTCCGTGGCTCCGTCCGTCCATCTGTGCATCTGTTTTTCTCTCGTGTGTCTGTCCATCCGTCCGTTCTTCTGGTACACACCAAGTACAGCCATCTCGCACTTGTTCAACATATATACTTCACATATGTTCAGCCATCCAGTGGACATTCTATGGACTAAAGGAGAGGTGGCATGCGCACACTTTCTTACGGCCTGCGCTTTGTGTCTAGTTCCAACCTTTCACAATCGCTAGTTCATGGCACTGCGGCCCGACCCTCGCTAAACCAGATAAAAGAAGAGAGGTGCGTTTATTGTGGCTAGCTAAAAACTAGCCACAATCAACGCTAGCTAAAAGCTCGGAGTTGATTGTGGCAAGCCCTTCTGATTAGATAGGGCTCAACGTGCGTGCTACTGATACTAGTTTTTTTTTATTAAGCGTCAAACTTCTGGTATATTTTATTGAAGATTAAGTCACCGATACTCATCTCTGTAGCTTAGTTCAACAGAAACAACTCTATACTTATTTATAATTACCATGCAACGTCTTCCTGCCTAATTCAAAAGAGTGGGCGCGTGCCACTACTCTAGTCTGGCTGTGGGGGTGACTACCTACTACAACTACGACAAGGACGCTTACTACAATTATTACTACTACTAGTAGATACATCGTGGACGCATTGCCTATGGCTTAAGGAGCTTCACTCTTATAAAGGTTCAACGTCCCTGCCTGCTGTCGCTAGGTTGGTGAAGCCTCGAGCTATACGGTCTTTCACGACATTCCCCATTAGACTTTCGTGAGCAGGACACCGTACACTGTGGTAATCTTCTGGTAAAGGCTTATTTAAAATTTTGCACACTTCTTTGGGTTGCGTATCTCGAAGAAAAATTCAGTATGCCGCCTCTGAATCAGAGAGCACCACCACTGATCCTCCCTACTTTCTGCGTTAGACATAGCAATGACTATTGCCGCAGCCGTGTTCTTACCGAGGCCGTTGGGGTGTGATTTTAAACTACAATTGCCACTACATGGGTCCCTCTACTGGCTTCACTGACATCTGTGCAAACGGCTTCTGGGCAATGATTTAATGATTTGCGTAAGGAATATGGTCTTGCCTTCCTCCTTTCTTTTTGATACGTCGGGTGCATTGTTCTGAGGATAGGTGCCGCTACTAAATATGAGCGTTTACCGGAACTTTTAGCACAGGTTTCTCGTTACAAAATGGCGGGCGCAATGTGAAGCTTATATTTATTTATACTTTTCCCGTGATAGCTTAAACTCACAGCCTTTCTTTTAAATAAGAGCACCGCATTCGCATATTTCTCAGCGGTATTGAATATACCCAACTTTTCCACATTTTCAGTTTTGGCATTTTCTGGTATCCCCAATGCTGCTTTGAAAGCTTTCCGTATATGAAGAAATTTATTAGCCGTTAAAGACAGCGACGAGAAAGCGTGAAGAACCGTCCAGCGATCAGCCCAGCAACAAACCGAAGCACGAGCCGAGAGAGCCGGGCATTGGCGATGCTGCTTGCTGCAGGCACATCTTCTTCTTCAAAATCATCCCCGCTGAAAAAGGAGCCATCCCGGCGACCTAAGAAGTTTCAGGGAGAGGCTCAAGATACGGTTTCAGGTGGCAAACATGAAAAATGTGACGTGCACGCCGGCACCTATTATCGGATCGGGAAACTGGCTGTATTAGGTAATTAACCGGAGAGGTATTCTCTAAAACGGTGTAAGGCCCCTCGTACCTAGGGACAAGTTTTGATGAGAGTCCCGGAGTTTGGTAAGGAATGGCAAGCCACACAAACGACCCTAGGTCATAGCTGGGATCCAGAAGAGAGGTGCTATGGATTTCTTTCTGGCGTTGCTGCTCTTTCGAGGTGAACGCACGGGCGAGCTGGCGGCATTCTTCAGCTTGTCGAGCAGCATCGCAGATAGGTGAACACTCGGAAGCATCAGGACGGTAGAGAAGTAGAGTATCGTTTGTATGGGAAGGGTCGCGTCCGTAAGGAAGAAAGAAAGGTGAAAATCCCATGGTTGTTTGTATTGCAGTATTATATGCGAATGTGACGTATGGGAGAACGCGGTTGCAGTTGCTATGATTAGATGCCACGTACATTGAGAGCATTCCACCCAGCGTGCAGTTAAACCCTTCCGTTAGCCCGTTAGTCTGCTGGTGGTATGCTGTTGTTTTCCGATGAATGACGTGGCATTCAAAAAGCAGAGCTTCGACGACCTCGGAGAGGAAAGCGTGGCCTCTGTCACTAAGGAGCTCTCGAGGTGTGCCATGTCGAAGAATAAAGCGACGTAAAATGAAAGAGGTGACATCCTGAGCGGTAGCGCTCTGCACAGCGGCTGTTTAGGCGTAGCGTGTTAGATGGCTGACAGCCACCATAATCCACTAATTGCCATCTGTTGTCAATGGAAGGGGGCCGTAGAGGTAAACGCCAACGCGATCAAGCAGCTTTGCAGGGCATGGAAGTGATTGCAAATCGCCAGTCGCACGTAACGGTGGTGATTTGCGTCGCTGGTGGTCAGGATAGCACTGCACGAATTCGCTTACAATATTGTACACGCAGCGCCAGCAATAGCGATGGCGAAGGCGTTCATATGTTTTGAACACCCCGGCGTGGCCACATTGTGGGTCGTCGTGAAGAGAGGCGCATACTTGCGATCGTAAAGTGCGTGGAATGCAAGTAGCCACCGGCGGCCGTCGGCAGCGTTGTTGCGTCAGTGATGAAGTTCATCGCGGATGGCAAAATGAAAAGCTTGACGCTGCAGAAATCATGATACCGGAAGGTTGGGCGTGCCGAATAGATATTCGAGAAGAGATGCGATCCACGGGTCACGACGTTGTTCGGTGGCAATCAAGTCAAGACTTAGTGATGACAAGATCTGCAGGAAAGTTTTTCCGCACGTAGGATCTGGCGGCGAAGGTGAGTGCGACAGGGCGTCAGCGGCATCGTCTTTACGTCCGCAGCGGTATACGACCTGAATGTCGTACTGCTGGATGCGGAGTGCCCATCGCGCAAGGCGGCCATAAGGGTCTCTCAGCGTGGAGAGCCAGCAAAGTGCGTGATGATCAGTTACTAGATCGAACGGGCGGACGTAAAAATACGGCCGGAACTTTCCAAATGCCCACACTAGAGCCAAACACTCTTTTTCTGTCACGCTGTTATTAGTTTCGACTTTCGTCAGAGTGCGGCTAGGGTAGGCTACAACGTATTCTGAATAGCCGGGCTTTCGTTCAGTGAAGACAGTGCCTAGTCGATGCCGCTGGCGTTGGTGTACACTCCGGTATGAGCCTTCGGGTCGAAGTGGCGAAGAATAGGTGGGGAGGTGAGCCGACGGCACCAAGTAGTGAAGGCAACGTCACATGCAGGGGACCAGGAGGAGAGGTTCACGCCTTCGTGAAGCTGGGTTAATGGTGACATGATGGATGCAAAATTGCGGACAAAGCGCTGGAAATAAGAGCATTGGCCGACAAAACTGCGAAGTTACTTCATAGTCGTCGGTTTGGGAAATTCTGCGACTGCTTGAAGTTTTGCTTGGTCAGGTAATACGTGTGGTTGGGCATGATGTAGCCTAGGATGACGAGCTCGCGTGCAGCGAAGCAGCATTTTTTCAGGTTAAGCTGCAGGCCAGTGTTGGTCAGACAAGTCAAAACGTGCCTGAGGTGAAGGAGGTGAGTTGGAAAGTCGTGCGAGCAAACCACGACATCATCGAGGTAACAGAGGCACGTATTCCATTAGGGCAACGTTGCGTACTACCCATAAATTGTTGAAACTCGGCAGCCGCACTAGTAAGCCTAAAAGGCATGACGTTAAACTCTTATAGTCCGTAAGGTGTAATAAATGCTGTTTTTTGGCAATCGGCTTCAGCCATTGGAACTTGCCAAATGCCAGACCGCAAATCTAGTGACGAGAAGAATTCCGCTCCGTGAAGGGTGTCATGGCGTCACAAATGCACGGCAAAAGATATACGTGCTTGCGGGTTATCTTAATCAAAGGACAATTATCTACGCAAAATCGCATAGATCCGTCTTTCTTCCGCACCAGGACGACAGGAGACGCCCAGGGACTGTGAGATGGTCGAATGGCCTCTCTACGGAGCATATCTTCGACTTGATCGTTGATGACGCGGTGCTCTTCAGTGAAGACACGGTATGGTCTTTGACGCAGTGGCTGGTGTAGGCTGGTGTCAACATGATATTTGAGTTGCGACGTGCAGCCTAGTTGAGGTTGCAACGCATCGAAAGAATTCCGGGACTTATGCAGAAGATCAAGCGGGTCAGCATGTTCGGTGGGAGTGAGGGTGTCGGCGATGGAGCTAGAAAATGTATCCTTGGGTGGCTCCTCCTTTGCCGACAGTGATTTTAGGTGGTCACAGCAGTCATCGGGGACATCAGCCAAAGACGAAGGGTCGAGATGCTGCACGCGGCCGAGATATTTCCCCGCAAACAAAGTGACAGGTGTGGAAAGCGAATTGAGTATGAACACATTGCTTCCTGCGGCGCAAGCTCAATCTTTGCGAAAGGCAGCGGCAGAGCTCGACGGCTCATGAAGGTATCGGAAGGCATAAAAGAAACTGTAGCACCAATGTAGGCGTTGCATGAAACGGGAACAAGTGCGAAATTTTCAGGTGGAATATTTGTATCTTCATTCACGAACATCTTAGGCGGTTAGAGAAGAGCGTCAAGTCATTGGACATCACAAAAGGGTTAAAACTCAACTTCAGCGCATGCGCAGTCGATGACGGCATTATGCCGGGATAGAAAGTGCCACCCGAGGATGACGTCATCCACAGCGAGGACAATAAACTCCACGATATAAAGAATGCCTTCGATGGACACTCTTGCAGTGCAGGCTGCCAGAGGCGTAACTTGCTTGCTGTGTGATTGCGGTGTGGAGCGACCGTCCTAAAAGTGGTGTCGTGACTATACGTAATAAACGACAGACATCAGCAGCAATAACAGAAACATTGGCGCCCTGTCCCCAAGGGCGAAACTACAATAACCTTCAACAGTTACTGCGACCACGTTAGCAGGAGAGGGACGAGGGCTTAGACAGTTCTTGCCTCTTGAATTGTGGTGCTTAGTTTTCCTGGTCAGAGGATCCGGGACGGCGACGCATGGGAGATAGCGATTGCGGACGAGGAGAGAATGCGCGCGGCGTCAGGAAGCTGGGGTCGTTAGGAGGTGCATAGTGAAGTGACGAGACCGGCCCGTATTGGCCGAAGGGTTGGCTGCCGGGTTGCGACAATCAGGCATAGTCGCCGAACGTCTGAGGTCGACGGCGGCAGTAGCGGGCAACGTGTCCGGGACTGAAGCAGGAGTAGCATATCGGTCGTTTATCGGGCGTTCTCCAAGAATTGGCGACTGGTGGTGCCACCCAAGGGGCAGTATAGGCAGCCGGGTGTGCAGGCTGTGAGCACGTGGTGTAGGGCGGTTGCGGAAGCCTACGCGCAGCGTCTGAATATGTGAACGGCGCTGCTACAGGCTTCATCTCTTGCGAGCAGGAGACAGGAGGAGCCGCAGGCTGCACCGTATAAGTTAAGGATGCGGCCACAGGCTGCACGGCTGGCGGATAGGCGACAGGAGCGCCTACCGGCTGCGCGACACGCTGGCAGTGAACACGGCAAGATAGGGGCAGCTCATGGTGCGCAAAGGCAACAGCTTGGGCAACCTCTTCCGAAATAGCAGTGCGAAGTGGGGCAGGTAGACAGGTGGTGGCGTGCAGCTTCGCAGCTCCAGGGTGTAGCGACGGGGATAAACTGCACCCTCCACCAAATGTGAAAAGATCTAATAGCCGTTAAGGACAGCGACGAGACAGCGTGAAGAACCGTCCAGTGATTGGCACAGAAACAAAGCGAAGCACGAGCCGAGAGAACCGGGCGTTGGCGATGCTGCTTGCTGCAGGCAAATCTTCTTCACACGTATGATAGCGTTGGTTTGTTTTGTATCCTGGTTTTTCATTGTCTGCTATGGAAGTGCATACGAAACTCTGCTGGTAACATGCATGAACGAGTGCACTGGTTTCTTTCTGTTCTAGCCCCGCTTTGCTTTTTGTCATCCGCTAAATCATCCTGGCCACATTCTCTGTCGTACCCTTCATTCATTGCAGCGTACGTGCCGTTCCCTAATATCCTTGAATCCACATTCCTAGAGCGCGTATTATTTCTGTCTTCCTGGTATGTCTTCCATCCATCAGTGCTTCTATTGTTAATAAGTACCTCTTGCTTGCGTATCTCAATCTAGTTTTTACCAATTTACAGTCTTTACCGATGAACCTCGCATCCTTACTGTGGTCACGTAAGCTTCTATTTAATGTACGGCCTCCTGAAGGGCATTTTTTTATCTGCATAGAGAACTTGACGAAAGTTGGCGTCGTATTAAAGGCGTTGGGGCTCCTTGCGCTCACTGGTTGAGCTGCGGGGGTCTGCTTGCAATGCTCCAGCTCTGGGGAAGTCATTTGCGTGGGCATGCGAATGACCACTAAAGCCTGGTGCAGTTGAATCACGTCGCAGAACCTGCTTCTTGCTTTGTTGGCTATCTCCAGCGAGGCTGTTGATCCCCTCTTTTTTCCTGTGGTATCTTTCTTGTGTTTGAAGCAAATGTTGCCTGTTCCATCTAAAAAGATTCCCATCCTCTGTCTCCACTATATGGAATCGGGGGGCCACTTCTTGAAGCACTCTGGTCTTGCTTCACCACCTGTCATCCAGTACGCGCACCGTGTCTTTTTACCGTAGAGGTTGCAGCTTCTTGCCTTTTATCTGATGTTCACGCTTGAGTACTAAGAGTACCAGCTCTTTGCTGTATTCTGGAACGTTGATGAGGAAGGGGCGTCTCTTTAACAATTGGGCAGGTGAATGGCCGTCCACCATCGCAGGGACGCGATACAACAAGAGGCCTAGCCCTAAATGGTCGTGCAATTCTGCTATCTTTTCATGATGCGCATCACTATTTTTACTCCCTTTTCAGCAAGACCATTGGATTTAAAGAACCACGTACTCAATGTAATGGGCTCAAAGTCATATCGCTTGGGGAAATTGGCAAACGATTTGATGTGAACGGCGGTCCATTGTCAGTGCAAACTTTATTGGTACTCCGCCGTGAGCGAATAATGCGGACAATTTTGTACCACATCTTGGGCTGCTGTTGTAGCTACTTTTGCTGCTTCAGCAAAATTGCAGTGTGTGTGAAACACAGCTAAGTACCCTTCACCAGCAAAACGTAATGTGTTGGTGCCTACTCGGTACCATGACATAATACGTGTCGGGCGCATATTCTGCGGCTCTGACTGTCGTTTGTACGTGTATATTTAGCATGCGCTGCAAGAAGAAATTGTCTAATAAATATTACTGCCCAGTCAAGGCCAAAACATGAGGGTGCGTGCTGTTTCCTTGCACTTGTTTATTTTTAGATGACCACGAAGCACTTTCCGTAGCATTTTAGCCCGCATAGGCCTAAATATAACCATTTTGCATCCTTTATTCAATATTCAGTGGATTACTGATAGCTCGAACTCAAAAGGAAGTAATTCGCCTCCCACGGTTGTTTTGCAAAATAGCTACTGCATAACTCTGTTTGGATAGACACCTGACAACATCTCGTCTTGAAGGCAACGTTTTGTCGATGGAGTTATCAGGCATGAAGCGACACAAACTGTATGAAAGTCCACATCCCGCGTGATTTTCAAGAGAGGGCATAGCGCGGGCACACAAAAGAGCATGTAAGCCAAGAGCGGATTCTTATCTGGAAAGTATTGCAAGTCATAGTCGTACCTTAAGAGATTCCCAAAGAAACTCTGCAGTCTGGGCAGCATTCCTCCTATGTTAGTTTTGGTGCTTGCCAACAAAAGTCGGTGGTGCGTTTTTAAAATTATCTTGCGGACATGAGTAAACTGACAATACTTTTTGCACGAAAACACGATACCAAGTGTCTTTTTCTCAATTGGAGAGTATCGCGTTGCGCTCTCAGCTTTCGCGATGCGTACATGACCGTGCTCTGGTGTTGATTCTGGCGTTCTTGCAGTAATGGTGCGCCTAAGCCGGTGGCCGGCACTTGTGCCGATACCTTTGTTTCTTTCATTTCATCAAAGAACGCCACCCGCGGTGGAGATGACAAAGCCTCGCAGACACCCTGCCACTTATGCTCATGGGCTGCGCTCTACACAAAAAATGTTCTCCTTAACGAGGCTTTAGAGCAGCGCCTTTTTATCACTGAGTTTAGCTACACACTTTCGAAAATATTCAATGACACCTAGCATTCTTCTCACTGTATTTTTGCCTTTCGACGCGGACATAGCTCTGACGCTTTCAACTGATTCGGGGCTTGGACGCATGTCACCTTTACTGATCACGTCACCCAGATATGTTAGCTCATTTTTACCAAGTGAGTGTTTCTCACTGTTGAATGCAAGTCCGGCATCTTCAGCCCTTTAAGCACCATGCGTACTCGTTCGTCATGCTGTCCTTTTTTAGTGCCCCAAACAAGAAATCATTCATGTAAACGCGTACCCCTGAGATGCCTTCGATAATCTTTGTCAGTGTTTTTGAAATAACTCACTGGCGAACGATATACCGACTGGTAGGCTCAAGAACCGATAGCGTCCAAAAGCAGTACTGAACGTGCAGATCTGCGACATACCTCCATAGAGAGGTATCAGATGAAACCCCGAGTTGCCATCAAGGCGTGAAAAAAGTTGAGTGCTTGACCACTCGCTTTCTATGTTTTCGCGAATAGGCATCGGGTAGTGCTCACGGAATATATTTTTCTTTACTTCTCTAGCATGAAGCACACTCATAGAGCACCATTCGTTTTTCCGTACCAGACCCAAAGTACTTTTGTGGATTCTTGTACTTTAGTGATAATGAATGCCTTTTGATGTGTGAAATTTCGCCGTGGAGTTGTTTCTGCAGTATTGTTACCATACGAGCAGCCAACACAACTGGAATAGCATCTGGCCAGAGAACCATCTTGCATTTTCTCCGTACGCAGCCTATTTCATGACAGAGATGGACAAATAACTGTTCGGAGTCTGCGCTTTCACAACGTCTGACTAAATCGATGTTTGCTGGGACGGTGATGAAGTCGATGCATGCATGCAAGCCGATGAACGCTTGGCGTCCCTTTTCGACGATGAAGAAAGAAGGGTCTGTCGTTGTGCCGTTTTTCTGTAGTGCCTTCTTGCCGACACCGACGTGCTTGATATCTAACCTGTTTAAGGCAGTCAGTAAGTACTACGGTGGTCTCCCGCAACGTGGGTGAGTCCGGTATGCGTCTAAAGATGCTAAGAGGGATTAAATGGGCCTGGGAACCTACCTCGACCTTGAACTGAATATGACAACCAGAGATGATTCCACGCACCTTCAAGTCTTTTGCACGATGAACGGTCACTGCAAAGATGCGGACGTGAAAGTCACTGAAACTTTCTTCACAATTCTCTTGATTTTCGTGCAGTTGCGAGCTTGGGCAGCACTGTATTGAGTAAAGTGCGCCTTTTAAGTTCGTGACTTTGAAGAAAGCGCTGCAAGAAAAGACTAGAAAACACGCGTGAACGGTTGGCAAGGCAGATGACGACGACAATGAAGATGTCAAATATGAAGCCGGGAGGAAGCCAAGCGAGACGTCAATTAAACAAAAGAAAAGACATCCAGGACAGTCAATGATAAAAAAAATCGGCCAATCCCACGTACCTTGGAAATCGACATTATGTGAAGCATGGGGAGGGAAAGTGAGCGCGTTGCAATGGTTTGTATTGAGGGACACGTCATAAAATGATGCGCAATATATGTACAAATGTCGCATGCTCAGAAATATATTGAAGAGTTGCAGGTGTTTATAAAACGAGTTGAGTGTACTTGCACACTGATGCCAACAGAAACATGTATATTAGCAACACCAGAAGCTGATATGAAGCGCTTATGCTCGGTAGGATTCTGGTCCTCGGCACTGCTACATAAATCAACTTCAGATTGTGGCACCTAACTACAACTGATGGGAACCCGACGTGGTGGCTGTATCGAAACAGCACATATGCAATGTTTATAAAATTGGCTCGGCAGCAATGCCACAACTATTGACGTTTCACGAAGATTAGCGTGTGTTTAAAAAGTAGTTCCAAGGCATGGCGTAGCTTTAGGGTATAATGCTTCATTGCCATGCAGAATGCGTGGGTTCCATTGCAGCTGGGACCCTGACACTTATTCATGGTGATAACGGCTGCAGCGTGAGCACGAAGGTGCTAGAAAAAACGTGAAACGTAAGGCGAGGCAAGGAAAGCAAAGAGGACACCACGAGCGCTGATATTTATTATCTTAATTCTTCGGGTCAACTCTACCGATATCGGGTATTCAACCATCGCGCGTTAAAATGGTGCATGTGTGTTCTCGTTGTTCCTCGATAGATACTGAATGCGAAACACCTGTAGTACATACACGCATATAATTGTCACATACTCGCCCGTGGGTATGTGCCGCTGTCTGGCGGGAAGCGTTTAAAAACGTAAGCGACAACATTGGGACACTATTCACGCCATTAATCATTATTTTACCAGCGCGTTATATATTTCAAACCGTCTTATCCTCTCACGCTAATTTGGGTTCACACCAAGTTAAGGGGGTGATAACAAAAGCACCCAAACGTAAGCGGCTAGGTAGATAGTGTTACGACTGGCAATGCATAGATCCGGCCTGCAAGAGACTGTTATCGGCGCGTGGTCCCGAGGCGGCCCACTTCCCGGAGAAACGCGAGGGGTGTCCTTGTGTGCCACATCTAACGCGCATCGCCGTCGTAGTGGCGCGCAGCCGGCGTTGGACAAAAAGGGCGTGCACAGACCACAGGATATAAAAGGAGCGTCGTGCGTGCGGCAAGTGCTTTCTCTCTGGACTTCGCTTCGGCCTGTGTTGTCTCATGTAATGACGGGTCTTGATGCCTACTCTAGTGAACTCCTGTAAATATGTAAATAAAAACGTGTTTTGTCGTCAAGAAGCCTCGCAAGGGTTCTTTTTCGGCGCCTGGGTGACTGCCTGTAGCCCCGCTCCTCGGTTACATCAACTGGTTGACAGCGGCGGGATTCAGTTGGGTTCAGTTGTGTTCTTTCCCGCTACCTATTGTGGCGAGTGCTCGCTTTGCGCAGAGATTGTACCAGGCGTTCTGGGTGGGTGGTGAAATCAAATCAAAGGGGTAGATTGGTTGCTACTTCTGAAGGCAGTATTCATTGGAGTTAACCACACAGCAGTATAGCCGAGTAAGTTTGGATGAGGTTGCAATGATTTCGAACACGTTTAAGAAACCAGATGTAGTGCTTTTGTGCGAGAATCAAGGTGTTGACGTGGCTAGGGTATATAGGAAGCCGCATTCAATACAGACAATTAAAGATTCCGGCATCAATGAGGAGAGGCTTTGCGATGGCTGGGAGCTCGTTCAGGCCCGGTGTAAGGAAGCCAAAGAACTAGAGCAGCTTGCGCTTGAATGAGAGACCACTGGGCCAACGTTGGCCAGACGTAGAAAGGAGGCTGCAGCTCATAAAGAATAAATTGAGTAATTGAGGCTTGAGCTGAAGATTGTCCTGGCGAAAAGTGCCACTGGTAAGACCATAGTAAAGAAAGAGATTTAGGAATTTGTCAGTGGATTGTGCCCGGAATACATTGGGGATGTGAGCATGCGTCTGTTTGCTGCGTGCCCCTAATGGTGAATGTCAGAAATTTAGCGACCGGGTAATGTGAGCAACGCTGGTTCCTCTGGTCAGTGTGTGGTGCCTATTGAACGCACCACGCTGTCGCTGAGACGCGCAGCTGGCGTCTGACTAGAAGCGCGTTCACAGACCGCAGGATATAAAAGGAGCGTCATGCGTGCGGCGAATTCCTTCTCTGTGGCCTTCGCTTGGGCCTGTGGTGTCTTATGCAACGGCACGTCTCGACGCCTAGTCTATTGAACTCCTGTAAATATGATAATATATTATGTGTTTGTGTCGTCAAAAAGCCCCGCAAGGGTTCTTCTTCCACGGCGCCTCGTTGACTGCCTGTAGCCCCGCTCCTCGATTACACCAATAGAAAGATCGAACTCGCCCAAGTTTGCTAAGAAACGCTTCGCGTTTAAAAACGCGGCGATTTTAAGTGACAATCAGTGGTTAACGCGGCAACCCCGTCATCTGCAATGGGAAGCCGATGAATGGATTTCGGGGACAGCGGAATCCCAAGCAGACAAGAGCAAGAGAGTTGCAAGAGGACGTGGGCACGGGAAGGTTGTATCCAGAGCGGGCGCTTGAGATGGGCTGTCAGGTGTCGGACCCCAGCGTCGAAGACTTCAACAGGCCGGGGCCTCCTGCCATGGCGTTCCATCTCTAGGTAACCGTGGCCATGCAGTCGTAAACTCTTGCTCAGGGCCTGCGGATTTCAGTGTCGACGGGTGAGCGATAGCCGTCGGGCTACGGGCCCGATCTGTGTGCATAGCTGCCTGGCTAGGTTCACCTGGTTTCTCGACGCATTGCCAGCGGCCAACGCTCACTTTACACCAGCAACCCCGCGTCCTAAAGCCAGAATCACAACATTCCGGTCCGGTTTCGCGACATGACACCTAGCTGCCAGCGTTCTCTCGCAGCAACCAGCTGACGACCTTCGACTCCATGAGTCCAGCATTTTAGTTTGGTGAGACCGAACATTCTTCACTACTCCGCCACTCAGCCGTGTTCGAACTAATAGCTTGGTTTTGGTTTTCGTCAATTGACTTGTTAGTTGGTTGTCGCTCTAAGTGCTTTACCACGGGTAGTGAACATTTTATGAAGTGTTTAGTTTTGGATTTGGGGGTATTTTCTTCTTTTTAGTTTTTGAGTAAACCTATTTTTTGAGTTTCATTAAAAACCAAGTAGCTTTGTCCTTTGTTAAGACTCTAAGAGGCTCAAACCAAAAGAGCTCTTCCTAATACAAAGAAGAAACTTGCATAACAAGCACGATGCAAAGTGATTCTTCTTCTACATGCATGGAAGGTTTTTCTGTAGGCTGGGAATTGACGTGGTGCATATGCACGCGATCACAATATCTGCACTTGCGTTTTGTTACTTTGTCGCGTTCCCTACGGCACGAAGCGTCAACTTACGTGCGCTCGTTCGCCCAGGCATTATTTTGTTGCGCTTCTACTTCAGCTGCTCTACACATGCTTTCGACTTTCTGAAGGATCAAGGTTTAGTTTCGCAGCATCCTCTCTCAAAGAGATGTGTTATTTCTCCCAAAAACAGTTTTGTCTCTCAACAGAAACTCTTCTAGTGTCCCAAAATTGCAAAGCCAACTTCTGTCCTTAGGTCAAACATCTTCTTCACTGGAGACTGGTAGTCAGCTTTGAGCCCACTTTTGGCAAATATGAAGTTTTTGTGAACCTCAAGTGTTTCATCCCCAACAGCGCTCAAGGATATGGTCGCCTTTACTTTTTCTGTCATAGGGTTGTCTGTCAACGTAGCTGTGAAGAAAAGGCACAGTCGTCACTTGAAGCGCTCTCAGCTCTTTTTGACGTTGCCAGTGAACTGTAGTGGTGAAGGTAGCCATGCATGTTGGGCTGCCACAATGATTTCTGACACCATGCCACACATGCGTCTACGGAAGCGCCTACACACCAAGTTTGTGGGTAACGAACAACGGTGTTCCCTTTATTCGACCTTCTTGTGTACCTTCGCATGTGAAGGTGTCGCACGCACACACGCGTTGAGGGGAACATATGACGCAGCTTGACGCCAGCGCGTGTACTGTCGAAACAGTCACGCACGTACAGATTATACTGGATGGTCATTATAATAGGCACGAGCTTTCCGTAATCGCGCTCTTTTACGAGTAACAATACATGTTGAATTCTGTAACTTCAAGATATTGTTACGTCTACGAGGGGTTTATTCGAAACAGACGTAACGGTCCACTCGACGGTATACTGCAGTGAACGCGAAGCAGCGAGCTCTTGCCACCAACCGAACGTCCTCTTCTTCTGCTACCACCGTGTTCTCCGCTACACAGGTGCACATACCTAAATTACACATGTGGTAACACTTCCCTCCGCGCAGACGAAGCCCACTGGGCGAGTCAAACAGTCTCTCGAGGAATAAAGCGCTTCAAACGTGCAACATGGACAAGTTCAGTTTTTGCAGACCGTCGGCCGTTTGAAGGGAGACGCACTATGTGGTAAACTAAATCACTGATACGGTCTACAACAAGGTAAGGTCCCGAATAGTGCGCTAGCAGTTTCTCGCTCAAACCGCGTTTTCTAGTTGGTGTCCATAGCAACACTAGGTCGCCGCGATTGTACGTCACCTGTCAGCGTCGGTGGTCAAAATGTGCCTTCGAGCGATCTTGTGATGCAAGAGTGCGCAAATATGCAAGGCGTCTAGCTTCTTCTGCCCGACAGATGATCTCGGATATGCAGTGATCATGGTGGTCCAAACACGGGAAGATGGTATTCAGAGTATGACGAGGTGGTCGAGCATATAGAAGAAAGAAAGGACTGTAGCCGGTAGTTTCAGGCTGAGCAGTGTTGAATGCATATGTGATAAAGGGTAGAATACTGTCCCAGTCCTTGTGATCGGATGCAACATACATAGACAGGATGTTCGAGAAAGTTCTGTTCGTTTGTTCAGTTAGACCGTTCGTTTGGGGATGGTATGGCGTAGAGTGCCGATACCTTGAAGCACAGACACGAAGCATCTCTTCCATCACGTCTGCTGTGAATTGTCGGCCACAGTCAGTGATTACAATTTTGGGAGGTCCATGTCGAAGAATTACAAAACGTAGCATGAAGGAAGACACATCGGTTGCAGTTGCCGATGGTATGGCAGCTGTCTCGCAGTACCGCGTTAAATGGTCGGTGCAAACGACTATCCAGCAATTTTCATCAGAAAACCGGGGAAAGGGTCCAAGGAGGTCAATCTCGACTTGCTCGAATGGAGTTCTAGGGGGCGGCACCAGATGTAATCGCCCTAAATAAGCACTTGTTGGGCGCTTATGACGTTTACACTCGTTACAGCTAGACACGTATTGTTCCGTCGTCTGGTGCATTTTGGGCCAGTAGAATATTTCTTGAAGACGGTACAGAGTTTTCGCTGTGCCTAGATGACCGGATGTTGGGTCATCATGCATAGCCTGCAAAACATAAACGCGAAGACTCTTCACAACAATCAGAAGATATCGTGAGCCGGTGTTTGTCTAGTTCTTTTTTAAACTAGGCCATCTCGGATGCAGAAGCGCTTTGGCGATGATTTGGTTTGGTAGCAAGAAGCTGTTGTATGGTGCTGTCCCTTTGTTTCTCATTCTTAAAGTTCTTGTTATCGGGAAATGGTTGGTCGAGTGATGCAATGTAGGTATGGAAGGTGTCCGCGTCACATTCCATCGTTGGAAGCGGTAGTCGCGAAAGACAATCTGCGTCAGCGTGACGTCGGCAGCTTTTATAGGAAACCGCGAAGTCATATTCTTGTAGACGAAGTGCCCAGCGCGCCAGCCGACCAGATGAGTCACGCAGGTTGACCAACCAGCAGAGAGAATGATGGTCTGTCACGACGGTAAAGGGGCGTCTGTACAGGTAGGACCGGAAGCGCTGCACTGCGAAGACTACTGCAAGGCATTCTTGCTCTGTGACAGTGTAGTTACACTCGGACTTGCTGAGCGAGCGACTTGCATACGCTACGACGTGTTCTTGATTGTCCAAGTGTTGAACCAGGACAGCACCTACACCAATACCGCTGGCGTCTGTGTGAATCTCAGTGGGAGCGAGAGGATTGAAGTGTCGAAGAATCGGATGGGACGTCAAAAGAAACTTCAACTTCGAAAAAGCAGACTCGCATTCCGGGGTCCAGTCAAACTGCGCACCTTTCTGAAGCAGACACTTGAGCGGGTATGCGATATTGGCAAAGCCAGCAACGAATCGGCGAAAATCTGAACAAAGCCACAAAAAGCTGCGCAGTTCTTTCACCGAGCTTGGCTGCTTAAATTCCTCCACTGCGGCCGTCTTGGCGGGATCCGGTCGTATGCCTTCTTTGTTTACTAAGTGTCCAAGGACGAGTGTTTGGCGCTCTCCTAAACGACATTTCTTTGAGTTAAGCGCCAAGCGTGCTTTGCTTAGACAGTCCAGTACGAGGCCAAGGTGTGTGTTGTGTTCAGAAAAGGTGCGCCCAAAATTTACAACTTCGTCCAAGTAACACATACACACTTCCCACTTCAATCCACGCAGAATGTTGTCCATCAATCGCTCAAAAGTTGCGGGCGCGTCGCAGAGTCCGAACGGCATCACATTGAATTCAAGTAGTCCATCTGCTGTAACAAATGCTGTTTTCTCCTTGTCTTCCTCGTGCATTGGAATCTGCCAGTAGCCTGACCTCAGATCCACAGACGAAAAGTAAGAGGCCGGTGATAGACAGTCGATAGCATCATCAATCCGCGGGAGTGGGTATACGTTTTTTTTTGTGATGGCGTTGAGACGGCGGTAGTCAACACAAAATCGCCGAGTCCCATCCATCTTGTTCACTAGAATTACTGGAGCGGCCCACGAACTACATGATTCTTTAATTACATTTTGCTTGAGCATCTCGCAAACCTGTTCATTGATCACTGCGCGTTCCGAAGGCGATACACGATATGGTTTCTGTCGAAGAGGTCTGTGAGATGTCGTGTTGATTCGGTGCTTTATACGAGAAGCAGGGAGTGACGTTGAATCATGCTGAGCGAAATCAAAAGTACCGGCATGTTTGTGCAGAATACTCGCCAGTTCATTACGTTCCTTGGTGCTGAGTGACTTATCAATCATAGCCATAATGGTGGTGTCCCTGGCGGGCAGATTATGGCAACGGGTCTTCTCCGGGGAATCATTGCTTTCTGCGAGGGTGGCAAGCGAGAATACTTGGTGTTCACGAATCTCTGCAAGTTTCAGTCCCTTTGGCAGCACTGTAGGTTCATTAGAGCAGTTAATCGCCCATAAACCACTATGCCCTTGCGCAACCGATAATGTACAGTAGGGTAATAAAGCTGTCTTTATGCAACTGAGATGCACGGGCTCCACAGTTGCGTCAAATGTTTTTTCGCGCTTGCAGGTGAACAGGCAACAGGGACACATTTTGCAGACAACGGCGGCACAGTTGTGTCCACCGACACGCAAAGAGAACTTTCTTGAGAGGTCGAGTTTTCCATAAACGAAACTGGGATATCAGAATCTACTGTAATTTGTCCTGTGCGGCAATCAACAGTAGCACCACATAGCTTCAAGAAATCGAGTCCGAGAATGACGTCATGCGTAGTATGAGGGAGAACAGCAAACTCTGCGACAAAGTTCTGGCATGCCAAACTAACAGTCACAGTGCAGACACTAACAGATTGTAACACCTCTCCGCTCACTCCACGAAACGTATCAGGACGGTCCCAACGAAACATAACCTTTCGTCCAAAAAGGCGGGTGAAAACTAAACTCATCACTGACACGCTTGCACCTGTGTGCGCCAACGCCATCGTCGGTACACCATCGATAAGCACTCGAACCTTATTTCTAAACATGGAAGCTAACGGAGGTATATCTGTTGAAATCGAAGTCTGTCCGGCGACCTCACCTCCAACGGCCGCGCCGGCTAGTTCTCCGTAGGAGGCGAGGAATGGCGGCGCCGAGGAGACGGTGATCGGTTGGTGCGAGGGGCAGGTGGTGGTGTCACACTGTGGTCAGAGGCCGGAGATTGGTTTCGTAGTGGTCCTGGGATCTCGTAAGACGCGCTTCCCGGGAATGTCGGTGCTCGGGTAACGCCAGAACGGTTAAATCACGGTGATCGGTCGTACCTTGGCGGCTGCCGGTAGTTGCAATACCTGGCAATGTGTCCTTTGAAGCCACCGTTGCAGCAGACTGGTAGGGCACGCTCGCTGAACCAATGCTGAGACCGCTCAGCTGTGAAGGGTCGGTGGCGAGCTTGCTGAGCGGGGGCTGCCCACCTCTGTGTGGCGGGGCCATGCCGAAGGCGTTGGCCATATCGTTGGTCGGCCGCGAATGATTCACGACGTGGCCTCGGATTTCCGATTTCGCTGATGTCTGCCACACATAACGATGGTGGCAAAGGAGCTGATGGTGCCGCCGTGTAGTAGGGTGGATTGGTAGGTGGGTGAAGAATGGTTTCGTCAACCCTACCACCTTGTCACTGCAGTTCTTCACGTACAATTTCCCGAATAGTACCCGCAAGGTCGGCGGGCGGGCTCACGTCGACGCTGGCAACCGCTGTCACATTTGCCAGCCTACCAAATTTCGGGGCGATGCGACGAGTCTTTAATTTTTCAAACGTGCGGCAGTGATGTTGGACGTCGGAGGCAGAGGTGAGGTCATCCCTGCCTATCAGAAAATTGTAAACGTCTTCCGCTATGCCTTTCAATAGGTGTCCGACCCTGTCTTCTTCAGACATCTGCGGGTTTATAATCTTACATTGCTTTAGGACGTCCTCTATATAAGCAGTGCAGGTTTCTCCAGGAGTCTGGGCTCTTCCAGCAAGAGTCCGCTCCACGCTTTTCTTTTTTGAGTCGGGATCACCAAAACACTTCTTGAGTTCTTGAGCAAAAAGAGCCCATGTTGTCAAGGACTCTTCGTGGTTTTCATACCACATCAGTGCAGTGTCCGTAAGAAACAACGCGACGTTTTCCAGCTGATCGATAGAGTTTCAGTGGTTGTACCGGCTCACCCTTTTGTAGTGCGTTAGCCACGTGTCCACATCTTCTCCTGCCATTCCCACGAACAGGCGGGGTTCCATGTAGTGAGGCCTAGATGTAGCCAGTGTAGATTGGCGCGAAGTCGAGGCGGTTGATTCCTGACCTTCGCTCTGGGCCATGACGACTGTTGTCGGCGGCAGACTGTCAAGACGACGGCTCAGGCGAACTCCGAACAGCTGTGGCTCCGTGGTACGTCAACGTGTCGTACCCAGCACCTCCATCACTCTGTTACGTCTACGAGGGGTTTATTCGAAGCAGACGTAACGGTCGACTCGACGGTATACCGCAGTGAACGCGAAGCAGCGAGCTCTCGCCACCAACCGAACGTCCTCTTCTTCTGCTACCACCGTGTTCCCCGCTACACAGGTGCACATACCTAAATTACACATGTGGTAACAATATTATAGTGTTAGTCGAAAATAGTTGACTGCTTTATACAAAGTTTCTGATGTAAGCCTCAGAGGTAACGAAATAAAATATCTCCTTGTTTCGTCGGTATGGAATACAGACACGTGCATAAACTTTATATTGACTTTTTGGTAACATCACCGGGAATTTTTCACATCGGTGTGGGTACAAAATGATGTCTAACCCACTTATCTCGGCAAATCTGTTAAGTAAACACTGACATTTCTTCTTCACCATATTTTTTGAGCTCATCAGAATCACAATCAATGAAATAAATTTCTGAGTCAACTTTATGCTGCTCATATTATAGGCGCGTAACACGCCTCGTGTTACGGGCACTCGTAGCGCAGACGGGCGTCAACCACTCGGCCACTAGCTAGTACTCGTTCTTGGGAGCGCTTCCGCAGTATTTATCGAAGCGCAATAAAAATTTGTCTACCACTGAGTTTTATCTGAAGCATGCTTCCACCTTGATAGTTTTTGATGTGACAGAATCTCGTATAAACCTTCAAGGCAGCAATAAGACAAACGTGCACATAGACTATATTGCAGGTACACTGATCCAGTGGAGTGTTCAACGTGCCGTGTGTACTGTGCAGGCCAGGATAGGGGAAAAATTGGAGTAGAATCGAGGAGGATAACGAGCGCGTGGAGGAGGGTGTCACTACTTTGTAGTACTGGAGGCTCTCGTGACTACTACGCATGAGTTGTGTGCCCTACAAAGATGGAATATTTATCACACAGAGTAGTAGTTGTATTAGAAATATAAAGGCGGAGCATTCCGACCGCCTGCACGACCTGTAGACGCTGTTGTTCGTCGTCTTCGGCGCTGAACCCGAGAACGGCCACGGTGTTGGCGGATTCAGAAGGAGCTGAAAGTTTTTCGATGTTTGTGTTTTGAAAATATTTGGCAATTTAATAGGAATGTCAATCAATTGCAAAGGAGAGTAAAAGAAACACTAATTTTATTGATGACGAGAATATGCACAGCAATATATTTACTTTTCAACAGAGTTCCTCAATTTGGCTGAGTGCGCATTTGCCAGCACATGACTAACGTTACTTAGTGGTTTCCTGAACTGCGGCAAAACTTCAAACGACGATAGCCTTTCTTCTGATACTCCGATGCCGAAACTTTGGTCTGTCTCTTGGTCTGTGTGTCCACGACTTATCCTCACAGTGAAACTTTAAGCACTTCCTCAACGCGCAGACAGCTTGGTCTGCTTTGTGCATTCATACATGTGGTGATTTTCAATCGAAAATCAAGTATTACCCATATTTGACCAAAACATAAATTGGAAAGTATCACTTCACCTGTCAACTCATATTTATTATGCATAGAAACGTAATTCGAAATATTGCAGTGTTCATTATAATGCGCTGGCGAGGCGACACAATGCGGGTGTTCCTTACGCTTCGCTAAAACATTTCAGTGTGGCTACCTACTAGCAGCGCTTCATTACAAAATAAAAAACTTTCGCTTCTTCACATTACTGCGAGACGGCGCCAAATCTCATGCTCGCGCTGAGCCGTGCTGTCACTACGGGAGACAGAAAATAGCATCCTTTTTTAATTATCTTTACCTGTTTCTTTAACAGCAACCTTTCTCTCACGCTGCACTCACCGATCTTCTGCATGCGTAGGACATCAAATGAAGGTTTCTTTCTCTTTCTTCAGACAAAGAGATATTGTCTGTCGACTCCTTTGCTGAAAAGCACGCAGATACATGGTCAATTATTTTTGCTACTAGGAAGGCAATACGATTCCCTTCCGCAGAGCGCACTCGTAGGTGCATAATCATCTGCAATCACGTGCTTTATTTAGGCAGTTTATTACATCACTGTTCAAAGTCCGTATTATGTTTGATCTATAGATAGTTATTCATTTATTTTTTACACCTACTGTCAGTTACTTTGAGAACTGTAACACGAAGGGCAAAATATACAAAAATAGTAAGTGAACAGATTTCAAAGCACATACATATATTTATATATTCCTGTGTACAGGGTGGGTCAAATGTTTCCAGGCCACTGTCCCATTTATTTCCGTGGAAGCATGCCCTGGCAACCTTTTACCTTCTTTTCCTTTTAATATATATTTAAATACCTATATACGCATACACACTCACACTTGCAGGGTTTGTGGGCGTTGCTGCGAAAAATGGCCGTAATGTAACACTCCACTCGATACCTTCAAACTGTGGTGTAGTGGGGAAGCCAGAGGCAAAGGTGAAGCTAAGTTAGTAGCAATTGTTGCCACAGAAGAGCCAAATCCGATTTACCCATCAGACATTAACGCCTTGATTCAGCGCGTAATGCGCATCTGCGCATGACAACAGCGGAACAAAACTAAGGCACCGGTGAATGCGTAGATGGGAACCGGAAGTGAGGCTCCGCATGTCTCACTGACTAAAGGTGAAAAATTTCATGTATGGCCCACACAATCCGTCTTACATCAGCCTCGACAAGACTTCATGCTCGAAAACCTACTGTAGCGACACAGTTCGGAATCATACTTTCCGTCGATTACTACTAAAACAAGGAATGTAGTTTGCGTATGTCCACGGTACGAAGAGAACATCAAAAATTGAATTCCTCAGTTACGTGATTTATTATGAGACCAGTGACCAATCTTGTTTTGTTGGGCACTTGCCAATGTGTGAACAGAACAGATTTGGTTCTAGAAGCCGCTCGATTGCATGAGCATCGTTTTAGTTTCCACAACGTGGTGGGACTGTATTCACACATATCTAACATACCATCGCCACTTAGTACTTTTTCGCATCCCACTTCTTACCCGCCATGGTGGTCTAGTGGTTAAGAAAAGTGGCTGCTGACTCGGAGGTTCTGGGTTTTAACCCAGCCATGGTGGGTGCATTTTTGATTGAGAAAGAAAACACTTGAAGCCCATGCGCTGAGATTTAGGTGCACGTTAAAAAAACCCAGGTGGTCGATATTCCCGGCGCCCTTCACTATGGCGTCTTGCATAAGTAAAGAGTCACTGTAGGATGTTAAACCCCAACAATTCTTATTATTCGGGACCCTTTTTACGCAGGAGATAGTAGCAGGTCACAGCAAACTCTCACTCAAGTCGACCTGCATGCCCTTCTGAAGATAGTTTCGCTCTCTGCCACACTTTACTACTTAAAGTTATTGACAAACGCGACAAATGAACCCGATAACACTGAGATAAATATTTTGCCAGAAAATCAAATTCAGCCTCCCTCTTCATGAAAATGTGTTATTCGATTAAAAACTTTGCAATTGATTCGGCAAAAAAGAGAAAAAACCATCACTGCTCACGCTAAGCGGAAATATAAACTATGAATCACGCTGGCCGCATCTTCAGCGGAGGTTTAAAACTGATTTTATTCTAGCAACGTTGGCCAGAGGCCGTTTTTCCTTGTCTGTAGTAGAGCAAGTGCGCTTTGGAGTGCACCCGCGCCAAGTGCACTCCAGTTCAAAGCCCAGCTGGGCCCACTGCACTGGCGCGGCGCCAAGCGCTGTAATGCTAAGCCGTTTTCACCCTAACAGTGCACGCCACTGTTCCATTCTAGCGCTCGCACTCTTCGCAAACAAGTGAACTATCCAGGGTACACACGACTTGGGAAGCGAAGCGCTACACATTAACGAGCTTCATCGCTACGCTTTTCGCCCTGCTGCAGTGGCCTATTGGTAAGTGGGCTGCTGAGCCATAGTTCACGGGCTCCTATCCCGGCGGCAGCGACGAAATTTTAATTGAGGGGAGGAAGAAGAAGTGATCGCATAGAACAGCTACAGCGTTCATCTCTCGAAGTTTCCTCGAAGTTCTCTGCGGATTCTGCAATCTGAGACAACAACACTAGGGGACATGGTCCCCTAAAATGGAGGATCAAAATCCCGCCCAGATTCCGGGCCCTGGACCGTCTCATCAGGGTGCGTGCGATGTGAGTGACTGCTTCGGCCCCAAAGTCGTGCACAGTTACGCTTTTTATGGCTCTTCCACCAAAGCCACGGCCTCGGACGGTGATTTCACCCCTATTCCAAGCCGCCGTCTGAAGAGAAAGATCAGAAAAAAGTCGCCGACCGGTCGCCAGGCACCGAAAAAGGCGAGTAGCATGCGGTCCTTCACAATCTCGTACATGCCGACAACGACGACAGACGTCCCGAATACTCTAAATAGGCAAAGCTTGTCGGAGTATTTCGAACATATCGCACCTGGCCAGGTTAAGAAAATACGTATAAATACCAGCAAAAACATGCAGTCGGTGGAGGTTACTTCAAAGGCTATACTGGACACGCTAAAGGCCATTGCCCAGTTGGGAAACGTTCCAGTGCGCGCGTTTTGCCCGTACAATAAGGCAACTACGATAGGCGTCATTTATGATGTGGACGAAGAGATTACAGACTCAATCCTCGAGAAATTGCTTTCTTCGACGGCTCCTGTAATTGGTTTTCACTGCCTTGGACGGTCGCGTTCTGTGAAAGTAGTGTTCGAGTCCGAGTCGTTGCCTACTCACGTCAAGGTTGGATATGTGCGTCATCCGGTACGCCCTTATGTACCGAGGCCTCTACAGTGCCATAAATGTTTGAAATTTGGGCATGTCGGTGCAGTTTGTAAGGGTGTGGTAACTTGCAAACGATGTGGTGGACCTCATGACGATCGCAATTGCAACGCTGCCACAAATTCTCCTAACTGCAAGGGCGCCCACGATGCAACGTCAAAGAACTGTCCTAAAATGAGCAACCAAATAACTATCTATAGAGAATGATAAGGGACCACTCTACGCACAGTGACGCTGCAAGGGCCGGCCGGCGCAGTAAACGTCGTTCACGACACTGAGGCAAACGAGGGAGCAATGCTAACCAAGTTGAAGAACTGACTTCAAACATCCAGGCTTCACCTTCTCGTCGCTTGCTTTTACCGCCCAGAAATGATGATGTCTGTGCTTGCGTACCTTTACAGCCGACGAATGGACGAGCCAACCAGCCACCAGCCTGTAATTCTTCGGAGTGGCCTTCTTTACCATCAAGACCCACGTGTACGCCTTCCACGCATATTCTTGCTTAACGCAGTGAGCCGGACGACAACATGGATAATATTGACGTCAAGAGTATGGTTAGAAACTCGATGGGTTCAATGCGCATGATCTTTAGTGGTTTAAACACTCTGGCGGCCAAAGCGGCTGTCCAGGTACTTGAGGTGCTGGCGCCACTTCTTGTTGTTCTTCAGTAAGCGATCATGGCCTCTATCTTCGAAGATCGCATGCGGCTGACGCTTGTTATGCCGTGGAATGCTCGTGGCTTACGTGGCCGTCTCTCTGATTTCAGACAGCGGGTATAGAGATACCAGTTCCCAGTTATTGTCATCCGTGAACCAAAGGTAGGTTCTACATTCCGTTTACCTGGGTAGGTCCAGTTTTGGTCTCGCAGTGATTACCGTGCAAGCAAAGTGCTAATTTGTGTACGCCGCGATATGACTTACGTATGGCATGACACTCTGTCGCATACAACAAATGATTACGCTTGCTTGACTATCAAGTATAAGAGGCGCACTTTGTCAGTTATCGGAGAATACATCCATCCAATTGCGAAGATGGACTGCTCCCACCTTAGGTCTGTGCTTCAGGCTGCTCAGAGCCCCCACTATGTCATTGGCGATTTCAACGCTCATCATCCCCTCTGAGGTAGCACTATAACGAACTGCCGTGGCAGAGATTTGTGCGGCTTCGTGTGTAATTTTAGACTAAGGGTGCTGAACGACGGATCGCACTCTTCCATTCGGGGTACTTCCTACATGCAGCTGCCCCGACATTACATTTGTATCCAGGAGTCTTCTGCAGCTTGGTCCACGAATATAGAAACTCACGGTAGTGATCACTTGCCGACTTAAGTTCAGTTTAGGTGGTACCGCCGCTCAGCCACACGCTGCGTTCATCAGACAGACTGGCGTCTCTTCAAGTCAACTGTGAAAACTCGCTGTCAGCGCGGTACTACACCATCCGAAGTGGAAGACATCATTTCTTCGTCCCTGCATGACACAACAAGACAAGTTACCATTCCGCTGCGACGATCAGCTATCGACACACAATACGAGGCCCTTCGTGCTATCAGTCGCTGGGCAGAACGGCGATACAGAAGAATAAGATCACCGTCAGGCCTCTCAGCCTGTCATCGAGCTCAACGACACGTTCTTTAGCATCTCGACAAGCTAGACAGGCAACGATGGAGGTCGTTCTGCGGTTCTTTGGAACCAAGACTGCCTCTCTCTAAAATCAGGCGGATAGTAGGAAGTCTACAATCTTCTCCACAACAAATATGGTCATTCCGTGCGGTGGCTGTAGATGAGGGTTGGAGTGAAATAAAGGTAGCCAAGGACTACTGTAACCTTGTCGTTTCCAGTGCTCACACTGTGACCCAAACTCTTACCACCACTGTGCCCCCCATGTTTCGACGAACACCTCGAAGTGCCTTTCACAACGCAGGAACTGGACGCTGCAATTTCATATTCCCGACGTTCACCGGCACCCGGGCCGGACAGAATCACGTACGCTGCACTACGCCATCTTGATACAGAAGCACGACAGATCCTGTTATCTTGCTTCAACACCACCTGGGAGTCGGGAAATGTTCCAGATGAGTGAAAGTGCAGCCGCATAATCACACTGCTTAAACTGGGGAAGTTCCTCAATGAGCTTTCATCTTACCGGCCAATCGCCTTAAGCAGCTGCGTTGGCAAAGTCATGGAAAGGATGATATTGTCGTCATTAGAGTAGCTTTTAGAGAGCAATAATCGCTTTCCTGCGTTCATGAATGGCTTTAGGAGAGGCTGATCAGCCATTGACGGGGTCATCAACTTGGTCTCCGATGTTGAATAAGAAAGACATCGAGGCAGATTAGTGGCTGCTGTTTGTCTTGATATTAAAGGCGCCTGCAACATTGTCTTACATTATGCCATCTTTGATGCGCTTGAGGATCTAGAAATCGGTGGACGACTGTATGCATGAGTTGTGAGCTACCTTAGCGACCGTACCGTGTATATGTCAACAAGCGATGGAGATACATACCATTAGAACATTCACCGTGGTGTTATCCAAGGGAGTGTTCTCAGTCCGACACTTTTTAACATAACCTTGATTGGACTTGCTACTGAAGTTCTTTATACGATGAACGTCAGCACATCTGTGGACGATATCTGAATCTGGGCTTTTGGAGCTACGCGCCCCCAACTGCGTGCTTGACTACAACGTGCAGTGACCATCACAGCAAGGTACCTACGTCGAGAGGGTCTCGCACTTTCAACTCAAAAATGCGCAGTGGTTGCATTTAAACGAAAACAAATGACAACATACCCACTAACTGTGAATGGAACAGAAATTCGTGCTGTTGCACAACACAAATTCCTGGGTGTTATCCTCGACCGGAAATTATCATGGTGAAAACACATCACAGCCATGAAGTCAAAGCTGAAGAGTTTTGTCCACGTTCTTCGGGTCATGGTCGGAGCAAAATGGGGCCCTTCGGAGGCATCTCTCCTGCAACTGTACCAATCTTTCTTCGTAGGGTACTTAAGATACAGCATGCTCGTGCTTTCAAGCATGAAGCCCAGTTGTGCGAGCACGCTAGAAAGCATCCAAGCCCAAGGGTTGCGCACAAGTTTGGGCTTACCTTAATGCACATCAACCAAGAGAACTCTCGCCGAAGCTCGGGCTTCTCCAATCAAAGTATATGTGCTCTGCGAGCCTCTTCAAGTCCACCTTCGCATGTTGACTCGACACAGGCAACATCCCCTATCAGCGCTCTCTGCCAGCCACTGAGACTGCAGTTATTCAAGAGCTATATCGCGGCTCGAGAACATAATACAGCCAAGATTCTCTCCGCCACGTGTTCTTGCGACACCACTGTGGCTTCTGCCTAGACCACTTGTCATGCTTCAGATTCCTGGGATTATGAAGAAGTCCCTTGTATCATGGATCGGTCTAAAGCAACTTACACTGCTGCACATTTCTACTATGTGCGACGGTGTGGCGCACGAATATACTGATGGATCTATCACGTCGCGTACCTCCACCGCAATCTTTGTCATCCCGCAGATGAAGATAGCTCGACGTTTCAAGATAGATCGCATGATACCATCAACAGCCGCGGAACTTGTTGCTATTATTCGGGAGGCAATACGTTTCATGTCGACATAACCCACTCATAAGTGGACGATACTGTGCGATGCCAAAGCTGCTCTTCAAACAATCGAAGGCTTCATAATACAAGGTCCATATCACACCTTATCGATTGAAATTGCAGTTTCTGGGCAATGCTACAAAAATAAACATCAATAAACATTTCAATGGATACCTGCTAATTGTGTTATATTGGGCAATGAAGAGGCGGACACTGATGCTAAGAGAACTTTGAATAGTGCCCCGGAAGTGTGCATCGCATTTTTTCGACCAGATACTAACATCCTACTTCGACGCCTAATGCGCAACTTCATCCTAGAACACTGGCCGAAGCCAGAACACCAGCACAAGTGGCTGCACAAATGGGACCCGGAAATAAAGTTCCGTATGCCTCACAAGTTAAAGCGAAGCATCTCATGCATTATCCACCGCATTCGCCTCAGTGTGGCTTACACGAGACGTTACACCCACTTGATTGGCTGTTATAACACAGGTCTCAATTGCGGTCACTGTCGGTTGCCAGAAACGCTCGAACATATATTTTGCGACTGTCCAGCACATGCAAGCGAATGTCAGCACCTGATATCTTCGATTGGCCGATATATTAGTCGACCATTAACCGATGAGGTTGTGTTAGTGTGGTGCAGGTTTCTTGTTGCTGATTTGTTTTTCTCCCGGGCTGAGCCTCAGAGAGTTTTGTTAATAAGGACAAAGCCGTTCGGTTTCCAAGAAACACACAAAAAGTTTAATCGAAAAGTAAAAAGGCAAAGATTCCTCACAAAACAAAACACTTAATAAACAGTTGACTGGACATGACGAAACACATCTGTAAACACCCAACAAGAACGTTCAAAGTCAGTAACTAAACCTAACGTTCGAAAGGGGCTGAGTGATGGGAGTAGCGCAAGAGTATCGGTGCAGTCTCACCCACAAGTTGGTTTTCGGCGGTGATGAGAAACCGGAACGCCGTGACTCCTGCGTCAGTGCGTGGGCTGGACGAGGACGAGGGAACGCTGGCTGCTGGCGACACGTCGAAAAGCCCTACCAAATCGTGATGGTTTCGGCTTGAGGAGCGTGGACACGTCGGAGACGGGAGAACGCAGGCTGGTGGCGACGCGTCCGGGAACTAGGGTCGACCTAGTCAAGCAGCTGGGCGCACAGCTCGGGCCCGGAGCCCGACGGCTGTAGCTCGCCTGCCGGAACCAAAGTCCGCAGGCCCTGGAAAGGAGTTCAGGACCGGATGGCCACGGTCCTTTGGAGCGGGAACCCGACAGCAGGAGGCCCCGGCCGGTGGAAGTCCTGTAGGCTCGGGTCCGGAACCCAACGGCCCATCTTCAGCGCCCGGTCCGGTGACGACCTTCCGCTTGCACTGCCTGCCTCGAATTCCCCTTGCTCTGGTCTCCTCAGGCTCCTGCTTCAGCTCTGGCCCACTTGTCTCGTTCTCATTGGAGATACTGCTCTTTCGTGGTGTCAAGCCATTGGGCCTTGAAATCTCCGTGTTCGCTGCCCATTGGATGTTTTACCTTTTGTTTACTTCACGTCCTGCCACGCATCCTCGTGCTTGACGCTCTTTAACGTCGTCATTCTTGTTTAAGCAGCACCGCACGTGCACTCTGGTATTTCTCCTTTTGTTTGTTTTTTTTTTTTTTCGTGACGCGCACTTTTCGAAGGCGCGCACTTTGAACGCGCACCACACATCACATACGCCCCCCTTTTATTCAAGTTTTTTTTTTTTAGAAAAAAAACTGCCGATGAGTGCGCGTTCTGCACTACGTCACAATTAAACCACATATTTGCACCACGCAGTTCAACACATCACCGGGCTACAGTTCGCTACATCGTCCAAATGTCCACACTTAAACTTTAGATTCACCCAATTGCATTTAAAAGTTCTGAAACCCGGAATAAACCTTTTTACTACAAAATCGACTATGGACAAAGCTACTTGTGTCCGCATCTAAAAGTCGAAGTCCAGAAAGAGCTACCGGTTTTCTAACCCTACACTCAGGTTATCGCGTCCCAAACCAGACGCACTGCCCTTCTCGCACGTTTCGAAAGTAACTGTGGCAAACATGCTTTTATGCACTTTCGCTGAAACGCGTGTCTGCGCCCCCGCCGGCCACATGAACGCTTACCGGTCACAGAGGAACAGGGCGCGGTCTCGAGCCGTCGGCGTCGACACGAAACGCACTGAGACACGAATGTCCAAATGCCACAATCTCTCACACAAATGCTTTCTTTTAGTTCACCATCTAATGAACACAAGCTCGGGGTGCCCTCAGCAAGCCCAAACGCTCCGACAAGCGTGTGAGGTTCCTGGATTCTTGAGAAGGGATGCCGTTGTGCTCGGTCATTATACAGCTCATCTTGAGTGGACTTAATTATAGGTTCAAAACCAATCACGTTCTCAGGTTCAAGACCCTGTCTGGCATTCTCCATACCTACTATCGAGCCCACCTCCGATTCGATACTGTTTATTTTGAAGAGTGCTTCAGCACTCCCATCGTGTTTTCTCGGACAAATAGCAGTTACGTTATCCTGTGAACTAGAATCCCCTCTCTCTCTGAGTGAGATATACGTATGGTCTAGGACCATTGACGTGGTGCCTGCTGCTACCTCTGTCGGTACAAAACAATCAGTGGCCACTATATCAGAGCCTTCATGGCATTCGCTGCCATCTTCCCAATGACGTTCTAGCGCTCCTTCCATGGAGCTATTGAGAGGTAGCCCTACCCCTTCCCGAAATGTGCTCGGCCTTTGAGACGTTCTGATACACACCTCATTCTGAATGGAACTTCTTTGTTCCCTGCTATCGAAGCTTTGCTCCACAACATTTTCCACAGCTTCTAGGTCGCCCATATCCAGGCGCTCTTCTTCATAGGTGCTTGGCCTCTCAGAGGTCCCCAAGCAGCTAACGGAAGTAATATGTTCCCAGCCAGAGGAGCTTTCCGTCGCTTCAACAAACTCCTCATGACTCCTGCCTTCTTGGCTGTCCACCTCTCTGCCTTCCTCTATCTGAGCTTCTCGCTCCGAAGTAAGGCTGTCGCGAGGCTCGAGGCCAACCTTGCAGGAATCGACTTCCCTCCAGCAAACGCTGCTATCGGAGCAAACATTCACCGCTTGCTCGACCTTCTGCATCGCCAGCTGCCCCCTTTTCGCCATCGCAAGCTCGAGTCGCCGCTCGAAGTCCACCCTCTCTAATTGGAGCTGCTGCTTCAGTATGCGTGTCTGACGCTCTAGCAACACTTTATTTTCACGCGTTACGCGCTCTAGCTCCTCCTTCTTAGCTCTAAGCACCAATTCAAGCTTTTCCTTCGCCGCCTTTCGTTCTGCAGCCCGTTGCTCACGCTCCCTCTCCATCCGCTCCTCGTACCATACTCTAAACTCCGCTCCCGTCAGTCCCATTTTATCCGCCAACTCAATTAACTCCCACGTGTTCGTCATCGTGTTAACCGCGTCAAAAAATCTACTGGAAAAACAAACGACTTTGTCCTGTCGCTGCGGACGCCAATTTGTGATGCGGGTTCTTGTTGCTGATTTGTTTTTCTCCCGGGCTGAGCCTCAGAGAGTTTTGTTAATAAGGACAAAGCCGTTCGGTTTCCAAGAAACACACAAAAAGTTTAATCGAAAAGTAAAAAGGCAAAGATTCCTCACAAAACAAAACACTTAATAAACAGTTGACTGGACATGACGAAACACATCTGTAAACACCCAACAAGAACGTTCAAAGTCAGTAACTAAACCTAACGTTCGAAAGGGGCTGAGTGATGGGAGTAGCGCAAGAGTATCGGTGCAGTCTCACCCACAAGTTGGTTTTCGGCGGTGATGATAAACCGGAACGCCGTGACTCCTGCGTCAGTGCGTGGGCTGGACGAGGACGAGGGAACGCTGGCTGCTGGCGACACGTCGAAAAGCCCTACCAAATCGTGATGGTTTCGGCTTGAGGAGCGTGGACACGTCGGAGACGGGAGAACGCAGGCTGGTGGCGACGCGTCCGGGAACTAGGGTCGACCTAGTCAAGCAGCTGGGCGCACAGCTCGGGCCCGGAGCCCGACGGCTGTAGCTCGCCTGCCGGAACCAAAGTCCGCAGGCCCTGGAAAGGAGTTCAGGACCGGATGGCCACGGTCCTTTGGAGCGGGAACCCGACAGCAGGAGGCCCCGGCCGGTGGAAGTCCTGTAGGCTCGGGTCCGGAACCCAACGGCCCATCTTCAGCGCCCGGTCCGGTGACGACCTTCCGCTTGCACTGCCTGCCTCGAATTCCCCTTGCTCTGGTCTCCTCAGGCTCCTGCTTCAGCTCTGGCCCACTTGTCTCGTTCTCATTGGAGATACTGCTCTTTCGTGGTGTCAAGCCATTGGGCCTTGAAATCTCCGTGTTCGCTGCCCATTGGATGTTTTACCTTTTGTTTACTTCACGTCCTGCCACGCATCCTCGTGCTTGACGCTCTTTAACGTCGTCATTCTTGTTTAAGCAGCACCGCACGTGCACTCTGGTATTTCTCCTTTTGTTTTTTTTTTTTTTTTTCGTGACGCGCACTTTTCGAAGGCGCGCACTTTGAACGCGCACCACACATCACAGTTAGGTCCTTGGCCTGACGCCAGCAGCACACATGTGGTTATACGAGCCGTCATCGCTTTTTTAGAAGCCATTGAACTGGATGCACGTCTGTAAAGTTACCCAGCCTAATAAGAACATATCATCTCTCTACCTTTCAATCGTCATTCATCACACTTTCACTTCCTAGTCACCCTTCTCCAGTGTAGAGTAGCAGGCCAGAGCAAACTGTAGCTCAGGCCAACCTCTCTAAATTTCTGTAAATAAATTCTCTCTCTCTCTCTTGAATGGAGGCGAATATGTTGTAGGCCGGTGCGTTCATATTTGGGTGCACGTTAAAGAACCCTGGGTGATCGAAATTCCTGGAGCTCTTCACTGCGGCGTCTGTAATTATTATATGGTGGTTGTAGAAGCTTAAACTCCACATATTAATCGCTGAAGTTATCATTGTATAAGCAGCACACGTGTTGGACAAAAATTCAGGCTTCGCTCATAGCTGTAATTATGTGGAATGCGCACAAAATAATGTTTTGCGAAAAAAAGAAACGAAGAATTTCACGGAAATGGGTCATTGACCACAAATAACCTAAAAGGCACGAGTTGATTTTGTAACGCAGATAAATTCTTGCTACAGTCACTATGAACCGTGATTAAAACGCAAGCAGTGCTGTACGTGGTCAGTTTGCTGCCGCTTGATCAGAGAGAAATACGGTGAAGCTATTTGCCACTCGTGCACTACAACCTTGCTTTCGATCGCGTACTCCGCTGTTCGCGCTACATATGACGCTCATAGCAGAGCTAACAAATTAGCCGACTTCCCCGAATTGTCATCTCGTCGCTACAAGATTGAATATTAATTGGTTAAGTGATAAATGATCGCATCATGCTCTTTATTCGAATAGGACTGCGGAATATATATATATATATATATATATATATATATATATATATATATATATATATATATATATATATATATATATATATATAACTCCTACTTCTAAAGTCACATATATAAACCCAAAAAAGTGGATGGAGGGAAGGCCGCTGTGGTAGCTCAGTGAATAGAGCACCGCACGCGTTATTAGAAGGTCGTAGGTTTGATTCCTGCTCACGGCTGGTTATTTTTTCACCAACTTTTCTTGCTTATTTACACTCCATTGGTTTTAATAACTTCCCCTGTACATTCCTTGGCATTACTATCTGTTAGATCGCATTATTGTTGTGTCAAAACACGGAAAAACGAGCCCTTAGGTATACACTTGTTTCCGTTATATATATATATATATATATATATATATATATATATATATATATATATATATATATATATATATAAAAGAAGCGTATACTTAAAGGCTCGTTTTTCCGTGTTTTGACACATATTTAATAACATCTAACAGAAAGTTATGTTCAGGAGTGTCTACGGGAAGTTATTAGAACCAATTGTAATGTAAATGTGAAGGAAAAAAGGTGGGTGAAAAGATAACTTGCCGTGAGCAGGAACCAAACCTGCGACCTTCGAATGACGCGTTCCATGCTCTATTACTGAGCTACCGCGGTGGCTATCCGCCCAGCCACTCTACTGGGTTTATATTTGAATTTAAACGTGGAAGTGTCGGTAAGCGGCATTTGTACCATGGTGGCGAGTGTGGCACGCACTTCATGAGCTCTTGCGGTCACGTAGCATGTGAACTCATTACGAGCTGGCAGCTGATCACTAGTCCCTTGTATACAACCTAACGGCACCAAGTATGCCAATACGAGACCCACGTAATGAATAAAAGAAAGCTGCGTATAGTTAAGGGCTCCTTTTTCTGTGTTTTGACACAATGTTATTGAGATCTAACTGACAATTACGCCAAGAAATGTATAGGGGAAGGTATTAGACTCAATTGTTATGTAACTGTAAAGAAACTCTCAGGTTTAGATTCACATATAAACCTAATAAAGTGGCTTGAGAGATAGCCGGAGTGGTAGCTCAGTGGTAGAGCATCGAACGCAGTGTTTGAAGGTCGCAGGTTTGGTTCCTGCTCATGACAAGTTATCTTTTCACCCACTTTTTTTTCTTTACATTTCCATAACAATTGGGTCTAACAACTTCTCCTATACATTCTTTAGCATAATTATATGTTATATCTGATATATCATATATGTATATATATATATTTATATATATATACATATATATATATATATACATATATATAGGTATGGGATATGGCACAACGGGAGCGTTGTCAACAAGGATAAATATATTTATTTCCCAACAGTTTCGGGAGGGGTCCTCTCTTCGTCAGGGGATGAGTTATACTAACATAAACTTCCAAACTTCGTTGCTGCCGCGTCCCTCTCGCCTTGAAAAATGTTTGTGAGAATGAGAGAGAACTAAAAAAAAGAAAGAAAGAAAAAAAACAAAAAGAGAAGAAAGAAGACGAAAAAAAGAAAAAGAGAAAAAAGTAAAAAAGAGGGAGAACCACTGTCAACACTGAGAACGAAACCAAATGTCCGTGTACGTCCACATCCGGTTCTTATCACGTGCTGGTCAGTTCTCGACGTGTGTCGGGCCACCCAAGATTGCCGCCGCGGTGGCGGGAGGGATCTGTGACGGCGTGCGTAAGGAAAGGGTTTCCCCTTAATGGGTCGGTCCTCCCTTCATCAGGAGATGAAAGGAGGACCTCTCCCGAAAGCGTTGGGAAACAAATATACCCATCGACAATGCTCATGCTGTGCCATATCCCATACCTTCACTATATATATATATAGGTATGGGATATGGCACAACGGGAGCGTTGTCAACAAGGACAAATATATCCCCTGATGAAGGGAGGACTTCTCCCGAAACTGTTGGGAAATAGATATATTTGTCCTCTTTGACAACGCTCCCGTCGTGCCATATCCCATACCTATATGTATGTATATATATATATATATATATATATATATATATATATATATGTATATATATATATATATATATCGTTGTCGGCGAGGATGGGTATATTTGTTTCCCAACGGTTTCGGGAGGGGTCCTCCTTTCATCCCCTGATGAAGGGAGGACCGACCCTTTAAGGGGAAACCCTTTCCTTACGCACGCCGTCACAGATCCCTCCCGCCACCGCGGCGGCAATCTTGGGTGGCCCGACACACGTCGAGAACTGACCAGCACGTGATAAGAACCGGATGTGGACGTACACGGACATTTGGTTTCGTTCTCAGTGTTGACAGTGGTTCTCCCTCTTTTTTACTTTTTTTTTCTCTTTTTCTTTTTTTTCGTCTTCTTTCTTCTCTTTTTGTTCTTTTTTTCTTTCTTTCTTTTTTTTAGTTCTCTCTCATTCTCACAAACATTTTTCAAGGCGAGAGGGACGCGGGAGCAACGAAGTTTGGAAGTTTATGTTAGTATAACTCATCCCTTGACGAAGGGAGTACCCCTCCCGAAACTGTTGGGAAATAAATATATTTATCCTTGTCGACAACGCTCCCGTTGTGCCATATCCCATACCTTCACGAAGACTAACTGGCTCATTGAATTATTACTCCCACTATATATATATATATATATGTATGCAGGCATGGTGGTTGAGTGGCTGTAGCGTTGCATATAGTCCAGTAGATCCACCAGGAGCGGTCACAACGTGTTTATTTCGACGTTTCGGCCTAGAGTCTGGCCTTCAGCTTGATGAAGGCCAGACTCTAGGCCGAAACGTCAAAATAAACACGTTGTGACCGCTCCTGGAGGATGTACTAGGCTATATATATATATATATATATATTCAGCAGGAAGTTCAAGGGGTCTGGTACGTATAAAGAACACAAGCGAGTACACGTACGAAAGAGCAATACTTTTATGCCAACGTTTCAGCCGTGGCACGGCCTTCGTCAGGGACGAAGGCCGTGCCACGGCTGAAACGTTGGCATAAAAGTATTGCTCTTTCGTACGTGTACTCGCTTGTGTTCTTTATATATATATATATATATATATGGGTGTGTGTGTGTGTTTGTTGCACACACGCCTGTTGCTTCCTGCTGTCTTTCTTTTACGCTGCTGGCCTATCGCAAGTGTACATAATGCATTACGCAAACCAGGCCAGAGTGACAGCATTCAAGAATATTTCATGATCTTCTAATTGCCCGGAGCACTCAAACGCGAAGAGCAGATTTCATTGTCAATCAAATGAGGCCACCCATGATAACGCTCGTTTGTTCGCTACAACATGCGTAAAAGGTAACAAGCCTTGCCATGGATGAGAGTATTGATGGCCTGCAAGCTGCCATAAGTATTTGTTGTGGTCATCTGACTTTCAGTTTCCCGGCCACAAGTTCAACCTATCAAGTTTCTTCTCAGAGATGCCGATGCTAGATTTCGTAAACGACCTTGTGACACCAATAAAACTTCCTAATATGACAAATTTGTATTGATTCGCCTAATATGATTACGCTAAACTTTGTGCGATCAACAGCTACGAGAGAACCCTGTTTATCCTAATACAAGTAAACGATATCTTTATCCTAATATAGGGGGTAACTTGTAGTTTTTTTGTTAAATTTGCTTTATCTCGAATGATTGTAATGTATAGCGCAATATCTTTTGTTACTTTTTTCTTTCCAGCATTCGGTCTAGACCCTCGGTTCCCCTTTTTGTGCACGTTCAGCATCTTTCGCTACAAGAAAGGTGTACCGCTCCCAGACGATGGACTGTGTCACGCCATAATTTTAGACTCCATGTACAGAAACGGCCAATATGAGTTCTTCACGAGTAAAGATTTGAGCACCTGGGATCAACACGTTAAAGATTTTATCGCCAAGATAGACACCGTCTACAACATCACGAAGGTTGCCTTAGGTTTCGATGGCTAGTAAGTATACATGTGTTATTTATCTTACCTACATAGGTTAGCACACATGCCTTAGTTCTTGGCTGTGTTGTGTCGTACAGTACGACAGAAATATGAATGAAGAGATAGCGAAACTTCCTAATAATAATTGCAATAAAACGGAAAGCGTGGGTGGAAATACAAGTCCGGGGTTCCTAGAATAATTTCGGTGATGTCAAGTCCGCTCGACAATGTCTCAAGGGGCCTCAAAAGGTCCGTCGCGTATGGCATTGTCACACAGCGGTTTTTTCTATAGCGGCTAGAGGTGAGCCAGCAAGGGTGGAAAGAGGTTTGTGGAGCACTTGAGCGTAACTCAGAACACTAATGTGACCTGCCACAGCCCGCAAAATTGTCTGCCTAACACTGCGAATAGAAGTTGTTCAGAGATGCAAGATATCGAGATGCCTGTGTTTGCAACAGACGTAGTGCCACTGCTTCCTCTCGCGAGAAAGATGGTAGCGGTGCATGGTAAATACTGTGAAGATTCTTGTAGTGACGGATAATGTCTCCGTAACGCAGCAAGAAATTCTGAACTGGCTGCCTCACCACGCCCCCAGCCCGGAAGAAAACTTTGCGAGCAACCACATGTGTGCCTTAATTACGTGAGAGCGAGGTATGGCCTGGGTTCCCGAGTACGAGAATGTGGAGAGATTTGCTGAAGAATTATGTGGGATTCGTTGGTGAATTAGTTGTGCTGCTCTCGGGAAGCCATGCCCTCATAGAAACGCCCAACATACTTGTTGTGAGTCCGTCGGCATATACACATCGTATCGAACGTGAATGGCTGTCGAGTTGCGAGAGTAACGCCTAGAATTTTTACGTAAGCGACCGTAGAAGACTGTCTACTTGGGCTGCTTGGTACTGAATTAGTGAAATAAATATACTTTCTTGATGCACGCCCTGCCACGGTGGTCTTGTGGGTAAGGTACTCGGGCTGCTGACCCAGAGATTGTGCGATTCAATCGCAGCTGCGGCAGCTGTATTTTCAATGGAGGCGAAAATGATGTAGGCCTGTGTGCTAAGATTTGGGTGCACGTTAAAAAACCCCAGGTGGTCAAAATTTGCGGAGTCCTTCACTAAGGCATCTTTCATAATCATATGATGGTTCTGAGACTTTAAAACCAACATACCTTATTGCGCAGAAAACGTTTCAGAAAGAAGACGGATAGTGCGCTCTATCCTATCTGTCTTCTCTCTGAAACGTTCTCTGCACACTAAGGAAGGTATTTCGTTTTAACTAGATGTTAGAACGGCGCATTCAGCGTCCTCCAGAGATTAGGTGCCGTCTAACACTACCGAGGTGTAACCTTCTAAGTTAGGGGCTCTGTTTATGGCACTGGAAATCTACTAATACGTGGTAGCATGCTTGCCTTCTTCTTTTTTGGTGCCTGCTGTTGCTCTCATTTGTCATCCTCGACTTTTTTTTCGTGTGTCTGAACTATCACAAGTACGCGCAAAAACGAGCTACTGGCAGCATGCTGATGAACACTTCTCTCCACCTCTGGTGCCTCATTACGCCGTAGTTGGTACTTCTGCTACCGTTAAGCGTTCTTACGCTTGTCACTTGCTCCTGGCGTTGATACCGCTGGAACTGTGAGAAATCATTTTATAGTGTGAGCTACACTGCAGCGTTGCCAGGTCAAACGAGGTGGCATACCCAAAAGCCTTAGCAATAGAATCTCAAGTCCAGCCAAAGAGAAAAAAATGAAGATAATATGGCCAAATATAGCCATGTTTATTTGCAGTTTTAATTCTAGGTAATTACTCGTGTTAAAGACCATGAAGCTGTCACAATTCAGACGCTTCCAGGAGCAGCCATACTTGTTAAATAAAAAGTCATAGCTTGGCCGCTAAGATGAAGTAACCAATGCGGCAGCAATAAATGGGACGGTCACGCTCACAGGCAAGGAGATCAAAACACGCCCCACGTTTTTGACGCAAAAATGACGCACGAAAAGCACTCACAGGTATAGATAAATGCGAATAAGCTTATCAGTTGTTACTTCACTGCGTTTGAAAAGTACGCCCTTTTCGCAAACGGATACTGTTCAATGATTACAGTGAACTACCTTTGTGCGCCCTCAAACTACAACCGAATCGTTCCGCTGAACGTCCAACACCAGCGGTAAGTGGTATATAAAAATACCTTGCCCTTTGTCTTCTCCTTCATGGCTCAATGGTCAAAGCCTCGCACGCATACCTCAGTGCTGCCACGTTGGATTCCGTGCGCCGGAGTCTTCTTCTGAATTAGTTTTCTTATATTTCAATTTTCACACACACCCACACATACACACACATTATATATATATATATATATATATATATATATATATATATATATATATATATATATATATATATATATATATATATATGTAAGGCCTGGGGTGCGGGCTTACCGGCAAACACCACCGAGAACGCACTCCCTCACCAGAGAAGGATTGGCCACCCTGGTGCAGTATCTGGCCACTACCGCCCACATGCTCACGTCAAATAACTCACGGCCCTCAGTCCCCAGCAGCTGCAAAGCAACTGACCACGGCGGCGGTCAGATCTGCAACGCAGCAGAGGGTGCTAAGAATCTCTGGATCCGGACAGGCCGCCATTGGAACCTGAACTTGGCAACATTTAACGCCAGAACCTTATCTAGTGAGGGAAGTCTAGCTGTACTATTCAAGGAGCTAGAGGGCGTGAAATGGGATATAATAGGGCTCAGTGAGGTTAGGAGGACAGATGAGGCCTATACTGTGCTACAGAATGGACACGTCCTTTGCTATCGGGGCTTGGCAGACAGAAGAGAACTGGGATTGGGGCTCCTAATTCACAAAAACATAGCTGTTACGCAAGAAGCCAATCAATCAGCTAGCACTGAGAGGGAAAGTACAGGAATTCAGAGTGTCGCTGCCGAACAGGTACTCGGCTCTTGGTGAGGAAACCAACCTTAGCGTAGATACAATGAATGATAATCTGACGAGTATCATTACGGAGTGTGCAGTGGAAATTGGAGGCAGGGTAGTTAGACAGGACACTGGCAAGCTTTCCCAGGAAACGAGGAACCTAATTAAGAAGCGTCAAATCATAAAAGTGTCAAGTACAACAGGCAAAGTAGAACTGGCAGAGCTTTCGAAGTTCATTAATAGACGTAAGGTATGCGATGTAAGAAGAAATAACATGGAGAGAATCGAACACGCTCTGAAAAACGGAGGAAGTGTCAAAGCAACGAAGAGGAAACTTGGGATAGGCAAAAGTCGGATGTATGCACTAAGGGACAAAGAAGGCAAAATAACTACCAATATGGATAGGATAGTTAAAATAGCGAAGGAGTTTTACAAAGATCTGTACAGTAGCCGAGACAACCACGACCTTAATACTATAAGAACTAGCAGTAACCCAGATTACACCCCACCAGTAATAATAGAAGAAGTCAGAAAAGCTTTGGAGAGAATGCAAAGGGGCAAAGCTGCTGGTGAGGATCAGGTAACATCAGATCTGCTGAAAGATGGAGGACAGATTGTGTTAGAAAAACTAGCCACACTGTTTACGAGGTGTCTCCTGACGGGAAGAGTACCAGAGTCTTGGAAGAACGCTAACATCATCTTAATACATAAGAAAGGAGATGACAAGGACTTGAAGAATTACAGGCCAATCAGCTTGCTCTCTGTAGTATACAAGCTATTTACAAAGGTAATTGCTAACAGAGTAAAGAAAACGTTAGAATTCAATCAACCAAAGGAACAAGCAGGATTTCGAACAGGCTACTCAACAATTGACCACATTCATACTATCAATCAGGTAATAGAGAAATGCTCAGAATATAACCAACCACTATACATAGCCTTCATAGATTACGAGAAGGCGTTTGATTCAGTAGAAATATCAGCCGTCATGCAAACACTGCGGAATCAGGGCGTAGATGAAGTATATATAAACATTCTGGAAGAAATCTACAGGGGATCAACTGCTACCATAGTGCTTCATAAAGAAAGCAACAGAATACCAATCAAGAAGGGTGTAAGGCAGGGGGACACAATTTCCCCAATGCTATTCACCGCGTGCTTACAGGAGGTTTTCAGAAGCCTAGAATGGGAACACTCAGGGATAAGAGTCAATGGAGATTACCTTACTAACCTGCGCTTCGCCGATGACGTTGCATTGCTGAGTAACTCGGGGGACGAATTGCAACTCATGATTACGGAGTTATACAAGGAGAGCAGAAAGGTGGGTCTTGAAATTAATCTGCAGGAAACGAAAGTAATGTACAACAACCTCGGCAAGGAGCAGCGCTTCAAGATAGGTAATAGTGCACTTGAAGTTGTAAAAGACTATGTCTACTTAGGGCAGGTAATAACCGCAGAGCCGAACCACGAGATTGAAGTAACTAGAAGAATAAGAATGGGGTGGAGCACATTGGGCAAGCACTCTCAAATTATGACAGGTAGATTGCCACTATCCCTCAAGAGGAAGGTATATAACAGCTGTATCTTGCCGGTACTTAGCTATGGAGCAGAAACCTGGAGACTTACAAAGAGGGTTCAGCCTAAATTGAGGACTACGCAGCGAGCAATGGAAAGAAAAATGGTAGGTGTACTCTTAAGAGACAAGAAGAGAGCAGAGTGGATTAGGAAACAAACGGGGGTTAAGAATATCATAGCTGAAATCGAGAAGAAGAAATGGACATGGGCAGGGCATGTAGCGCGTAGACAGGATAACCGCTGGTCATTAAGCGTAACTGACTGGATTCCCAGAGAAGGGAAGCTGGTTAGGGGGAGACAGAAGATTAGGTGGGCAGATGAGATTAAGAAGTTTGCGGGTATAAATTGGCAGCAGCAAGCACAGGACCGGGTTAACTGGCGGAATATGGGAGAGGCCTTTGTCCTGCAGTAGACGTAGTCAGGCTGATGATGATGATGATGATGATATATATATTGTGAAGAGCGAGACAGTGAACAAAAGACAACCCCCTATCCTGGGCCAGCTGTTCTTATTCTATCTTCATCTTCCTCTACCTTCCCTAGCTACCCACGCGCCGAAGCGCCAGCGTCTTTCTTGGTCATGACACTCAGCCATGACTACGCGCGCGCGGAGCTGGCGGGAAAGTTTCTGGTGGACGGCACTGGCTGCCTCGAGCTCATCGCTTTTTTGCACGCCATCATGTCTTTTGAAAAAAAGTGCTGTGGACTCAGGTGGCCAGCGCTGGCTGCCCCGTTGCGGCCGATGCTCTTGGCGGCGCTTTGGTCCCCGTATCTGCCAAAGGTAGATCTGGCGGTCGATATAGTGGCTGCATCTCGGAGGTCGGCCTTGGCCACGCTGAAACTGCGTGCCAGAGTCTTTCACAAGTTTTTCGGGAGGTTGAGACTGGCTGCTGTCTGCATCTTGAGTGCCAACTTTCTCCTCATGATCTTGGTCATTAACACCAGCAGTGGTTACCTTGGGCTCTACCGGTGCCATCACCGTAGGCGGTTCAAGCATAGGCGATGCTGGTGTCTCCACTTGCCTCTGTAAAAGTGATATTGGGGCTGGCTTCTCTAACTGAGCCGTATGAGGACTGGTATCAGCCTCTTCCACTGACATGATGACATCGCGTACCAGCGCGGGTACTGAGAGCAGCAGTGGCGTGTCGCACCTGCGTCTGACGTCATTGATAGGACAGGCGGAGAAGCTTTCTGCCGCGCGGCTGGAGGTCTCCGAGTAACATTCGAGGTGTTGCTCCACTTCAGCTCGGTGTGCTAATGGGGTTGCGTCTGTGAAGGGCAATACAGCACAGTGGAGATGATTCTCTGCGGCTGTTTCGTTGGAGCAACGCCCGTCAAGAGGTCCGACTTCGGTAGCGGCCTCTGGCCGCAGTGAACTTGCTTCGGGTAGCGGCCTCTGCCCGCAGTGAACTTGCTTCGGGAACTTCTCTTGTGGTGAGCTTCAGCGTACAGCTGCAGCCTCGAGGTGGAAAGCCTCTGGAGCTTGCTCCTCGCTACCGGCAGGGTTGGACGGGGTGGTGGTGGAGAGGTGGTAAGGATTACGACCGAAAGTAGCTATGAGCTTGCAGCTCCACTCCGCCCATGACTTCTGCTTTCAGCCTTCATAACGGTGCCACGACAATGCACCTTCCCGAAGACGGTCTAGAGCCACGGTCCATTTCTGAAATTCCGTCCAGGCATCGCGCATTGCTATCGCGTTGACGGTTGCCACCCAGCTGTCGGCGTCGTTTCGGACCCTGTGGAATTCCGGTAGTTTGCAGACGGCTGGTGATTGTGAGGTGGCAGGTGGCAACGCAGAGATCACCGACGCAAAGCAGTCGAGCTGGTGTGAGAGGTTGATCAGAGAAAACCGAAGCTCCCTGTGTTGCTCCGGTGTGCTTGCCTCAAGGTCGTATGATGCAGCTACATCCAACACTTCGTTAATGTCACACAATGCTGGCAACATTGTAGAAGCTCGCTCGGCGATCAACGCTGTCAGTTTGTTAGTCTCGGCGCGGAGCAGTGCGATGGTACGCCGCAGCTCCACGGCACTGTCGCACGAGACTTTTTAACTACTTTGGTTCGCGTCCGTTAAGTACGTGGTTCTAGTAGTACTCACGGTGGTGACACGCACGTCCAAGGAACCATGAACAGCGTTTCTTGGCGGCTCATGTGTTGGAAGAGTACCGGACAGGGAATGCAGGCCGCGGGAAGCTTGAACAGCATTCCCAAAGGACAGGAGCCCGTGCGGATTACGGCCGCGAAGTGGTAGCATGGTGTCCAATGCGTGAAGCCCTGGTACCACAGAAAAGGCATGGAGACCGTCCCCTGATAGTCCGATAGGCAGCTGAAGCGGCGGCTGGGTTGTTGACTCCTTGCCAAAGAAGCGTGAACGGCGTTCCTGGATGGAGAAGCCCACACTGCCGACGAACTGCGAAGACACGTACTGCTGGCTTCCTGCAGAGGGTTCACTTGTCGGCTTGCGCTGACGGCAGAATCCATAGCCAAGGACGCGTGGACGACGTCCCTTGTGAAATGGTACCAGTAACTTGTACTGCAGCCGCTGAGGAGGCCTTGACGCCGTCCCCGAACGGTGGTGTCAGTGGCGGCAGGAGAACCGTTGCCGAAGAGGCCTTGACGCCATGCTCAAGCGGCGCTTATCACGGCTGTCCTGGATGACGAAGCCAGGACGTAAGACTTCTTCTTTAACTTCGCCATTGTGATGAGCGAGAAAGAGAACAAGAGACAACACCCGATCCTAGGCCAGCTGTTCTTATTCTGCCTTCATTTTCCTCTACCTTCCCTTAGCTGCCCACGCGCCGAAGCGCCAGCGTCTTTCTTGGTCATGACAATATATATATATATCCGTTGAGGAGAAGACGCACGTACGAAGTGATTTTATTGACGTTACAGCCGTGGGTCTGGTCTTCATGAGGCCGGACCCACGGCCGAAACGTCAATAAAATCACTTCGTACATGCGTCTTCTCCTCTACGGATAATCTTACCCGCACCCAGCATCACTTTTGTTTTATATATATATATATATATATATATATTTATATATATATATTTATATATTCATATTGTAGTGAAGAGGAATGCCCACTACTGCAGCCACATCGACCCGTTGGCGCGAGGGGCGAGCTAAGGCTGCCTCGTTGCTGCTGCTACGCTGCCTGTATAGTCGTCCAGCTCTTATTGCTTCTTTACCGAGGCTGCTACCGCTTTTGGCCTTGCATATATCTTATACTTTGGGGGAGAGTGCAGCGGTTTTCCCCAGTCCTGTAACTGTGCAGCCGAAAGCTACCATCCATCATGCCTGACGACGCTGTCTTCACACCTCCACCGGCTTCGCCACGCAGGAGCTGTCACAGTGCCCAGCTCTTGCGTGAACCCGACATCTCCAGCGGCACCGGTGAGAAAGACGTTGAGAATTGGCTGGAATCTTATGAACGAGCCAGCGCTACTAACAAATCGGACGATCCTACGAAGCTTGGTGCCGTTATGTTTTATTTATGGGATGTTGCCAAGCTGTGGTGCAGAAACCATGAGGCGGATATCCCCACTTGGAGGACCTTCACAACCTGCATCGCAGATGTTTTTGGACGCCCTGGTGTGCGCAAACTTCGCGCAAAACAACGCCTGCAAAGCCGTTCCCAACAAACTGGTGAGACATTCAACAGCTACATCGAGGATATCCTCGACCTCTGCCGGCGTGTCAAGCCGACGATGGCGGAAAATGACAAGGTGCGACATAATATAAAAGGCACTTCCGACGATGCCTTTCAAATGCTGCTCTCGAAAAATCCTGTCACTGTCTTTGTGCTCATCGATTTGTGTCAGAGTTTTGACGTGCTCCGACGACTGCGTCTTCTCACACGACGCCCTAACGTCCCAGATGACACCCTCTGAAGCCTGACCACCACCTCTGACCTTCAGTCGCTGCTATCGCAGATCAAGCAGTTTGTTGTGCTGAGGTCATTCGTCAGCTGTAGCTGTTATGAACAACTGGCCAACCACCGTCACCTGTGCCAGCAAACAATCACTAGGTTATCCTGGAGCAAGTTTGCGTGGCTCTACCATCTGCCCAACACACTTCACTGTAGCCAAGCCCTGCTGCCTGTGCCGAGGTAATTGCACCTCTAAGCTATGCTTCAGTGGCCACTAGACCATCTCTACAGACTTTTACGTCACTACTATCAGCCGTGCCACTGCAACCCACTCCTCGGTTCGCTCAGCCAAGGACCGTGCAAGTAGTCGACAATAGCATACATTCGACAATAGCCCAATATGCTTTGCCTAGGGGCTACCTGGCCACATAGCACAAAACTGCCTTCGGCACGTCCCTGTCTACCACAAAAGCTACCACCATAGCTTCGAACCTGCCCCTTGTGTGCCACGGCGCCCTTCCTTCACAGGCTCTCAGTCGTCCCACGATCAGATGTCATCGTACGCTGACCACCGCCCCCCCCCCCTGTTAAACACCGCTAGCCATCGCCTCGACGCCGCTCGCCATCGCCGATGCATCGTTGTTCTGCATCGCCAGAGCGTGAAAACTAATTACCGCAGTTCCTGAGGCAAGAACTGCGTCGCCCGAGAAAAGACCAAAGCCTCTGACTTCACTAACGAATGTTCTGGACGTATAGGTGGACGGCGTCGCTGCATTCACTCTCGTCCACACTGGTGCCTTTGTTTTAGTGATCAGTGCAGACTTGGCTTATTGCTCAGAAACGTTATGACGCCACTATCAGGTATATCGCTTCGTAGAGCAAGCGCAGAGCACGTCACGCCGGCCGCTGCCTGTACTGCTCGCATCGCGATTGAGGCCTCATCTAGGTAGTCGAATTGCCAGTGTTGGATTCCTGCTCCCATGACCACATTTTGGGTTTGGACTTTCTCTCGGCTAATAAGGCCGTCTTCGACTGCTCTCACGCTGAGGTGGCATTTGAAGTGTTTGGCGACGCTCCAGTATATGATGCTCTTGAAACCGGAGACAAAATATTTGTTGCTGAAGACGTCAGCATACCGCTGAACTCTTTTGCCCTTACCATGGTGTCTTGCAACTCGCTCGCCGAGTCGAGTGCCCTTTTCGCGTCATCTGCCCTTTCATTCGTAGCAAGTGTTCACCGCTACCTTATGCCCTTCTAGAATAATATTACGGCGTCAGAAGACTGCTGATCTCGGGCCTCTTGTCATATTCTGTAACACTACTTCGGGGTGAGTGCGTCGGGCGTGTTTGGAGTCTTGACCCTTCTGCAATTATCGACATGCCGACTAATCCTTCCGCCGGACACGAAGTCGCAGGAGAGACCTGTGCCTCTTCGCTGCAGACAACTAGGCCTGACATACTGAGCAGCTCCATCGCACACACGTTAACCATTTCGCAATGTGCTCAGCTTCGACGACTGCTGGACAAGTTCTGTTCATCCTCTGAATGCCAGTATACTCCCCTCGGCCGCACGTCAGCTGTGTGTCACCACATTGACATGGGCACCAATGCGCCATTGCGTCAAATACCCTATCGCGTGTCCACAGCCGAGTTCCAGGTTATCAATGACCAAGTAGCTGACATGTTCAAGCGTGGCGTCATCCAGCCTTCGAATAGCCCCTGGGCATCTACAGTCGCTCTCGTTAGGAAGAAGGACAGATCAATTCGCTTCTGTTTTGACTACCGTCGTCTTAACAACATAACTACAAAGGATGTTTACACCTTAGCAAGAATCGATGATGCCCTTGACTGCCTCCAAGATGTGGACTTTCTCTTTTCTATGAACTTACAGAGTGGCTAATAGCAAGTCTCTCTGGCACCTGAAGATCAGTCTAAAACGGCTTTTGTCCCACCTGATGGCCTTTACGACTTCTGTGTCATGCCTTATGGTTTCTGCAATGTGCCCGCAACATTAGAGCAGATGATGGATAATCTTTCGCTTGGCGTGAAGTGGAAAAGATGCTTGTGCTACTTGGATGACGTGGTCATATTTTCACCATATTTTCCAACGCATCTCCGCAGACTAGATGAAGTACTACAGTGCCTAATTGACGCTCGCTTTCAGCTCAAGAGAAATAACGCTTGAGCGCAAGTCAGCTCACCATACTCGGCCACGTTGTAAATAAAAAGGGTATTCTTCCTGACACCGCCAAGCTTCGGGCAGTTGCATAGTTCCCTAAGCCTGCATCTCTGAAGGATCTGCGCAGCTTTCTTGGCCTCTTCTCGTATTTCCGCTGCTTTATTCAGAATTCATCGATGATCATCACCACCTTTACTGACCTTATACGCAGTGACTAATGAAGTTACGCTTAGTCACCAGCATGTGACGATGGTTTCGAAAAGTTGCGCCGCCTGTTAACCTCGCTGCCAATCTTGCGTCACTTCGACCTGGCTGCTCCGACAAGGTACATGCCGATGCCAACGGTGTTGGACTCGGCGCCATGTTCGCGTGACGCAAATCGGGATTCCAGGAGTGCATAGTCGCATACGCAAGCAGTACCCTCACCAAAGCGAAGAAGAAGTATTCTGTGACAGAGGAGTGTGTGGCAGTTATATTGGCTTTAAATAAATTTAGACCATACCTATATGATCACCCCTTCGGCGTAGTCACCGATAACCATGCGCTTTGTTGGTTATCCACATTGAAAGGCCCCCCCGGCCGTTTATCTCGCTGGTCTTTGCGGTTGCAAGAGTTTGACAAGCGCGTCATCTACAGGGCTGGCCCACGTCACACTGATGCCGAAGCCCTGCCACGTTCCCCTGTGTCCTGCGAAAGCTCTGCATTGATATCTGCCGCGGACGAAATGGTTGCGTTTCCAGTAAATTGCGACATGGCGTCTGAGCAACGTAAGGATGATTGGATCAGCACTCTTCTGTGATTCCGTTCAGACCCGTCAACTTCTCCACCTTATCGAACGTGGCGACGTCAAGCGGCTCATTTTGAGGTCCGCGATGGCCTTCTTTATTGCAGGAGTCCGACGGCCGAAAGTGGTTACTCGTTATACCTCACCAACTTCGTGCTGCATTATGTCCAGCTTTTTCTTAGTGCGCACTTGTGGGCGTCTTCCAAACATACGCTCGGCTTTCCTTCCGTTTTTATTGGCGAGACATTTACACCTTTGTGAGCAAAATACATTCAGTCTTGCCCGCTGTGCCAACGAGGCAAAGCTCTCCCTCATCACACGTCCGGTCCAATCCAGTCATTCCCTTGCCCAACCAGGCCTTTCGACCGCGTTGGAATCGATCTGTATGGGCCTCTTCCATTCACAGCTTCCGGAAACCGTTGGATTGTTGTCGCTGTCGCCTACTTGACGCGATACGCAGAAACAGCCACTTTGCCTGCTGCCACAGCACGCGACGTATCATCTTTTCTCCTGCAGAACGTTATTCTCCATCACGGTGCACCGCGTGAACTTTTCAGCGACAGAGGACGTGTGTTCCTCTCTGAAGTCATCAACGCACTCCTAGCCGTATGCCGTATCATTCACCGGGCGACCACCGCCTACAATCCGCAGACGAATAGATTTACGGAAAGGTTCAAGCGTACCTTAGAGGACATGATATCCAAGTATGCTGCCTCGGACCACTCCGATTGGGACCTCATTCTGCCTTCTTTGACGAACGCATATAACACTGCTCTACAGGCTACGGGCTTTTAGCCATTTTTACTGTTATATGGCCGAGACACTTCCACCACACTAGATACCAATCTACCCTACCACCCAGACTACTCCGAGTCTACGCCTATCTTTGAAGGTGCGCGCCGTGCCGAGGAATGCCACAAGCTCGCCCAGTCGTTTCCATTATAGATCAATGAAGACAAAAATGTCGACGTGACGATAACGAGCTGTACCCTAACTTCGTTCTGGAACCTCTTCTGTGGCTTTGGGTTCCCGCTGTCCCTACAAGCCTTTCCTCGAAACTTGTTTTAAAACACCAGGGAACCCACCGTGTTGTCTCGCAGACTTCACCTGTTAACTAGATCTTTGAATCCGTTACGCCATCCACAGACCAGTGCTTTCGGGGTCGTGAAAGCGTTGACGTAGAGCAATTGAAACCTTATTACGATCCGTTCACACTCTGTTCTCCGCGATTCGCCAAGATGGCTCCTTTTTTGACCTTGCATTTCCACGATATATATATCTATGAATATATATATCTATCTATATATATATATATATATATATATATATATATATATATATATATATATATATATATATATATATATATAAATATATATATATATATATATATATATATATATATATATATATATATATATATATATATATATATATATATATATATATATATATATATATATATATATATATATATATATATATATATATATATATATATGGTAGGGTGAAATTCAATGGATCCGGTGGAAAATGCGGTAGAAAAAAAGGTCGACAAACGTGCGAAAAAACACTAGTTTTACTAACGTTTCGGCAGGTGGGCCTGCCTTCGTCGTAGTGAATGGTGGGCCTGCCTTCGTCACTCCGACGAAGGCAGGCCCACATGCCGAAACGTTAGTAAAACTAGTGTTTTTTCGCACGTTTGTCGACCTTTTTTCTACCGTATATATATATATATATATATATATATATATATATATATATATATATATATATATATATATATATATATATATATATATATATATATATATATATATATATATATAAATGGGATATGGCAAAACGGGAGCGTTGTCAACAAGGATAAATATATTTATTTTCCAACAGTTTCAGGAGGGGTCCTCCCTTCGTCAGAGGAAGAGTTATACTAACATGAACTTCCAAACTTCGTTGCTGCCACGTCCCTCTCGCCTTGGAAGATGTTTGCGAGAGTGATAGAGAACTAAAATAAAAGAAAGAAAAGGAAAAAAGAGATGAAAAAATACCAAAAGAATAAAAGAAAAAAAAGAAAGTTAAAAAGAGGAAGAAACACTGTCAACACTGAGAACGAAACCAAATGTCCGTGTACGTCCACATCCGGTTCTTATCACGTGCTGGTCAGTTCTCGACGTGTGTCGGGCCACCCAAGATTGCCGCCGTGGTGGCGGGAGGGATCCGTGACGGCGTGCGTAAGGACATGGTTTCCCCTTAATGGGTCGGTCGGCTCTCTTTCATCTTCGTCCGTTTCCCCTCAATGGTCATCAAGTGGTAGGCGAACAGACCCACTTTGTATGTGCATGTGAAAAAAAAAGAAAAAAAAAGAAGAGAAAAAAACAAGAAAGGACAGTGAACACGTACGAGTCAGTCAGAAAAAAGAAGCATGGTCTCCAGCTATCAATCTTTGTCACCAATTTTCTCCTGGCTTACTTCTCGGAGGCAGGAGAGCCTTCCGCGGTTCTCGTTGATGCCGGCTACTAATGTTCGAAATTGAAAAATAAATATGCCTCAAGCTGTTCGCGCTCGCGTCTGTTTCAGAAACCGGACCGCAAAAGAGTTCCGCTGATATTTTCAAAACGGTGGTTGGGCAGGCGCAGATGTCTAGATAAAGGTAGCTTCGGCAGTGAAGTGGCGTGGTACCGGTGATTAATAATGAACCGCAGCCGAAATGGCGTGTCTGTTTGGCCGATATATTCTTGTCCGCAGATGTTGCAATGTAGCATGTATATTACGTTACTGGAGTCACAACTAAGGCTTTCATTTATGCAGCATTTGAAATCTGAGAAGTTCGCTTTGGATTCACGTGTTGTGACCATCTCTGGGCATACCTTGCATCGAGCTTTTCCGAAGGGATGGCATCTTGATTGCATTTTGAGGGTGTTTGTTTTTGCTCTGACAAAAATGTCTTTCAGATTTTTATCCGTGCGGTACACCACGTGAGGTGGCTTCGCGAAAATAGAAGTTAGTAGTTTGCCTTGCCTGATTATGTTGAAATGGCGCGAAAGTATGTTGTTGATTCGTGGCGCTGATGAGGAGTAAGTTAGTACAAGGTTCGTTTGGGTAGTCGTTCTAGATACTTTGTTTGGTCCCTTACTTATATCATTCCTGTTCAGGTTGCGAGCACGTAGTATGGCATCGTCAATAATGTCTTTATGTCGACACGTCAATGTCTTTTGTCGACACGTCAATAATGTCTTAAAGACATTATTGACGTGTCGTTGGACTCAATAGGCACAATAGCGTTATCATCAACAGAATGAACGTAATGGAACCATACATGAGCGTGTAAAGTCAAATGTATTAGGCTAGGGTTCCAGTCGACAATTCCAGAAGCACCTTCGTGAGGTGAAAGAAGAGCATATGCTCCGCAGGGGCTGTTGCTCATGCAGGCATTGGGTGTGTAGCGGCACACGCAACCGAGCTAACGGGAAGGGGGGGGTTGACTCCCTCTCACGTCTAGCCAGGCGTGGCTTTGCCGTGTCCGGGGAAAAGGGGATCCTGGGTGTTGAGCGGACGCCGGGTGATTAGAACTTTGAGGCCCCATGGCAGAGGCAACACACCCCTTTAGTTGTGGCTTCACGTACACTGCCTCCCTGGGCCAACCCACCCAGTGGAAATAAGCAGTCGCCTTTTCCTATCTCTATCTCACTACATTTTCGTCTTTACCTCTCACTTTTAGTCCGTCCTGTCTACTTGTCTATTCTGTTTACTTCCAATTTTTCAGGCGGCAAGGGCTACCCTGTACGAATAGCCTACCTCGGCCTAAGCGCATTGGGTTGTGGCAGTGTTGTATGGCTGATGTTTCCAAACTTTCAGCACCCGCAAACTTGCAGCGTCCCCTAGTTTGGCTCCGTTGTGGGTGGCCGCCAACGTTTTGAATAAAAACAAGATGGAATGCATAGCGCGTTCCCCCTACTTACTGATCGTGCCAGCTTAAAGCGGATACGCACCAACTACATATATTTTTTTTTTCATCCAGCCAAAAGACATTTCCTCACTTCAACATCATTCAGTGTGATGAAACTGGAAAGCAAGGCAGGACCGTATCTCCTTTGGTAGTTGCCAGGTCTCTTACTGAAACTCTTGGAGCTGGATACTCTTCCTCGAAATTCGGGACAAAGAATATTTTGAAAAGCTAGAAGGCCTCTACTTTCCGTGACATACCGATCACCGTAACACTACACAGATAAATGAATGTAACTCTCGGATTAGTATCTTACGCAGACTTACTAGAGCTGACCGAAACTGGACTTTCGAAGGGGAAGAGCCAAAATGTGAGAAATGTACAGAGAATCATAATCAGAAGAGATAACCAAAAACACCCACAAAACACCTAATACTCACGTTTGCTTCTAGTAAACTGCCGGAATCTATTCAAACATGGTACACGAAGACCTCTTTGGCCGTACATGCAGAACCCTCGTCGCTGCTTTCAATTTCAGAGGTATGACGATGGCTCTAGAAGTTGTCGTGGTCGCCAGACTTGTGCACAATGTGGAGTCCTGTGCCACGTGTCAGAGAACTGCAAACAACCGCCACACTCTGTAAACTGTGAAGGAAACCACGCCACATTATCGCCCTCCTGCGCGTACTGAAAGAAAAAAAGAGGTAATTACTTTGGAGGTGAAGAAGAAACTTTCATGTAAGGAAGCACGGAGAAGAGTCTCACCATTCTATGGACCTACATATGCTGATGCGGCGCATCAGGGGGCACCGTTGCACCAGCCCCCGTCACTCCTTCAACCCGCACATAACGAGGCGGCGGTTGTGGCACCTGCTTCAAGGCCGCTGTAGTGCAAACTACTCCGCCTACTCGCAAACATACACCGGAGACTCCAGGGTCCTCAGGTTTTAAGGCCTCGCCTCACCATGCGAAGCCCAGAATTTGAACTACCAGCTCGCACGGGCGGACACATCAGTCCCTTCGAGGAGACAATGGATACGTCGGTTCCTTGTGCAGAAAGAGTGGCGCGGCTACTTGGAGCGCGCGGAAAAAAATGCAGCGTACGTGGTCTGGTGACAGCCCTGTTGATTGAATAGAAACTCTCCACCTAAACATCCACTCGCTTTTCGTACACACACCGCTATTTTACATTCACCATGAACGCTTAAATATACATAGGAGCGCCAGGGGTCTTCTCAGAAACCTTGATGACGTTCAAGAACTTTTACACGAACACTCACCAAAAGTGCTGCGTGTACAACAAACCAACCTAAACGCAAAACCTGCCAACTTTCTCCGTAAATACGTTATTTTCCGAAATGACCGTGATGACGCCATGGAACCATCTGGAGGTGTTGCTATTAAAGTGAATGAAGTGATTGAATGCAAACACTTTTAACTCCAATCATCCTGGAGGCAATGGCTGTTCGAGCTGTGCTTTTCAACAAACTGATCACAATTTGCTTAGTACAGCGCTACAATCACAAAAACTTGACTTCTAGTTATTATTAGGCGAACTTCCGGAGCCATATGTTCTCTTTGGAGACTTGAATACACATAGCAGGCTATGGAAAGACTCTCGTTGCGACGTGCGAGGTCGACTGATTGAACACTTTCTTCTACCGTCGAGCGCGTGTCTCCAAAATCGAAAAGAGCTCAGCTACTATAATCTCGCTGACAATACTTACTTCTCAATAGACCTAAGCATAGTATCTCCGTCTCATGTGCCTCTACTCTAGTTGAAAGTTACCAGTAACCCGTAAGGAAGCGACCTCTTCGCCGTAGTTTTGAGCACAACTACAGAAACTGAGTCCGTCATGGGTTTCCAAATGGCTCATAAACAGAGCCGACTGCGAACAGTTTTATACTATCGCTTGTTTAGGTTGGAGTACATATGTACTTAGAGCATTGATGTTGCTGTCAACTACTTCACAGCGTTTTCGATTGATGCTGCAACAATGTGCAACAAAGTGAGGAGCGTGCTCTTCTGCCGGTAAATAAGGCACGACAGTTGTTGAGCGACATACCACTTGATTTCCGGCAGTAGCATGTTGTGCTCGGCCCCGAGAGGCAATGCCGTGAGCGATTTGTCTGTTGAAGCTGCTCGCTGCACCAGGGTTTTATTGGTTCTGCAGTTCGTCCAAACTCTGGCACACAGTGGCAAGTTCAGACAGAATCCACGGGTCCTTGGCCAGCAACATCTGAAAATCAACGTCGTCTATCTACCCCCATCAAGATGGGTTTGGTGTTGTCCGCTTCGCTCATTGTGAGGTTCAGGTGCTTGCAGAGTGCATCTTCGGTGTAGCCTGTAAAGATGTCTCTTTGCTGCTATGCACGCCCCCGTAGGAGCTGTTCGGCATGGAGCTTACCTTCCTCGGGGCGACCGAGCACATCAGCGATACGCTGCTTCAAAACGCTTCACGTGGTAGCATATATTCACTGCTGGTTGTGAAATCAGACCCTTGTAACCGTAACCTTTTTCTTGTAGCAGGACACATATTGAAGCGTCGACAGATCATATCACAAGTTTCTCGCACCCATCTATTCAAATGTCGCTACCCAATCTTCGTCGTTTTCTTCTTCGGTGCGGTCTAATAAAGGTGGATCGAGCAAGCGCAGTGTGGTGGGCACGATAACCATCGGATATTTGGTTGTGCCATGCTGGTTATTTTCGCCCGCCATTTCTGAGAAATGGGCAGTCTCCACTTGTGAAGTGCCAGAAGTGCCAGGTTGGTTATCCGGCACCTCTACTACTCTGCAACGAGGTTTATTTGCTACCGGTGGCCTTTCTTGATAAGGTACAAAGACGTTAAGGCTAGTGGCGAAAACCGGTGCAGAATCAAAGTCCTAGCACCAACATCTCACACTCTGCTCTTTTCATTAGCGTGGTTACCCACTGCGCCACGAGATTTTCGTCCTTTCTACTTATGGTAAGATACTCCCATCAGATACTGCCAGCTGCCACATCCTGTTCAAGGTTTACGTGTGCACACAGAGTGAAGCCTATTACATTTTTTTGTTACTAGGACATCTTTACATCAACTTGCCGCTAGCCCGATTTTTGTAGATTTTTTCACGATCAGTACATATTTACGTTCTGCGATCCCTACTAATAACTACCCTCTGGCCTTTCAGAACTAATTTCGAATTCTCCAACATCATGGTCTTCAGCCTCCATCTTGCCTACTTTGACAGTAAAGTCAGCCACCAACATAGTAAACTGTCTCTTTACAATATTATTGCTTCCCTTTACATTATTATTGCTGCTTCTAAGGCTTTGTAGAAGAGTTCAAACGAATGATCATCTAGTTTTGATGTACGCGTGTAGGCCTGTAACACACTCATCTTGTACCTTTTCCTAAACCTAATTACGTCACTTGCGTCCTCTCAATGACGCTATAGTACCTCTCCACGCTCCAAGCTTTATATGTTTTTATAAAGAACCTCACTCGTAGTTCTCTTCTGTCAACTAATCCACGATGACATAGGACGTACCCGTGTTAGTTGGCAGTGTAGAAGCCTCACTTGTCCTTCTAACTACGCTGAGCCTTATTTCATCCCGTTTAGCCTGCTGTAATTTCTCGAATAGTACAACTATACTCGCCCCACCAGATATTCTCTAGCGTTAAAATAAGCCAAGTTTCAATCCAATGTCTGCTGGCCCAGCCCCTGAGACTCCTAGCACTTTCAGGGGCGTCCATTATCTGACCACTCCCTTCGTCAGTTGCCTCGTAGCCACTTGGAACTGAAAGCCGACGGTCAATAGAAGTAGTAAAGTGGGAAGTAGTGGCGAATATTTTGCACTGGGTAGGCCGATCTTTCTGTGGTAGGGGAGTGCAGTAACGGCTCTGACCTGTCATGCTGCACCTCAAGCTATTGTGATTTAAGCGTCACGCGTTTCTTTACCTCGTGACGAAAATATTTTATATAGGGGTCCACCATGGTTACGCTGAAGTTTTTCTGTGGCAGACATACTGTTGCAAATTACACACAGTAGCAAAGCACAAAGAAAGAAAATACACCATCTTTCACTAAAGAGAACGTTATATGAGTGTGAAGCATCAGAGATTCAGTTCTTTCCTGTGGGAGACACTATACTTCATAAGGAGCTTCTGCTGGCGCTAATACTGACAGTGGCAGGGACGTTGAGGCTAGGGTTGCCCAGGCGATAACGCTGGGGACGCGCAAAGCAAGCAGTGATAGAACGGTGTTTCTTATTGATAAGGGCCAATCGCTGCTGATTGCGAATGACACACAAAAAACGCCGATTGCACACAGAGGCCTAGAGACCACTTTTAGGTAACGCGCACACTACGAAATTCCATTAGATATGAAGAAGCTTATACCACAGTTCAATTCGGTGTGTGGCGTCACCACCTTCACAAGGTACGTGTGATCAGGCGGGAGAAAACTCTCTTCGTGATCACGCGAGGAGAAGGGGGAGAGCTGGTGCTTGCGTCGTCACTCCGGTGTGGGAACGAACGGTCGCTGAGGAACCTATACTCACATGAGCGTGGGCCTCCACTGTTCGCAAGAAAAGTCGGAGTTACTTACATTTAAGCCCCAGCAAGCTTGACCCAAGGATTGAGCTGCACATGCATGGTCAACCTGTGGCAAGACTACACGAAATCAGTGTATTGGGTCCACACATACAGTCAAACTTAGACACAAACTTCACCTTGAACATTCTTGATAAGCAGATAAAGTAAATTTCAGGACTGATATGCCAGATTTCGTGGCTCCAGTCATGGTTTATCTGAAAAGGACATAATGCAAATGGTTAAAGCTTTGGTGGTAAGTCGCCTCGCTTATCATCTTCTGTATCACCACTTCACTCAAAAGCAAATGGAACAGGCTAGCAGTCTAACCAGGTGGGCGGTTAAAACCGCATTGAGGTTGCCGATGCTTAACAAAGCTACTCTCCTCTTAGATACCGGTCTGTATAATACAGTGCAAGAAATTACAGAGGCACATAGAAGCAATCAACTCCTGCGCCTTTCTCGGACACCTACAGGGCGATACCTGCTCTGGACCCTCGGGCTCGAATCAAGCCACACGATGCGTAACGAAGAAGCATGGTCGCCTATTCCAATAAAGGTCGTGGCACACATGCAACTCCAACCATTGCTGCGCAACATGAATCGACAACGTTACCAGGGCCGACGCAAGGCACGCACTGATTAATACATACGGCGGTAAAAATATCGTGAAGACGTCCACTATGTCGACGATGTGGTAGGCCCACTTGAAGTAATGGCCACGGCTGCAGCCATGACAAGAATGGGGCAGATTAGCATTTCCGTGTCCGTTAAAACGGCATGCCCCGACGTGGCAAAAGAAGTTGCACTAGCCCTAGCAGTGGTGCTTGCGGCCACACATTCTACCATTAGAGCAATTTGCACTGATTCCAAAGAACGGTTGTCGATACTTCCGTCAAGGCATAGCACCAAAGACAGTCTCACATACTGCGCAACATTCCTTCACTTCTCCATCCAATGACTATCACTTGGGTGCCTGGCCTTGAGTGTATTCCTGGGAATGAGCGTGTTCATGCGCATGCACGAGGTCTTTCCATCCGGACCCTGGTGGCTCGCTCAACCGAACCCGTGAGAAAACCACAAGAGCAAATCCGCTCCTACATTGGGATTATGAGGTATTACTGAAACGGCAGACCAGATTTCCCTGCCCCACACTTCTCTCTAGACCCCCTAATCATACTGCTCTGTCACGTCACATCATGGCTGCTCGGAGGCAACTGTGAGAGCATCGCTGTGTTCGCGAGAGGCGGCCGTCGGAGACCGTAGCCTTCGTACTGAAGAGGAGGTTAAAATGAGAGGGTTGGACAGCGCGTTCACGGCTCATATTTTAGGCATATTTTTTAGGAGGCGGTTTACACAGAAATGGGAGCGGGAGTAAAGTAGTACAAAACAAATACACAACTCGACATACAAACCAAACATGCAATGAACACAAAAATGGAAACAATGAACGGAAACACTAGTGAACTGTTAGCGCGCGGCTTCACATCTCTACGTGGTTTCGTTTAATGGAAGATGGTGAAATTTTGTTCAACAATGCACTGGCGAAATCTCTCACAGGCACAGCGATGCAGGTCAAGATCTAGTGCCGATATATATGCAAGGGGTAGCCAGTGAACGAATGTTCAACGCGAGCAGTTTTTATTTTTCTCATTCGAGTAAGCCGCTAGCAGATGCTGCCTTACTGTTTGCGTCAGCGTTGCGAGGCGAAAAAGGAAAGAGATGCACACGTGCAGTGGGGGAGTAGACAAAGCAGGAATGAGCAACTAGGGAAACAGCCCCGGAAATAAGATGCTTCGCATTTGAAACGAGAATGAAAAAGTCGGTCACGAGGCACAGAGCCAGTGACCTCTCGATCTGCAGGCCGCGGCGCTAAGCACTTTGCCACAAAGCATACCTCGTGAAATTACTAACAGCAAACCATTTATATACAGAATATATCGTTTGGCAGTACTCAGACCTTCAAAACGCCAGCGGCGTTTCACAATCAGTAGCGAGAATGCACGACCAGCTCGCGTTTGCCGTGGTCTAAGGGTCATCGCCTTCGCATTTCGATGAACGTCGCCTTCATGAAGCGTTATTTCTCATGCCCGCGCACTTATCAGACTCGTCATTCCGGAGAATACCAAGGTCCCTTCGCTTACTGAAATAAAATAGACCCATGCCATGAAGAGAAAAAAACTTGAGGACAGAACAAAAAGGCAGTCTTACATCTTCCGGAGGGAATCAAGGTGGCCTTTCTGCTTTCTTTAATTTATCTTCATCGCTGATACGCATCCTTTTTTTTATTTCAGTAACCATGTACTAACTAACCCAAGAAAAAAATTCGCAGCTTTGCCGAAAATGCAAAGCAATAAACGCAATAGCAACAAATTGGAAGGTCATGCGCAAAATGGTAAGCAGACCAGAACTTGCAGCAGGTTTCTCACGCACAGATGACGCACGAAACGTACTCACAGGTACAGATGAACGCGAATAAGCACTTCAGTTGTACATCGCTGCGTCTGAGGAGCACATTCTTTTTGCAAACAAGGACTGTGCGACGATTGCAGTGTCTTTTGTATGTCGCGTAACTACAAAAAAATCGATACGATGAAAGCCCAAGGAATACGATAGTCCCCACCGTGATACAAACAAGCGCATTAGTGGTTAGCCTGCTCCCTCTTGAAGGCGCAAAGTCCGAGTGGGAGCAGAGAGCACGTGCTGCAGCATCGTTACGACGTGGCGACGTGCAATCATTGCGCCATGTCGCTGGTAATGCTAAAGACAAGATAGTTCCACTCGATAAGCATATCACTTGCGGTAAATGGTAGATAGAAATTGCTTGCCGTTTGAATGTTGAAGAAGGTCCTCCTTTGTGTGTCATAATTGACCAGCTCGCACGAAAACGTCAAAACAGATGCGCGTACGAAGCAGTTTTATTGACATTTCGCTCAGGGTTTGAGCTTCCTTAAAATGATATATATATATATATATATATATATATAGATATTTCCATATACAATTTCCATATATATATATATATATATATATATATATATATATATATATATATATATATGGAAATTGGCTTGAGCGGACAAACGTGCGAAAACATTTATTGCTCCTACGTTTCGGCCGTGGTCCGGCCTTCGTCAGGGAATCTATATATATTCCTTCGTCAGGAATCTGTATATATATATATATATATATATATATATATATATATATATATATATATATATATATATATATATATATATACATATATATATATTGCCACGTTCCATTTCCCAAGTTTTTGCTATCGTTCCGAAACACCACACGATTCGCAGCGCAAACCGCGCCTGCAGGTTTCGAGAAGGTTCCGGACTGTAGTAGATCATTTCTATAAGATCATGCCCACTGTGCGAACGGTACAGATTGTTCTGGAACCTACACCACCGCCAGCGATAACGCTAGAACATTCGACGGCCAGGGTATAAATGCCGACGCGCTTCGCCGCTTATCAGTTGTTGATCGAAGGCCGACGCTCCGTTCGCCGCTATCAGTCCGAGACTGCTATCTGTGCAAGACTGCTGCTGTATTTAGACTTTTCCTTTACCGGGCACAGGTTCGCCCAAATAAACAGTTAAATCCCAACAAGAAGTTTCCTGTCTTCGGCCACGTCACGACCCCGTGACATCTGGTGGAGGTGCTGCTTCGTTCATGTACCGGACGCCCCCGTCAAGCCTTGAACCCAGCCCACGTCGCGGAGAAGACACCGACGCCAACCAAGAGCAGCGAACAAGCCGCCGACAGCAAGGTCTCCCACTGGAGTACGGCCTTCTACAAGACAAGGTGTGGAAGACCAAGACCATGACCTCGACTGCAGCGACAATGACAACCGGTCCGTCACGCTGACCCAGACATGCCTGAGGAAAAGAAAGTTCGTTTCCTCATGCGAGGGGTCAAACAGGAGCTCTTCGCGCGACTAATGAGGAATCCACCGAACACCGTCCAAGAATTTGTATCCGAGGCGACCACCACCGAAAAAACCCTGGACATGCGCACCAGACAGTATAATCGTCGCCTGACTCCAGAATGCGCTGCTGCTCAAGCCAGTGACTCCGATGACCTGCGTGAAATGATCCGAGCGATCGTGCGGGAAGAGCTGCGCAAACGGTTGCCTTCGGCGCAGCCTCAAGTGGATTCGATCGCCGACATTGTGCGAGAAGAAGTTCGGATATCGCTTCGAATTCCCCAAACACCACTGTCCGAGCCAGAAACTATGAGCTACGCCACTGCAGTGCGCCACAACGCTCATCCCCGTCCACGCCAAAACGCCGCCCCGTCGCACTTCCGTCGCCAGACGCCACCGCCGCCACCACCCAGACCGACGTCCTACGGTTCCCCAGCGGGCCAGCGCAGTGCACCGAGGAAAACGGACGTTTGGCGTGCACCTGACAACCACCCGCTCTGCTACCACTGCGAAGAGGCCGGGAACACATACCGCCGTTGCCAGTACCGACAGATGATTCTGCGTGGCTTCGCCGTCACTGCACCGCGTCCGCAGCCAGGAGATCGGCTACGTCACATCGCCGACTACCTGGCAGGAACCCAATGGACACCACGAAGTCCTTCCCGTTCGCCATCGCCCAGCTGCCGCATGTCACCGCACCCCCGGCAGTACTCTGGCCCAACGCGAGGCCGGTCTCTAGCCCGTATCCGGGAAACTAAGGGCAGCAACCGATGGATGTGCGGTTGCTGTGCGACGAACTACCGAAGATCCTCCGATGACGACGCTGCTGCAACGGAGCTTTTTGAACACAACACCAACCAGGCAAAGCCCTGAAGGCAAAAGCTCACTTACCGAAGGTGGCCGGCCGACGCAACATGAAAGCAGCGGAACAAGACGACGCAGCCGTGACCCGACGCCACGCCCTACCTGTATTGCGAGACGGCGTATTGGCGACCTCGACGTTCTTATCGACGGCCATAGTGTGACCGGTCTCGTCGATACTGGAGCCGACTATTCTGTCATCAGTGGGTCATTCGCCGCAAAGTTAAAGAAAGTTAGGACAGCTTGGAAAGGCCCTGAAATCCGCACAGCCGGAGGTCATATCGTAACGCCTGCAGGAATCTGCACAGCGAGAGTCACCATTACCAGCCGTATTTATCCTACAGACTTCGTAGTCCTACAGCGTTGCTCGAGAGATGTCATCCTTGGCATGGACTTCTTATGTCTCCATGGTGCTGTCATCCACCTAAAAAACAAAGTCGATAACGTTATCCACAGAAGAAGCACTACCCACGCGCACGCCGACAGGACACCATGCATTGAATGTGCTGGAAGAACAAGTCACCATTCCGCCTCGCTCAAGCGTCATTATTTCAGTCGGCGCTCCTAAATCACCTGACTTGGAAGGCATCGTTGAAGGCAGTCAGCATCTGTTGGTCACCCGAAATATTTGCGTCGCAAGAGGAATTGCAGAGCTGCGGGGAGGCAAAGCAACGGTTATGCTCACGAATTTCAGCATTGAGTACAAACATGTGAACAAAAGAACAACGGTCGCATACATCGAAGAAATTGTCGAAGCCACCAGTGCTTTCGCCCTCGCCGATTCTGCGGAACCTGCTCAGAGGAACCAAGCCCCTCCCACAGCTTTCGACGTCAGTTTCAGACTTTCGAACGATAAGCAAGAACAGCTCAAGGCCCTGCTCCTGCAATACGAAGATTGCTTTTCGTCGTCATTGAAAATTCGGCAGACCCCAATCACGAAACATCGCATCATAACCGAAGAAAATGCCAGACCACTCCGTCAGAGTCCGTACAGGGTTTCAACGCGAGAACGTGAGGCCATGAAGAGACAAGTTGATGAAATGCTGCGAGATGACATTATCTAGCCGTACAAGAGTCCATGGGCATCCCCTGTGGTGTTAGTGAATAAAAAGGATGGGACCCTACGTTTCTGCGTCGATTATTACCGCCTGAAAAAAATCACAAGAAAGGACGTGTATCCTCTCCCACGAATAGACGACGCACTTGATCGGCTTCATAACGCCAAGTACTTCTTGTCAATGGACCTCAAGACTGGCTACTGACAAATCGAAGTCGGCGAAAGAGACCGAGAGAAGACGGCGTTTATAACACCGGACGGCCTGTTCGAGTTTAAGGTGATGCCCTTCGGCCTTTGCTCAGCGCCTGCAACTTTTCAACGCGTTATGGATACAGTACTGGTAGGATTGAAGTGGCAGACTTGCTTTGTGTACTTGGATGACGTCGTCGTGTTTTCCTCGAGTTTCGACGAGCATCTTCGGCGCCTTGAAGCTGTACTTCAAGCCATCAAGACGTCCGGACTCACACTGAAGCCAGAAAATTGCAGATTTGCGTATGAGGAGCTCTTGTTTCTGGGGCACGTTATCAGCAAGTCTGGATTTCATCCCGATCCACTAAAAACAGCCGCAATCGCCGACTTCCCGCCGCCCACTGACAAGAAGGCCATGCGCCGATTTCTGGGCCTGTGCGCCTATTATAGGTGGTTCGTGAAAAACTTCGCCCGCATCGCCGATCCTCTCACTAACCTTACCAAGGACGACGTGAAGTTTAAGTGGGAAACGCCACAGGAACACGCTTTCCAGGAGCTTAAACATCGCCTCCAGACCCCTCCGTTACTTGCCCATTTTGACGAATTCGCCGAGACAGAAATACATACTGACGCAAGCAGCGTAGGTCTTGGTGCCCTTTTTGTGCAGAGGGCTGACGGACTTGAAAGGGTTATTAGTTACGCCAGCCGATCGCTATTCAAAGCAGAAGCAAATTATTCCACGACAGAAAAGTAGAGCCTCGCCATCATCTGGGCTACGTCGAAATTTCGCCCCTTCCTCTACGGCAGCCCCTTCAAAGTTGTGAGTGACCACCACGCCTTGTGTTGGCTAGCCACCTTGAAGGACCCTTCAGGTTGCCTCGCACGATGGAGCCTGAGACTTCAAGAATATGACATTACTGTCATTTACAAGTCCGGCAAAAAACACTCCGACGCTGACTGTCTCTCCCGTGCGCCTGTCGACCAACCGCTACCCGACGACCCGGATGATGACTACTTCTTGGGAACGATAACTACCGACGACTTCGCTGAACGACAGCTGGCCGACCCAGAACTTAAGGCCCTAATAGAATACCTCGAAGGCAGAACCGCCGAAGCCCCGAAGGTATTCAAGCACGCACCTGCGTCGTTCTTTCTACGGAACGGTCTTCTACAAAAGAAAAACTTTTCACCGCTTCGAGCTAAGTACCTCCTTGTGGTGCCTTCAGCTCTGCGACCAGAACTCCTGCAAGCCCTGCACGACGATCCGACTGCAGGGCACCTCGGTGTTTCTCGCACGCTCGCGAGGATACAAGAAAGGTACTACTGGCCACGTCTTACCACAGACGTCACTCGTTATGTGAGGACATGCCTGGACAGTCAGCGACGCAAGACACCGCCGAAGAGGCCAGCGGGACTTCTGCAGCCAATTGATCCACCTTGCCGACCTTTCCAGCAGATTGGTATGGACCTAATGGGGCCGTTCCCGACGTCGGCTTTCGGAAACAAGTGGATCGTGGTAGCTACCGACTACCTCACCCGCTACGCCGAGACCAAAGCCCTGCCAAAAGGCAGTGCATCCGAGGTAGCTAAGTTCTTCGCCGAAAGTATCGTCCTATGTCACGGCGCCCCGGAGGTCCTTATCACCGACAGAGGAACGGCATTCACTGCAGACTTAATCCAAGCGATCTTGGCATACAGCCAAACAAACCACCGCCGGACGACAGCGTACCACCCACAGACCAACGGCCTCACCGAGCGGCTTAACAAGACGATCGCCGACATGCTGTCAATGTACGTCGATGTCGAACACAAGACGTGGGACGCCATTCTTCCGTATGTGACCTTCGCATACAACACGGCGGTGCAGGAGACGACGCAGATATCTCCATACAAATTGGTCTACGGAAGGAGCCCGGCAACGACGCTCGATGCCATGTTACCCAACGTCACCGATGAAGAAACCCTCGATGTGAGCGAGTACCTTCAACGCGCCAAAGAAGCCCGACACTTGCGCGTCTCCGTATCAAGAATCAACAGACGACCGACAGCCACCGTTACAACCTTCGATGACGCTTCATAGAATACCAGCCCGGTGAACGTGTTTGGGTGTGGACGCCGATACGCCGACGTGGACTAAGTGAAAAGCTTCTGTGACGGTACTTCGGACCGTACAAGGTGGTTCGACGTCTCGACCCACTTGATTACGAGGTTGTCCCCGACGGCATCACGAACTCTCAACGACGCCGATCGCGACCTGAAGTGGTCCTTGTCGCGCCCCTCAAGCCGTTTCATGCGCGTTAACAAACTGAAACAGTGTTTTTTTGTATTATTGTTCTATCGTAATTTATTCATTGTACGTTCTTGCATTATTATTGTACCTTAATCTTTAGTTAAAGCATCGGGACGATGCCTTTTTTTCAGAGGGGGGCAATTCCACGTTCCATTTCCCAAGTTTTTGTTATCGTTCCAAAACACCACACGATTCTCAGCGCAAACCGCGCCTGCAGGTTTCGAGAAGGTTCCGGACTGTAGTAGATCATTTCGATAAGATCACGCCCACTGTGCGAACGGTACAAATTGTTCTGGAACCTACGCCACCGCCAGCGATAACGCTAGAACATTCGATGGCAAGGGTATAAATGCTGACGCGCTTCGCCGCTTGTCAGTTGTTGATGGAAGGCCGACGCTCCGTTCGCCGCTATCAGTCCGAGACTGCTATCTGTGCAAGACTGCTGCTGTAATTAGACTTTCCCTTTTCCGGGCACAGGTTCGCCCAAATAAACAGTTAAATCCCAACACGAAGTTTCCTGTCTTCGGCCACGTCACGACCCCGTGACAATATATATATATTGTAACAGACTAGAAACAGGTAGAGAAGAGAAGCAGAGGAAGACGAAGAGTCTTGGCACGATAGCAGTGTCTGCCGCAAACGATTATTGTTCACCTCCTGTAAATAAAGCCATCTTATCACCGCTCGCTGTTACAGTTCTGGTGGACGTGCTGGGTAATCGACACCCGAAGACGGAAGGTGAACCGCAAGTTCTTCGATGGAGCCATCGCATTGCTGGGCTTCCACTGAATCCGTCTGGTCTGGACATGTCCCACAACGCAAATGAACACCGACCCCTCTCGACTTCTGCGCCGACCAGTTCGGCTCCACAACTGAGAGATGCTCGTCCCTTTGCCGGCAGACCAGAAGAAGACGTCGAGGCATGGCTCATCCATTAAAAACGGGTGAGCGCCGCTAACAAATGGGATGCCGCTTCTCAGCTTTTGTACGTCGCGTTCTTTCTGACGGATACTGCATTATTGAGGTACGAGAATCGGGAGGAAACGCTAATGACGTGGGACAGATTTGTTTCTGAAATCAAAGAGCGTTTCGGCGACCCAACAACGATAAAGAAAAGAGCAGAACAGACGCTAATGCAACGTGCTCAAGTGCCAGGTGAAACTTGCACGACCTACATTGAGGATGTCATAAAGCTATGTAGGACCAATGACTCCGGAATGTCTGAGGAAGACAAAGTCGGGCACATTCTAAAAGGAATCGCCGAGGATGTTTACAGTTTCCTCATCGCGAAAGACACCTTGACATCTGTCACCGATGTCATTCGTCATTGCCGCAATTTTGAGCAACTAAAGACGAGGCGCATCAGGCTACCCAATGTGACGACCATCGCGAGCATAGACAGCAACCAGGCGCTTGATCTTGCAACAACAATCCGGCAAATAGTACGTGAAGAACTCAGCCTGTACGCGCAAGTGGCAAACCGCCCAAGCATTCATTCCCCCTATCAGCCACCAGAGTTCGAGTGAAACGTCGCTTCATTCTCCTCGCACCGAGTGGTGAAGGGCTTTGAGGATTCTGATGCCACACCTCAGTGTCAGCCACGTCTATACGATAGAGGCCCTGCCTATGAAGCACGATCACGACGAGCACAGCCACAATCTTATACTCAGGGCTCTCAGCCGGAATACGTCCCGCTGCGGCAAGGATAGTACCAACCCTACTACCAAGATGTCACTTACGACAAATACAATGAATTCCAGAGAGTGGCAGCAACCCGTTCTTCGCGTGATAACGAACTTCCTCGCCGACAGCAGCGGCCCAGGATTCGTTCCATTGAATATAGTATAAACCGTGACCCTCCCGTGTGCTACACCTCTGGTTTCACTGGGCATATTGCTCGGTATTGCCGCCAACAACGCCGCCAATCACGAAAGACACCATCCATGTCTTCGCCACCAAGACCCGGTGCTTCATAAGACCTCTGGACAACTGACTTGTTTCCAAGGGACCGTTTTTCGTGCGAGACCAGACGCAGTGATTCGCCAGCATCCGAGCGGAGTTCGACACCACCATCCAACCGTTCTCGTCGCTAGCCGTCTCCTCTGCGTCGTTTTTCGCCGCCGGGAAACTAGCATCCGTGGCCAATGGAGGTGAGGTCGCTGGACGGTTTTTTCAAGACATACCTCTCCCTATTGTTATGATCAAAGACAAAGTGAATGTGTTGATTGATGGAATACCGACGATGGCATTAGTTGACACTGGGGCGACTGTGTCTGTGATGAGCCTCACCTTCAGAAACCGCTTAGGTCGCAAAGTTATGTTTTCATGGGACGATACAATCACCTTTCGTGGTGTAGGCGGCGAGTAGCCTAATCCTCGTGGTGTATGTGCTGTCAGTGTTTCATTGTCTGGAAAAGTATTTGTATTGGAATTTCTGGTTCTATCTCGTTTTTCGCACGATGTCATTCTTGGTATAGATTTCCTGGAGCAATGCGGTGCTTCCGTTGACTGTGGTAGTGGGGAAATATCACTAAACAATTTGTTTCTACCGTCGCTTTCCGTAGACGACTACCGTGGCGAAGACAGGAATACACTTAGTGTGATTGATGAAGTGATAGCACCATCTTGGTGCCTGACACCCGTTCGACTCTCTTCCACAGCGGTTGATGATGCTTGTGTTGACCTCGTAGTGGGGCCTCTACGCAGGAACTGTTTTAAGAAGGACATACTTGTGCCTTGTTCTCTTGTGTGCATGACAAAAGGAGTAGCAACATTGTGGGCGCTGAACTGTTTTGCCACGCCGGTTGTGCTTCCTCGCGGGATGAAGATAGCTCTTCTTGATGAAGCCTCATGCAACTCGATAGCAGCAATTGCTACGGACCTCCCACCTCTTCCTATGCTTGTCATATTCGCCATAATGAAGATCTAATGCTCGCTATGATCAGCAAGACTCTCAGTACAACGGAACGCAAGCGCTGGTGCAGGTCTTTTACCGGCATGTTGCTGCTTTCGGCTTCAAACATAGAGATGCACCCCTTCAGTTACCCTCGTCCCGCGCTCGTCACAGAATATACACTGGCTCTGCACACCCTATCCGCCAAAAGCCCTACCGAGTGTCATCCTCTGAGCGCAAAGTTATCGCCGAACAAGTAAAGGACATGCTGAACAAAGGGGTCGTGCAAGAGTCGTCCAGCCCGTGGGCAGCCCCGGTATTTCTTGTCAGAAAAAAGGATTGTTCCTGGAAATTCTGCATAGATTACAGGCGTCTAAACACTGTGACGAAGAAAGATGTATATCCCTTACCATGAATTGATGCCGTCGCAGATTGCTTGCATGCCGCTTCCTATTTTTCAACGCTTGATTTGCGGTCAGGTTATTGGCAAATACCTATGGTTCCCAGTGACAAAGAAAAGACTGCTTTCATAACTCCAGATGGCTTATTTGAATTTAATGTCATGCCTTTTGTCCTTTGTAATGCTCCAGCCACCTTTGAAAGATTTATGGACACAGTATTACGTGGTCTAAAATGGGAGATATGCATGTGCTACCTTGACGATGTTGTGATCTTTGGCCGTACGTTTGAGGAACGTTACAACAGTTTCAGTCTTGTTCTCGACTGCATCGAAAAAGCCGGGCTGGTTCTGAGTTCAAAAAAATGTCGCTTTGGCGAACGTCAAACTCTCGTGCTGGGGCACTTGGTCAACAAGGATGGCGTCAGACCCGATCCTCGCAAGATAGAAGCAGTGAGCTCTTTTAAATCACCACAGTTCGCACGAGAACTTCGCTCGTTTGTCGGCCTATGCTTATATTTTCGTCGTTTTGTTCCACGATTTGCGGAGATCGTGTATCCGCTGACAAACGCCTTGCGACAGGATGGAACCTTCAACTGGACACCAGAGTGTGACGCCGCATTCTCACAACCTAAGTTTGTACTAACGTCAGCACCACTGTTGCGTCACTTCGATCCATCTTGCCCGACTGAGGTCTACACGGACGCTGGTGGTATCGGTGTAGGCGCGGTGCTTGTACAACGTCACAATGGCGCAGAGCATGTCGTGGCATATGCCAGCCATTACCTGAGTAAATCAGAACGCAATTACACAGTTACAGAACAGGAATGTCTGGCAGCTGTTTTCGCTGTACAGAAGTTTCGTTGTTATCTTTACGGGAGGCCATTTAAAATAATTACCAATCACCATTCGTTATGCTGGCTGGTCGGTTTGCGTGACCCCTCAGGCCGCCTCGCTCGTTGGGCGCTGCGACTCAAGGATTACGACTTTACGGTGTCGTACAAGAGTGGCCGTCGTCACGCTGACGCAGACTGCCTCTCTCGGATTCCCTTGTGGCTACTGACTGCGATGCTGAGAATTTTGACGACTGCCTTGCTGCTGTTACAAGCACGTTCCCCAACGCGGCTGATTTTTGGAGAGAACAACGCAACAATCTCAACTTGGATCCTCTTTTTGCCGCTACACGTGCCTCCCAACACAGCGGTCGCTTTAATGTCCGAGACAAGTTGCTCTATAAAACTAACTACTCCAGACCTGGAGCACGTTTTCTTCTAGTTGTCCCCGAGAGCCTTCGCTCCGATGTTCTACGTGCCATGCAGGACGATGCGACGTCCGGTCACTTCGGCTTCATTAGAACGCTGAACCGCACGCAGGAACGCTTTTACTGGCCCAAGATGTACGAAACGACGAAGTGTTACGTCGCTAGCTGCGAGACGTGCCAACGTCACAAGCGCCCGGCCACCACTACACCAGGTCCCCTTCAGCCGTTAACACCACCCAGCACAGCTTTTGAACAAGTTGGAATTGACATTATGGGTCCATTTCCGTTATCTAACAATAAGAAGCGTTGGATAATCGTCTGCGTAGATCATCTTACACGGTATGCCGAAACCGCAGCTATTCCCTGTTCTACCGCTGCATCCGTGGCGGACTTCTTGCTTCACTCCGTGGTCCTTCGCCATGGCCCACCGCGTGTTATTATCAGCGACCGTGGCCGCCAGTTCACTGCTGATGCCGTTGAAAAATTACTACGCATGTGCACGACACAGTTCCGTCATTCCACACCGTATCACCCACAGACGAATGGCCTAGTTGAACAGACAAACAGAACGCTGACCAACATGCTTGCCATGTACGTTTCTTCCGATCACAAGAACTGGGATGAAGTGCTGCCTTTTATCACGTATGCGTACAACACGGCAAAACGTGAAACAACGAACTTCAGCCCATTTTATCTGTTGTGCGCCAGGTTGCCACTAAGCCCTCAAGACACTTTCTTACCCTTCATTCTACACAATGACGACTCTATATCAAACAGCCTGTGCCTCGTGGAAGAAGCCCGTCGAATCGCTCGTCTTCGTACTTTGGCCTCTCAACGTCGTTCGAAGGAACGATACGACGACCGTCACGAACCGGCTTTATTCGAAAAAGGTGGCTTGGTGTTACTTTGGACACCGCAACACAAGCGTGGATTGTGTCAAAAGCTTCTGTCACGATATTCAGGCCCATTTGTAGTTTTGGAGCATCTAAGTCAGCTCACTTACGTAATAGCTCGTCTTTTCTCCAATAGTCGGCGATCGAGCAGAACGAAGCTCACTCACGTTGCTCACGTTAAACCTTTCTACCCTCTTTGTGCATCATAACTCGCCCTACGGGCTTCGTCTGCTTGCGGGAGAATGTAACAGACTAGAAAAAGGTACAGAAGAGAAGGAGAGGAAGACGAAGAATTTTAGCACGATCGCAGTGTGCTGCCGCAGACGACCATCGTTCACCTCCTTAAATAAAACCATCTTATCACAGCTCGCTGTTACAATATATATATTATGCGGTAAATGGGTAAAAGACGTCGACGCCGGTGGCAAAATCCAGCCGAGCGTGTCCATATAACTGCTGTCGCCTAAAAGTTTCATATGTCACTACGTTCGCTGTCACGGCCATGTTTACGAAAAGAGCACACTGCTCAGAAATAAAGTAAGAATTGTGACAGTTGTTCGCGCTCGTCTTGCGTAAGATTTTGTGTTCGTTTCATGTGCCTTTCTTTTGAGCAGTGTGCTCTAAAGCGTCGGTATGGGACAGTTCGTCTGAGGTTGTGCTGCGTAAGCTCATTTCATGCCTGCGTTCTGCACGAGGTATGCAGTGTAAATTTTGAGCTGCTTGCTGATCTTCATTTGAGATTGCAATTTGTTCTAGCATTCATTCCTTCACTCTTGTCACGAAGTGGTTCAAATAAACGCTTAACCACCCCAGTGAAACCAAGTTCCACTTACGCGTTATACCAATTTCTTAAGCAAGGAATCAGCCGTGTTTTTCTTTGTTTTGCTGGATATTAGTCTGCTTCAATGATTGATATGTGGGGTTTAACGGCCCAAAACCAACATATGATTATGAGAGAGGCCGTAGTAGAGAGCTCCAGAAGTTTAAACCACATGAGGTTCTAAACGTGCACCCAAATCTATGCACACGGACCTGCAACGTTTCCGCCTCCATCGGAAACGCAGCTGCCGCAGCCACAATTTGATCCCGCGACCTACGGGCCAGCAGCCGAGTACCTTACCCACTAGACCACCATGGCGGGGTTTGGCCTGTTTCAATGAAAAGCCAACTATGTGAACTATATATTGTATTTTTGAGATCTTAGGCTAATGACTCAGAGTTTATTGAGCTTGTCTGCTTTAGCCGTGAGTGCTACTGTCTATTGAAGAATTCGACGCTAAGTGAAAAGTTTGGTGGGTTCACTTGACACTTTGACTTTCACTGGGACCAACTAAATGCTCAAATGAAGACTCGTATACTTACTCGCACCGTGGTAGAATACCCATCAGTAGACGCTGTTCAAAAACGATTTCTCTGTCAATTGCTGAATAATCTATATGGTGGCAAAGTAGCTAAAAAATAGGGCACCAAAGGTGCAAACTATATTTTTCTGAATCCTAAGTTGAATAAAGTAGTGAAACTTTGTCCCAGACGCAAAGCACATGGTCGAAAATTGTAAATGAAAGGTGAACCTTGCGAGCAAGTAGAAAAGCTGGATAATTCCACTGAAGGGCAGAACATAATATGTTGTGTCTTGAGAAGAAAAAAGGGATGAGACAAATTGCTTGTAGAAGACATAGCTTCTAGAAGGCCCCAGTTTGTCGAGGTGACTCAGAGAAAACTACAACATTTTTTTATATTTTGGTAACGCTGTTGGTGCGTTTTCTCCGACACACTGAAATCTATTCAATAGATCAAATTGATGCAAATGTTTTACTTTTTCAGCAATAGAAAGTTTCAAGTAGAATTCCTGACTTCGAATGCCGACCGTTTCATTTTGAGGGCTTATAGAATGATGAAACTCGCGTATTACGGTATTATGGACGTAGACACCGAATCCTTCCATGTAAACCAAACCTTCTCGCAAGTGTTGACCACGGCCCGAGTGAGTATTTTTTTTCGTTATTACTATAACAATAAATTTTTTGCAAACTATATTTCTTCTCCCGTTGTAGCTGTGCGTGGCCTAGTTCGCATTTCATGCTGCACAGAATGTTGCGCCAACGTTGGGGATAGATTGGCAGTTCATGGCCCACGATTTGCCCAGTTTGACAACGTACCGCAATGATAGCTGTGCCAGCCGAATGGAACGACGATGTTGGATCTGCAAGAGAATGTTCCGCCAATATTGGCTGTGCCAGCCAGATGGAACGGCAATGTTGGACCTGTATTGGCAACGTTCACCAGTAATGGCTGTGCCACCAGAATGGAACGGTGATGTCAGACCAGTATCAGAACATTCCCCAAATATTGGCCATGCCAGCGTAATATAACGGCCACAATGGCCCGAGTTGTACAACCAGCAGCAAATATGGCGGAGCCATGCAATTTGGCTGCCAATATTAGCCCGCCGTTCGACCTTTATTGCCGGCGTCGGCTAAAAAGTCAACTTCGTGCATAACATTGAACCGGTATGGGCTAATATCTGCATCTGCTGCATTTGGCACTGTTTTGGTCCCACTCATTTTGTTCTGGTTCCACTTGTCGATTTTTCAAGTTCGAAAAAGTAATATGCTGGGCACATTAGTCATATATTTTTGTGAATAAATCATGCACGCCTAGTTGTAATGCACGATTGTTGATTAAAGTTGCGCCAGCTAGACTCTTCACTGATAAACATTTATCGAGTTTGTCGCCTGACAGACGTCCGATGCGGTGCTTTCGCAGATAAAAATTGTGCACATCTGTGCGATGAAGGAACCGCGGATGCCACTGCCGTACGCGACCCACCTCGACGTGACCCGGCGCGTACGCGTGCTGGCGTTCGTTTCTTCGCATCACGCCGGCGATGCCACGCCAAGCGCTTTAGACTTCAGAAATATCGGACGCAAAGCGTATCGTGTCGTGTGTCCTGCTATGCTATCGCCACGACTGATTTGGTTTTTTCGCGTTCACAGCGCTGTACCAGTTAACGGCATACGAGTTCTTGACGTGTGAGAACAGGGGGTTATCAGTTGCGTTACGGTGATTAAACCGTACAACAATCACATTTGCCTAATTTAACACACACATCGACACTCGTAACCTGTATCGCAATGAACACATGAATTACCTGCAACATTGCAGCGAATGCTTGGTAAAGTGTGGTGGAGTGCGTGGGCGTCGGGCACCTTGTCTCCGTGAGTCGTCGCGAGTTACAATTTTGTTGTGGAATTTTTTTGTTGATTATTTTTATATATATACTTTGCCTTACTGTAGCCGAAACATCAGCAAGATTACGCAGTATGTAGACTTAATTGAGTTCACAGTACGACGCGCAAAAAAACGTTCTCGTGAGTTCATATGTCCTGAAGCATCGGACACATAACACGTAGGCCAAAACGTTTATAAACAAGAAATACGCACGCCTACGGCGTTGTGTTGTTTAATCAAATACAGAACCACGGACCCCTCACCGCACCATTTCTTCTGTTTTTTAAGTCTGTGGAAAGAAGGAAATGCTCTGCATAGATCTGGCAAGCTGGTTCCTGTCATGTAGATAGCTTTACTTCACACTCGCTCTCCTTTGTTAATTTTACGTCTAGTGGGGTGGCTAAGGCTAGCTGAATGTCTTTCTAGAAATCAATGGATGTAGATGTTACAAGCAGGAAAATGTGTCAATAATTGCTGTAATTTGCAGAACATGAGGAGGATCATTTGACAGCTGGTGTTAGGACTGGTCCTCAAAACCTAAACGCAATATCTATGGATAAAATTCAGGCTACGAGTGAGTGATTTTTGTAGTACTGAAGACTGTTGCCTGTGCTGTCAGCAGCTGTGTATGTTTTGTATATTTGGTATGTGAGATCTTAAAATTTCTTTCTCACGGTGTTTCTCAATCTAGCTCAGTCATATTTTATAGTTTCCTTTCTCCAGACTCAGTGTAGAAGAGCAAACAGGATTGTTGTGATCAGCGAACAACTAGTTCATTTGTGTTAATTATTACATACTCTGTGTGCAATTTCGTTGTGTATGTGTCTTCAGGACGTATTTTATTTAGTGGGAGAGTCAAACAGAACTAAACGCAAGGAACAGCTCAGTTGGGCAAAGTAGCTGGTGAATATCGCTCTTCTCATATTTTATATTTTTGTGACATACTGCTCTACAGACATGAAGTTCTCATTGGTTTTCATATTCTTGTGGTATGTGAACATGTTTTCTCGAGGCTCTTCAGACTGAAACAACCCTTTTCACATTTAGTTTGACATGCAGATCAAGATACTTAGCTTATCTGTACTATAACGACTGAAATTTTCCCGTCCAACAGAGAGGCAGTTTAATTGATAAGCTACTGAAGACACAAATGTGCAAGATGGGTGCTTCATAGTTAATTAAGGCGTGTAGCCAAGGAATGGGACACTGGGCAAAAGGCCCACCCCTGAATTTTTCAGCAATTGGATACCGGGAACCCAATAACACATACTCTACTTACCTGCACTGAAGACCAAGGACCCTAGTCAGTATGTCCTGACTTGACCTCATCCTGCTGCGCACAACCATAGCTGATCACTCTAGTGAAAGAACTGTTATCTTTGATGGGTCGTACAAATCGTGTTGCAAAAGCAACTTGAAGCGTTGCTATTCATCTCCCGAAATTATTGCAATGAAATCTAATTGCACACACATCAGGCGCTTACAATTTCATTATTTATATATCAAAACTAAATATAACTTACAGCAGAATGATCAAGTACTTAATTTCATAGAAATTGTATGGCTTGCTGAAGCTCACACAAAAGAACACATCATTTTCTTCCTTGGAGGGTAGTGTTGAGTGCCTTGTTATTGCGCTACCTGAATTTCACATTTATTGACAGTACATCATAATTCACACCTGAAGGGGCTGTAATCTTAGCAAGTGTTAATAGTACTCTTCGCACGTGATTTGCAACTAACGAAAAGGAGACATAAGAGAGATGCTTGCGGTAGTAGGTGATTGGGAATCAAAATATTTGCATAGCGCAAGACTACGAGTAGTGTCAATGTAACTACAGAAGTTGAGACAGACAGAAAGAGCGCTGACTTCACCTGAAATTTTACTAGCGAAAACGCTGAACATATATACTCGTCACAGAACATTACAGCGCAATCGCGCAACTTATTGCATCACAGAAAGACAATCATCTTATTGCATGGTTACAACATCACAGCTCAGCCCAAAATTTACGAACTTTTGTGTCAAAGCCAGAAACTCGATTTCTTTTTCAGTCAGAGCAAGCGAAGGCATGCTGTTGTATCGATCACCCAGCATTTGCATTTCATTGGCCTCCATAATCTCCCTTGTTAGTTGCTGATGGTGTTGGGCTATAACAGTGCACTGTTCCAATTCCGGTCTGAAACCACAAAATATACAGAGAATGCCCAAATAACCTTGAACAGCCGAGTATACTTTGTAATGATGCTCCTTTAAACTCTCAATTAGTCGCTCCCGTTAGCCCAACATATAGCGTGCCTTCTTCTGTAGTTATGTCGTAACTTCTTGTAGTCTTGCCCTGTGCAAATATGTTACAAAGAGAGGCTTTGCCTGTCCAGCTAGTAATACATACTCTGGACATCACCACTGCAAAGATACACCAGCCGCAAACACCAGCCGCAACTTTGACTTCTGATACACCAGCCACAACTTTGACTTCTTCTCTCTGTGTGTAATAATCTAGCGAGAAGTATGTGGAACACAGAATAAAAGTCACCACAGTCAACACCTGCTAGTACCTGCTTTCATAATAGTACAATGTACTGAAGAAGCATGTAAAGAGCAATCGTACAAAGCGAAATATTATAAATCAAAAGGAGGCTATGTGGCCGCGATTGAGACAACACCGTAACAAAAATAAAAACCTTTCAGTCATGTCAGCAGCTCTTGCACAACACTTAAAGTCATGAAAACCTACCTTCAATACCTTTCTTGCACAATAAAATTAACACCAGAACATTGGCATACACACTGATGGAGAAGAAAGCGATTACTAAAATCCGGCTCTTATGCACTGATGGGAGATACTTGGACTTGGATTCTAACATAACTTCAGTACAACTCTTGAACATACCCTCAAAAGTGCTGACTGCAAGTGGACGAGTCATCAAGGCAGACTACAATTCGACACTATGAACAGGTCAACCACCAACCATGAACTTATGCTAGAGTGGATGCCGCAAGAAATTTTGAACACTGGGAACACTCAACGTTCCCAACCGAAATCTTGATCTCCCAAACACGATAAGAATGTCCCGAAGACCTGCTGCCCATCGCCATGATATCAAACAGGGTCATATACACATCAACATCTCGTCTCCACGGGTTTAAAATGCTCTTGCTTCCAGGTTTATCGAAACCGTCTCACCAAATTTCTCGCTAGTGAGCTCACCACCTTCATCGTTCCTGGGAGTGTGTTCAAATTAAAGGAGACAAAGGGCACTGATAGGGCTGCATGAAGATGGTGTTCTTCGAATAAATGAGCAATGGTCTGCATGGTCATCATTGACCACCTTTCACGTCTGAGGCAATTGTTATATACACGTTGACGTGTTAGTGTAGTTTGAACTGTGTTAGAATTAGAAAAAACCAACCAAGTTGCTGCTCTATTGAGACTGTGTATATTGTAGAAAAATATTTGTACTTTGTGTCTGCTATTTTTCTACAAGCAATGAGTGGATAAAGCGAGGCTTGCCTAAGCTAAAGTTAGGCTTGGAAGCAGATCAGAGGATAATAATCAACGTGCTTTTTTGTATAGCCCCTGTCAGACTCGGCTCTCATGTTTATTATTACTAACATTATAATAAATGTATATGAATAGGGCTCACATGTTCGTCATATTATGTGGCTTTCTTAAAATCTAATACTGTGCCTTTCTCCAAGAAACTTTTTTATTGTGAAAAATGCCATCACTAGCTGTCCTCTTACATGATTTGCCCTGAATGTGTGTTTAAATCAGTGAACGGTAGGAAAATTTGCTGCATTCACTTACTGTCAGTTACAAATTCAGTTCATTGCAATAAAGCTGCCGGGAGTCAGAATTGTGCGATTATTTTAGTGGGCTACAGTTAACTCAAAAAAGAACTACTCAGGCAGAAGATACACAACAAATATGGCAACAGTGGAGTCGAAAAGAGTTCATACTACTGAATTTCCACATAAACAAGTAGGGGAATTACTACTCTACACAAGTTTGACATCCAGCAAGCTTTCTGGTTTTTAGACTGGCATGACAAAGAAGGAAACAAGACTACTGAGTGACGTGCACGAGCAAAACCTTCCTGAGTTGCCCTGTGATGGTGTTTTAAAAAGGAAATGATTGCGAACGCACAGACAAAATGAATGACAATTATGCATCAGCTTTCTTTCAAATATAATGCAGGGCAAACGAATCCTTCACTTTTGTGCACAACTTGTTTTTTTTTATTTTTTGGTATTGCTAGTCACTTTTGCGTAGTGCCATGTGGATGTAGTATATATCTGTTCTGTATTTTAAATACATTTCAGCCGTGAATTGGCGCTTCTGTTCTTGTGGCTCATTTGTTTTTAATCTTCTTTGTTTTACTGTTCTAAAATTGTGAATCCATACCAACTTAATCTGTCAGTTCTATTCAAGCTTTCTGGGTCCTATAGTTGTATTACTAAACCGTCTCAGAGTTGTGACGAAGCAAACCTCTCAAAATGTGTGGAGGACCGTTTGAAGTACGCCAGGGTTCACAGCATTCATCACATTGGTTACGTGAATATTCCTTTTTGCTGTTCAGGGGCACATGCACAGTATTAATCTTCAATTTTTGCAAATGCGGCTTTAAAACTTCAGTGATTTTATGATGTGATTGAGTTAGGAAAGCCAATTAGTCATGACTTACAACCACAAGATTGTTGAGTAACAAATGAAACAAAGTTCAAGATGCAAGAACACACCATCTTTTATTCAAACTGTTGAAAATTCAGATATTTAGAATAGTGCCACAACCTTTTTTAAGTGATGTCGGGTTGCAGCGGTCAAGCTCACAGCAAACAAGAAGTTATACTTCATTTTTTTAGCTCTTGAGCGTAAGTACCAGGCAATAAAAGTTTGAAATTACATTCTCACTTTTTATTGTGCTACTCGAGAACTAGCACATTTGCGAAACCCATGCAAAATATAGATTTACTGAATCACAAGATAACAATACAGCTGTTATTCAATAATTTTTGTAGCCATGATAACTCAGGTGTCACAACTTGAAGGGGGCGTTTTTGCACCTAAATTATTATTTCAGACAAAATAAATGTGTAAAACACAAAAAAATATTTTCACTTTGCCTGAAGAAATGATGATGGTAAAGGCTTTATTAGCTGGGTTGACTTGACAACCAGTTAACATGTAATATCAATAATGGCATTGTGAGGAATGTTTGCAGATGTAACGTAAGTGGGATATTTTTGCTGTTTCATGCCATTTGTGCACTGATGATGACTTCTGCATAGGTAGTGAATTTTCTGTTTTGTTTTCATAAAACTTCAGCGAAACTTACTTGAGAGAAAGTTTTTTAAGTTGGCAGCGTGACACCGATGAGGCATGGTTAGCCCATATAATTTCATTGTGCATACGTGTACAAGAGTCTAGTTCAATGCTACCATATGTGCCTTCCAATGCGCTGTCACACAGCTATAGGTAGAAGCTTCTTTATGATGTAACACACACGAGATGTGTAGTCACTGACAGGAAGGCGGGCTTCGTGTCGATCAGAGTGAAAAACATGGTCACTGGGTTGACCTACAGTCACACCTAAAGCAAGTTTTACATTGTTGCACCCAATGCCTGCCTTGAACGTCATGTATATACTTTTCATTAATTCTATTGCTCATTGCAAGATAGGGCTTGTTGGAATACTGTCGGTCTATATCGGCTTTCCCTATTTTTTGGGACTTTGGATGAAATGAGTGATGCAGCCAGAAGCTAAAAAAGCAGGAGTAACAGTGTGTAAGCTAGAAATGTCTGGAGTAAGAATATACACCACCCAACGCTGGACCATGCAATCAACACAAGCCCAAAGTTTGTCTTTTACAAGGCAGCAGTATAGTGAATGGCACGATAAGATCCTCAGAAACGTCACTGAATCAAGTGGTTGGGCCTGCAAACATATCGAGCAATGTCACAATGTGATTAAATATTGAACTGCTGCAAAGCATTCGACACAGGTGGTACGTAACTTCACGTGGTCTCTACACCTTACATTATCTGCCAGGAGAAGCCTTTGGACTTCACGTGTATTTGAGCATGAAAGACAGTCTAGTAATATGACTATGTGTGCTTGGAAGTGGGCGTAAATGGTCAGTTCTTAGGTCACAGCATGTGTTGAAGCTAATATGTCTCCTGTTACTGGCAAACGAATCTGCACCACTGAAAATCTAGCAGTGTCGAAGCTTATAGTTCTTGCAAATGGCAGATTTTGTTGTCATGTCAACCAGTCGCCAATTTTTGAGTGTGTAAATTTCTCTGGGACAGGTAAACATGTGTATTGGGCTATGTGGCAGGGCGTCAATGACAATGTTGACAGCCCCTATGATATATTTCTGTTATGTTGGACATCTGCTGCAGTTCATGGGAATATGAATGTCATGATTGTAACTGAGGGAGTGTAACTTGTACCGATAAGAGATGTACTAACACATTCTGTGACAAAGAAATCAAGTAATTTCTTTCATATAGCAATATAATGACAAAACCATTAATCATTTATGCCCACTTGTAAGCACAATTAGGTATATCACAATTGGAGAGTCCTTCACACACACCCAAATGCACGGGAAATCTAAAGACTTCCCCAGACAAATAGCATAAGGTGTAGTGTAGCATCATGTAGGCGTATGTACCACCTGAGTAGATTGCTTTGTGGCACTTTAATACTCAGTCGCATTGCCACATTGCCGGATTTGTTTAGAAGGCCAACCACATGATTCACTGACATTTTTGGGGATCTCTTGGCTTCAGTCTCCACAAAATTTGCTGTGATGCTGTTCAGACAGTTGGCATAAGTTTTCAGGACATGCAGGGAACTGATTGGCCGCCATATGTTCTCCTCTTTTGAAGGGTCGGTGATCTAGCACAAATTACATTCTTGATGCCGTACGATGATGTATAGTGGAACTCTCATTTGATATTCAGGAAGTAGCATATACTGTTGCGCAAGCATCTGTTGATCTCCCAAAATTTTTATGGGAGTTCTCACTCTATGGAAGCTCAATATGGTAGCATTTCTGTGTATCAATAGCATGAAGATGAGGGAATATGTATAATGGCCTGGCACCATAGTACAAAGTGTTAGTATAGTACGTAGTTCACAAAAATAAGACGTAGGAGCTAGGGCTTATCAGCATCTAGTATTCGGAGATGGGAAGCCCTCAACACCTCTAAATCTGCCTTGGTAGAGCTGAATACTGGACGTGGAGAACACGTGGATAGGACAGGTGAGCTTTTGGACATCAAATGCACACCTGCGTGTGCTGATAAATGTGCCTTGTTCAGATGTTGGATTACCGAATTCAGATGTGAACTGTGCTCATCTGATGAACTCGCGATGAGTAGGTTGTCGAGGCAAGCGTGACGGAATTCAAGGCTAGAGAAAATGCTCAAATATATGTCTGGAATTCGTCATGCCGCATGGCATATGCAGAAGATAAGACACAATGAATGGTGTCACTAAGAGTATCGTATTTGAAATCTAGACATCTTCTTGAAGGATTTGATGGTCGAATTACATGAGGCCAATTTCGAAGGAAATCTGCATCATATATCTGACATCATATACGAATGTAAGTTGCTGGGTTGTGACTGTTGGTGCTATGCCATCTGCATCCTGATTTAGTCTTCAGCACCATTCGCAGAACACAGTAACACCACACAGCACACATTGGGCTCAGTTAAAAGGGCAAAATCTGTAAATATATGCGTATTTGGTATGGCTGCCTCGAAAATTCTTTTGAATTGCAGCCCAATTGATATAGTGCTTATAATATAATTTATGTAGTATATCAATTTCATGGTTGAGTTGCCATATGCAAAAATAATTCTTTCTCGGTCATCAGAGCCCTGAGCTAGAGCTCTTTCTCAAAGAACCATGCATACTGTTGTGGCGGCTCCGCGGTTTATTATATGAAACAGTGATAATGAAGTTTGCAATATTATTGTTGCAACGAAAAGAAGCAGGTACATTTGCTTTGCCTTAAAACACAAGGAATAATCGAACCGATCGCTTCGAACCGATGCAGAGCTTTCCTTAGCAGTTAAGCTGTCAAAAATGTTGAAAATTAGTGCTCGTGTAGTGCACACTCTTCCATAGTCCTGGTTATTTTCTCGATGTTTTGCTTATACGCTCACAGATAACATAATCTGATACTTTTCCAGAGTATGTACTTCGAATGTTGTTAGGCCTAAGTTAATAGCGGACAGGCGTAGGTGAACTGTTATGGCTTTGCGCATTTCTTACTAATAAACCATGCACGTGTAAACGCTTATTATTGTATTTAACGACCTGCCGTATTGGGTTCACATGGTCTGGTGTTTGTCGCAATCAGGACGTGGAGTATCTGAGATTAAAAGTACACACACATCAGACCATGCTTGGTCACGTGTTCAAGGGGGTAGCCAGTGTTTATTTCTGGATTAAGTGTTGAACCCAGGGTGTGGCTGAACCGGTATTGTTGTAGTGAATTGTATAGTTTGAACCCAACCGTGTGGCAACGCCTAGCACCTTATACTACCACTTATTTTATTAAGCACAAAATTTGGCGCTTCTTTACCTCTTTACGGCCGTCATTCTCGCTTGGTATTTACGCGTCATTCTCACACGTACAACCGTGGCTTTTCACGCATGTCGAGTTTGAGACTACTGCAGCTGCATACCGTTCGGATCTTCAGCGTGATGAGATAAAATATATGCTGCAATCGGATCAACTGATGCTGGTTTTCGCAATTATGCGAGGATCGCCTGATTTTTTCTGCTGATTCTTTGTAACGGTGTCTTTTGTTCGTGATCAGACTCCTCGGGTTGTGTTTGGCGCAGAATTACGCAAACCTTTGGCGAATACGTTAGCTAAGTCATGGCCGGAAAGTGGGAAGTTGCGATGCGAAGATTGCGACCGCCTTATTCCCTCCGCAATGATAGGTGTCCGTGTGACATAAAACGCAAGCTTATAACAGTTGTAAGAAGTATTACGCTTTTTTTATTGATTATACAGCCAGCTGGTGCTGTAATACAGCTATCAGTTGCATGCTACTTCATTAAAAATTTGTTTTACAGTCTTTTGCGCCAACGGCGACCTCGGTCAAGATACCAGCTCGCCAAGCTGAGCGACAGTGGATTCTGACATTTGCTGGTTGACTACACCACCGCTGCATATCTGAGTGCTAAATGTCACTTTTTTTAAGGGGGCTTGAAATCATTTTTAGTTTTGTTGGGAATAAATACTTTCCTGGCCACATTTCGGGCGATATCGTCCGGTTTCTTCGACGCTCCTTTACAAAGACCTGCCGACACTGATTTTGTCATCCGGGTTCTGGGGAGAGAAAAGAGAATTTCAGCTGCCTCAGCAACGCCAGTGACGAGTCAGATTACATTTGTGAGTATAAGTTACCGTTATTCTGTACGAGTGCCTTCTTGTTCTTACCTTTCCTGTGCACCTTAGTCAACCGCTCGCCGTAGTGTGCGAGTATTCAGCGAGTAAGTTGGACGAACAGTTGCGGCTAGTCGCGTACGTGCGACCCGAGTGATCGATCTTTTTTCTTTAGATTCGAGGGTACATGGTAGAGCGCAAGTAATTTTTGATGTGCAACTTGTGTAAGCTTACCGCAACATGACGGCAGCCTATGTTGTCTGCCTATGTCTCAGGTATCCTTTAGAAAAGTGCCTTCCTGTCACCTATGCTAATATTATGTGCCTGGGTGTCAAACTTGTGTGGTAGATCGGCAGTGTGAGCTAAATGGTGCATACACGTATCACATGTCACACCATTTTGCATAACCGCGTCTTTAAGATGCACCTAAAACAAGGCCAACTACTGCAGTCTGCCGTAGGTTCAGCGTGGCCATTGTGTGGAGCGTGGACCATCGTAACTAGAGGAAGTTCTCTGCATGGGAGGTTAGTACGCTATACAAGGCTTGTGTAACTTGCTAGCTACATTAGATATGATGAACAGTGACTTTTGAAGCTTCGGGAAATCAATACGTGTAAACTAAAAGTGGCATCAACATTTATGTCACTTACTTCGCAGCAAAGAAAGTTGTGAAGGTGATTATGTTGCTGCTAGCAGGGTTAGCTTGGCAAACAACAAGAGGACGTCTGAGTTACTTTAATGTTTTTTCTTGCTTTGCAAGCCCAAAAATATCTTTCAGTTCATTTTAAAAATTCACTCGTGGTGAGTCAAGAACAAACTATGAAATTTCAAGTAATAAATCTTCTGAATACCTATGCTTTCTTTGTCTGTTAGCTTTGTGTAATTTTAATATTATAAACACCCCCATTGCTCATCGAGTGATGCTGCTTCTGCGCACAAATGTGCCAAGCTAAGTTTCCTGCACCATCCTAATAAAGTCAATGTGTATTATGCCATGCTATACCAGACTCTCACATTTGACAGGGTGTATCAATGGAAACAGCATTCCTGGTCTAAACATTTGCCGCTTGATTTCGAGGCAACCAATCTCACAGCCATAAACCAAGAAATATTTTATTAGGTGAATAGTGCTGGCATTCAATATATGCATTACTGCATGCAGCCAGAAACCAGATGCAATATTTAATCACCCAGAGGTGGAAATTCAGTTGTGGTGAAGAAGTTGTGGGCAAATGCACAACGACCATAAAGCCGTTCAAATTTTTTGAAACGGTGCTGTTATAGCGGCGTTAAGTGCGTTTGATATCTAAGCACAGTAATCACTCTTTTCATTCTTCTTTTCACTACACTCCGTTGGTAACTCTTCTGAAGTCGCATCGCAATCCTGCCGAGCACCTCTTTTAATCTTTCGCGGCATACATCATCGATGACATATTGCTCCAAACACTGTCTTGTTACAGTTGCCGTGACTCCACCCTCTGTCAACTGTGTGATTGTTGGTGAATCGCTTCTGCTGTGCCGGCCGGCGCTTCTACGAATAATGTCGTTATGAACGCTGTGCTATGGAACACAGTACCTGATTTGCAAGCACGTGAATGCATGCGGGCTAAAGTGCTTATTTGGGCCGGTTGGTACATGGTCAACGAAGTGAAAAAACAGCGCGTAACACAGGACACAGGACAGAGTCCACGCTGCTCGTCGTTTGTCGTGATGCGGGCATCACGACAAACGACGAGCAGCGTGGACAGCTTCTTGCAGGCTAACAGGAAGTGATAGGTGCTTGCTTGACCAATTGCAGATATTTATTCTGCACGTCAGATTCAACTTCTTGATGTCAAGTGCCTGCCCGAAAGGCATGGGGGAGATTGTTTCTTTGAATTTGTGGATCACTGGTGGCTTGTTGCGCGGCCAAGTGGAATTTCTTTGCTCGAGCAGCATTTTGCATTTAATGCACGTGTTTACTTCAAGCGCTTGAAAGAAATATATAGGGGGTAGTTTAGAGGCCCTTCAAATGGATCGGAGCGGTCGCCGAATTTGACAATAAGGATTGCGTTAGTTATTTGCTATTCATGAGGAACAATGCAGGGTGGCTGAGAAGAGGCTATAGCGAGACACAGCTGGTAGGTAAGGAAGCTCTGTTACACTATTGCAAAGCGCAATTCATTAGAAACAGCCTCTGACGATGTGGGGGTTATTTTTTAAGCATTTTATTCAGACTACGAGGAGATAGAATAATAGAACAAGAGGGATCAAAAAACTTGTAGACAAGCCACGAGAATTATGTATATGCTTTCAACACATCAAAAAATATAAAATGAATACACCACATCATGCATATTGGCAAGTATTGTTTTTCAAAGCTTGAGATTGCAGATTGGGTGACTCGAGCCATTTATTTGTGTCTTGAGTAGATCCTAGGTGGTGTTGCAATTCGGAGGAGTCATTTTGTTGTGATTTTCGCAGCAGGCTTACGGTAAGTCAAGTGCAAAACAGGTTAATTCAATTCTTTGGGCTCAAGCGCTTCATTTCAATTGAATTCAAATAGTTCGGATCCAATTTGTCTTTATTTTATTCACGCAATGTGGCCTCTCCCCGTTCTATGCACCTTCTACGGCTAATCTCATGTCTTGACCATGAGAACAGCTTTTACTAATCTAGTGTGGCTCCATTTCATTCCGTTGTTTTATGTCTGCCCTGCTCTGGATAAAATGCTTACAAAATTGCCCCTCCGATTTATTGCACACGAAACCTAAATGAAACTTTTTGCTCTTCCTTTATATTTCAAATAAATATTGCATTGCTGCTGGAGTCATCAACGTACACTATATATTACATTCACACACAATCAAAACATTTCATACCTTTAGTAATCTGTGCGTGAAAAAGAAAAATGTAAAGTGTATCTATAAAGTAGCTGCTGATTAGCTGGTATTTCATTAAATACCCTTTGGGGGGGGGACATCTGCTTGTAAACAGCACAGTACGTGTAAAATATTTGCGTTCACGTCATCACTTTCGAGGCTTATTTGCTCCTTACAGTTCCACGGCGTTTGCAGCAGGGCCGTTGTGTATCGCTTACAAAACAATTGCGAAACCACCTTTGTGCGTAAACAGTGGGAGCACACCCACAGTTAAGGCTAACAGATTTGCCAGAATAGCATTTCTTCAGCTTTAAACAGTGTTAAAACACCTAAATCATCTATTACCATTTTACGGTATGCAAAGGTGGATACAAGATTTTTTATCAAGAAGGATCACCATTGGGAATGACATAGTTGCTCTTCTTGGGTTATTAAAAATAGGAATAATTAGGGAGGGTCACAGCATTCTGGTCGCCTTTTTTAAATTGGCCGCCCCCTCTTAAAGAGCACATAGAATGCTTGAAAAGTACACAGTGAAGCAATACGTATGCAAACCACACCACCAAATGTTACCTTCTTTAACTCCACAATAAACATAAAACAATAAGCAACATGTTCGAGCACAACCAGTCCATTAGATGAGAATCTATGAAATGCAGAGGCTACGTGGCTAATATGTAATTGTTATCGCAATGAAATGGACAAAGTAATGCTGTAAACAGCAGCAGAGGCAAGCATGAGTTGCCGTGAAGCGGCTTTGAAGCTCGTGCACAAGGCCAGTTTTTCTGTGTCTGCATTCACACGGTGCAAAAACTGTTTCATTCTTGCGTGGCATGAAAGAACGTGCTGAGTGCCTCTGCTCTCCCATATCTGGATAGAACGGAGAACACAAACAGGCATTTAGTTTAAGCAGAATAATGAGCAACAGATCTGGCCTTTCGCGTCAGCCACGAAGAAGTAAAATAACACAGAGGTTATTTCCTGCAAATATTTTTCGCATCCCAGTTTTCGCAGTCTGAGCAACATGGCACACGAAACTTTGTTGGCACTGCGGCCCCTATCTGCCACCACATGTTAATATGGACAGTCTTTGCCTGCACAGATGGAGCGCGCTCAGCCTTACACAATGCAGAAATGCGCTCGGTGTCTGCTAGATGGCAGCTGATTCTACACAAGGTATGCACAGCACTGTCGTGTGTTACAAAACACACCAACTTTTAAAGTATTTCTTTTTAGCCTAGTGCGCTGTTGAACTGCGATTTGCTTTCGAAAGCTTGTTTAGGGCAGTGTGTCAGCTATCGCTTTGACCCCAGTGCTAGTACAGAGTGGCAAGTGTCAGGATGTCTCGTAAGTGCTTTCTATTCATAAAAACTAGAAAAGCTGAAGTCTCAAAGTGACGCTTACCTTAAAGGCTGAGCTCCTGGTAGTCACTCCTCTTTATAGCAGAGCACTTTTCACGAACTAAAGGCACCTTAACCATATCTGACTGTCAGTAGGTTCGTGTAGTATCTATCTGATCGATCGATTTATTCTAGCCCATTTGGTTTGGGCGCTCTGTTATCGTCTCCTTATCTTCACACTTTAGGTCAGCAGGTAACTTATGCGTTGACTTAGTCGGGACTAGCTCATTCTCAAATTAGGCCATGTGCTTGAGTGAGTAAGCATGAGTAATATTTTAGCGAGCTTCAGGCCGAGCAAGTCTGGTTTAAGGAAACTTTTGGTGGGTCAGAATGAGCCCCAGGCGCGAAGTATGTATATGTGAGTTTGAGTGACCTCTAAGCTTTTGCCAATAATGTTTGACATGAACCGAAACTTGCATGACAGGACAGAGTATGTTATAAAAGGGTTTGATTCAGCAATTCAGCCATTCAGCGCTGACGTTTGGTTTTTATAATATACAAGATGTTTGTTTACACTGCTTACAAATCGTTAAAGAGCCAAGTATCTATGGTTGACTGTTTTCGAAAAGTCTCTTGTCATTGTCTTTTCGACCACTAATTCACCCTGCCCCGACCACTCTTGTCTTCCACTAAAGGTTGCTGCACCGTCCAGTATACCGAGGGTCGGTCATGCAGTTTCTCTAACATATTGGGCGTGAGGCCCACCACCGGAGGCGCGAGTGCTGCAATCGCTGTGACATGCAGGGTTGGATCACGTGATCTCACCTCGCACTTGCAAAGGAAAGCTGGCAGTTGCATGTGTGATTTTCCCGTGATTTTCCAGTGTGTTCATTTTCTAACAGCGTTCTTTTGCTCTGGATTCATGTGTGCAGATTTCGGCAGACTACACAGTTCAGAAAGACAGCAAAAGTTACCAGGGGCATGCCACAGTGCACTACATACTTGAGGGTACTTTCACAGTGTCTTGCAGTGCCACTGTCATCTCTCTCTTTTTTGTTGTGGTTGTTATTCAACTATGGTGTTAACATGAGCACCAGCAATAAATGCTCACATAAAAGCAAAACGTTGAAGTTGCCGCACGGGAGCCACGCTCACAACTAAAGATGAATGTGTGAACAGTCAAATTATGTATATTTCAAATTAGTTTGTAGGGGTTTGTATCTGGGAAAAGTTGCTGTCATTGCCATTACACTCAAGATTGTACACTGTTGTCCGAATTGTCAGATAGTCTAGATATAGCCCGGAAGTTCAATTATTTTCCCTTTATTTCGGTAATTTCACCTTATTCCTGTCTATTTTTTGACAGTTGCTTCTCTGTGTTCGGCCAGCACGTTGGACGAAACTTTCTTTCTTACATCATACAATTGCCGCTCCAGTTAGAGCTACTTCTGTCGCCGAGCTACTTCTCTCTTACAACAGCCTCTGCCACACCCATACTCCTCCCCGGCTCTCCTTCCCTGTGTGTGTACTCTACCACACTGGTTTCCATCCACCAGTAGCGTAGTCAGGCGGTGGCATACCAGGCACCTGCCTCTGCCCCCCCCCCCCCCCCCCAAAATATTTTTCTATGGTATATAGGGGCACAGAAAATAACGGTCTACCACATCTGCTTGCCTAGCTGGGGCCCATTCTAATCAAGGTGGCACCCCTTTCGAAAAAAAATTTCTGGCAACGCGTCGGCCATCTGCGACCTGAGCTCACAGGGTTCCTTGATTATAGATTAGGTCTGTAGGATGGCCCCATAGCCACTGTCACTTCCTCTCAATGCTGTTTTGATCTCCAGTCAAAAACTTCGTGAGCTTCGAAAACTGATTTACCTTCTAAGAGCTGCCGTAAAACATCGCACAGTTTCTGAATAAAGCTTAAAAAAACTGGACGCTCTCTATTTCATTGAAAGCTCTCAGCTCCCCCTCATTTTTTTTTTGTCTTGAAGATGCGTCGCTCCGGCCACGGTCTTGGCAATAGACATCTGCGGTACTGTCGCCAGGTCAACTGGTGCATGCCGTTGTTGCTTTACCTAGTCGAGCGCGTCTTCAAAGGGGAGGCGAAGCGATACCTAACCCCACGGTGACAAAGAAAACAAGGTGGGAAGTCGGGAAGGGGAGGTGAAGTGATTAGAAAATTTCTTAGCTTGTGATTCTAACCCGTGCATGTATCCTGACTAGGCCACCTTTGCCACTTTACAGCACTGCTTTGCAAAAAAGCGTACTGAAATTTGAAGGGGCTGTTATCCTTAGTCACGGGACACTGCACATAATGTTCACTTACTCATGCCTTAGTACGCTGCCCAATTCTGAGTATCAGTGTAATTACTGATGTCTAAATTTGCTACTGGAAATAACTTGGAGCAGTGTATGACATTTCTCCTTCACTAAAAGAACAAACTAAATTGTGCATCAGTTTTTTGTTGTTTTTTTCACCACCTGTGCTCTTTGGTTTCAGGCATCTTCTATTTCAGGTTTCGGACACTGCGAGTCCAAATCGCAGTGGCTTCCAAATGATTTTCCAGGCACAGCAGATGATAATATGTACTTTGTCATTGTTCGCTCGGTGGGGTGCTTCAAATACCACTTTCATTGAAATGGCAGTGCTCATATTTACACTGCACTATTTCAGTGATGTGGAATGGTTTACTCATACTTTGTTTCTAAATAGAAAGCCTTTTATACAGCTCAGAATTTGGTATCTAGTGATGAAAATAGCATGTTTTTTTCCTGTAAACTGCTCAAAAATTACACTTTAGTGCTCCAAAAGTAATGTTTTGATGCTCCGAAAATTGCTCGAAGTTGTTTTTCGGCTGCTGCACCCCTGTTCTTGTTAAACAGTAGCTTTCAGTGACGATGTGTTTAATAAGCAAACAAGTTTGACATTCGGACATTCTTTTCGCATTTATTCTGGTGCCCCCGTAATCTAACATGGACCTACCAGTCTGACCAATATAACTGTCGGCGCATGACAGAGGAATCCTGTACACTAGTCCTGTAACACAAGGAATGGAGTAGCCTCAGTGTTTCTGACCACGTTATCCTTTATTTCTGGTTTTGCTTTTCGCCCCGAGCGTAACAAGTGTGCAAGTGCTGCCCAGCTTCTTGAGAGCCACTGCCGCATCATATCTGGATGCAAAACTGTTGATTGTGTGCCATCTTGTACAATAGCCTAACAAGTGTTGTACATTTTCTTGTACTAGTAAGAGCTTGTATCAATAAAGAACTTGAACGCAGGGCAGCAGGCTGAAGCGGTTTCATGATTTTTCTCAAGGACTTCGCATTTGCTGAAATGTTTGATCCATCTCGCCAACTTTTCGCAGGATCTAGTGACTGCATTATCTGGAAACACTGTTGTTGAAAACCTCTGGATCTGAGCATAAACACTACTCAATACCTTGTGCACACATTACTTTCACACAGCCTCCTGTACCAAAGATGCAGCCGATCCATGTTTGATCACTTCGTAATAGGTTAACGTGTAAGGCAAAAGAGGCTGTTGTGACCTGGGCCTGTACTGCCAACACACATGCGTTAATAAGGAGTGAGGCAGCTGCTGGTATTGCGAATTTTTCGATATATTTTCGTTTTTAGCGCCAAGCTGCTATAAAAGCATAATAATCACGAGAATTGCGCCTAACTGCTGTGAAAAAGCCTCGAAAGCTAGAATTCTGACGCCGACCTCAGTCTCAGTGAAAAAAAATGACAAATTTGACTAATAAATGCACCCGATTGTGTTTTTTTTTTTTTCACTTTTCATCTTTCTGGTGACAAAGGCTCCCAAGGTGCCGCCATAATCTTTACACTTTAGCAAATATGCGTGACCCCACAAAAATGTGCTGCCGTGCATCGAGCACGCTGCTTCTACTAGTTAGGCTGTGTGTTCCAGTGCCACTGCCGGCTAGCGAAAACCACAGATCGAGTTAGGTGGCAAGCATAGCTGGGTTGACTCTCCGGTTCTCTGTCGTCCATAAGGGGTTCCTCCAGGCATTGTGGCTTTCATGTTGACGCTGCTGCATGCGGTCACCTACGAGTACGTGTTTGCTGTGGACCAGTAACTGTAAATGTGGACTCCTTTTTTTTCTGAATCCAACGCGTATACCGGGTGCTCTGGCACGTGCACAGGGGTTCTCAAAATGGGTTCTGTGACCGACAGATAAAGAGCAACCTATTCCCAGTTTACACCCATTAGCTACTTATTTATTTAGACAGGTGAGCTCTCATTGCATTTTGCATATAAGAAAGCCTTCGCAAGTGAAATCTGCACATCAGTGTCTGCAGATAGAGAGAAACACTTGGTTACCTGGGAAGCCACGGTGATAAAACGAGTGTTCAAAAATTTTAGACAATAATTAAGGGCACCTTGGCGCTTTATTCGTGACTCTTTACGCATCGGCAATTATTTGCACAGTTTTCATTATTGGCTATTTGCAACGGCTCCATTTTGTAATCGAAGCTCGCAACAAGTGCCTGAAAAGGTGTCGCTGCATGCGTGCCGACCCTGGTCTACACGAGCTTTTGGCTTATCTCAATCATTGTTTCGGTCAGCGGCAGTGTAACTTCGTTTTCTTTCTTTTCTTCTTTTTTTGCATTAAACCTGCCTCTCTACGATCAGCGGTTTGTTTGCGTGGACAGAGATTTATTCACCTGCGGTGCGCGAGCACTTTACGCATGTCACGGAGTGGCGCGGGCAGCAATCGCAAGTCGATGTAATATTGGGAGTTCTTCATGGACAGTGATGACCTATAGTATTGAAAATCATAGAACTGGCTAACTTGTGCTGTATTATTAACGCACGGTAGCTGCTGTGGAGAGGCGCTAACTTATCAGTATCACTCGCTTATCACTTAGTACCATATGAACGCGCTTTACGCTATAGACGATGCGGTGAGATTTCTGGGCTCTTGAGCTGCACACTTGGAGGTGGTCCTGCATGAGGTGCGCGTGAATAGTAGTGCAGCATGCTTTTGTTGCCTGTTAAACGTTTTTGACGCTATCATGTCAGACTTTTTGTAAGCGAACGACCACTGTTACGTCACTGAGATTCTTGTGCGATCACATTGTTTTTATATTTTTAGTGTGATATGTTTTTAATATTTCTGCGGGACCTAGCCTTCAACAAAACTTTTTTTAGATATTATTTCACGTGTTACGAGGGCTAGATAGGTCACGAGTGTTGTGTTAAAAAAGTAGTGCAGTTCATACCTAGCCATAATCTGTTCAAAAACTTCCTTCAAAAGCTGTTTCAGTGTATTGTGTATTATAAGCCAATTAAATTATGCACTGGTGCCCCCACGTTGCTAAACAATGGTATTTTTAAGCTCCCAGGACAATTTAGTAAAGGCTGCTAACTGCGCCAAAATTGAGATTTCGCTGCTTCAAAAACTGCTTCCAAATCAGTTTCAGCCGTCTCACCCCAGTTTGAGTAAAGCGTTAGCCTTCGGTCTAAAAACTGAAGGTTTAATTCCTGCGGCATTTCTGTCATAAAGGGAAGTACGCTTTCATTATCTTTGAAGAGACACTAAAGAGCAAAACAATTTTTCGCATAATATAACTGTAATTTCGCTATCCCAATAACACCTCTCTTGCTGTGAAATGATGCTCGGCAAAGGAGAAAACACGTAAGAAAAAAATTTGGGTGGAGATTCCACTGAAATTGCAGTGCCAAACACAGTGACGTACGAAATATTGAAGGCGTCTACTGGGGCGGTCCCACATAGCTTCTACTCAATAAAAATGAAGTACGTTGTGTTTAGTGGGCGCTAGAACTAGCATACAATGGTTGAAAAATTTGATTGCTCCAATGTTGTGAAAATACGAAAAAAACATTTTGAAATTTGCTACGTGATGCTCAAATGCAGAGGTGCAGCAGCTGCGGTAATTGCGCCAATTTCATAAAATTCCTCATTTGTGCGCCGAGCTGTGCCGAAACAAAGAAATTTGTCGAAATTGTGCCACGCTGCGCCAAAATGCTTCACCAGCCTCAAAATATTCTCATTTGCCCTAATCTGAGCGAGAAATGGAGACCAGTTTAGCCACGTGTCATTCGCATCGTCAATCTATGTAGGCGGACCCTAACCCTAAACCGTAGTGTAAGATAGCTGCTAATTAGGTCAAGACACTCGTGAAACGCGATCAACTAGATGAAGTAACAACGCCGCGTGCCTGTCGGTCTGCTGTCGGCGGCAGATATTTACCGGCGTGATGACACAACTACAACACAATAGATGTGTGGCCGTAGCCAGCAACACTTCGTTGGAAATGTGAATTTTCTAGTCAGCAAGTGTGGACATGGCATGTTAGGAAACATGAGGAACCAAAGCTGGAAGTGTACAAACTCTCAGCACGTTGAGCTTGTACACTACCAGCTTTGGTTCATGCCGTGACCACGTCAGTTTTCTTAGCAACGCCACATGCGATAGATATCCAGTGTCATTGCGAGGCCAACTGGCACGTGCCAATATTACTTTATCTGTTCAAACGCGCCTTGTAAGCAAGCCAAAAAGTTGTGCCCTAAAGCTAACGCCTTCGTGAACAAAAATGGACTGGGGGGGGGGGGGGGGGTCAAAAATTTCTTGGTCTTGTTCTAACCTGTGCAGAAACACTGCTTAAGCCACCTTCGCTATAGTACACGGATGGCATGCGAAAAAGCGTTATCATATTTGAAAGGAGCTTTTAGTTGTAGTCTCTAGACACTGCACAGTTTTTTCAATGACTGATGTATGTATATGCGACATATTTGTGAGTGCTAACATGCTCGCTAACGTATAAAAAGTTACTGGCAAAATGATTTGGAGTACAATATGGCACCTCTGCAGCTGTAAAAAGTAAAATTTTTTCTCAGTTTTACGAATCTCATGCTCACCATCTTGAGAAATCCACATTTGAATTCTAGAACGATTTGACAGGCCTGGTAACTTCTAATTTGGACCTCATAATTTTTCGCTGAGTGGGGTGATTAAAGAAAATACTACTTTCTTGAAATAGCAGTGTTCATATTCACTGTGCATGATTTAGGGAATGTTAGATGACTTGCACGTATATTTTTCTAAATCTAAGCCTTCTTTCTCAAGCTGCTCAAAGTTCGGTCTTTCGTAGTATAAACATGAATGTTTTTTTCGCTTGTAACCTGCTCCAAATGTGGGTTTTAGTGGCCCAAAAGTAACATTTCGCTGCTCCGCGAATGGTTCTAAATTCTAGTTCAGCGGTTGCACCCCTGGTAAATGTTTAAGCACGAAATTTACCATTAAAATTTTCACCTTGATTATTATTCATCAATAATGAAATGATGACAGTGAAACTTGTAACATTAGAGTTCCCAGACCACAGTGTGTTAATCTAAGTTTCTCTTTATTGTCCCGAGTATATCTACTTGCGACCAATCTGGAGGCACACGCTCGCTTTCTTAAGGTCCTATGTACAGGAATGAGGCTGTGCTTCTACCTAACGCCGGAATCTCGATCCAAACTAACTCACCGCCATTCATTAGAAAAAAAGGCTAGTGCACTCAAGAAATGCTCAGGTTCATTTCTACTGTTGCACTACCTGGTGGTACCAATGTTATAGAAACATGGAAGGAAGCATATATTACAGCTCTTTCTGATACTTCAAGGAAAGAGTAAATTGATAAATATTCCATTCTGCACGCATTTACCATTGTGTGTTGCGTTCAGAAGGCTCGGCCGCATGATCCGTCACTAACTGGCAGACGAAATGACAGACAACGTAATATTCTTTTCTGAGAAAAATAGTTTAGGAAACGTTTACTTCGAATCCACACGCCGTCAGCCAGTGCCCATGAAAAAGATAAATTTCGCAAATTTTTGTTCAAGGTATCACAATTCGTGCCTATTGAAATAAGTATTTCAAAAAGGTGAAAGTAAAGGCATAATAAGGATGAACACTATTTTTCACAAGTAGGTGTGAATAGCAATCGCAATAGCACACGAGTCGACAGGATGAAGACCTCGCAACCACTTCATCGCCCGGCCATCATCATCGAAGACCTCAGCGAGACGCAGTGACCGAACGCGGACCACAGAGAAACGCGGACCACCAAGACCACCAAGCATCATGACAGCACCATCGGACGGCCTTGACATCCCCAAGTACACCGGATCAGCGGACGACGGACCCGTACAGGACTGGTTGAACCTGTTCGAGCTCCATGCCATGACAGATGTACGATGAAGAAAGCAATCGCAATAGCAGTAATAAAAATAGTGATAACAATGTGAATGAAAATAAGAATTGTTCAAAATGAAAACACATAAGTCAGAAACATGAAACAAAATGTAGTGAAACAGCTTTGGAAAGTCGTGGTAGTAAAGAAAAAACAACAACCCCAAGCCCACACAAGCCCAGGTGCAATCTTCAGTGCCGATGAAAAAATGTGAAACATTTTCATATCCAATATTGCTCGCCAGGGATGCGGGGGAACAATGCAATTTGAAACAATCAGAAAATGTCCTCATTAGTAGTAATATATTTTCAATGCGCCTGAAGAAAAAGAAAGCACTGTTATCAAAACTTTGTCGTGATGCTTTTAGCTGAAGTAACGACATTGTTTCTAACCAGAAATTCTTTTGTGTTGGCTTGTAAACAAAGTCACATGGCATGTCATTTTGATCCGGTAATATTTTTATGTAATTAACTAGAAGAATCCCGAGAAACGTTTCAGAAGTATTTAGAGTCGATGCTTCTGCGTGACTCTTCTCCACACTAACTGGACAGGCCAGTAGCAGTGAATCTTCATTGTATGGTTCAAGAATCAATTGTGATTGGCAACGATTTTTATTCGATTAAGTAATTTCACTTATATGTTTATAAAGGACGTCATCGTGGAAGGCTTTGAAGATTTTCACCATGTGGAGTTTTAACGTGCACCTAATTGATAAATCCAACCACACGAGTTTCAAGCATTCTCGAATTCAGCGAATAGAACATGTTCGATCCTTAAAAAAAGATTTTGTGCCATTGCGCGTGCGTATTCATTACTCAATGCACGAGTGCCGAAAAATGCAGTATGTGCCCACACACACCTCTACTACTTTCACTGCTTTCTACAAATGGATAAGTAATTGGCACGAGAAAGTGGCTGGGGACAGCTGATCTACAATGCAGTGCGTATGTGGCAAAATGCGTTTTGAAGAGTTTGCTCTCGACGCACTCGTACGGAGTGCGCTGTCACTGTACAAAAATAACAATATTTTACTCGCGGCGGCTGCTTAGGCCATAAAAGCGGGGAGCGAGCAAGCGCCTATTGACCGGCCGTGATCTACCATCCATTCGTTAACATTGTTCCTTTCACAATTGATCAGGTACTCATGCTTGTACCAAAATACATACTGCCAAACCATATAATATTACGTTGCCTATTCATCTTGTTGGCATCACTTAAAGGTGTACTGAGCGGAATTTTCAGTATTTAAGAATTATTGTTCTCCAGAAGACGATTGGTTTCAAGAACAGAGTTTGTGTTGCGTGGGAAAGTATCGCATATGTTTTCAATACCTCTATCTTTAAAAGACACTTTCAGTTTCGACATCAACTGGGTGGCTTCTCCATGACATGACAAGGCAGTGTGACGTACAAGAACGTGACGATTCGCTGCGTACTAATGGTAGATAAGCGATCTTGTCGTGGTACATATAAACCATGAGTGCATTGTCCCTACTGATCATGACAGTTATTTCTGTGATTCGGACTGCATGGAAACTCCGTTTGCAAACTAGGAGGGATCTTGTTGATTTGTAACGATAATGTCCACTCCATTGCTTGCCACTACTCTGCAACAAAAACTTTAAAATCAAAGTAACTATTCCATGCATGCTGGCTGACTATTGTGTGGTAAATGGTAATACTACTTGCATACCAAGGAAACTAAAAATGTCTCTTTTGCGATGTCTCGAAATTGTCTCAGAACACCTCTAAGAAACACTAAGACCAAAAACATAGTTATGTACAATATCTTAACCTAGGAAATGCCACTTGTACCGCAAAACGACGCTCAGTAAGTGAGAAAACGCTCGAAAAAAATAGTGCATGGAGATGCCATCTTGATCTTCTCGCACGAAACCACGTGGCATCATGAAATTCAAACGCCTGTTCTCGGTCTTAAATAAATATCAATTCTCAAAAATTAAGCACACTGACTTCTGTAGGTGTGATGGACCTAAGATGCGAAGTTTCAGAAATATTCACCAAGCCAATGTTGCGAAAATACAATACATCGTCAACATTCGAGCATCACCAAATTTAAAAAGAAACTTCAAGCCTAAATTGCCCTGCTGATAATGAACTTGTGGCATGAGAGGTCTCGGTGTGCAGCGTGTCAATCCGAACGGAGACATTGGTTCCCTTTACAGTACCTTTAGGAAAATATTGTCAACTGCTGGTGCAACACAAGTCACTTCAAGCAGCGCTTTGAAACAGTATTTGATTTTATTCAAGTAAAACAGCCGAGATTCACTGACAATTTTATCTAATTACTTCATTGAACTTGGCCTTGTCATTGGCCTCGTGTTCTAGCGACTTGACAGCAGTCATGAGTTTTCTTGTGGCATGGCGTAGCGTTATTATGATCCCTTTCTTGAGCCCAATTCAAGGGCTATCGTGATAGTTTTGCGGCAAAATGATCCGAAGACATGCAGTGAAACTAGCGTAGATGTCAAAGACCTGTACTACTGTGAAATGGGGTCACTTTGGGACACATTTTTTGTGTTTTTCGCTTGCTGGAGAATTGTAAATACAAAGGCAAATGAATAATTGAGGAACGTCTATAAAACCTTCCCTTGCACTACGGAGTGTTCTACTGGTCCGCAGTTTTAGTACAAATGGCTCTATTAAGGTGGGAAGGTGAGCTGAGCCAAATGACTCTACATCGTGTGGGGCAGCTTTGTGTCAACATTGTTTTTGGCTGATTATGATTGAGAAAAAAGGCTAGCGCAAACTACACAATCAAAAGTTCATTTGAGTTATTCACAACTGGTGTCTGTTCTAGCAAGGTCACAGCGGTATGAAAATTTATCCATACATGTACCTCCTCAATCAAGGTGTTTTACCTCAAAGATACCTTGTTTGCCTAGTGGATTAAATTGAGTACAAACTTGCGTATTCAAAGTCCAGTAATCTCCAGTTCCTTAGGATCATCTCCATAGGCTGATGATGTGCCTATTAGGTTTGACTTCTGTCGCTAATGCCAGGTAAATGTGTCGTTCAAAGTTTGCTTTGTCGAAGTTATCTTTCTCGGAGGTTTTTTTCTCCGGAACCCGCGCCATCCAATCCTAAACGTTCTTGAATAGGGAACAAGCGCTCGAGTTTCCACGGCCATCCTGGCGGTGAGAGCGCGCACTCCTCAACTGCTCCGGCAGGCGAAAGTGGCGGCTGGTAGAGATGGTGCGTGCGCACATCGCCGTAACGAAGCCAAAGGAGTGGCTACTTGGGCTGGTTGTTATTGCATTTTTTAGATAAATATACTTTCTTAGTGTGCAGAGAATGTTTCATAGGAGAGATATAGCAGAGAGATAGAACAGAGCGCTCAATTACAACCAATTTTATTGCACAGAGGGCTGGAATATATATACAGCCAAGAGCGCTAGGAGATCACACACAGAAGAAACGACAAATGATGGCGCATGTGCCACACCACCTTATTGTAATCTTAAAATGACAACTTAACTTTAAACGATACCTGTCAATCTGCTGAATAATGAATACATGCATCTTTTCAGTTCATTTGACTGTTTATTACTAGAATAAGGCGGTCTGGTGCACGTGCCATCGTTTGTCCTTTCTTCTGTGCGTGATCTCTTCGCCCTCTTGACCGTATATATATTCCCGCCAGCTGTGCAATAAAAATGTCTGTAAGTGTGCACTCTGTCTAATCTCTCTGCTATATCTTCCTTCTGAAACGTTTCCTGCGCACTAAGAAAATACATTTCTCTCAAAAAAAAAAAAACAAAGGGCGCTGGCGGTACTGTTGCGTATTCAATTGCACCAGTATGTAAAAATGAGGACGCATAGAAGAAAGCAAGAACGTAGAAAAAGGAGGCAGCATAGCATCCAAGCGGTCAGCCGAGCGAAATTCTGGTCTCGCTTTCCTTTCTAGTGCTGTCGAGCTAGTTTATAAACCAGATGGCACCTGTCTGCTTTATTTATTCGATAGTGAAGACAGCTGCCAGTGGAAACCAGGGTCAAACAGTCGAGTTTTAGCGGTGTTTTGCCGAAAATGAGATGAGAATATTATGCAACAAATGACATTGTAAACTTTTTTTTTATCTTGTCCGCTGAGCGTTGAGTAGTGAACTTCAAGAGTAATAAAGTTTACATGCGTCCGTCCATTTGACCATCACCACCAAACTCTATCTGATGCCACTGCGTGTAGTGAACGATAAGATAAGCAGGTAGTCTTTTTTGTAAACAGTACCGTGTAAAGGAAAGCTGCGCTGCCCACAACAGTTGTGCAGGAAGACGTTCATACGTCTTCGGGTTGTTAGAAAAGATACTCTCACGGTGAAAACTCGATGCCGAAGTGCCTCTGAATAAGGTAATTTGGGCAAAAGACAGGGTTCTTGTTACGAACAAAGGAGCAGACTACTCAAAGCGTAGTTTTATTGAGCCAGCCAGTTCAGTAAGCGTTTTTCTCACTTGCTGCCGTAGCTAAGTAACATCGGACTTTATGTGTTGCTAGATATGTATCAAATGGCTTCGATGGTTACTTGTTGTTTAGTGCACCTAACAAGCGGATTCAGTTTTTTCTGCTTGCCTGTGTCAGCTTAAAATGAATATGTCTGTTCAACATCGATAATTGCTAGGCTTTAATGTGCGAAAAATATATCATTCTGAGGTACGCTGTAGTGTGCGTACCAAGGTTGTGACCGCTTGGGGTTCGCCAATGCGCACATATTTTTTGGTTCACGGGTGTTCTTTTTATGATTCGTTCCCACCTAAATGCAGCCATTGTGGTCGGAGATTCATCCTGCGCTATCAAGCATAACACAGCGACAACACCCGTGCTATGCTGTTACAGTGGTTTGCTTGATCAACGTCCACGTACATACATACCGCAGACAGGGCGTACATATGCCACCAGAAAAAAAGTGATGACCCAGCCACTATTTATTTGTTTTTACTACAAAAGTGTGCAGTGTAGTATTGTTGCCACACGGGCATATAGGCAAATACTACCATAGCACAAAATCCCGACCAGAAAATGATCACGAGGGAGTTGCCGCCACTGAACAACACTGTCTCTTGGATGTCACGTGCATAGATGTGGTCCGCTATGCAGAACTTCTCTCCGTTTTAAAGTGCTATTTATGGGAGAGTAGCCTTCAGACAGTTTTCTAAAAACCACAATACAGTATTACTGGCGCAATGGCTTTTAGAGCTGTTCGTTACAAATTGAAGCACGACAGTACCACAAGTGCGTGCTCTCCCTGCAGCCGGTCGTATGGGCGCGAATGGCTGAGTTGTGTCGCGACTCTCTGCCAAGTGCTGTTATTTGGCGAGCCACTTATCCCTTCCTGGTCTCCTACGAAACCAAGAATTTGGATCAATGCAAGTCCCAAAAAGCACGTGAAATTTCGAAGGCTTATTTAATGCGAAAAGTGCAACAGGGGGGAACCACTTCAGCACATCTTTCACAGTATATAGGAGATATCAATTTAAAATTAATACAGTAGCCCTGCAATAATCCACAAGTGTCAGTGCCTAACTTTGGTTTGCATAAATTCTTTCATCTTGTGTTGTCCACCTGGTGGTCAGTCACCCCTTGTGCAGTATTAGCTGATTTGTGTCCAAGAATATTCCAGAGATAAAAGTTCATGCGGTCGTGTGTCTTGTTCCCTCCTACATATTTATACAGCCATAGGCTATAGCTGCAGACTAGTTCACTTGGCTTGCAGCCCTTTAGGTTATGTTTAGAAATCATGAAATACATTTTGTTATTTGTAAATTAGTCAAACAAGCTTGTTTATTTCAACTTTATTTGAAACCTAGTCTTAAATATTTTGGTCTGTGGCAGATTTTTTGCACAATGACAGTTGAAGTATTTTTTCATTTATTTTTCTAATGGCCACATGGCATTTGATTTGAATAGTTCATTAAAACGTCTGCTGTCATTGTTTTTCATTGTTTTAGCTCACATATATATTATACTGCAATGCTTAGAACTTATTTTGAGGTGCTTATTTCTATTCACGTATGCCGGTATTTGAAAAAGCTTAGCGTTTCATCAAGACGTGGTTTTTGAAGTTTGTTGGCCTCGATGGGGGTTAGGAAAGAAACTTCACAGATGTGTTCATAGATTTGCAGCCAGATCGCTGCTGCCCCTCAGAGCAGGGATCTGCGACAGCCTGTGATGATTGGTTTCCTCCCCAGTCACTGGTTTCAGGACCCTGGGAAGCCCCCATCATTGCCTTATCTCCAGCTACAGCCTCTAAATCGTCGCCCCACCTCTGCTGCCCTGGCCAGCCCTATGGCCATAGAGCCTCTCTGAACTCGCCTCCTAGTTTGGGCTGCATTACTGACCAGTAGTTACTTGAAACGCTGAACTGAAAAATAAATGGTTTAGTTAATATTATTAGAAATAAAGTTACAAAAATTGTGTTCTGGTGTTCCTATTCATAGATGCCTTGTGTGCGAATGTTTGCGCCGAGCAGTTACTTTAGTCATTGTTTTTAGCTAATACTTGATGGAGTGCCTATGTTGCGATTTCTCGTAAAGCTGAGGAAGAATATGTGGATAAAACTAGACAGTAACTAAACTTGTGCTGTCCTATGCTCTACATGTGGGGAGAGTAATAGGCAATGCAATAAAAAGGCAAAAATAGACGATTTAATGGAATCGTGCAGTGTTTCAACACCACTTATCTAGTGGTCAGTCGCCTCAAGGTATACTACACTGTGAAGCTCGTACGGAGCTGCTATTAGCTGTTAAGGGAAGTTCTGGGGGCGTAATGTAAAGTCTAACGGCTAAGAAATGCCAGTAGTAAAAAGCGCATACTATTAACGGTAGATTATTGGAAAGTTAATGGTAGCCAATATTTGTTGTAACGCGAATGTTGGCGTAATATCGCATTTCAGTGGCAACAAAGTGGCCCGAGAATGGTCCTATCCTGGATGTATGTTGGCAACTACGTCAGTGAAAGGACAGGCCTTCATTTGCATGTGTGGATTGTGCCGGCATCGCCTGTATATTGGCAAATGCGAGGCAGAACTGTTGTGTTCTGGGTTTCGGTTTCGGAATGACATGTGAGGATGCCAGGGGGCGCCGCTCTGGCATCCAGGTTTTCAAGGCGACTGTAAATAAAATCAGTGTGTGTTGGGTAACCGTGGAGTGCGGTTGTTGTTCTTTCTTTCGGCGTTTCGCGCCAACCCGCGTGTTCGGGCTGGTCGGCGTCCCCGCCAGCCACGTACGTCTCCGTCGGCCGTCTTCTTCTTCTTCTGCTTAGTCGGGACCAGCCAGCCCCCAACACAGCAAAAACGTCGGACCCAGGTTGCCTTGAACATCGGTCCTACATCAGAAGAAGTTGCACTTGGTCGAGATGCCAACCTTGGGCCAATTTTGCATCCGACGGTAGCCGTTACGGGTCCATGATCGGACCAACGCCAGCGTGCTTCCTTGGATACTTCTAAGGTGTCCTCATTTCGCCAAATTTTCTATTAGTGTTATCTAGAATGCAGAAAGTATGGTAAAAAAACAATCAACGTGCCAGATGTGGTAGCTGTTTGTTCATATATTTATTGTTTTGGTTTTGCTAGAATGCTTGCTTTATCAAGGTAACAACTGCAGCCATACCAAAAATAAAGGATTTTTGACCAAGATTGGCATCCTCATGTGAACCACAGTGCCTTAACTCGAGGCGTCTGAACGTGTTCTTACTAGCAGTTGTGCTTCGTTGGTAACGCAATTAAATTGCAATTGATCACACTCCTCTCTATGCAAATGACTGCGAATATAATGATTGAAAATAATCATGGTGCTTGAGCGCTTGCTTGCTATAAGCGAGGTTTCACAAGGGTAGCTAGTATGACGTCTGACATGAATACTACTGACTTCTGAGTCTGAAGTAGAGAGCCGTTCGTCGGCGTTAGGAAGGCGGTTGTGCTTCGTTGTTTTGGCTGGCAGTACTGCCAGTCGGCTGCGTTATGTGTGGCGTAAAAGCTGTAACCCTGTCGGTACTAAAGTGTTCTGGGGCACCGGGACATTTCAGGATTTTTTCGACTAAGTGTTTCGCTTCTTCGTTGGCACTGTAGTTTTAAAAAGGGCAATAGTTTCGGCTTCGTAAGTGAGTCAATCCATAGCTATATACAAATTATTATCTATAGTAGGACTCACTACTTCGCAGCAGCCTGCGACGTAATATGACCACAACTCGCTTCAGTAAAATTTGCTCATGCTGTCTAATATAAAGCTGTGAATATTTTAAATTAGTCTGGTGTTTATTTCTCAGTTTCAACGCTACTGCCAGCGATCGCTGCACTTCCTTGTATTAGGCTACGTGGCTGAATGAAACAATTTTCTTTTTGCAAATACTTGTATGGTAAGCTGTTGGCTGGGGCTGTGTGAGGTGTTGACTTTATCCATAGGAAATGTATTAGCAGCGATGTGGATGGAGGAGCAGAAATAAAAGAAAGGTCATGCTGTGTGTGCGTCCCACCACGTGGGGGTAAAGTAAAAGACGTAAGTTCACTGTCGTAGTCAGTTACCGTGACTAGTTCAAAATAACAAGGTATCGAATTATACAGGTAATCTAAGGGTGAGTTGTATCGATCAAAACGAAAAGCAAGTAAAGGTTGGCCGAAAGTAATAAGAGGCGATGCGGGTCAAAAAACACAAGTTTTTTCCAAAATACCAATTTTTTTTTTATTTTGCACGTTTTTATATGTTTAGTACTTCTACTGGTATAAAAAAAGTAATACAGGTCGAGACTTGACTGAAAATGCTTCAAAATTGCATCTAAAAAGCCCAAGGGGCCTTTTAAAAGGTCAAAAGTGTGTAGTCTTCGACCACCTTGCCGCTGATAATGCGCTGCCGCTCGCCATTGTTGATCGTAAGAGTCGAAGAGTCGAGCCTCATTCTTCAAATGTTAACAGTTTCTCTCGCTAATGCAGTGCACGAAATAATAAAAAGAAGCACGCTTCTGCGCGTTTTTGAGCACCGCGACTGGCATATCTTATGGTACGAATCGGGGACCGCCATTTGCCGCTGCGCGTCTGTATGTGAACTGAAACCTATTTGCGGTGTCCATGTCTTGTCGAGCAGCACAGCGGAACAATGCTTTTCTCGTGTAATTATTTCTGTTATGAATTAAAAAAGGCATTGCTCGCAAGTGGAAGCCGTTATGCAGCGCGCTCTGTAGGGATAGGCTAGGAGCAGCTGGTCGGATTTGCAGCAGTTGTTGGCTTGCAAAAGCCGATGCATCAAAAGTCATTCACAACCGTCAACTGGAAAGTTCGTGAAACGGCAATGAATGACGTCAGCGCCAATGTTGGGAGGTCAAAAGAGCTCGCCGTGAGAGAACTTAGCAGGGACGGCATTACCGTTAGGTACGACGGTATGTGGACCAAACATGGCTGCAAAATTGCATGACACTGGACTTAGTTTAGATTTCGAAGTCCTGTCAAACCATAAAGTTTCTCACAATACTTACTAGAGGGAACTCTGGGGCTAGTGTCTACGGGAGCTTCAACACACAGCGCTTCACCGAGCATGGGAATTATGGAGAGTACACACATTTGTCTAAACTTCGTGCTTCTGGCCTGCTTTTGACTCCGTGTGTGTTCGTGTGGCTTGAAGCCGGTTTCTCAAGAAACATAAATCGGCAAATGTTCAGCGATTGCGCTTCACCACCCTATTTTTATTTACCTTTTCAAATTGGTTCACGAAGTTTAAAAGCGTTGAATCTTTCTTTCAAAACAAAATCGAAACATAGCAATAAACGAAGCCGCGAGTACGATTCGCCGCCCACAAGTACGAAGACTAGGCAAATGTGTGTACTACCCATCATTCCCATGGTCGCTGAACGATCGCAGCGCCAGAGTGCCCTCGAGTTAATTTTGACAATTTCTATGTGTCAAACTTCTTCCTAGCTTGCAGTCGGCTCAAGGCTCTGCCAGATGGAGCGTAAGTTTGGCAAGCGTTTCATGGCCCTGCCTTTGAGCGAAAAGTCTGTGAGGAGTCGATTCAAAATAGCCGAGAGGGACAAACTCCTGGCGCTGGCGTATTTTAGTGGCAGTGGCCACTACAATAAGGATTGTGCTTTTTGATGTGCAAATGTCATCTGATATTATGATATCTTTCGTAAATAAAAGTGAATTTTAACTTTAGAGTTTGTTTTTCTCCAAACACAAATTTTGCAATTTTTCCCATGTGCCCCTCCTTTTTCGGGCACTTCTAGTGCTAAGATCTGCATGCAACTTTGCCTAAATTTTTTCCAAAGTATGACGAAGGCAATTATGTAGTTTAAATTTTTATATTTTATTGTATAAGAAAGAAACTTTATGCAAACCTTTACTAGTGTAGGAGAAATATTGCTTTTTTATGTTTATTATTTTGCGCGCGTAATACAGATTATGTATGTGTCCTAATTAGTTTTTTTGCACTCTACACTTTATTTGAAGCATTATGAACTATGAATGGTAAAAACTTGCAGATTTTTAGGGATGAAACGAGGGGGCAAAAGGGTTAAAGTTTTCACTTTGTCATGTTGCAGAGCTAAAAGTGTGTAACTTGCAAGAAAACTAACTATATACATCAAATCAACATAAAATGTTCCATAAAGAGCTCAAGTTTCACTGCTCTAGCGTGAATATTAAAAAAAGTGTCTTTGAGTAGCATCTTCCTTTAAACGGCGCATCTTGTCATCAAAAAGAAATGAATACGCAGTGTGTCATTTCTTGTGAAGGAGTTTGCTGTACGCTTCTTAAAATGAAGTTGGTTGGTCTTTCCCTGTTTTAGTGTATTGCATAACAAAAAAACGTTCAGTAGGCCTTGTTCAGGTGATGTTGGAAGTCATGACGCATGTTTTCGCATTTCCTTCTTGCATCTGATGTCACTCCTGTTATGTCAATTTAACGGCTGTCAAAGCGTGGAAGTCCCGGTGTGCGATTGGGTCAAGTGAGGTGAAAATTAGAACTGAACTAAACACGAATAATGCGCAAATTTTAAAAGTCACAAGAACTCAGTTACATGAAGGAAGGATAAGTTGCTGATGTAACGTGTTGCTTTAGTATATAGAAGATAAGTTGTATATAAAAAGAAAAACAGGTTACCTGCACGGAGAAAAAATGCGCGCAATGAAATACCTTCATAGAATTAGCAGCCCTATAGCACCACGCTCAACAAGAGAACATACAGGTGTGGGCACCGGTAGTTTTTTCTGATCAATGTGCAGAATACGCAGACTTCATAGACAGCACTGGTGAGAATGAGCCACTACACAGCGTTTCACTTTTAGGTGTTGAGGCCCTTAGGGTCTGAGCGTGTCGGCGTACATTTTTATTAGGGTTGTGGGCTTCTAATATGCAGTGTATCGTGCGGCATGAATGGAGGAGGTGTTGCATAACTTAAGACATAATCTCGCGACTTTTGTTACTCTTTAGCTCCCTTGTCGTATCCTCGAGTGCAGACCCCAGATGTAAGTTTATTGCGTCAAGTAATCGGATAACTTTCAGTGATAACAAAAACATTCTTTTGTGGCCTTGAACGTTTTGTTGCAAAAGCGCCAACACCAGCACCTTAGAATCAGGGAACAGCGGCAACATCTAAAGCTTCGCCAAAGGTTAGTTTACGGCACAAACATATTACTAAGAGTAGGGTAAAATAGTCAGCACATATTTGAACAAACTGAAAAAAAGTTTACAGCTGACTTCGAACTGTCCACCTACGTATAACAAGGTGGGTACTTTATAACTATGCCACGTTGTTTTTTTTGTGACAGTTCATCATTCAGCACAACAAATTTTCTTTAATATTTTCATATACAATAGTGATTCCATGTGAGGTACCCATTCGGGCATATCGTTTTGCATTTTTTTTTCAGTTCCAGAAACAAATTTAATTACTCTCGAAAGTATTTATAGCTCGTCGAGCACCCAAATCAGCATGACGTGTTGCCATGCGCGACATCTACATACTCTGCAGAGATAATAGCATGACGTTGTTATACAGAAATCCGTCTTCAATGTCATTGGCGGGCTACCTAACGCCCTGTGCGTCCAGCGGGATATCTTTATTTAATGTCCTTCTAGAATCTCCAGAAGAACATCACGTCGCAACAGTCAAAGAAAAGATGCTTAATTTTTTCAGGCTTCCACAAAAAAGCAGCGATCACTCCACGAAACGTGTAAATCTTTGTGAGACATATACATCTTAACTGGCAGGACACCGGCATGAAGTTTGAAGGAGAATGTTTTAACCCCCAGACGCACAGGCTTTCCTTTCACGCACTTCAACACTTTGCTCCTTGTTCGAGCAGAATACGAAGTGCAGAACAGTGGTACTGGAAGAACCACATCGCATAAATCTTAATAGAAGTTTTACGGAAAACTGCCTAAATATTGAAAAAAAAACGTGCCATCAGGAAGCGAAAGGACAAGATGATTTCTTTAACTATATTAGCCTTGTTTTCTACCTTCCAATCTAACAGAAGACCTTACAAACTGAAGCAAAGCAGTAGCCAATCGTATTTACCAACCCGTGCGCAAAAAAAGGTTCTTAACATTCCGAAAGAACAGAAAATAGTTTACAACCTGTCGCGGAAACTGGTGCAACAAAATCACCACCATACGCACACGCCGAAACTTGTTCATCCGGCTGGTTTTGCCCTACGTGGATTCCCATATAAATACGGCAAATATACTATGAAAATTACGCACAGTCGATTGGGAGCAGTGGAATACTTGCAGAACATACCACAAGTTACGAAATGAAAAACTGGTTGCAAGTGGTCGTGCGAGCAAAAATGAATAAATACCCTCCATTGCATTTTTCAGCCTTTTGATGAATTTCAACTGCCCGTTTGCACCAGTGAGGATCAGTGTCACTGTAGTTTTCAAGGGTATGCCCAAGTATTTAACCGGTGTTGTCACTCATTGAACGTTCAGGAAATAATTTTGTGTGGGTTTCTAATTCCCATGCCAAAACCCGAGACACTTTGCCCAGTTAACTGCACTTCCACTAGCCTCACAAAAACGTTTTGCTATGTTCACTGCCTCTGCAATATTTTCAAGGTTTGTACAAAGGACAGCTATGTAGTCTGCACGCCAGCAGACGCATTTCACATGCATGAAGCCGGAACTCTTTAATAATGTTGCTGTTAAATATACTTAGACAGAAACTTTCAATGTAAGTGCTAAAAAGAACAAGAGAGAGTGAGCACCCTTGGCATACGGATCGCAGCTGCTCTATCGATTTACCTTACTGTTTGTTAACAATCAGACGAGTGGTACATGCTGTACGTGCCACCTTGCCCGCTTCAATTATTACTGCACCGACTTGAATATGCTCTAATGCGGCTACAATCATACTGTGCAGCACGAGATCGAAGGCTTTCTCCAAATCAATCTGAAGCATAGCGACCGCAGAGCCTATGATATCAGTACATTCTAATGCGCATCTCGCTGTGAATGTTCGTAAAGATGCTCCTTTCCTTTATTCCACATGTTAGATGTGGGCCTACTATTTCATTCATTATGCTCTGCAACCTACCAGCCATCATCTTCATGAAGATTTTGTAGTCGACATTGGTCAGATTGATCAGCCGATAGGCTGATACCCGCAGAAGGTTCGTTGAATCATTTGTTTTAGGTATCAAAATAGTATGAGAGGACAGAAATGATAGAGGAAGGAATTTCACTTCCAGAGATTTAATAAAAAGGTGTGCTAAAATGAGAGATAATTCCTGCTTAACCTTCTTGCAGAAAGCAGCACTTAAGCCATCTGGCGTTGGGAATTCCCCGCAGTTTTGTTTGTCGATTGCTCTCTACTTCTCCCGTCGAGACTGAGAGTTCAAACTTATCTTTACTTTCCTGATCTGTATATCGCATCGACAGAAAGTGTTCAATCGCGAAATGATCTCGATCTACAGCGCGCGATGAGAATAGATTGCTACAGCGCTCGTGAAAAGCATGCGTGATGTCCTCCTCAGCCTTTGCTACCATGCCGTTGTACACAATTTCTGTCATTGAATTACGCTGTGCGTAAGTCTTTTCCATACCCAGAGCGCGTTTTGTCGGGGTCTCAGCAGTTACATATTTTTCCGCTAGTGCCCCAATTATTGCTCCACGGTACTTTTCCTTATCTAAAAGCTCTAAATTTCTTTCACCACACACATATCTTGCTTGAACCCCCCCCCCCCCCCCCGCATTTCGCTTTTTTTGAGCAGCGTCTTCAAGTTCAACCGCAAAAGCTGCTCATTATTGCATCTTTCAAGGTTAAGATCGGTGCACCACTATATTGCTTTCATTTTAAATTTTTCTTTAAAGGTTTACAACAAATGTCCAGCTTGAGAGCTGGTGTCACCACTCAGCTGTTATATATCCTCTAATACTATATTTTGGTGAACCTCATTGTCAAGGAGTTTGTTATTCAGCTTCCATAAATCCAGATTGAACGTTCAATTTCTTCCTTATCTGCTGCCTGTCGTAAACATTACCAAACAATGGACAGTGAATGGTAGAAGAGTTACCAATATTTAGGGCACAGCGGTACAATATCAAGCGAAAGATAGGCTCAATATCAGCAAGCATGACATTGTACCTCGCGCCCCGCCGCGGTGGTCTAGTACCTAAGGTACACTGCTGCTGACCGCCCGGTCACGGGTTCAAATCCCAGCTGCAGTGGGTGCATTTCCGATGGAGGCGGAAATGTTGTAGGCGCGTGGGCTCAGATTTCGGTGCACGTTAAAGAACCCCAGGTGGTCTAAATTTCCGGAGCCCTCCCCTACAGCGTCTCTCATAATCGCATGGTGGTTTGGGGACGTTAAACCACCCATATAAATTATATCAATAAAAGTTGTGCCTCGTTTACTGCTGTGCAAAAAAAAAAAAAAACTGGTTGATACAAAGCACTCTGTTCCGCTTGACGGGTGGTAGTTTGAGCACATAACTGATTTTTGTTTCCAACTAAACGTTGCGCAATGATATGGGAAATACTGGCCTTCACACATTACATGTCACTTTCGCTAAGACGCCCAGTTTATTTCAGAATTCCGACAAAAATTGGCGGCAACCTGGGGCAGATGATTTACTCCCGATGAAATAGCCGGTACTCGCTTTTTCTGCTGGTTGACTTGCGCCGAAGTTTTATATCGACTGTAGTGCTCAATAAGTATGCCCATAATTGATTGAATTAGGAGTATTTTCGTGCGCAAGCGACGATATGCTAGAGTGCAGCGGCCATGTTAGATTGTACTGACTTGCATCTGTAAACTGATAGCTGGAACTGCATAGCCGACAGCTGAAAACCGAAATGCATGCGCACGAAAGTGTCTCATCGTGTTACTTTATGAACGCCAACTGAACGACAAGCCAATCTTTCCATGGAAGAGGAATGTAGACGAATGCGCCCGGTGGCTGTCGGCGGTGGCGCATGTGCACGGCGCCGCAGGCGGAAGGTGGGGCTATTGATGCTTATCGCTCCTTGTGCGCACATCCTCCTATGCAAAGAACAGTGGTTCATTCAAGTTTACCGCTGGCAAAGATCTACTCTACAGTCATTCTCACTCCTCGGCATAGCACATTATTTAAGCCAGAAGCGCTGATGTCATGTACGACAGACTCGGTCGGTATGCTAGTCCTACATTCGCTGGGTGTTGTACTCGTATGGGTCACACTTGGACCAATCTCGGCGCAGGTGGCCCGAGAAGGGTGATGTTTGAGCAATCCACAAGCTTCTCAATGTTGTAAAAGTGTAGGCAAGGTAATCAAAACTATAAGGATTGCCAAAGTCGCATTTCAGTTGTGATTCTGCCTGCCGACTAGCATTGTTTTTCTGGCGTACTAGTATACACCGTGGCATCGCAAGTCGGATCAGACGCTGGATCGTAATGTTTGTAGATTATGTTTTGGCTAGCACTGCTGACAGATTGTGCCCACGATGTTTGTTAGCGCCTAAGTACAGCGCTCAGGCTTGGACACAAGTTGATTCACGGCATGTAGTCGATATGGCAGAATACATGCTTATAACTGGAATTTACTGTTGAAAATAGCATTGTATGTCACGTGGTTTTATAATAAAAGGTCAACGTACCTACACAGTGCCTAACAATGACCAGATAGTTACACATGCTATATGTATATTTGCTCTTCAAAACGCGTAGTAGAAATGCAGCACCCCCACACTAGAAGGAGGCTAGACATCATGAGTATAAAAACCGATTTTTTTGTGAATGGTCCGTATCGTGAGAGGTATATGTTCAGTGATGTTTGCTGCGTTCCGTACTATTACAATGTATATGCCGATGTTCGTCGTAGCTTGAGCCAATCTATGCAGTTCACTGCTTTTACCAAATGCTTGACATATATGTTTTAGCGCAGCAGGAGTGATCCTAGTCGTGGAGGGAGTTGATGCACTCTATCCCTACCAGATTGTAAAACTCTGAGAGGAAGTAGCGCAACTCCCGCAGGGGGGGTATGAACTCTTATTTCAAAAGCGTGACTGTAGTCTGGCGAAGGGCCTTGTTCACTTTCGTTCAGTCAGAGTACCAGTGATCTATCGAGGGAGTGCGCTTACTCGTGCAGAAGAGAGTTCCCAGCACTCCTACAAAAAAGAGCGAATTATGGGTGAAGCCTCTACTACTGCAAAGACTCTGCTCCCGCCAGCACTCTATTGGGGCTGTGAGTGTAGGTGACCACGTAGTCTGTAAAACTAGATTGGGATTGCACCTGTACTGCAGCAAGGCCGACATCACTGGTATCCGTATGTGCCTTGGTCGGCACCGCCGGGTAGTAATGGCGCAGGGCAAGCGGTGAAGTAGTTGGCGCAGTGTTGTGAAGGATTTCTTTCAGGCTTGTGTCAAATTTGATGGATCCGCAGGGCCAGCAGGGTACTCTTTGAGCGGGGCTATGATGAAAGTTCCGGAGAGAGCAACGAAAATACGAAACAATTGGAGAGCTTCATCTATGTAGGGAAGTCGGTAAACATATTTGCTTGTGATGTTGTTCAGCCACCTGCAGCTCACGCACAATGGCATGTCGTCATCTTTTTGTTAACAAGTAATACCGGAGAGGGCGAATGAATACAAGAAGGTTTCATAATTCCGCGCTGTAGCATGTATTTTTCTTGTTCTGTAATTACGAACCACTTCGCTGGTCAGATTTCATAGCGGCATTGTTGCAAGTGATCATGGTTCCCAATTCAAACGGTGTTTGTTGTACCTAGTGCCACCCGTGGAAACTTAAGCGAACGTCTGAACTCGTGCCATGGTCGCCTGGGTTGGGCGCGTGCACGGCGGTCCAGGCGGCCTTGCTCGTGCAGCAGGGTATGAAGCTTTTCTCGTTCAGCAGAAGGCGCGATGGCTATTGAAAGAATGGGGAAACACATCCAAAGGCTCGCAATTTGATGCAAAGCGATGAACCAACGCGTTTAACTGTGAATTCGGCTTGCTGTAGAATACATCAATAGACGCGATGGCGCCTTCATCGATCAATGCGAACGGGCGTTTTTTAGCGGTGCAATTTTAGCGGGAAGAAGTTGCTATTTGTTCAAAGTATGTCGGTAGTGTCTCGACAAAGCGCGCGAATGGCGAATGGCAGCCACGTGGCGTGGCGGCTTCGAAAGATGCCATATAGTGTGAGAAGGGTGATGTTTTAGCAATCCGCAAGCTCCTTCTTGTTTTATAAAGTGTTGACAAGGTAAGCAAAACTATAAGGATTGTCATATATGCGTTTGATTTGTGGTTTTGCCGACTGTGGTGGTTTTTGTGGTGTACTAGTACACACCTCGGCATCGAAAGTCGGATCGAATGCCGGATCGTGATGTTTGTAGGTTACTTTTCGGCCAGCACTGCTGAGAGATTGCGCCACTGTGCTTATGAGCGCCTAAGAAGAACGGTTGCGTTAAATCGTGAAGAGAAGTCGGCATGGACAAACACGGTACTAAAATGAGGGATGTCAGTAACTGTCGTGACAACAAGGTTGGTCCCAATAAGTGCAGTTGCATTGACCAAACGCACATAACGATACGGTTACTGTTTCACTTCTGGCCTAGCGCAGTGATAACGGCGTGATGGCATAAGAAATCCTATCCTAGAATGACGTCACGGGAAGATGAAGCCAATGCGAGAAATCCCATGGTGTACAATACATCTCGAATTACCAATTTCACTGTAGATGCGGCTATTGATTCAATTGTTGTGCACTCGCAGTGTTGAGGCAAAGCACATTAGAAATCATCGTTATTTTACAAGTAGTGCAGCACAATTTTTAGCTGATCAAGGATATTGCGGCACCGATATCAATAAGTGCAAGTGTATGACGAATACTTCAATTAAATTGGTGGGGGACGAGGTGGAACACACACAAATAGACGATCATGCAGCTTGCGTCTCCGAAGCTGTGGTAGTTAGTTTTCCGTGTAAATGGAGGTAGATTTTCAATAAACAAGTGACAGACTGCCAACTTGGTTAAGGTTAAACTAGCGGGAAGCAGAGCATCGAGAAGCGAAGGTTCGGATATCAGGAGCACCTTGCGGGTCACGTTCGTCAACTTTAGAAGGCGTGTTGGCGCGTAGTATAGAGGCAGAAACGAGTAGTAATATTATTGCGGCAAGCCGTAACAAAAAATTAGGAATGCTCAATTGAGCCGATGAAAATGACGAAACGAATCAAATAACGTTTGCAGTCTCTGCGCTGCCCTATTGGCTGAATGACTTTCTGTGAACATTGCCGATAGATTTTTTTCTCCGTTTGCCTTCTATTTTGGATATTCCCGCACCTTTGACATTCTGCTGGAGGTTCTCGGTACCAACAAGATATAACGAGCTGCCTAGCAGCTGATGATTGATGCAACCCATGATGGTGGAAGAAGGTTTCGCCCTGCAGCAACCACTGGAACAACAGTTGTTTTTCCACAACCTAAAGGCTCTAGCATATCCTGCAGCATAGATAGGGTCGACATCGAAAAATGGTTGCCAATGTATGTACGCACCAATAAGAATTATCGCTGTGATGGCACGCTTACGTTAGCGAACATCCTCTTCTACTTGAGACGGACAGCCAAAGTGTGGTTCGGGAATCACTAAGCAGAAATTGACAGCTTGGATGTGTGCAATGACAAGATGAGTTCCTTGTTCGGAAAATTGACTGGCGGAAGATAGCGGTCATGTAGGAGCTGGCCTCTCATGCTCAAACATTGATAGAATCAAACCTGCCTTAATTGTAAGCCATGCTCACCCTTTGCCGCAAAGCATTCCACAGCTTGGAATAAATAACAGATCATGCATTCCACTTTTCGATCTGCAAGCACTGTGACAAGTCCGGTGCCATTATCCGTGTGCGCCAGCGCTTCGAGACCACCAACGTCTACGTAATTCCCTTACTCGACTTTCCTAACATGCCAGCAAGCTGGTCCTGCGAAGGCGCCCCTCTACCACAGGCACCACTGACTGCAGAGCACGCGATGAAGATTGATCAACGTGAACTTGAAGCTATCGCTCCTGCGTCAACGTGCTCTCGTACCTGTGATTCCAGTTTGCAAAGAGTACCGCCAGAATACGCCATAGTCCATCAAGAGCGTTCTAATATTGGCCTAGACTCTGTCCACTGTGCCACTCCCTCTCATTGAATGACCACGGTACGCAAATTTTGTTCACCAAAGGCCAGGAAATCCTGGCGTTTCTCTCCAAACCCGACGATTTGTGTACTGCTGACAACCGGCCAGTTTGTTTCGACTACCGTCGTGTTGGCAACGTGGCCTCATATAGCAACAGCAGGAGGTATGGGCGACAGGAATTCTATGGGTCCAACCGTCGCCCAGAGGCAAATGATGCTCAATAACAACCTCACCATGAGTCGCCTCAGTTAACCAGTGATGACGCTTCTCCCATAAAGTATCGTGACTCACCATCATCATACCACCAATTACGCTTGCCACTATATTATTGCCCATCGTCCCGCTCACCCCCTTTCTGCGGGCCGGCATCGCAGACTTCCCGCCGGTCTCGAGAAAACTTGGACGTTGTCTCTCGGAAGTGATGCTACATCGACGTTTGTCCAGCTAAATTCCCTGCACACACTTCTTATCGATGTCAAAGTGAAAAAAGCAATTTTTGTTCTACTTGTGCACAAAGAATCTTCGTATCGGCAATAAATTCAGGATTTCATCGCCGTCTAGAGAAAGCTTTAACGCCGCTCACGTTGCCACTCATCCGGGTCACTAACGGTCGAACGTTTCCCGTGTTTGAAATGTGCTCTGCGCGTATTAGTGCTGCTGACTACTCCACAACTCTAATATTCGCCTTGCTCGGGAAGTTTTTCATTGACTGCGCCATCGCTATAAAATGTTTGCCCACCGACACTGCTCTTAATGACTTTGGATCCGGCTCACTTCAGCTCGACCTGCCCTGTTTTTATGACGGTCTGCATAGCAGGTTCTTTTTATTGCGAAATCAGTTATGTGAACACTATTGGTGTGAGTTCGTCAGTGGCGTCAATGTGGGTGCTGGTGACAGCCATCATTCATGTATGTGTACATGAATGTATGTCTATAAAAACACAAGAAAGAAAAATATTCAAAAATAATAATTCCAGCTCACGGAACCGAAAGTCCAATCTTTCGCCTGTGAGCGCGTGACTGTAGCCACTGGGCCACGAAGAAATACCTCCGTCGACGTTTAAGCGGCAAGCCAGTTATGCCTTCAATTTACCACTGGTGATACTGATCTCGGGAAAAAGGTAGCGTTTTGTGCAATACCAGCGAGATGACGCAATGAGCACGCGCCACCAGATCGCCACGACGCGGTGACGCTTGCTCGTGCGTTCGTCTCCTACGCAGTGTTGCCACTTTAGCTATTTCGCATCTAGATCTAGCTACTTTTTAACTCCGCTAGCTACTAAAAATTTGATTTAGCTACAAGCACCTAATTTAGCAATTTTATTCAAAATTTATCTAGTAATTTAGCTATAATAACTAATTCTTGTTGTATAGCTATAGTGTATGAACATTTTTGAAATTATTAGCGGTGAACGAAAAATACTTGTACATAAACATGAAACCAACATGCGTTTCATATAAGGAAACCATAGGGCACATCGTGGTTTTGAACTGTAGATCTTGTCGAAAATTGAAGGCAATGACATGCGAGAAAAATCAATCGAATGCCACCAAAACGCGTGATTTTTCGTCTACTTGAATACCGTTTAATTTCTAACAACATATCATGGTCCGCCCATGCACACACACACACACACACACACACACACACGCACACACACACACACACACGCACACACACACGCACACGCACACGCACACACACACACACACACACACACAAAGACACACACACGAAAGGCAAGATGGCAAGAATGCAGCTTGTAAAATGTTGTGATTTTAGAATTCGGCACGATAGCGCCTCAATAAGAGGAAAAGGATGATGCTCTGCCAAGAACCGTTATCAACGAATAATATATGTACCATAGCAGCTAAGACCATTTAACGTCACAGCTTCATACTTCGTTCTTATACGATTTTTGACGAAAACCCCTTCGTACGTTTCCATAAGGTTATGGTAGAGCGAAGTTTTTGTGTTGTTGTTGTTCTTGTTGTTGTTGTTGTTGTCAAACGCAAACAATGATTCAAGAATAAACGACAGAAATGTTTTACAAATGATAGGAAATTGAAGACACATTTGCTTCAGTAAAACTGGAGCTGAAAGCTAAACAATCTTCACCCTGTGATGAGCAAACCTTATTCCCATAACAGCTTCACCTTGGTGTAAACTGGCCGGCATGCATCTCGCATGCATTTTGCACTACAGGCATTTTCACAGTTCATTATCTCAGACAACGGAAGTGACCATCGCTCTTTCAGCACACTGTTCTACAGGGGACTCTTGCGCAGGGCTCGTTATTCAAAAAATATTTCAAAAATATTCACTTGCTCTGATTTGCATTGTTGAATTTACCACAAAATGTTCGAATATTCGCACACACGTGATGGCTACGGAGATCTTATGCATTCCCAGCTCCTCGTTAGGGGCCGCGCAATTTTAGACGCTTTCCTAAAACCATGCCTGCACTAAAATATTAAAAGCAAAACTACATCACTTTTCTCTTCATTCGTACATGTCCTGCGTATTTGAGTGCAAGAAAAACGTTAATTGATAGCGCTGTTTAATTTATGAAGCAATCACAACTGCTAGAAGACTCGTTGCATGCATAGATTGTTTGAAATTGTTTTAAAAATTTACTAAGCTACTTTTCTAGCTCCGCAGTAACTTCTTTTAGCTATTTCTAGCTGCTTTGTCGCAGCGATCTAGCTATTTTTTTCTCCGACATTTGGCCACACTGCTCCCACGCGTATTTTGCCCCGCGGAGAGGGCGGGGGTGGAAGCTCACGCGTGGATGCTCTCGCATCGTTGTTTGGAAAATCATAGGCCTGGGGCTTTCACCGGAAGGATTCTGTTGTAGTGGCCGGACGCACAAAAATCACTGCGCTTGGTGCATAATTTCAGTTTGTGAAAAGAACTCGCTTTTCAGACGCAGCGAAGTAACCGCTAATACAATTATTCGCGTTCATCTGTACCTGTGACTATACTTCGTACAACATTTGTATTTGAGCAACGCGGGGCACATATCGATCTGCTTGCCATTTTTTGCATAACATTCTAAATACTGTCACGTTCATTCCTTTGCCTTTGCGGAAACGCTGCCACTTTCTCTCTAGCGCTACGCCTTTAAGAGCATGAACGAGGACAAAGCCATTCGTTTTCTAGTAACAAGAAACGTTCTGAAAAACAAAGTGATGAAAACCCACACAAAACGAGGTCATTCAAAAAAGGTTGACCGCACGTGGTAAAATCCTTTTAATTAGCAACAAAGACAAGTTGAGTAAACTTAACTAAACTATATAGTTCAAACGCGGGTGAGCGTTGGATTGAAGAAAGGTTTATGTCCAGTCTCATCAAATATGGAGAAGCCTGACTCTTGCAGTTCGCGCGAGTTGGTTGCTAGAGGCAAAGAAACGTTGGCCACTGGGCGACACGTCGATAAACCGGAGACCACCTGGCCAGGCTCCATAGACCAAACTCTTAGAAAAAGGTGCTAGTACTTGCTAACTTTGGGGTAATAACGGTTTGGTGATGATATGCGGGGTTTAGCGTCCCAAAACCACCATATGATGATGAGAGACTCCGTAGTGGAGGGCTCCGGAAATTTCCACCACCTAGGATTCTTTACCGTGCCCCCAATTCCGAGCACACGGGCCTACAACATTTCCGCCTCCATCGGAATTGCAGCCGCCGTACCCGGGATACGAACCCGGGTAGTAATGGTTTGTCTCATATGTCACAGCCCTGGTAGTAAAGGCAGTTAGTAACGGTGAGAGTGGTAACAGTTGCTATCCTTGCTGTTACTGCCTCCATTCAGTAACTGTCACTACCCTTGCCTTTACCACCCATGGGTAGTAACTTTTAAAGGTTTCAAGAAAAAAACATAGTAATCGATACTACGTTGTTTATTCGTTTTGGCATATTATTGTTTCACTGTTAATAAGGGCCAAGGAATGTCTCATTACTAGACAACTTCAGGTAAGGAAGACGGGTGTGTCATGAACGCAAAGAATGCGTAGACCTAACAAGTTCACTATGTTTTACGCATATATGCAGTATGAAGTACGCATGGGGTATATATAGCCGCTACTTTGCAGGGCCATGTCTAGAACAGGGGAACATTTGTGTTTCAGGATGAAATATAACATTAACCTATAGCACTATATTATACCACCTGGTTACGTATGTTTGGGGGCGAAGCACAAGGCTCTTAATCAGCATTACTTATGAAATGTTGTATGTCACGCTTATTTATTATAAAAAAGTCACAAAAGGGCATTATAGACAGTGGCCGAAACAAGGTTATGAACTCCTTCTCAGTGCATTTAAATGCTTCACACGGCTAAAATATCAGCGTTTACAAGGTAATATTCGTTCTTGAGCTTTGACGCGCAAAAAATTGATATTGTTTAGACCGTAGTGATTGATTGTGACCGTTTTAGGGGTTAATTTGAACCGTCTGTTTATTTTGACTTTCCGGTCTTGTTAACATGTGCTGAAATTTACTAAGTTTAATGTAATTGTCTATTGCAACGAGTGTACACTTACCTTTGGTTCATCAACTTGTGCTTCTCCATTTCGGTAATATCAGAGTTACGTTTGCATATCTCAGTTGCGTAATTTCAACAAACTGTGATTTCTTGATCTAAAGATATCTTCTGTGTCATTTTTTATAGAAAATACGTCGAGACGATTCCTCTCACAAATATTCAGAATGAAAATCACAAACCATTTAGAATTATTAGTCAACAGCCGGTACCAAAAGGGTAGTAACGGGGCAAGAAAAGTAGCAACGGCTGCAGTTACTACCTCTTTCATTCCTCTTACTGTTTACTAACGCAGGTAGCAAATAGGTCCTAAAAAGTTAGTAACTGTAGCAGCTAGTAACTGTATAATAAAGTAGGTAGTAAACAGGTCACCAAAGGGTAGTATAGGTCCAAGTAAGGTAGTAACCGCTGTAGTTCCTACCTATTTCCTTGCAGTTGCCACCTTCTTACTAACGTTTTTTCAAGACTGCAACTGCTACCTCTCACGTGTTGGCACCGAATCGCGCAGGCCCTGGCTGAAGTCCAGGACCACAGGGCTACGGTCCTTTCGATTAAGAACGTGAAGATAGGAGGCCAAGGCAAAAGAAGTCTTGGAAGCTCGGGTCCTAAACCCTACGGTCCATCTTCAGCGTCACGTCTGGTGACGAGCTTTCACTCTCAATGTCTCCTGCCAACTCATATGCTGTTCTGTGGCACAGGATCTTTCCTTAAACTCTGGTCCACTTCTCCCGTTCTAATTGGTGCTGCGGCAACTTAGCGGTGCTTAACTATTCGCTCCTGGAAGTTTCGTGATAACTGGTAATTGGGCCAAAATCATTTTAAGTTGGTTACACAGCACCTGAGTACTGATGTTTCTCATCATCGTCTTCACCCAGATTCAGTCTGCACCTACACTTCTTGTCTTCTTTCTTCAGGGTCAGACACTTTTCAAAAAACCGAGAACGTGCACTAATCAAACGCACAGCACAAATCACACGCTCCAGCAGCACCTCAGCCACATATATATGTGTTCTGTTCAGTATGTTCGCCTAGGGTCCCAAACTGTTACGCACGTGACCCTGAGCTCTTGTTCTCCTACTTTCTGACAGCAAGTATGTCTTGTCTCCACTCCTTGTGTCACACCGGTCCCGTAATTTGGGAGGCAATCGCCGGGCTAATTCCAAGGGCCGAAGTATCGGCCCCCCGAACCGCACCACGAAAGCGTGGACAATTTAGAAGTGGTCCTTTCTGGCGCGCCAGCGGACGCCGGCTGTGGCCCAAAGAACAAGTCAGAGCCGAGAGTTGATAAACAAACAAAATTATATTCTCAATAAGGGCAGATCGAAAAACAATACACAAGAATGCACACTCCACAATAGTTGAGTACAGTATGTCACCAATCAAACCAATCAAACAACGTACTACACAGTACAATCAGCCACTCTCGAAACAACGGACACAGACAACAATACGCACTACAATGCAGTCACATGCATTGAACAACCAAGACACTTAAAGACTAAAGAGATAGAAGACCTGTTCAGTCCAAAGTTCTTGGAACAAAAGTCTGAATGATACTCTTCCGAGAATCACTCACTCAAAGTCCAGCGTTGTCGTTCCGCTGCCCTCGAAGTTCCTCTTCCAGGAAACCTCGCCGAAGTTTCTCTTCCAGGAAACCTCACGTCCTCAATAGGCCACTCTCCAAGCTTCAAACTTCTTCGCCGGAAACACGTCGGCTTCCCACACACAGCTGTTGCCGCGCGTCTTCGCTCGATAGCGGTAAACACACTCTCGCCGGTAGCTCGAGCCTTCACCCCTCAGGTGGAAATCCTCTTCTTCTCCTGCTTTGTCGCCACGGACAAAACCTTCGCCGACTACACGGCGGAATCCCTGCGCGCTCTGGCGCTAACTTCCGTCTTCTCCTGATCTCTCATCTCGGCTGCTCGGTTAAATACCTTGCGCGCGACATTCCAGAAGGTTCTCGTCATTTCGTTGGCGCGATACGCAGCGAAAGCTGAGAAGAGGGCGAGACGGTTGGAATGCCCTCCGCGGCCGATGACTCAACTCGGTATGACCACGCCCCTTTCGTTCTAGAACTTTCGCGGGCTATCTCGGCCGCCGATGTGGGGTGAGGAGGTTCGTCGGCGAAGCCACGCTTCCAAGGGGAGAGCGCGCGCCCGGGGAGCCTTGGATGTTTGCTTTCTTTTTTTTTCTTTTGACCTCCCGGCGTCTCTTCCGCGCGTTACCGCAAGAATTTGGCGGCGCGCCCATTTTTAGCGCTTGTTCTGTGACACCTTGACAGTTTGATGGCCCGAAATGTTGGAATACTGACCCTGTTATAGAAGTCACAAATAATTGACCAAATATAACCATGCTAAACCTCAGTTGTTGCACACAATTTATCTCGGATGGCATGGCACCGGGCAACGTCTATTCCCTCGCTGAACACTCTGTTCTTGCGTTGATTGTACACGCTTCAATTTCTCTTGTTTTAGCTTCTTCCTCACAGAGCTCACCTGAAGGCAACATTGACTGACTGATCGCTCCTGACTCTTCTCGCGCAAAGAGTCAATATCGGGCGTATATTGGAATCCTTCTGGGACATCTTCGAAATAATGTCATTGGGTTTATCCCATGATCCAGCTACCTTTTAAAAGACGATAGACATTCTGCAACGGGAGTGTAAACGGTCCACAATCTTTGATTATCTCGATCATATTCTCAGCAATGATTTCGGTCGTATTCATGACGACGTTCGAAAGCCACCTTCGCTGCGTCAGCTGTTATTGAAGTGCTCAGAAGCGTTGGCCTCCAGCTCAGGTCTTCCAAATGCCGTTTCACCCATTGAGAAATCACTGTGCTCGGCCAATCCATCCGTAATGAAAGCCTCAAACCCGATTCTGAAAAAACTTGAGTCGTCAAAGATTTCTCTGTGCCACCTTCCACGAAAGATCCACGCAGCTTTGTCGGCCTATGTTCTTCATCATATATGTCGTTTATTGGCGCAAGCGCCATATGATGGCCAAACAGCGCCACTACAGGACACAGAAAAGCGGGCGATAAGTGTGATGACTGGCTGTAGAGAGGCCTACAATTTCTAGCACGAACGGTTGTTAAAACAAAAAGGTATTAAATTATGAGAATGACATCAAATTGGCTCAGTGAGGGTAAGCGGCTAACGGTTACATAGAAAGATGATGCAGCACGAATTTCCTTAGATGCCCTTTTCTCCAAGGGAACAAGACAGGTTCCTTGTATAGTACATTTTGAAGCAACGACCTCTCTTCAGAGGTCTTGCTACAGGTTACCAGAGATGATGGCGTTAAAACTACCAAATTTTTTTTTAAAACGCAGATATTGACAGATGATTTAGAAGTGAAACCCCACCGATGAACATCAACGAATGAAGTGGTATTTCCTCTCGGTAATGTGATGGGAAGTGCCTTTTTTTCTGAAAGTGGGCCATTCGTTGCATTAAATTAAAATCTGGAGAACGGTGAGTTGTTCACCTCCTCTCTAGCACAAGGGCCGATCACCACCGGACAGCATATAAGAATGTGTACTTTGTGGTTGTCCTAATATTAGCCTTGTATGTATTATGACTGCGTAGCGTGACTTCATATTTGCGGCCAATCACCAAGGTGTGGCTTGATAACGTGTAGTTCATTTTTCGTGTGGCTATCCCATAGGCTTTGCCAGTAAGCTCTGAGCAGTAGTTTGAAAAAGGGTTTGAGGTCAAGCGCAGTGATGGCTATGAATGTATTGGTGGTGTTAACATGGACGGATTCAGCTAGCTGATCTACCACCCGTTGTCTTGAATCTCGCGGTGCCCTGGCACCCAGCACACTACAATATGTTATTTGAGGTAGTACACTGTGCATAACAGTAAGTAAAGTGAGACAAATATAGGGGATTTGTGCTTTTTCGGAGTTTTAAGAATTTAACAACACTTAAAGAATATTTTTAGATATTTATTGTGTTTAACGCCCACAAGTATTGCATACTATTCTGCTATAAATATGCTCATATTAGGGTGCAAACCGTCGGCATCTAAACAGGACGAACCCAAGGGTGCGTATCACAAAGAGCAGTGAGACTTCGATGCATCTGTAACGAATTACGGACAATTACATTTGTTATGAAGTTCTAGAAAGTATGTGTACGTATATGCAACAGGTGCATGTTTCGTGACTTCTTCAAAGGACACGTCGCATTTTTGAGCCATCACTACCACGGCGGAAGATGTGCAGTGGCACCCATTAGACAGTGTTAGAGCAGTGGAAGACCCGTTTCCTCAGCTATGGCTCTCAGATGAAACGAGTAAGGCGTTCTCAACGAAGGACGGTTTTCAAATAGGACACAGCTGGAAAAATCAGTGATTTTCGAGTACGAGTGGTGTTCGTGTCTGCGATTGTTTTCTGGCAATATATATAACATTTAAATATATGAAACATTTTTTGTAAACATATGTAACATTTTTGCTGGTGGAGCGATCACTTATTTTATTCAACGTAGAGGCTTTCTACGGCGCTAATGCAAAAACACCTACCTGTAGAGAGACGAATGTCCAACTTGTTGACAGGATCAAGCATTTCCAAAGCGCTTCGTGTTGCAGACAGACAGATGATCGCACCATAATCTAGACGTGTTCGTATGAGGATTTTCATAAAGACTCATCACACATCTTTTGTCACTTCCCCATGTAGTGCGTGAGAGCACTCTCAGTATGTACATGACATTTAAATACTTATTTTTTATAATTTTAAGTAGGCTACAAATGTTGTTTCGTGTCTAAAGCTATATCTATGCATTCCTGTTCAAATTTCAGTGCTAGCCACTGACCGCACAAGTCAATGTCTGGATCAAGATGGACACACCTTTTCCTTTATAACAATAGACATGCGCTCGTTTGTGGTTGAAGAACAAACCTGTTCTCGTCAGCCCACTTTGTTACATTATTCAAGCTAATCAGAAGTTGCTGCTCGTATATCGCAAGGTTATATGACCTAAAACCTATCTGCACGTCATCTGCAGTAAAATATAATGCGTGAAAAGTAGAATTGCAGGCTATTGCTTTTATAACAAAAAGTGTGCAACTTAGTACACCACCGTGCTGCACTCGTCTCCTGTAGAAATTTCTGAGACAAGATATTCCCCACACGGACACAGAAAGTGCGATGTGAAAAATAACTTTTGATTATAGTCAGCATGTGACCTCGCACACCTAAATGTGAGAGGCCTCGCGGGATGCCAAACTGCCACGTCATATCGTACGCCTTTTACATATCTAGAAATATCAAAAGAAAAAAGTTCTTTGCCTACAAAAGCGTCGCAAATTTGTGCCTCGATGCTTTGCAGCTGGTTTGTGGTGGATCAACCCTCACAAAATAGGCACTGCTATAGGTCCAGCAGACTTTTTGTTTTAAGCAAATGTAATAGCCGGTGGTTTATCGTCATTTCGAAAAGTTTGCACAGGCTGCTTGAGAGTACGATTGGGCTGTAGCTAGTAATGGATGATGGGTCCTTGCCTTGTTTTGGAATCGTAATAATAATGGCTTCTTTCCAGCCAGAGGAGAATTCGGCTGAACTCCGAGTGGTATTGCACAAAGACAGAAGGGCTGTTTGTGTTTTAGAGGGCAAGTGTTTTAGCAAAACATAAACTACTTGTTCGGAGCTAGGGGTGGATTCATTGCAGCAGTTTAGCAATGCGTGTAACTATGCAAAAACGAAAGCTTCATTTGATGGTTTGTGTTTTGTGGATTTGCGCTCTAATTTCTGTTTTTTGGTGGTTGTTTTGTATCGCTGGAACATTGTGCTATAGTGTCACGAGCAGGAGACTTATTCGAAGTGCGCCCCAACAGAGTTCGCCTGTTCCTCCAAGCTGTTGCCTTGTGCGTTCACAAAAGGAAGTAGGTGAGATTGCTGTCCTACTACCTTGCCTACTATATTTAAGACGCTCCCCTCCTCTGTGTATGAACTGATTCCATAATAAAACTGGTCAAGTCTCTCTTCTCACCTGTTTTGGCATTTTCCTGCCTTGAGGCTGTTGGTTCATAGATTCAGCGAGGTGCTCGGCTTTTGGTGTGTTCCGAAGCAAGCTTCTTGCCCTATTTTGCTTTTTTCGAGCAATCCAATAATCACTGTTCCACAAAGAGGCACGTCTTTTGGTGGACAGTCCAGTTTGTGGAATACAATTCGTGGCAGTGTCACTAAAATGAGCTGTAAAGTCCTCCACTTCTGGACCAATGCCATAAGTCATGCATATCCGATCAATCTAAGTCAGTAGTTTATTGAACTGTTCCCAGTCAGCCTTGTCGAAATGCCATCTGGGAAGCTGTGTTCAACTTTCATTATCAATTGATGTACTCAGAATAATAGGAAAATGGCCTCTTTCTTAGAAAATAATAATGATGTTCCATTTTAGCAGGGACAGCAGTGATGGTGGTGTAATGCTGAATTTTATAGATGAGTAGGTATTGTTTGCCAGCCTTCAACTTCTGGGCTGTTCTTGATTTAAGATACAAGCGCCTGGCGAGAACAGGACTGTTCAACTAGGTGATCTCGAGCATCGCAGCGAGATTCATCCCACAAATTTTCATGCGTATTCGAGTTTCCAAGCACCAGATGAGATTCTGGTAGTTCATCTATTAGACTGGAATTTTCGTTTTTCAAGGTGGTACTATGGAGATATGTAAAAAGACCTTATGTTTCCTAATTTGTTAACAAATTCTCAAAGAGCCGCAGCCTCAAGCGACGTTTTTAGGGTTAGATGCGTGCATGCTAGAGCTTGATCAACTATACTGGACACACCACCAGATGACGCTACAGCTTCATCGCAGTCCTTTTCGAATAATACATAATGAAGTAGAACTCTCGCGTTACGTGGACTTAAGGATGTCTCTTGTACACACAGCACTATTAGTGAATGTTTGTGCAGAACTTTCTGGATATCGTCCAGGTTTCTAAGCAATTCTCTTACATATCATTCTATCTTTGTGTATCTATTGTAAGTGTAAACGAGTGCTGTGTTATTAAAAGAATTATTGCATAGGTCAGGCGTGCTTGTCAGATCCCGCGATGACAGTTTTTGACTTTCTGGTGCGCTCCAAAGAGCTACGCCTGTCCTTCGGCGCCGAAGACACCGTTAGAGTTGCTGTTGTGTGCATCACCTTGTACGAGGTGGTTATTGCCCGCTCGTGGTTCACGCGTACGTGCACGGTAGTCATAAGACTATCTGAAAAACAGAGGGCCCTGGAGCTTCAGGTCCGGAAGCCTGCAAACCCTTTGGTGGTGGAAGAGCCTGTGGTACTTCTGCCAAGGGGGTGAATGACGCTGCAGCCATCCACTTGGTGTGGTATGCATTACGGATTTTAGTGCACTGCCCCCTTTCGTGCCACCTCCGTGAACAAAAACCCCGCAAAAAAGACGCTTGCGCGACTCCTTAAGCGAGGTTTTTTCACCTATTTGAGTGTATTTGTTGTTCATGTTTTCATGTAGGACATGTAGGGCGTCCAAAGTCGCAGTTTGCACAGTGGGGAGTTTTTACAGAGTTGTCTGAAGGGTGTTCGTGCCAACTACACTTTGCCCAGGTTTGACGGCCGCGGTAGATTTAAGAGCCGTGACTGAAACGCTGGAACTTGAAATTACGCCCGCAGTTGGGGCTGTAGTGTCGGACATTCATTTTCAAGTAGCGTGTTTCGACCCACGAGCAACGTACTATGGTCCACTACAACACTTTACACAATCTTTTGAAGGACCGCTCGACAACTCGAGGGCAACACACCTGCTGCCTCGCGACAAAAACTGCACATGGAGCCTTTAATATCACTCCCCTACATATGACAGGAGCTTGACGCCTTTACCGCCTCGTGTTCCGCGTTCTTCTTGACCGCGGTGCTGTAACATGTCCCCTTTGCCACACGAAAACTAGCAAGTGTGGCCGATGGAGGTCAGGTCGCCGGAGATGTGCAAATATCAGAAATATTTCTTGTGTGGGTGCTCAAGAACAAAGTGCGTGTTTTTGATGACGATGTGCCTGTGATCGCTTTGGAAGACATGGTGGCAACAATTTCTGTCATGAGTCCTTGTCTTAAAGATACCTTGGGGTGGAACGTTTTATTGACGTGGAATCAAGCTTCGAAGTTTGGCGGAGTGAGTGGTGAGCCACTGCACCCTGTTGGTGTGTGTCAAGCTGACGTGTTTCTTTGAGGCTACGTTATCCCGATGAAGTTCGTGATTATTCCACAGGCAACGCATGATGTTATTTTTGGTATGAACTTGATGAGGTAGTGTGCTGCAACTGTCGACTGCCACACATGTACAATATTCTTGAAAAATCATATTCCGCCAGCACTCTTGGAAAACACTGTGGATGGTGAGAGAGCATTGTGTGTCTGTGGCGACACTAACCTTCCACCGTTTTTACCCGTTTGAGTAGTTGTTAGTTGCAGCGACAGCAATTCTGCCTACTTTGATGCCAACGTAGAACGAGTGTACACCAACTGCGTGAAAGAGAATGCGTTGATCTCACATTGTGTGGCGTCGATCAGACGTGGACGCGCTGGTTTATGAACTGCCAATTACTCTACTGAGCCCTTGATTTTACCAGATGATATAAATTTAGCCGTCATCAGTGGACAACACGAGGCCTTATTGCTGACCAAGCTTAGAGGCGTGCCGGAAAAGCATCATCGTCACAGTTTGGAAACGGCTCTTCTGTCAATGATGAATAAGTAGTTAGCACAAGTGAACGCCCAACATCGGTCAATGTGCTTTCGACACACGTCTCTGCATATTACTTTGCTCAGAAAGACAAAGCGCCCTTAATCCCTGCTTCTCAGATATGTAACACTATCAACACGGTTTGGCCAATATGACTAGACAAATCCATACCGTGTTTCACTATCCGAGCGGCTGAATAATAATGAGCAGGTGAACAAATTGAATCAAAACGGAGTCCTTGAAGAATTGGCAAGTCCGTCGGCAGCTCTAGTGATTCTCGTGAGAAAGAAGGACGGATCTTGGAGATTTTGCGTCCATTATCGCCGATTGGATGATGTAACAAAGAAAGTTCTGTACCAACATCCACGTATTGATGATGCCATCGACTGTCTACATTGGGCCTCTTACTTTTCCTCTGTAGATTTAAGATCAAGCTTTGGCAAATTCTCATGCAACCTAAAGATAAAGACAAGACAGCCTTTGTAACCCCTGGCGGCCTTTTTGAATTCAGCGTTATGCCATTTGAACTGTGCAACGCACCGGCGAAGTTCGAGCGATTTATGGACACTGTTTTTTGTGGCTAAATGTGGAGCATTTGCATGTGCTATGTTGACGACTTCGTCATACTTGGCCTGCACGGCCACCCATCTTTGTTTTCATTCCAGGCATGCGCAACAATATTCCGGAATTGTGCTTTTGTAATGTAAGATTGAGGTGCTTTCGGGTTTCTTCGTTGTCATGCCTAATCTTAGTTCTCTGTAAATGCGTTACGTGGTGTTGGTCCCAGTCCTCTTGGAGCTCAAGCTCTGTCAGGTTAATTAGGTCTTGATCAGACACTACGTCTCGGGAACTATTCAGGGATCGATGTGGTGTGATAGGTACAGGTGTGGTTTCAAAAGAAGCGAGTTTTGTTAGGTTGTATACTGGGCGTTGCTTCAAAGTTGAAGAAGAAGGTCGCTACTAGCCATACGTGTAGCCTGATAAGCTGGAAAAAGGGTATTGTTGAGGCATTTTGGAAACCATAGGAGCAGAGAACGTTTTTAGTTCTTCTTATTTTGCATCACATTGAATCACATAGAAGAGCCGCACCACTTGTTTTGGCTTGGAGACATTCAGTGTAGCTTCGGTGTGCCTCCTTTTGGGGGGAGGTTGATCACCATATTAAAAAAAAAAAAACGTCCACCATAAGGGTGGTGGATTTTACCATCCACCAGTTTGGTGGATTATGATGCTGGAAATGTTGGTGGTACACGGTGTATGCTGGAGCGGATGGTGAATGGCGCGCTCAAGCTGGCAATGCTGGAGCGCGAAGCAGCGTCACAACCACAACGACGAACTGTCAATCAAGCAATAATAAAAATAACTGGAAAAAACAATGTGAAAAACACCCGTAAAAAAGAGCCACAGCGGGGACTCGAACATGTTACATTCAGATTTCCAACTGACCACACCAATAATGCGCCACGCACACAGATGGCGACTTTTGTGTCAAAGAAGTAGTGAACTCAGAATCTCACTGTGTAATTTCAGTGCTGTTTGTCGCTTGCTCGAGATGGACGGGATCTGCACCTGCTGCTAAAATTTGCACATTTGATAAACACGAGCATCTGCGGCCTGTAACGATTGTGACTATGATAATGGCAACAGCGCTATGTTTTCGTTACAATTTACAACAACAAAAAAAAACTCAGTGGACTGAGGAGCAAGTGGAGTTTATTGGTGGTTATTTCCAAGTTTATTAATCGTTCTTCGCTCATTTCAAAGGGCGGTATATAATCAGGCATTATGAAGCTGCTATGCTCATTCGATAGATACGCCCACACAACTGATTGTGAAGTATTTCGCGCAACGCACAGCGCAGTCGTGCCAGCGCACCGCTGGTGCTCAGTCGATAGGAACAACTACATGACGGCTTGGTCAAAACGAATGCAGAACGCCAGAAACGTTATGCTAACATAATGGTTCAGTAAGCATACGAATTGGGTAGTCCGTGTTCTCGCTTAAGAGCCAGTGAAGTGCCGGCGAGTGCGGCCGGGGCTGTCGGTGAGGGGAGGCGTACATTTCGTGGAAGTGCTGCTAGCGCGTCGCATTGATGTTTGTCGCTTCTTGCGCAGACAGCGTACGCAATAAAACAGGCTTTATTTAGTTTAAATGATGCCGCAGATGTCCTTTATTGGCATTTTTACTCGTCAAAATTGTGCATTCTGACACTCAGAAGCGCCAATAACACTTGTATGGGCTCGGTCGGTCAGGCTAACATTTGATGAAAATCATAGCGATAGAACAGAAAGGTGACAGTTCAATTCACTGGGGTTCGTCTCGACTTATGTACGAAATTATTAACTCCTCCTCCGGCCTTCATCATGGTAACCTCATCACATTTACTGATAATAGTTTTAGTCGCAGTTCCCACGCTTTGAATGTAACACCTTTCTTTGCTCGTACTAATACCTTTAAATACAGTTTTTTTCCGCGTGCAATAGAACTGTGGAATTCCCAGCCTGGTAGCATTCGCTCCTTACCACTAACCGACTTCATAGTTGCTTCCGATGAATATCTTACTGACGCGGAATTAACTTCATTTTTACTTTTGCTTAGTTACGAGGGTACTTGCTTCACAATTTGTAATAATTGTTCGTATTTTTATCTGTTGCCTAGTATTATATACCGTCCCATTCCAGCGATAGCCCTGAATAGGGCTGCAGTATGTATAAATAAAAAAATTAAGATGTCGAAAGTGAATGTACAGCTCAAGCACAGCTGAAAAGTACAGCTCAAGCACTAGAGTGTGCAAGAAGGGCCCAAGTTGCATTTCCAGCGTGGCGACATCAAGCGACCACTGTATCCTGCTCAAACATTGAAAGGGGCCATCGCGAACTAAGCTCATTTATTTCACGACAACTGCGTGCAAATGTAAAATATTTTTTGTCACTGTTTAAAGTGACCCTCTACTCTTCTTAACATCACAACAAAGAAACACATCGCGGATGTCAAACTGATGTTAGTACGTGCGCGAAATGTAAACATATTTACGGCCGTACACTCTACGGTGCACGAAAATTGTAGCGTTGTTGACACCACAGTAATAAAAATAAATGTGCTAGAAGACGTAATGAGCAGCGTTGGTTTCTTTTTACCGTAAACATTTATCTCTGCGCATACAAAAATGAAACACTACAAGTATGGATTTCACAAACTGTCATGTGCTTTTTCATCATGCCATCATCATTCCCTAAGTTTCCATCACGCCACCGTCATCCACCTTGCTTACCAAGCCTTACACCAAAAACTTTTGCCTCGCCACCTTCAGCCGACATTTTCCACCGTCACCACCATCGGCTCACCACAATCACCACCACCATCTGCCACCATTTTTTTCTACTCTAGCCGTCATCAGTCGGCATATTCCACAGTCACTACCAATGGGTCGTCACCTACACCACCATCTCCTATCATTTTTTTCACTCTCGCCTTCATCAGCCATTATACTCATTACAGTTTCCACCATATCCACAATACTTTCTACCATGTCCACGAACGATTCCAGCAACCACCAACCCAAGATTTTTGATAGGGCAGACAGTTTGTGGAATAAAAAAGAGGACATAAAATATGTATGAATTCGGAAGTCATGCCAGCCACGCAGAGAGCGCAACATGGGGACGCTGCAGGACAATTATAAAAAGGCATGCTAGCGCCAGCTCTACAAAGCACCTGTAACCCAATAATATGACACCGAGACAGAGCGCATACACGAGGTTAATCCTTGCCACCTGGATAATGCAAACAAACAAAAGTGACGTGATGACAGGAAATATTGAAAGAGAGAAAAAGACAAAAAAGACAAGGATCAGGGACAGAGACACAAGAAAAGGCGACTGCCAAATTCTTCTGTAAGGGTCAGCTTAGGGGTTTTTTCTACGTGAAGCCGGGCCTAAGGGTTGTGTTCCCTCTGACAGGGGGCCTTAAATCTTGAAACGGCCAGTATCCGCTCAACAATAAAGATGCTGTTCTTACCGGACACGCCTAAGCCACGCACGGCTAGGCGGGGGTTAAGATCAGAACGCACCCATTAACTCCGGTCGGTGGTGTCACTACACACCAAACGCCTGCTTGCAAAGACGCAGCTGTGAAGGGGTGTCTATGTTTTTGCTTTCGACATTTACTCAAGAACTTCGCCGACATTGCCCTACCTCTGAGACAAGTCTCGAGCAAGAATATGGCGTTTTATTTGGTCTTCGATAAGCTAATTCACTCCACAAACTTATTTGGTCTTCGATAAGCTAATTCACTCCACAAACTTACTGCATTGATTACGTCCCCTGTCATCTTTGCTCATTTTGGCCGATCAGTCACCACTGAAACTCGCACCGACGCCAGAGGACACGGCATTGCACAGTTCTCGCCCAGGGGCAACAACGACAAAATCGCATCATCGCTGACAAAGTTGCCACCTTTTTTCATCCACATGCAAGTTTTTGAATGAGCGCAACTGCCTCGTGGTTGTTTCAGCAGTCGAACAATTCCAACAATAGTCACTCGGCACCCAGCTTCCTTATTCACAGATCACCAAGCTCTGGGCTCGATATAGTCCCTCAAAGATTCTACTGGGAGACTTGGTTGTTCGGCTTTGAAGGTTCAAGAATACTGTTTTGACATTACTCACATGTCTGGTCGAACGTGCCAGGCTGCTGACGCTCTCTCCCGTAAGCCTGGTAATCCCCCCGACCTGTCATCGCATAATTCCGATGCCTGCATTTCCATAAAATCTCAGCTCACTGGCATGTGCAATGGTTAGTAAAAAGATGCCCAACTGTAGTTCAAATTCCTTGGTCTATGTTCTCACGACTCCTACACATTCCTCCACTTTTTGTGCTCCTTTATGGCATTCTATACATGAATAAAACGGCTCACTTTATACTGTAAACATCCCTGCCGACTTGTTCTACCTGGTCGGCTTCTATCTCGTCCGACCATTTCTCACATCGCTCAAGGAAAATACTGCACTGCCGTCGCTACTGGCAGCGCAACAAAATGTGGTATCACACGAACACTACCGACAAGCTGTGCTTCTGACGAGGCGCTCTTTCTGCTCCACGTCAACAGCTGACCGACTGTCTTTGTCTATTTCAAGAGTGACTGACGAAGCTCTTTTCTTGTGTTCTACGCTTCGTAAAATTACCACTGCCTCATGCCCGCAAGCTTAAGGCTCACTGAATGCCTCTTCGAAACGTTGACCACAATGCTATCTGTATGTTCTCACGAACTTTCAAGATTAAGATGAAACATTTCCTTACAAGACGTTTGCCTACAACTCGCCCCACCACAACACCGCTGGCTTTGCCACCCTTCTAGCTTTAGTATGGCCGACATCCCAATTTTAAAATTGAAAATATTCTACCATCAGATACCTACACCCCTACAGAGGACGCCCTCGCACTGAAATGGCGCGTAGATTGCACGGGATTGTCTTTCTGCCTCAAAGCTGTCGCTAATGTCCCGCTATGACAGCCTCATACTTCCCCGGATCAACAGGTCTTGCTCTGAACATCTTGCTGCCAAGTAGGCTTGTCCGACACAGCGGTCCGACACAGCTTGGCCGCCATACTGACGGCATTGTAGATTTCTGCGCTATTCGGGGCCCTATAAAGAATTACACTAGCTTATTGAGGTGTCATGCATAAAGGAGAGACACGAGATGCGTGCTGAATGCGTGAGGGCAGTGATGGTGCGCAAGGCGAAAGTCACCCGAGAGCACGTGCACCAGCAACGAATACGTAAGGATTCGTTTAAAAAAGGATTGTTGTGCGCGACATGAGGTGGGAGAAAAAAATCCAAGAGGTTTAAGTGGCACTGTGTTGTCGACTTTCGAGCTGCGAAGAAGTGGCAAAGCAGCATCGCTATGGCGACGGGAGCATAATAATAATAATAATAATAATAATAATAATAATAATAATAATAATAATAATAATAATAATAATAATAATAATAATAATAATAATAATAATAATAATAATAATAATAATAATAATAATAACAATATAATAATAATAATAATAATAATTTAATAATGTAAAATAATAATATTATTATTAATAATATAGTATTATTAACAAAAGTAATAATATTTAAATAATACTTTATTCTGGCATGTGTACACAACAATTACATGCCACCTCGATGAGGCAAAAGAGAACAGACGAAACTGTTTCCTGACTAGGCCTACATACGGGCTCATAAACAAAAAAAGAGTGAGACATATACTCGTGTAAACAGTTTCGTGAACAAAAAACAAAAAAAACAAAAAACAAGAACAGCGGTGAGGAAAGCGAAAAACATTCAGTACAGCACAAATAATCAGCATCACTGTAGAGAAGTCATGGAATTTCAAGCAATTTTGCTATAGAAGTACAAAAACCTATAAAAACCATTTCATGTTGATATGTTCATCAGAATAAAGTGAATAGACTTGAAGAATGAAGAGGTGCAATAGTATCCATCATAATTCAGAATTCAAATGGAGCTAACAATGTGCGTAGCTTAACAATTGAAACGCAGTGAAGTACAACCTGGTGAACAAAAGTAACATCGCAAGTAGCAAAACATATTGCATCAAAAACTTCATCCTGGATCGAAGAGTAATCTTTCTTTCTTTTTAAATTGATGTACAGATCTGCTTATCTATGATAATTCTACTACAGAAGAAAAACTGTTACATATATCTACTATTTGATGGTCAAGTGTTTGGGTACCATAATTTGTTCTAGATCGTACTGAAACCACTCGGGTCTGAAGATGTTTGCGTGAGAGGCCCTGGTCGCGTCCGTCGACTTCGGTAGTTCCGAGTGAGGCTATGCGGTCCTGTCGCATCTTTGCACAGCAGTTCCAGGTCAACTTGCAGATCTACCACTTCGTGGCAGGACGGCAATAGCCCAGACCAGTCAGCAGAAGGAATTTGTTCCCAAGAAAGACCATGACGAGGCTAGTTAAGCCTAGGGCGGCTCGAGAAGAGTATGAAGCCCGCGACAGTGACAACGATGACGAGTGGTTCGTTCTGCTAGACCAACCGACAGTGATGGTAGGAGGTTGAGGAGAAAGTTAACGCTGCACTTGACAAACCTCGACATAGCCACAGAGAGAAACCATCGTGAACTGCAAGAGCATTTTTTTTGTTGTGGCGCCATAATGAATTATGAGTGGTGGCTAGGAATAGGAGCAGATTTAGACTGGTTTACAGGCTGTTTTGCTTATGCTGTTGGGTAATTTTGTGTTTACGAGTTTTGGTTTCGTTTTCACTTTTTGATTTTTGGCCTTTTGTCTTCAAGTTATAAAATATGCTTTTTTCCGCACCAACAGCCTCCTGACTCTCTATTCTATCCAATGAAAGGGCGTCCGGGATAGTCTGTAAAAAATAATTGGTGAGCATCTGTCAGGATGTTTTCGTTGTGAGGTCCAGTTACATCATTGTCGGGGGTTGCAGGACAGATTATGAGAAGTTGACGGCCGTGGCCAAAAATGGCTGCCGTGCCACAACTACAGCGAAATACAGTGCTTGAGCGGATGGTAGAACACCAATAGCGTGAAAACATAATTTGGAGTTGAAGCTTCGGTTTGCACAGGCTAATAGGCCGCCGCGCGATGACGCGAGTAAAGTTAGCGCACTCTGACCGCATTGCTCGGTTAGCCTTTTCTCAGACGGAAGCCTCTCTGGCCTCGTAAGCTGATGGCACCGTTTGACGAGCAAAGAAACAACCACAACGCTTACCTGCATCGTTTCAAGTGGATCGTCATTGGGGAAGGCTGGAACAAATACAAATGGGCGAAGACCTTCTTGAGCTAGCGTCTTGTAGGCGAGGCATTGGGCGTGTTCGGCCGCATGCCAGAACAAGCATCACTGAACTACGAGCTGGTAAATTAAACATTTTTAGAAATATGCAGCTAACAGCCAAAGGTTTCCATGTGAAACTCCGGTCCTGCAAGGTCGAGAATTTAGAGAAGGGCAAACAGTTTGGTCTAGTGGCTAAGGTACTCGGCTGCTGACCCGCAGGGCGCGGGTTCGAATCCCGGCGGCGGCGGCTGCATTTCCGATGGAGGCGGAAATGTTGTAGGCCCGTGTGCTCAGATTTGGGCGCACGTTAAAGAACCCCAGGTGGTCTAAATTTCCGGAGCCCTCCACTACGGCGTCTCTCATAATCATATAGTGGTTTTGGGACGTTAAACCCCACATATCAATCAATCAATCAATCAAACAGTTTATGTGACAATTGTTCAACTACTTTGACGTGTGGGTGGAGTTGTCGGATACAGGAAAAAACCTGTGAAAGCATTCGTGACAAAGTAGTTGGAGAGCAATTCCTGAACCGTTGCAGTAGCAAGTTGCGATATTCTTTAAAGAAAAAAGAAAGAAAAAAAGGTGGGCACAGTGACGGAAATGGCAAGGCAAGCGGAACAATTCATCAAGGCACAAGGATAAAGAAATTTGAAAAGGCAACTGGTGTAAATAATAAGACAGTAGCAGAAAAGATTAGAAAGAAGGTTCCAAGAAGAAATTTCAGGGCACAGCAGCAATGTTTCTTGTGCGGTTAGCCGGGACACATTGCCATTATTTCTAACGAAAATTGACTCAATGAAAATAAGAATCGTGCTCTGTTCTCCAAAAAAGAGGACGCAAAGCAGACGGTTGTAAGATGACTTCAGAAGAAAAGTCTGTACATGTGCTGAGCTACAGTGAAGGGGGGCTAAAAGAAACGGGCATGCCTGTGGCGAAAGGCCAGGTACAAGGACATAAGGCTGCAGTGTTGCGTCACAGAGGGGACGATGTCGTGTTGCTAAGAGAAAGTTTAGTGGCAGCGGCAAATATGACGGGGCAAGTAAAACCAGTAAAAGCAGTAGGAAAAAATTAACGAGTATCTAAAAGACGCTATGATACATGTAAAGACATTTTTTTACGGGGTCATTGACAGCAAAGTGTGTTGATGATGACAGCTACAACCTGGTAGTTAAAATTGTACTGGGGGTGAAAGAGCTGATGACCCTGATCCCTTGTGGAGAAAGACTGAGAAAGGCCTGGAGCAAAGTAAACAATGAGAACCTGCGGAAAAGGAGAAACCAAAAGGAGTATTGGTAAATATTGCTGCAGTGCAGACAAGGGCTTCAGATAATATAAAGAGGAGGATTGTCAAAGCCATATGGAAGTCCAAAAGAGGTTTATCAGACGTAGGGTTAAAGCAACAGGACTCTTGTCAGGCGCGTCGCTTTGGCGTGCACTCGAGGTGTGGAAATTTATGCACTTCTTTTTGTGTCCTGTGTCTCTGCATGAGAAGCCAACCACTATTCACTACTGGTTGCATGATTTCCTCCTCTGCAAAAACAGCATTGCCGCGATACTGCAGGTTAGGTGTAAGACAAGAGAGTAAACAGATTTCACAGTGTGATAGCGTAATGATGATGAAAGGCTAAAGTAGACAAGTAAAGCAGACAATGAAAGTGCAGGCGTAATGAAAAGGGGAATAAATAGCAGGATAAATTCTGAACTCATGAAATAATATTTTATTCCCACGAACTGAACTATGTCAGAGCTAAGTTTCCATAGTTTTGATATAGTTGACGACCCCTTTGTCCGAAACTACCTCGTATTTCACGTCAATCATACGGCGCAGTACCTTAGAAGGTTCTAAAGTACCAACTTCCCAACTTTTCCAAGAGGCCACGTTCACGAGCAGAGGTCCACAGCCGCACTTTTTCTACTGGCCTATAGGGCACGTCTCGATGGCGGGTACTGTAGGATCGTGCATTTGCCTTCTATTGCAGACAGATGTGCAGCCGTGCGAGCTGGCGAGCTTTCTCGGCGCGTTCGATTAATTTTTTGGCGTCAGTAGTTAACTGGTCACTCTTGAGAGGGAAGCATGGCGTCCAACACATTCTGAACTACACGGTCGTTTAGAACGCGAATTGGGGTGAATCGCGTTGTTTTCTAAATGACTGTGTTGTGCGAACGTCACATACGCTAATATCTGATGCCATGTTTTGTGTTGGATGCTAATGTAAATAGAGATCATATCGGTGACTGTCTGATTTATACATTCGATAAGACCATGCCTTTGCAGATGGTGTGTAGCCATCTTCCGATGGCTAGTGTTGCTCAGCTGAAAACCCTCGCCCATGAGTGACGCAGTGAACGCTGTTCTCTGATCTTTCTTGCTATAGAGAAAGCTCCATGACGCAATAAAACTTCTTTTGGGTCTAGTTGGTTCATAATCACGGAGGTGCTCTTACAGCCAACACACAGACACACCACAAAGAAAAAGACAGCACACACAAGCGCCTGTGCTTGTCGTCTCTTTCTTTGTAGTGTGTCTGTGTTTGCGCTGCAAAAGTACTTCTAACTTCGTGACGCAGTACGATGTGGTACATGAAAAACTGTAATGCCTCGACAGCTGTGGCGCTGGGTATGACTTCTGTCTCAGCTTAGCAGTTTTAATAACCAGTTGTGACTATCTCCACTTGTTGCTGTTGGTAGAGATTGAAAAAGGACCAAGAAGGTTCATGCCGACTTGGTCAAATGACTTGGAATGCGGGTCAATTGGTTGAAGTAATCCAGCCGGCTTGCTTGATGGTGACTTGTGACGCTGACATCGACTACAGCCTTTTATGTACTGCGTTCCGTTTGCCAAAATGCCCGGCGAATAGTAGTCTCCACTACTCTGGCTAGTGTTCGTGAGTGGCCTAGGCGGACCGATGTGGGCTCGTCATGGCAAGCGAAGTAGATGGCGTCCCTCATATCGCTCGGAACCACGAGAAGATAGGCATCATTCGTAGAGTGGTCACTTGTCTTATACAAGACGTTGTCCTGAAGACAAGAAGATGTCAACACACAGGATACATGGCCTGGTATGACTGCGGCATGACCCTCTAAAGAATCGATGACCGGTCGGATCTTGTCGTCATCTAGCTCCTGTCTTTTGATGTCCGATGAGCTAAGGGTTGCCTAGGAAACCGTCATCGCCTTCTGCTTCCCTAGGGACGGGAGGAATCGGTGCACATGACAGCGTGTTTGCGTTTTCATTCTCCCGACAAGACCTATAAAGGATGGTTACGCAAAATTCTTATAGGCGGAAACTCGACCGTGTCAGACGTCTTGACGCGTGGACGCACAACGAAAATACGCTACCGGCCACTTACCACATAGATGAACCTCCGCTGCCTTCGTAAGCGACCAAAATTCTCGTCCTTAGCAAGGTCACTGCTCGACAGAATCAGGATAAGTTGGCATCACCATCGTTCTCGTTGACGAAGGAAGAGTTGTTGTCAATCCCTGAGTATTCATCTAGCTCGAATTCACCAGGACACGAAGCTTACGCTAAAGACTATCTTACTCCTAAAGCTGTCATGCACAGGATAATCGCGCAGCAACTAGAGAGGCTTCACAAGCAATACGGTAAACAGCTAACGAATAAAAATGGGAAGAAATAAGCAAATTATCAAGAAACCTTGTGAGTTTATAATAGCAGGCCAACATCTGATTTTCTTACTGCAAGAGACGCAAGAAGTGTGAAAATCCCCAGTATGACTTGAAGATAGGTAACAACGTGACCACAAAGTCCGCTGGACGCTACAGCGCGCACGAACGACCTCCTCCGCGAAACAAACCACAACCTCCACAAGCTTCACCATGGTTGGCAATCACTTCATCGTTTCCTGGTAACACCTCCACCCTTCACTTGGTCGCACCTTCTTCACGAATGTCAGCCACTGATGACGACGACGACGATGATGATGATGTTTGGTGTTATGTGGCACAAAGGTCATATAATGGCCAAAGAGCCCCAGTTCATGGGACTAGAGATGTCGTTAATGATTGTGATAGGCGGCTGCATAGGGGCCTTGAAATTTCTCATGCTAAGACGGGTAAAAACATACAAAGGATAAAATCATGACCGTATCGCGGAATGTTTGTAGTGTCAATGAATGACGCCAGTTTGTGACATTAAGAAACCATGGTGGGCATGTATCACATTAGCACAAGTGCCTCGCTCGTTCACACCCTTGCAACCGAGGGCTGTAAGGCAAGTGCTTTGTTGAGGGGAGCCACTACAGCGAAGACCTCCCTAGAAAGGTCGTGCTGTGGGATGCCCGGGTATATATATGAAAGGTAGGAACTTGTCTCAACAATGCCTAGAACGTTTGATGTGTAAAAAGTGGTTCCCTACCGACAAACATTGCAGAGTGAAGTTGTATCTGTTGTCAGTAGGGTAATGGAATGTGTTGTCTCAGCGTGCTGAATTGTTTACACTGGATTAAAATGTGAAGTATGGTGAGCGCTTCTCCACATCTGTCACAGAAAGGTGGATCGACACCAGACAAAGAAAATGATTGTGTAGTGTGTGTATTTTATGTTCTTAAGCTAACAAGTGTTACTTATGCGTAGCGTGTTTCTGACACTGGCGGCCAATTACCAAGTTGTGGCTTGTTTATATTGTGAGCATTATTCATGCGCATCATCTTGTCATATGTACATACTTATCATCAGTCTGACCTGTGTTGTGGGGCAGAGGCACGGCAAGTAAAAGAAGTGTCTTGCAGAAAAAACGTTGCCTTAGAAGTTGTGGAGAGTACTTTCTGGTCCCCTGGTCCTCTACCTGCAGCGCTGTTTCGTTATCTTCGACTACCAACCATCCCTGGAGCTCCGGTCGGGTGGCCGTTTGCACAGTCAGCCCACGGTCTTGTCGCAAGACGAGCACATTACCACGGCTCCATGCACCCCGCCTACACCTTGGGCATGCCTTCATGGACTGTCACTGCCCCTCAAAAAGATCCCCCGATGTTCGTTGGCCTTCGCGGTGAGGATGTTGAAGACTGGTCGGATGAGTTTGACCATGTGAGTGTGCTTAACTATTGGCATGATTCTGTGAAGCTGTCCCACGTGCCGTTCTATCTGACGAGGCTCGCTAAGACATGGTTTCTCAACCATCAGCTGGATTTTCCAGACTGGCCTACCTTTTAGCAGCGGCTCCGTCAGATATTTTCCAACCCCGATGACTGTACGTGCAGACATCACCAAACGGAAGCTTGCTGAACGTGTCCAGCACTCCGGCGAGTCCTATACTTTGTACTTTGAAGATGTCCTCGCCCTATGCCGTCGCGTCGACAGCTCGATGGCGGAACATGACCGCGTTCGCCACCTACTCAAGGCCATAGGCGCCGTCGCATTAACGCTTTGGCGGCAAAGAACCCCACCATGGTCGCGGATATTATCAGTACGTGTCAGCGACTCGACGACCTTCAACTTATACGTTTACAACCGGACACAGGAGATCTCAGGCCAACGCATGACAATGAGCTCCGTGCGTTGATACGGTCGTGAGGAGCTGCAACTTCAGGCCAAGTCGTTGTCTTGTGAGCTCCACATAACACCTTCTGCAGGCAGCCTCCGCAACATCGTCAGGGAGGAACTGGCATCCATGACGTGTGAGCGATTCCCGAGCTCGCATACCACTCCAAAGCCGACATACGCTCAGGTGGTTGCAGCGTCACATTCTCAGCAATCACCGCAGTATGTGTCAACTACGCAGCCCTCCCTAAATGTCCTCGCCCCAAGGGCACCGCCTTCTTCTTTTCATGCCAGGCGTGCATCTCGACCGATTTCTATTATTGCGAAATACGTGGCCACATCTCACGGTTCTGTCGTCGACGTCAACAAGACGAAAGGCGGAGCTATGGTGACTACGAGAGGGATAAGTTTGTCCCTGCTCTACAACATCGCCATCCATACCAACTGTACCAACGCCGCTCACCATCTCAACAGCACTTCGATGCAGCCAGTACCTTCCACTCCTCGCGCCGTCGTTCCCCGTCACCTATGCGCCGTTCCTCGTCACCACTTCGTCCGGCTACCACGGCGTCTGATCATCGCCCGGAAAACTAAACAGTGCAGCTTCAGGAGGGAAAGCTGCATTTGGCGGACTGCATCAAACTCCTCCGGGACGCCCTTCAAAAGTACTTTCAGTGTGTGTTGAGGGTATATGGACTGAAGCCTTGGTGGACACAGGTGCATCGCTCTCAGTTATTAGTGTGGACTTGTGTTCCCGTTGGCGCAAAGTGAAGACAACATACGATGGCCTTCCCCTTCGCTGTGCTAATGGGGTTTTCGTTCAGCCTTCTGGTGTTTGCACAGCACGAGTTTTTATTGAGGGAATCCTTCACCATATACAGTTCCTCTTTCTGTCATCGTGTGCTACTGCGCTCATTTCAGGGTTGGACTTTCTCTCCTCAGCTTCAGCCATGATATCTTGTCATCAGAGGGTCATTCGCATATCAGATACTGCGCTTTCGTCCGATAAAGATGCTCATAGCCAGCACTTCGTCACCGTTGATGAATGTTTTATTCCTCCAGGTAATGAGCATATTCTGACCCTGACATCAGATAAGATCAGTACTGGTGATGTGTTCCTGGCACCGTGTGGACGCTACATCTCTGGTGGGCTTACCATCACTCCTAGCCTGGTGCGCTTTCATGATGGCCGAGCATTAGTTACGCCAGTCAACCCTACTTCTTTGCCTGTTTCACTGCCCCAGGGCACCAGTGTGGTTTGCTTCACAGATACCGAACCACTTTCTTTGGTGCCCCTTCACGCAGACGCGCCATCTCTCTCTACGAGTAATAATGACGATGCTACAACGGCTGCTTTAATAGCCACAATAAATTCCCATCTAACGTCAGCGCAAAAGCAAGAACTTTTGGGTATCCTTCAAAAACACAGTGCTTCATTTGTTGTCAATTCCAAGCTTTTGGGTCGCACTTCCGTCACCGTACATGAAATTGAATTGGGAGGCAATACAAGTGTACGCTGCCGCCCATATCGAGTGTCATCCGTAGGGCGGAAAATAATCGAGAACAACGTTGCTGATATGCTCAAACGAGATGTTATCCGGCCTTCGTCCAGCCCGTGATCATCACCTGTAGTGCTAGTCCGAAAAAAGGATGGTTCGGTGCGATTCTGCGTTGATAATCGAGCGCTTAATAAGATCACGCGCAAAAAAGTGTACCCGATCCCACGAGTCGATGACGCACTTGACTCTCTGCAAAGCGCTGAATTTTTCTCCAGCCTCGATATACGGTCTGGTTATTGGCAAATACCTATGCACGAAGCGGGCAAGGAAAAAACTGCCTTTGCAACACCAACCGGGCTGTATGAATTCAACGTGATGCCATTCGGTTTATGTAATGCCCCTGCGAAGTTTGAAAGCATGATTTACACAGTTATACGCGGCCTAAAATGGAAAACATGTCTCTGTTATCTAGATGACATCGTCATTTTCTCCTCTTCTTTTCGTCAGCATTTTGATTGCTTAGACGAAGTTTTGACGTGTATTTGTAATGCTGGACTTCAGCTAAACACCAAGAAGTGCCACTTCGTCAACAAGAACATCAAGGTGTTGGGCAACCTTGTCAGCAAAGATGGCGTTCGCCCGGATCCTGAAAAGCTTGCTGCCGTGATACGCTTCCCTCGGCCAGAAAATCAGAAACACCTACGACGTTTCTTGGGCCAGGCGTCCTACTTTCGCCGCTTCATTAGCCATTTTGCTGCCATCGCGTCACCACTGCATAGGCTGCTGACATCCGGATCAACTTTCGCTTGGAACGACGACTGCGATCGTGCTTTTCAAGCCCTCTAGCATGCTTCAACATCAGACCCTGTTCTGTGTCATTTCGATGAGAACGCACCCACATGTCTCCACACCGACGCGAGTGGCCAAGGCATTGGTGCAGTTTTTCTACAGCGGGATGCCACTTCACGGGAAAGAGTTATTGCGCATGCTAGTCGTGCTCTTACGGCTGCTGAACAAAACTACTCCATAATTGAGCAGGTGTGCCTTGCTGTCGTCTGGGCCATACAAAATTTTCGACCATGTCTTTACGGACGCCACTTCACAGTTATTACAGACCATCACGTCTTGGGCTGGTTATCGTCACTGAAAAACTTGTCTGGTCGCCTCTGTCATTGGGTGCTCCGCCTTCAAGAGTACAATTTTGACGACATTTATAGGTCTGGCAAAAGACACCAAGATGCAGATGCTCTCTCTCGCTGCCCCTTCCACTGTTACCATCGAGTACGTCAGGTGATCGCTCGTCTGGTGAGCAAAACACTGCGTCACCCCTCACATTATCACAACTTGCGGTTATCGACACGCCAGCTTCAAATCGCTACACCGAGTTCGCCAAATGCCAGCGTGATGATCCCTATTGCAATAGCATTATTCAACGCCTAAATGGTATATCACCTAATCCTAATGCTAGATTGCGCCGACAACTACGGCAATTTAAGCTCGATAACAATGTGCTCCATCGTTACGTTTACACTATTCATGGACACCGCCGGGTTCCAGTACTTCCGCGTTCTCTACATCACCAAGTCCTCGAAGCATTTCACGACAACCCATGTGCACACCACTTGGGATTTCACAAAACACAAATCCGCATCAGGGAACGTTTCTTCTGGCCTGGCACCTCCACTTTTGCGGCCAAGTACGTTGCATCTTGCCATCTGTGTCAACGGCGGAAGTGACTAACTTCGTCTCCTGCTGGCCTTCTGCAACCCATCCCGTGTCCCGAGACACCTTTCGCCATCGTTGGCATACACCTACTAGAACCTCTCCCCATTACGCCAGCAGGTAATGGTTGGATTGTGACTGCTGTCGATCACCTGACACGGTACGCAGAGACTGCTGCACTACGCACAAGTTGTGCTTCAGACGTCGCAGACCTCTTTCTCAACGCCATTGTATTGCGTCACGGTGCACCTCTCGTCCTCTGGAGTGATCGCAGTAAGACTTTCCTGTCCACCATAATCGAAACCCTGCTCACAACCTGTGGTACAGTACATAAGAAAATGTCAGCCTACCACCCGCAAATTAATGGGCTGACAGAGAGATTTCATCGGACACTAATAGACATGCTGTCGATGTACATCGCACCAAACCACGACAACCGGAATACAATTTTGCCTTTTGCGACGTTTGCCCACAACACCGCTGTTCAAAGAACTACTGGCTACTCAACTTTCTACCTCGTGTACGGCCGTACACCGACATTCACCATCGACGTCTCTTTTCTAAATGTTCCAACTGACTCCTCGGCAACCGTATCAGAGCAGTTCATCACAAGGCTCAAGGAATGTCGGCAACGGGCTCGCCCTAATACATAAGCCAATCAGCAACATCGCAAGGAACGCTACGACAGCTCTCTTCGCGACGTCTCCTTCAGTCCGGGGGATGAAGTGTTTATTTATTTATTTATTTTCAATTACTGCAGCCCAATGCAGGGCTATTGCAGGAGTGGGGTACATACAGTAGTAAAGAATATGAGTAACATCAAAAGAAGTTCTTCATCAGAAAAAATCACAACAATTATCGCCATATTCTAAGCACAAAAAAGGACAACAATGTCATTCAAGTGCCTCCAAAAAATCTGACATATTCATTTCACAAACCGAACCAGGTAGTTCGTTCCAGTAGACAATAATTTTCGGAAAGAAACTGTATTTGAACATATCAGTACGCGCAAAGAATGGCCTTATGTTTAGATTGTGACCACGTCTGGTTGGCAGAGCATTAGAATACACGATGTGATTATCATCAGCAAGCCGGCAAAATGAGTGAACATAAGAGTGCAAAAGTTTCAAAGAATCAATATCACGCCTAGCGCATAATGGAGATAACGTCAAAGATTTTATTGCAGATGAGGGCAAAAAACCATGGTCATAGCGATGAAAAATGAAGTGAACAGACTTCCTTTGGACAGATTCAATTTTATTCACGTCACCCACTTAGTATGGATTCCGCCCACACGAAGCGTACTCTAATATAAGACGGATGAGTGTTTTGCACAATAGTAATTTGGTCGATTTTGGCGATTTAGATGATGTACGTCTTAAGTAACCAAATTTTTTTAATGCTTTTGACGTAATGTAGTCTATGTGATGGGACCATTGCATGTTGTGTGTGAGCATAACGCCAAGGTATTTGTAGGTCTGTGCTCGGGGAACTACGATGTTGTTGAAACAGTATGCGAATCGCGATGGTGTATGACTGTTACTAAAGAACAAAAGTACTGTTTTTTTAGAAATTTATGCGCATCTGCCAGTCTGAGCACCAAGAACAAAACTGCAAGAAAGAATTGTGAAGTATGGCATGATCATTAGGAGAACTAATTACCTGGTAAAGTACACAGTCGTTGGCGTACAGGCGAACTTGGGACCTAATATCGCTGGGAAGGTCATTTATAAAAACTAGAATTAAAAGTGGACCGAGAACGGAGCACTGGGGGACACCAGATGTGACTTTTACGGCTGAGGACGACTTGGAATGGAATGAGACGAATTGAGAGCGCGAGTTTAGAAAGCTTGCTAACCAGTCAATCAATTGAGGATTATTTAAAGTTACCTGTAGTTTACCTAGAAGCTTGCTGTGTATGATGGTGTCGAAAGCCTTCGAGAAATCTATAAATAATGCATCAATATGATCGCCAATGTATAAATTACTAATAATATCATGCGAAAATTCCACCAGTTGCGTTATTGTGCTGAAGCCGCGAGGAAATCCATGCTGTGTGCAGGACAGAAGATTATTCGCTTCAAGATACTCAGTTATGTGTTTATGAATGATGTGTGCGAGCAGCTTTCCAGAATTGGAGGTAAGTGATATGGGTCTATAGTTGGAGAGGAGTTGTCTGTTTCCTGATTTATGCAGAGGCAGGACCTTGGCTAACTTCCAGGACTCGGGAACTGTACTTGAAGACAAAGATTTGTTAAAAATGATGGTCAAATAACGTGAACACCACAGAGCATATCGCACCAGGAAGCTATTCGGAATATTATCGGGGCCATTGCACTTCTTCGTAACTAAATTTAGAATCAAGTTTAGGATACCATCTGTGCTTATTACCAGATCCTCGACGGACAGCTCTGGATTTGAAGTTCTATGGGAAGGGAGAACATTATTGTCGTTCGTGAATACTGACTGAAAATAGGTATTGAACGCATTGGCTATCTTAACGGGGTCTGAAACTGCCTTGCCTTCTAATATAAAGAAAACTGTATTGGTTCTAGTGGGGTTAATAGAAGACCAGAATTTGCGCGGGTTAGATTTTATTAATGCTGGAAGTTCAATTACGAAATAAAAGTTCCCAGCACATTTCATTTGTTTGCGCAGATCTATCAAAGCAGTGTTAAAGCGACTGACAACGTCTGGATTACCTGTCTTTTTCAAACGGCGAAGACGATGAACGCGACGTGAAGTTTGCAGCAAGCTGCCATTCATCCAAGGAATCTGCAGATTTCTTTTTTTTGTCTTGAGAGGAACGAATTGATCAATGCATTACTTCACGACATGGTCAAATGCGCTAACTAAAGTGTCAACATGACCATGACTACAAAGTGCCTGAAAAGAATCAAATTTCGAAGCTAGCACATCTTTGATAGAGGCGTCGTCAGCATGAACAAAATCATGAGACTCCGTGACGCTAAGCTGCTGTTTAATTAAACGGGATGGAAGCAATATGTGCACAGCTTTGTGGTCAGAAATGCCATCAATGACGTCGCACTGAAATGTTGTTTGAACTAAATGAGAACCGAGGAAAACGAGGTCTAGGAGAGCGTTGTGGCGAGTTGGAGATTGTACAATTTGAGTCAGGCCCAGGGTTAAAGACATAGATACAAGTTCCCTACTAATAGAGATTTCTTGCCCAGTGCAACTTTTTGTTTGCCTGTCAATACCAGGCGCTATAAAGTCCCCCATAAAGACAAATTCTGAAGCACCGAAGTCATCTTTGTGCACAAATGTACTAAGCCTTTGTAGATATTCTAAGGAAGAACCTGGTGCACGACAGCATACACCAACAATTATTGACAGTTCATTTAAACATAGTTTACACCAAACTAGTTCAACATCAGGTGTCTCGGGAAGCACAAAAAAAATTAATGTCTAAACGAATCAGTAGTGCTACACCACCATCTTTGTCATGTTATCGGTCATTGCGTACTGCACATAACCTGGTGGGGGAAATTCACGCTCAAACACTTCATCATGCAGCCAGGTTTCCGTTATGGCCACTAAATGGGGAGAGTACGACGTAACAAGGGCAAGTAAAGGCACGAGCTTTTCAACAATGCTTCTGGTATATAAATACAAAATACTTAGTTTTTGAGAAATTCCTGGCAGTCAACGAGAAGGTGCCTTAGTTTTTGAAGCAAACAATTCTTTAATGGTGCCAGTAGAATCACGCTTTAAGGAATCTGTACTATTGTCCCAGATGTAGCGCACGTCATCAATATAGGCATGATCATACCATAGTTTTACTCTGGATCCACTATCTCAATAACTTACAGTTGCGTCCCACAGTTTCTTTCGTAAGGTGCGCACATTTGGGGATAGATCTTCAGTTATGTACAGACCAGACCCTTTTAGTTTCGAAACACTTTTCAGGACGAGCAGTTTTTCCCTGTAATTAAAGATTTTCATTGTGACTGGCCGTGTTCTCAGTTTACGCGATCTGCCTATGCGATGACATCGCTCAATATTTGGGCATCGTATCTGAAGACGCTCAGATAGCACCTGTGTTACAGCATTCAGCAAAAAGTCGAACCACGAGATTGAAGTAACTAGAAGAATAAAAATGGGGGCAGCGCATTCTGAAATCCACAAGAATTCTGAAATTGTGATTGGTAAATTGCCCCTATTCCTCAAAAGGAAGAAATACGTCTATAGCGAATAAAAGCCATGAGACTCTATAGAAGAATCGGAATACATAACAGCGCATATTGATTACATTTGAGGTCATGAGTGTCAGGTAACTGCTATAGCGAGGCAAAAATAAGCAAACAACGTATTCCAAGTATTATCATTATATAGTATGTAGAAGGCAAAATAGAATATGGGGTTTATGTCCCAAAACAATGGTACCATTACAAGAGACACCGTAGCGTATGGCTCCGAAAATAATGACCATCTCGTGTACTGACATCCCACGGTGCACAGGCCTTTACTGTTTTGCCTCCGTCCAACTGCAACCACCGCAGCAGAACTTGTGACCTTCGAGTCAGCAGCGTAGCATACTAGCCACTGATTTACCAATGCAGACCATACAAGGCAGGAAACTGGAGGCTTGCAAAAAATTGGCAGATACCACATATAGTGAGAATCAATGCTACGCGATGTAGGAATGAGAAAGGTTGATATGTCACTTTAAAATCATCACAACGTTACGAGGTGGAGGTAAATGATGCCGTACATGTTTTTCGTGTCATGACTATCATGTTTGAATGTGTCGTCTACCTTCGTCATCTTCGTCACCTATTCACGTCACGTGATTCCAAACGTAGAATATTTAGAGCTAGCGTAACGCCTGCGAGCATACTGAGAGCGTGGTAGGTTGACATGTTCTTACGTGACACGCGTGTCAGAATCATCATGTTTGCATCAGTCCTATATTTCGTCCTCCATTGACGTCACGTAACACCAGATTTGTTATATGTGGAGCTAGCAAAACGGCCGCGAGTGCATCAAGAAGGAGTCGATATACTTTATTGTATGCAGCGGTGACGCAAGCGAACGCTTGGCACAGCGACGCTACGTGAGCAAAACGTGAGCACTCTAGTCTGACGCCCGGCGCGACCGCTGCGACTAGCGTCCGTCGGCGCGGCCCGACGGAAACCGGCGCGAAATGCGACAATGCTTGCCGATGGGTTACCCAGACAACATAGCGTCTCCCTTTTTCGTGACGGAGGGCCGCCGGACGCGCTAAAACGCGCATGCATCAAAGCAACGCAGCACGTTGCGCGCCTGCGAGTATATAGCAGCACCGGTGCCTAGGGTGGCAACGCCGGCGTGACGCAACGAAATAGGCGTCGGTGAACACGCGCAGTGCGTCACGTCGAAGTGTATTGGCTCTTAGACTGTGGCATGTAGTCATGTTCTTACATGACACGCATATCATGATTATCATGTTTGCACCAGTCACATACCTTCGTCATTCATTGACGTCACGTAATGCCCAATTTGGCCTATGTGAAGCTAGCGAAACAGCCGGAAGCGCATCGTAAGAGGGGAATGAAGTCAGGTTACATGATAGGCGTGTCGTGATTATCATGTTTGGATGGGTCATTTACCATGTCATCCGCTCGTGTTCCGTAATACCGAGTTTAGTACATGTGAAGCTAGCGAAACGGCCGCAAGCGCATGAGGAGCGTACCATCTAGTAATGTTGTTACATGACACGCATCTATGTTTATAATGTTTGCACCAGTCTGATACCTTCGTCATCCATTCACGTCCCATTATACCAATTTCGGTATAAGTGAAGCTAGTGAAACAGTGGCCAGCGCATCATGAGCGTGGCATTTATTCATGTTTTACATGCCACGCATCTCATTATGATCATGTTTGCACCAGTCAGTTTGTTATCAATTCACGTACCGTAATACCGAGTTTGGTCTAAGTGAAGTTAGCTAAACAGCCACCTTTGCATCATGGGCATGTCAAGTAGTCATGCTGTTACATGACACGCATCTCATGATTTTCATGTTAGGATCTGTCACTTGTTTTGGACATGCAATCATGTCATGCCACACCAGTTTTGCAACATGCCATGTGAACGAAACCATCGCAAGGGCTGCACAAACATGAAAAGTAAATCATGACATTCATGAAAAACATATCATAATTTTGATGTTATGACTAGTCCATAATGTTTTTCAAACAGTCATGTTATGCCATACCAAGTTTGGTGTCGATACCATTATTATTTAAACAGTCAGGCGAGCTAAAAGTCGTAGGCGGCTAGATGGATAGATAGATAGATAGATAGATAGATAGATAGATAGATAGATAGATAGATAGATAGATAGATAGATAGATAGATGCGCTCAAAGTCGCCGAAGTTCGCTATGAAATGCTTCGCATTTAAAAGGCTGGAACTGAATTTAAAGACGACTCATGAAGATATCGACAAAAATGAACAATTTTTCTGAAAGGGACACGCAACCACGTAGCCTGCGCGCTCCGACGGCTGCATGCCGCGCCTTCAATCGAGAATGCGGCCAACCACAACGTATCCTCGTGCAATCTATTGACGAAAAGAAGAATAAATCATGGGAGACTTGCAACCATCTGCTGGACTGGAACCACCTCCCCCTTCAAGCCGATTACGCAAGCGGCTGGGCCAGTGCCGTGTCGTCTCTGCTTGCTAACTGCTTGCTTTAAGAGCGTCCTCTAAACGTGGAAGCTATGATGCTACGAGTTCAGGAGTCACGCTTTGGCTGAATAAAGCAAGTTAAGCTGCAGCTGTGCAGTCGGGTGAACACTTTTTGGTGGTTGAGTGCTTTAAAATCTCGTTTGGAATTCTGTAGAAAACTTTCTCGATACACAATATGATTTATCGGGCGACTTGGTGATACTCGATAGAATCCCACATAGGCGAGAGCGTATTGTCTTAGATTACAAAACTAGAATATCAGCACTCGACACCATAAGGCCGTTCACAGTGGCAGCCGATAGTGTGGATACTCGAGATGGTGCTGTGTAGCAAACAAAAGAAAAAAGGGTCTTTTGGTGGTTTATACGATCCTCAGTTCCGTTCAAATGCAACAAGTTATTCGAGCATAAAACATAAAAAGGAAAATTGCGATGTTTTTAATCAAGCTGATGAAAATAGTTTGCGGTTGGAACATGGGAATTCTCTTCAGCGGACTTAATCAGGCAGATGATGGTTATGATGTAAATTGTTTCATTGTATTATTGTTATTAGAGACCTATCATCATGTGACATCCCTGATAATTGTTTTTTTTGTCATATTGCAGGTTCTGATACAATGTTTTCATGATAAAAAGCTGACTACTGACTTCGGTGTTTTCTTTGGAATGACTCCACCGTCCGAGGACAGGAAGGTTGCAAAAATGGAAGATGACTTTCAGTAAGAGAAGTGTGAGACGGGCTAAATTTAAAGATAACATTTCTTGACGTGTGGCGGGTACAATTTACGATATGCTTATCCAAAACTGTTTAGTGCAGCGGTAATCTTTACCAAAGGAAGTTATTATAATGCAGTTATTTCTAAGCGGAAACAAGGTACGCTAGCATATTGTCTTCGTGAAACTACAGCCGTAGAAGCGAAAATTTCATTCCGTGACTTTCGGCCAGCAGCAAAGCGAAAAACCACCGCGGCACGGGTGTCATAGGAGGATACTATGCTTTGTTTCATAATGATTGATAATTGATAATTAGAGTTTAAGTCCCAATGCCACCATAAGATTATAAAGATGCCGTAGTGGAAGGCTCCAGAAATTTTGACCACCTGAACTATTTAACATGCACCCGAATCTGAACACAAGAACCTACATCATTTCCGCCTGCATCAAAAATGAAACAACCACCGACGCGAGTAGATCCCGCAAACTGCGGGTCAGCATTTAAGTACCTTATCCACTAGACCACCGATGCGGGGCATACTCCGACTCCACTGTCCGAGGAGAGGGACATACTCTCTTTCAGAAGTTCCCTCCAGCACTGGAGAGGCTACAGGACCCGTAAGCCAACACATGTATTCATCCGCACCATGTCGTCTGCTTATCGCCTTCACGGCCTCTGTTCGCCCATTCGTCTATACACGCTCATTGCTGATATGGCTAATGTAGTAACTTCAAATAGTAATATTGTAGAACCACCAACTAAGCCAGTAACTCGAAGCTTGCACTTGTTGCCCTGCAGAACATCGGTAGATGGCCATGCCGGCGAATTACTTCACTTTGTGGCTGTTTCCCTGTGACGTTGTTCGTGAATTTTGTATAAGACTGCTTCTCCATCGACGCGTTTCTTCACGTATCCTGCTGCAATGCTTCTTTTCTTTCTCTTTGTTTCCACCAATGATGGATCCGATATGCAAGAAACTCTAGGCCAGGTTGAATGTCTGTTGGAGATGCAGCTTTCTTGGTATGACGACGAATCCTAAGCGCTGCCTCAGCGTATTAGGTTTTGCATGGGCGGCTAAGCAAGCAGCATATCTCACTAATAACAAGAAAACATATGTGACGCTCTACCTTCAGATTAAGATAAAAAAATGTCAGCATATTGACGGGGTGAATGATGAATAGTGGGGCGAAGCATCCATCCGTCCATTCGTTCTTGCTTTCGTCCATTCATGCCCCGCCGTGGTGGTCTAGTGGCTAAGGTACTCGGCTGCTGACCCGCAGGTCGCGGGATCAAGTCCCGGCTGAGGCGGCTGCATTTCCTATGGAGGCGGAATTGTTGTTGGCCCGTGTGCTCAGATTTGGGTGCACGTTAAAGAACCCCAGGTAGTCACAATTTCCGGAGTCCTCCACTACGGCGTCTCTCATAATCAAATAGTGGTTTCGGGACGTTAAACCCCACATATCAATCAATCAAATCCGTTCATATATGTATGCGTCTGTTTGGCTGCCCATGCGTCTATCCGCTCGTCAGTGCGTGCAACTGTTCGTGCGTGTGTACGTTTATCTGTGCGTCCGTCCCTGGTTTCTTTCATGCATCCGCTCCTGCGTCCGTCCATGCATTCATCCATCCATGCAGCTATCCGTGCGTCAGTCTATGCATCTGTCTGTGTGTCCGTTCATCCACCTATTCAACACTCCAAGTACCACCATCTCGCATCTTTTCATCATATATTCCTCATATAGAAGCACCGCCATTCAGCGGACATTCTAAGGACTGAACAAAAGAAGACACATGCACACTTTTTTACAGCTTGCGCTTCGTGTCTACTTCCCAACTTTAACCACCTCGAGTTCATGGCATATACTAGTTGACTGTACTCATGGCAATGTGGCCCAACGCTCGCTAAACCTTTAAAAAATCTAGGAGGTTACGCCAAGCGAGTATAACGTAGCAGCCCTTTCTTGTCTTCTGTGCGTTGTTGAACAATAAAAAATTCGCAGCGTGTGCGTTAACTAAAAATCAAATTTTCCTGTCTCTCATTCCCTCTTAGCAGCCATCGGCATGCACATTGAGCACTATTTTTTATTGTTCAACAATGCACAGAAGTATTCTCTCACCGGCACCGCCTTGGAGGTCAAAATGTAATTAGTACTGGTTACACACTAGTATTACCGCTACGAGAGACGAATAGATGCCGCTATAAGGAGCTTCGCCCCTAAAGAATGATGGCTGATTTCAACATTTATTTGTTGCTGTCAGCGCAGTGTGCGTGTAACTAGTTCAAATTTAGGTGAGTGGTCGTTTCTGCATGGGTGCTGCCATGTTGATTCGCAAACACATTACTGGTGGTGACCGACGCGATAGCTTTAGTGTGTACGAAATAAGTGCAAACTATAAACGTATCACGTATCAATTTGGCGTAACATTCACCAAACAAACGGCAATTTTAGTCCACCCTGAAGATGTTAAAACACCTACTATGATTTCAGACTACGTTTTGCTGCACAATTGTTAGGTTTTTTTACACACCATGCCTTTGGTAGCGCTGAACTGTAGTTATGAAACTGAGTATAGTGTGCGCTTAGTAGACAGGCATCTCGCTGTACACAAGAATGGCTGGCAGTTGGTTCACAATTCTAGTGTTCATGTTAGAATTGAAGATAGGGACTCAGAAAAGAGGCAAAGTATCAGGGTCTCTTTTTTTGTTCCTGTGTTGTTCTTGCAAATAAACACTTAGGATCGCTATACATACCAATAATCACCGCCTTCACCCTTATGCGGAAATGTCAAGCGCTAGAATAAATATTTGCGGCGTCGAAAGCTTTACTTTAGGATGAACCTGCTATTGAGGACCTCAGTGTATCAATCTGCCAGTCGTAGTTCAGTGAATAAATATATTGCAGTATGTTTGTATATTAAAGTTGTGGTGTACACGTATCCCGAAGGAGTACGGCCACCAGCGTGGGTCCGGTCTTAGCGAGCCGCAGGGCACGCGTTAACCGTCGCCGTGGCGGGAAACACGATACTGCTCAAGTCGCAACACTTTATTGTGGCAACACCAAACGCAGTACAGCCCGTTGCAAAAAAGGCGCGGCGGGAAAGCAAGTAGGCTTATCCACGCCACGGGCACAAAGTACTACACAGGGTGCCACGAGCACGTCTCCGCGGTAAAGGTGATCCACGGAGACACCGGGGCAAAGGGCCCGGTTGCTCGAGCGAGGGCAAAGGCGCTCGCGTTGGCTTCGGAGGGAGACGGGTCGGCGTAGCTAGGCCACGCACTAGGACACCGTACTGCCCTTCGGCCGTGAGTACGCAGCGGGGCAACAAAAGGTGAGCGTTCGCATCGGGCGCGAGGCGCCGTCAGCGAAGTCCGACGAGCCCCGAGCGACGGGACTCGACGGACGGAGAAGAATGCGTGGCTCACCGTTTGTAGCCCCGGACTGTACTCACTGCTCCCGACGCAGCGCGCGAAAACCTCTCGGGAGGCTCCCCGCGCGGCGCCACAGTCAACATCCGCTACCGGGTGAGGGAGTTAAACGTCACTCCGCCCTTCCCAGCGCGGCAGACAGCAAAGGAGGGCAGACATGTCGGGACATGAGAATGGCAGAAAAGGCGGGAAAGCCCGCGCAAAGGCAGCGGGCCAGCCTCAATTCCCACATCCCCCCCTCCTAAACTTGTCCTTTACCGGTCTGCAAAAGGCAGCCGGACGTCACCCATGCAGTTAAAATGACACTGCTATGAGCGGTAGCTAACCACAGTCCAGCCCTGCTACTGCTGCTTAAAAAAAATATGATTACAAAGGAGAAACAAAAACATAAATAACAAAACAAACACATGACACTATACAAATAACTGCGGAAGGGAGCACAGAAACGTGGCACTAGTGTTCGTGGTGCTGAAGGGGGATAGCGTCCACTGCGCGGAGGGGCGGAAAGGCGTGACAGTGTGCGCTGGGTGCGATGCCCGAGTGCGAGGTCAGAGGTACCGGAAGGGGGCTGACTGATGGCTTGTTCCTGCTCTTGATAAGCCGCGAGTCCGACGAAAGCCGCTTCGGTTGTTCGGGGCCACCCCGCATTTCTGGCTCGATGACGGAGCTGGACGTTGCGGGAAGCCAGGCCTCTCCAGTGAGCAGGGAGGCCGAACCCGAATTGGCTGCGAAGCGCCCTGGCATTGGCCAGCAGCATATAGCTGCTTTCAGCTGGCCTCGCGCAGGAGCCATGGTGAAAACGGCAGCGGGGCTTCTTCGACGGCGGCCGAGAGCAGAGCACAGCCAGACGGCCTGGTGTCAATGGGTCAATGCCCCCCCCAGCACCTCCAGTGTCCGCATCGATGGGGGGGGGAAGCCGACGCACTCTTCGCGCGCTCGCACTGAAGCGTCACGCACTTACACACGCACGGAAGCACGCACACACACCGCCGACAGCTGCGCGAGCGTAGGCGCAAAGCGTCCTTCGTCTCTCTCTCTCCCGGCAAGCACCGACACACAAGGTCAAACACAGCTCCCTTCGCGGTAGACGAAACGAACGCGAGAAAAAAAAAGTAAAAACAGAGCAAAATGACACTCAAGATCTGGCAAAAAAAACACAAAACACAGATAACACTCAATATTAGAAAAAAAACATAAAATACACATGAACACTTGAAAAAAAAAAGAAACACTGGCAGCAGACACGGCGGGGTCAACTTCTTTACGGGAAAAGGCAGTAAAGAAGCTAACTTATACTGAGGCTAGACAGTAAACTGAGGGCCTTCGGTTGCGGAGAAGTCCGCCGTCCGGCGCGAAATCACAAAGGTGACCGCTTCCTCAGATTATACCGGTGCGGGGTCCGAATGCGGTCCGCCGCTCCGGGTGTGCCCGTTGCTTGCGCGAAGTGCCGCAGGGCACTGGCGCAAGCTCGTCAGACCATGACAAAGGGCTTCAGGTCTGCGATGTGGGCACGGCTGAGTTTTCCCAAAGGGGATCTTTCAGCTAGTACGCGCCACGGACGCTCACTGACAATCGGTTCATAAGACCGGGCGACTTTCCAACCCTTGCTCAACCGTTTGTCAGACGTGGCAGGCACGGAATAGCGATAAAAGCCACGCTTCGTGCCGGGCCAGGTCACAACATTGCTCAGTTTGCAAAAACTTTCGAGCCACTCAGGTGACCAGCCATGGGTTCGTCGTGAGAGGATCGCAACAGTGCGGCTCTCAGACTTTTGGGCATAACCACCTTAAACGGGTCTATGGACTCGTCGTCAGTGGCTATATACTTCAGCAGGAGCCCGTCATGGTCCAGCAAAATGAATCCGCCGGGGACTCAGCGACACACGCTGTTTCAGCCCCCTAATCGCGCCCGCCGCAAAGCAAGCAGCGTATACGGCGCTCCGTCCCTCCGAGACTCGAAACGGATCACTCTGCTGAGCCTTCAGTAGCTCTTCGCTGCCGAAAGCAATTCCCATTCCCCCAAATGGGGGAGTCTGGTATCGCGCCCACTCAGGACCGCAGCAACCGCCGCGTGAGTCGGCGTTACGGGTTCGCTCTCGGCCTCGTGGCCTTCGGAAAGCTCCCCCGCTCGGCCGCTTCGCGGTGCGCCGCTTACCTGGTTAGCAGCCAAGGTTTGTCCGCATGGGGACTCACCCTTCTCGCCGAAATGCGGCGAAGCTGCTGTTTCGCCCCCGACGCTTGCATGTGCTAAGGCACCGCGAGCGGCCGTCGCACCGAAATCCAGGTTCTCGGCAGACAACAGGGGGCACGAGATAGCGCGTCAGCTACCACGTAGGAGTGTATTCACCACAAAAAGGGGTGACGACACAGGCGAGCGCCGAAGTGCGCCCGTCGATAGAGGCTGTGGCCTCTTGGTGCAACGCGGCATGCCACGAAGCAGACATAACGTTCGGGTAGGGCAAGAGGCCCATTCCGAAGCGACGCGCCATCTCCAAAGGGAGCGGCTAGGCGCCTCGTGTCGTCACCGCAATAGGGGGCGCCGACACGGACGGGTGCAGAAGGGTTCCCGTCCATAGAGGCAATGGCCTCCGTGTGCAACGCGGCATCCGCTAAAAGGGACAGCGGACAAAAGTCCCGCGAAGCAGCCGTGTTGCGACGAGCCCGAATCGCGCAGGCGAACTGACTCGCTAAGAGCAATCAAAAGCTAGAGCTTTTGATACCGCGTTGGGCGCCAGTGTGGTGTACACGTATCCCGAAGGAGTACGGCCACCAGCGTGGGTCCGGTCTTAGCGAGCCGCAGGGCACGCGTTAACCGTCGCCGTGGCGGGAAACACGATACTGCTCAAGTCGCAACACTTTATTGTGGCAACACCAAACGCAGTACAGCCCGTTGCAAAAAAAGGCGCGGCGGGAAAGCAAGTAGGCTTATCCACGCCACGGGCACAAAGTACTACACAGGGTGCCACGAGCACGTCTCCGCGGTAAAGGTGATCCACGGAGACACCGGGGCAAAGGGCCCGGTTGCTCGAGCGAGGGCAAAGGCGCTCGCGTTGGCTTCGGAGGGAGACGGGTCGGCGTAGCTAGGCCACGCACTAGGACACCGTACTGCCCTTCGGCCGTGAGTACGCAGCGGGGCAACAAAAGGTGAGCGTTCGCATCGGGCGCGAGGCGCCGTCAGCGAAGTCCGACGAGCCCCGAGCGACGGGACTCGACGGACGGAGAAGAATGCGTGGCTCACCGTTTGAAGTCCCGGACTGTACTCACTGCTCCCGACGCAGCGCGCGAAAACCTCACGGGAGGCTCCCCGCGCGGCGCCACAGTCAACATCCGCTACCGGGTGAGGGAGTTAAACGTCACTCCGCCCTTCCCAACGCGGCAGACAGCAAAGGAGGGCAGACATGTCGGGACATGAGAATGGCAGAAAAGGCGGGAAAGCCCGCGCAAAGGCAGCGGGCCAGCCTCAATTCCCACAAAGTATATAAAGTATATGTCGCGCATAAGACTCACTCCCACTCAGACTCATAAAAGCTTTCTGCAGCCGGACACACTCGGAATCAAACTCACTTAAAAAACTTATTCACCCGAGCTCACTCAAAGTCACAGCTCTATCTGAGTCAGAGTGAGTACGAGTGAGTCGACTAATGAGACAGTCAGTCTAGAATTATCATTTCTTGCATTGCGCACCAAAAATGGCGTCAAGGTTTCACATTCAGATAACACGTAATCAGTGCTCTTCTTGGCGCTTCTCTATAGAGTACCCTAAAACACGAGTTATAAGTGGTTGCTCACTAGCAAAGACATTTTTATTGAGAGAGATGACAACATACAATATATTTGTGAAACAAGCTTCAGAAATAATTCGATGAGGGCTAGTACAAGGCGCCCTCCTACGCAGTTCACCATTCTAATTACTAAATATTCAATTGATGTACGAAGGGTATTGTTTTGGAATACTTTTGAACAGACGTGAGCATAAACATGAATCTAGGTAAGGCTCATAGTAATGCTGAAGATGAGTGGACAGGACATAATTAAACAAACAAGAGTCAAACTCATTCAGACTTGCTGAGTCGGACTCACTAGAGCTCATATTTACTAAAACTTTGTTCAACTTGTCTCACTGGAATTTAAAGCACCAAAATATTTTTCACGTGGACTTACTCAGGCTCATGGCTGGATGTGAGTCTGAGTGGGTCGACTCATGAGTTTGTTCGCCGACTTATGCTGTCATTCTTGGGCACAAAGCAGGAACGTGTAGAAGTGCACATCCAAAGGTGATATAAACCAATGGATACCTTCCTAAACCCTCACGTATGCGTACACTTTTGACAAAGAGCAAAACGTGCTTTAAAAACATCGCAACCTACAAGCTCAAAAAGCATATAGGCGTCTTTAGAATGCGACAAAGACTGACACGCTGGTCTCTAACTTTCGTATTGCAAACGCGGCCACGATAGATCACGAAACAAGGCCTCCTCTGCAAAAGCGAATTCGCGCTCTGTTAGTGCACACCGCTTTTTACCTTGATCATAGCTGTATAGGTCACTAGAGCCATTCAAGGCTTGATCATTTATTTCAGAGGATTATTCTTAGGTGAAACTGGAATGTAGTTTTCTCGGTAATTTCTTGCACGGCGAAATTTTGTGACAGGAGAATGCACAAGAACGTCCTTTTAGAGTAAGAATTTGACAGATAGGCGGGTGGGCAGACAGACAAATATATGTGCGGACACATGCAGGCATGGTCAGATGGCCACATGCATGAATGAACCAACAAATACATGCACAAACAGAGCGCGTGCATAATTCTATCGACAGAGTACAGTCTATTATTCAAGAGTTTTAACGATCTATATGCGTACTATGCAACACCAGTGCGACTGGAAGCGGTGACAACGGACACCGAAGAGAGCCTGAGGATACTTCACTCTTGAAAATAGAGGCACTACATGAACGTAGTCATTGAAACTGCGAGTAGTGAACGATATAGTTTTTTGTCTACCTCATTTTGCTGGTATTTTATTAAAATAGGAAAGACACCCATATTTTTATTCGTTATTCCGGAAATGCTGTGTGCACGCTGTGAAACATAAGTAAACCCGCGAACTAAACACCCGCAAAGTATGAAAGCTAATAGCAATGTCTTGCACTGTAAGAGATTCAAAGCAGCTGTGCACCAATGAGGTGCAGCCAGCCACCAAGTGGCCACGCTAGTAGATAGGATCATTACGGTCTGCAACACTCTGAGGAGGTAAAATGTTGATTGCTTGTTGTGATGCGTCCCTATAAACCTATAAATGACTACATCTGTGAATGTTTTTTGCGTTTGCATAGACAAGTCCAGCCCAAAGAGTTTTTACTGGTAAACAAAACGCGGAAAATCCGCGCACTACAGCGGTAGCCTTTACTGATTCCAGTTGTCAATCTGCGCACTGCTGGTGCGTGTATTGAAGATTTGGATCAGTAGTCGCTACTACTGTAATAGACGACTCGCTTGTCTCCAACCAAAACCGAGCCAAGGCGAACGAGCACATTGAGGCACTTCATTCCGCAGAATGTTTATAGCATATCGTTACGAATTCAGCACAGCGTAGAAAACGCAAAGGTCCATTAAATTAGGTACTTTTAAATTTTCTAAAAAGGGAACACACCACCTAGTAGGTATTGATGTTCCACCTTGGGTATGTGTAATATTTTCTTTCCGATCGAGAATGTACACAAGTATGAACTCAGCCACCTGTTCAATATAGCTGTCGTTCATCAAGTGTATAAATTTCGGGTGGGGGGCTTACTCACGTGAAAGGCAGACAGAAACAAAAACAAATAATCAGGAAAACAGATAAACAAACAAACAGTTGTTGGCGATGCAGTATCAAAAAAAAGACTATCATCTTTAAAGTTTGTTCGTAGAGGCCCACAGCTTGTATGTTGTGTGTAAGTAGCCTCTTACCGCGGAATTGCTTGTGTTGTTATATTCAGCACGGCCGCATCCTATCCCATTTGAGACTCTTATGGCATCATCACGCACGCATCGGTGAATACCGGTGCGTTACGAAACACATGCTCCTCAAAACTATTTTGCAACCGGATCTGAAATGAGTGACGAAGAGCTTTGAGTCTTAAGACGACAGCACCTCAGCCTCAAGCTCTGATGACGACAATGTTTAGCGAATGCCTGGAACATCAGCAGCCGTTCGAAAATTCGTTTTGTGTACAGCTGCATGCGGGTAGCTTCAGCTTTAGGCACAATCTTATAGTTACTTTGGCAACGTGCGAGGTGCACACATCGCCGGGGTGCGATGTGCTGACGTCGGCCCCAAGGCTGCAACGATAACTATGCCGCCAGAGCACTTCTCAGAACTTAACAATGCAGTGACACTAGACGTTTTTGAACTGCGCGCCATTTCATATTTATTTAATACTACCCAGATGAAAAAACGCACGAGACTGTTTCTAGTGTGTTCTAGTGTGATATGGTGGACACATCTGAACACACTGCTGTGTCCCGTAGCATACACCAGCCGGCTGTGGTATGTTTTAGTATGAACACCGAACCGCCCTGGTGTGCCCTGGTGGGTTGTGTTTTGGTGGGAGGAGCCATGGTGTGAAAGTTGACGCAGTGTGGTGGGTCCTGGTGAGAACGCCTACCGAAACTGTTGTGTTCTGGTGGGACATGTTCTGGTAAGAACACCACACTGGTGTGGTTTGTTCTGGTTGGACAAGTTCTGGTGAACTCAAGAAATATATTTTGTGCTGGGGCTTAGACTAAGAATTTTCTTCAACCGAACTTCTAGAACTTACGTTTACTGCTTATTGTTTTCCTCGATCAGACTCACTGTTACTAAAACTCAACAAAATATTACTCAGGCGGTGGCTCACAGACCCATCGCTCAATCATTTTCGTCCAGTGAACACATGGGAATCTTGCCTTATAATCAACTTTTACTACCGTGGTGTGAAGGCTCTTTTTTTCCTTGACATTTAGTGTTAACACTCAAACTTAACACTAAAACCAAGAAACATGTATATGAAAGTTTGGTTTCACTTTTAAATTTTTCTTACCCTGGGGGCCTCTAGGCCCTTGGCAAACAAATACTCAAAACATCTTGGCCCATGCAGCTTATTGAAGCACCACCGCATTATGGAAAGCCTAATGTCATGTCCTTGCATCCTTGCAGTACTAGTTCAGTGTATTGTGGCCTACCTGCGTTTTCCTCAAGCTTGGTAAAATGCCCTCATCCGTGAAACAACCCCTGGAATAGAGCTTACCACATTGAAATTGAACAGCTTACTTTATTTACAAACTCTGTGCCTCTGTGCAAACGAAAATGCTCTTGGAGCACCGTCATTTCCATATAACCTTCACCATTCACATGCCACCCGTACAACCTGGAGAAATTTACGCGATGCTTTATACTACCCCCTGTGACTTAACCATATGCCACACTGTTTACGTAGCACTGTATTACCACCACCTCAATATCAAAACCGAAAATATTCTTTTGGAAGATCTGTCTAAATATATAAATTGCACCGCAAACAACAAAACATTTTGGCACCTCAACACTTTTTAAAAGCAACAATACAAAAGCTGTTGTAATTCGTGTATCTCCTGCAATACTAATATTTAACATACTTGGTGGCGTCTTTAGTCCACTTTGACCTCGTGCCTTTCAATAAAAGCTATCAGTGGTGATTCAGTAAGCACATTTTTTTATTGAAATGCAACACGCACGAGATATTTTTATCAAAGTAACGACTTGTGGAAGAGATTTTGGGCTGAGGTCAAAGCAACCCGTTTCCGTAACTTGGGCCTTTGATCAACAATTATTTAAATGGAGTATAACTGTCATGCACTGAAGCATTTGGGTAGGCACAAGCATGAACATAAGCCGACATAGGACTAATAGTTAAAAAGTTGAATAGATAGGATCATAAGTCGACAGACAAGTGGGGCTCATGCCTGCTCACTCAAAAAAAAAGAAATTTTGTGCACGTGGTTGACTCGAACTCATCCCTAAAATTCTTCTGAATTGAAGTCATAGACTAAAATGTCCCAAAATGTTACTCAGCCGAACTAACTCCGGCCCAGACTTGGTGGTTGACCTGAGTGTGGGTTAGTTGACTCATCTGAATACGTATGTACCTCTCTGGTACGTCATATTCTTTGCACAAACCACATGTTCTTGTGGCACAACGCAGGTAGCCTGGCCAGGGGATTTCTAGATCATCAAAAACACAAAACAGTCCTACAATTTACTGGGAACACAAGTTTTGTACACATTGTGGAACTGATGACCGGCAAAAGGCACAGAAACCGAAGTCATGCAGTAGTGTGTATACTTTAATTCAGAATACCTAGTTATTACACTTACACGAAGCTTTTCTACGACAGCTGATACGTACAAGATAATACATAAACTGTCGTGTCATACTTGCTCAACAATTACTAATACTATTAAAAAATTGAAAATTTACCAGAATAGTGTGCGATTTATTCACTTCATTATGAGAACACCTAGACTCTTCATGTATTGTAATTTTTCGTAGCCTTCACATAGCCATAAGTACAAAACTCGATTTCAAGCACTCCGCATTACCAAACTCGTGCGTGCGTCTGGTGCACGGCAAGCACATATCTGTATATATGCTCGAAGAACATATTGACATGGCATCCTAGGTCCAGTAACAGCATTGCATATAGTGTTCACTAGTGTATCACGTTTGACATTGCGAAGAGTCACACATTGATTGCAAAAGTGTATTACTTTCTTACGCTACGTGAAGATTTGACTTACATGAGCACACGCTTCTAGTGACTTCAATGTTGAGAGGTGATGCACACTAGAAATAGAATAATTATATAAACTTCATTCACCTTTATGGGGCTTTAAAGGCTTGCAAAAACCTTAAAAGTAGCACAAAAGAAATGGCTTAGAGTTTCTGAAGTCTGTATTAATTACATTGCCAAAATTGACAGTTTTTTTAGCATCAAATGCAAGGCGAAGCCTTCAAAGGCCAATGCTAGTGCACTAGTAAGATTGTAGGCATCTATTATGCGCTTCATCCTCGACTGGACAGCAGTCAATCATGATCACCTGTTCTGGCTGACAATCATCATCGTCTTTGAACGTGCTCTTCGTTGCTCTTTTTCGTTCCCGAGTTTATGGCCAATAAACCTCATTACACCCGAGTCGTCATACGTGGTGGAGGTGGATTTACGATACCGGTAGTCTCCTCCCAACGCCTACTCGCTGGAGCGCCGTTAAGGCCACCGCTTAGACCCTCAGTCCGCCAACATGTCTCAGAGTGAGTGGGTGGACGTCCATTTGGCTCCTGTCCCTGCGCCGCAAGCCCCTCCACTTTACATCGCAAACCACCAGCACGACCCTCCAATCTTCGCTGGTCTCCGTGGCGAAGATGTGAATGATTGGCTCGAGATTTACGAGCGAGTATGCGCAACTAATCACTGGGACGACTCTAACAAGGACCGCCGAGTATCGCTTTATCTCACTTAGTTCCCAAGACACGGTTCTTGAACTATGAGATTGACCTCACCGACTGGCCTGCCTTCAAGCAGCATCTTCGCCAAGTATTCAGCACACCTGCCGTTCGATCCGCTCTAGCGAAGAGAACACTAAATACCCGCCAACAACATCCCGGCGAGTCGTACACATTGTACATTGAGAATGTGCTTACTCTTTGCCGCCGCATCAATTCTTCGATGTCCAAGTCAGACAAACTGCGTCATATCCTGCAGGGCATCGGAAGCATTGCCTACAATGTCCTTGTTGCCCAGCATCCTTCTACTGTCGCTGTCGTCTTCTCTACGTGTCAGCGTCTCGACGAACTTGATTCTGTTCGCCTTCAGTCGGGCAGTAGCGAACACCGTGCAGCAAACGGGGACCTGCATGACATGATACAGGGGATCATACGCGAAGAACTCCAACCAATGGGCTTCTCACGACCATCTTCATCTGTCACGCAACCTTCAAGCATGGCCTTGCGTGGCATCGTAAGGGAGGAACTAACATCATTCAGCGGTCTAGCCCACGTGCAGCCACCTCCGTCCAGCCCTCCAACGTACGCGCAAGTTGCGGCCACGCCTCCTCTTGCCACTGTCATCGTTAACGTCGGTTGCTGCTGCTCCACTGGTCCATTGCCGCCCAATGCCACCCGACCCTCCGACTGCCCACTTGAGTGCGCTATCTCCCGGTGCACCGAACGCCTTATACTACCCGCCTTGGCACCCGTCTCGCCCAACATGTTTTTACTGTGTATATCGTGGCCATATATCGCGCTTCTGCCGCAAGCGCCAGCAGGACGAGCATCGCGGGTACGACAAGCGTGAACGGGACTTTTTCAGTGGGGATTCTTACGCCCGGCATTATTCATCTGGACAGCAGTGGTTTCCATCTCTGCCCGCATCGACTGAGACACGAAACACCTACCGTTCAAGCCGACGCCGAACACCTTCGCCCTTTCGTCACTCCTCCTCTCCTCTTCAGCCAGCCTCGTTTGCCACTGAAAACTTGTCGGAAAACTATATGACGTAGTTTTCGGAGGAAAAACTGCATGTAACAGTAGAACTGATATTCCTTTAGCACGCCCGTTCAACATAGTTTTTGTTATGGTGGAAGGAGTTCTGGTGGACGCTTTGGTGGACACCAGTGCTATAGTTTCTGTGATTAGATATGATTTGTGTAAACGCCTCAAAAAGTAATGACATCTTATAATGAACCCATTCTAGTCGAAGCCCAGGGGAACACAATCCGCGATTTCGCTCTTTCTACGGCTCGTGTTTTTATCGATGACATTACATCCTGGAACTGGATGCATTACATCCAGTTCACTGTGCTTACCCCGTGCTCGCACCAGGTAATTCTAGGGTGGGACTTCCCATCTTCTTCTTCAGCCGCTATATGTTGTGGGGAACGGATTCTCCACCTAACTAATACGGACTCCATGTTCGACGAAGGCGTTTACAAGCCACTACGCCTATTCGCTCGCAAAGATCTGGAACTACCGCCACATCAAGAGCGAATTGTGACCCTGACCTCTAAGAACATCGACCACGGTGTCGTCTTGGTGTCCCCTTCGTTGACTTGCGTCGCTAAAGGCATAGTCCTTGCGTCAGGAGTCGTACGCTTTCACCATGGCCCCGCGCTTGTCATTGCTACGAATTTAACACCAGAGAAAGTTCTCCTGCCAGAGGGCACTGCAGTAGCCTGTGTTGTGGATGCTGAGCCTGTCAGCGTCATGCCACTTAAACCTGCCTCTACCATCGACTCTTCTAAGAGTAAGCGTGGCTCCTCCTCTCCCTTCACAGCCCTTATCAGTGATAACCTATGAGCTATGCAGGCTCATAGGTTATCAGTTGCTTGCTTTGTTAACGAAACACTCAGATTATTTCGACACCTGCTCCCCGGCGTTGGGCTGAACTACCGCTGCAGCGCATCGCATTCAGACCGAGGGAACATCTATTGTGCATCGCCGCCCGTACTGCATGTCTCTCGCTGACCAAAAAATCATTGATGAAAATGTCACTGACATGCTCCAACGAGAAATAATTCGTCCATCTACTAGCTCTTGGTCATCCGCTGTTACTTTGGTGCGAAAAAAAGATGGCTCTGTGCGCTTTTTCGTCGACTACCGGGCACTTAACAACATCACCCGCAAGGACGTATATCCCTTGCCACGCATCGACGACGCCCTTGATTCACTGCAAGGTGCCGAATACTTTTCAAGCCTTGACTTGCGTTCGGGATATTGGCGAATTCTAATGCACGATGATAAATAAGAAAAAACGGCATTTGCGACGCCCGATGGCCTATACGAATTTAACGTGATGCCTTTGTGGCTCTGCAATGCGCCCGCGACGTTTCAACGCATGATCGACACCGTCCTGCGTGGTCTGAAATGAAATACGTGTATCTGCTACCTTGATGACATTATCATCTTTTCATCAACGTTTTCTCAGCACCTGAGGCACTTGGATGACGTCCTAACTTGCCTCGCCGGCACGGGTCTGCCGCTCAACGCCAAGAAATGCCGTTTCGCCACCAAATCCGTCAAGGTTCTCGGTCATGTCATGAGCATGGATGGTATTCGCCCTGACTCCGAAAAGATCAATGCCGTCCTTCGATTTCCACGCCACACAAGACTTGAGGATTTGCGAAGTTTTATTGTATTCGCATCCTATTATTGTCGTTTCTTAAGAAATTTCGCTTCAATAAGTGTGCCACTTCACAAACTTCTTGCTTTTAATGCACACTTTGTGAGTTCCGAAGAATGTCAGTCGGCGTTTGACCTATTGATGGAAGCTCTCACGTCAAAGCCTGTACTCTGTCATTTTATTAAGACCGCTCCGACGCTCCTGCATACCGAAGCCACTTGTTGCGGTATAGGTGCTGTTATCCTCCAACGTGATAACCATGAACGGGAAAGGGTCGTCGCATACGCTAGCCGAGCGCTTACTTCTACCGAAAAGAACTATACCATCACTGAGCAGGAGTGCCTCGCGGTGCTTTGGCCCATACAAAAGTTCCACCCTTATCTGTACGGCCGTCAATTCACCATCGTAATGGGCCACCACGTTTTATGCTGGCTTTCTACAATGAAAAACTTGTCCGGATGCTTGGGTCATTAGATTTTACGCTTACAGCAGTATCAGTTTGATAATTATTTATAAATCTGGCAAAAAAATATCAGAACCCCGACGCTCTTTCTCGTTGCCCACTACCTACCGCTTTGTTCGACACTCCAGCTGCCATCTCCAACGACACCAGTGCGGTCGTGACTCCTAGTTCTGTTGCCTTGCTCGCCTCGCTGTGCTAGCTGCTCATCGACGATGACCAACCCTTCAGTTCTCGCCAACAGGCTGACCCGTACTGTTGGCGCATTATAGACGACCTCTCAGGAGCCACGTGTCAAACCAATGCACGGCTTCGTGGGTCACTCAAGCACTTCAAGCTTCAGGACGGTGGGCTGTATTGTAACATTCATCATCCTGACGGTCAGCGCTGGGTACCTGTTCTGCCACGCGCTCTTCGGCATCATGTACTTAACGCCTTTCATGACGGATTGACGGCTGGCCATGTCGGCTTTCAGAAAATCTACGACCACATTCGAAGCCGCTTTTATTGACCTGGCCTTTCTACCAGCGTTGCAAAGTACGTGGGTTCCTGCTCTCCGTGACAACTTCGCAAACTTCCGACATCTTCTTCTGCTGGTCAATTACAGCCAATGGCGTGCCTTACAACACCTTTCGAGGTCGTCGGTGTCGATCTTTATGGGCCCCGTCCTGTTACTGGCGCTGGAAATAGATGGATAGTCACCACCGTAGACCATCTGACAGGCTACGCGATACAGCTTCAGTAGCTACTGGTTCAGCTTCGGAAGTTGCTGACTTCGTCATTCAGGCTACAATTATACGTCATGGTGCTCCTCGTGTACTTCTATGTGACCGTGGAAATGCGTTTTTATCACAGCTTTTAGGTAAAGTTCTTCGCGTTTCCGGTATTACACACAAAACGGCGTCTAGCTACCACCCTCAAACAAACGGCCTGACCAAGAGATTTTATCGAACTCTCACCGACATGATCGCCATGTATATTCAACCGGATCACAGAAACTGTGATAAAAATCTACCGTTCCTCACTTTCGCCTACAACACCGCTTTTTAGCGCACAACCGGCTACTCCCCGTTTTATCTCGTTTACGAACGTTCACCAACTTTCTTTATCGACGTTTCCTTCTTCACCAGCATTGACCCTCCATCCCCGTCTTCTTGCGAAGAATATATTTCGTGCCTTGTCCAGTGCCGCCAGCGCGCTTGTATGAACACGGAAACTACACAGCAAGCAAGTGAGGCCTTCTACGACACCTCTAATTGTGTGGTATCATTCCGACCGGGTGACGCGGTGCTGCTATCGACTCCAATTCGCACACCTGGTCTGTGCGACAAGTTCCAGCTTCGATTCATCGGCACATATGTAGTTTTAGAGCAAACTTCACCTGTCAACTATCGTGTGACGCCTCTTGTCGTGCCAACTGACTGCTGTTACCGCAGCACCGAAATTGTACCCGTTTCCCGTATGAAGCTTTTCAAACAACGTTCCCCGTCAATTTGCCTACCCGCCCGCAGCGGCCAGGCTGACCGCTTCCACGTGGGGGGAATTAGTGTAGGCATCTATTATGCGCTTCATCCTCATCTGTACAGCAGTCAGTCATCATCACCTGTTCTGGCTGACAATAATCATCGTATTTGAACGTGAGCTTCACCGTCGGGTCCCTTACGCTTGATAGTTCCCGAGTTCATGACCAATAAACCTCGTTACACCCAAGTCGTCACAGTATCAGCGCACCTTGAAAAATTAAATACACGCTAGTATCAATTCCTATTGTACCCTGTCACCAAGACGCAATACAAGCTTTTCGTTACATCTTCCCATAAGCTAAAGATAGTGACATGTTTTCAAGGTTGACTCTGTTGGTGACGTACAAGAAGCCAGTTTGTTTACTTTGCTTCCTACATCATCAAACCTGCCCATACTGGTGCACAGAGCCCCCAGATCTAATGTATAAGGTTTATATTATAAGTTGCACGAAGCCAACGTAAAATTATCCACCTGTCTTATCTTTCGCACTAGCTCATCATCATCTCCGTATAAAGGAAATTCGTACAGAAGATTTATTTCAACTTTTCAAGTTGGTTTTTGTACCCACTTCAATAAATGCAAAATGTTTTTTTTTTCAAAATATTGCATTATGCAGCTTCAGCAAGCCATCCACCTACATTCATTACAGACTAGTTGTTAAAACAAAACCAACTGCTAGCACATACGTTGCAATCTGCCTAAGAGAGGCCAAAAGGCATTACAGCTGAGTTTCTTGATATAACACTTAAGATAAACATCACCATTGATGACTTGGGCATATTCCGGAACTTTTTGATTACTTTTTGTATCACCTCGAATTCGCTGACTGATTAATAAAAAATGATCGCGTAGACTTGGTTATTCTTCGAGCCCGACAATGTGCTCACTAGCTCACTTGAACATCCCTGCATAGAAAAAAAAAGAAACAAAAGAGCAGTAAAACATTATTAAGGATTTATTCATTCAGATGATAGATCATGAAGTGCAAGCACATAAGTGAATTTGTTGACAAAGCAACAAACGACATCAGAGCGACATGACAGTGTTAGCTGTCACCTAGAATCTAAAAACCACTACAACGGCAGCTGTCGACTGTTGTTGGGGAGAACGCAGCAGTACACACTAAAGATGGAATGAAACAAGCTCTAACAAGTTAACCATATTTGTTTTTTTCCTCCTTTCATGAGATAATCAGTATAGATTGCATATAGAAAGTATATACTATATAAAATTCGTGTTACTGACTGCTCTCTTAGCAATTCCAGACAACGAGCAATGAATGTATTCTTGACTTCTGCAACTAAGCAATTTAGCAACAGAAACGAGGTATCAGGTCATGTAATACGCTGTTAATGGTTTCAGCCTTTTAGGGTGTTTTCAGCTCCTGTTCCTGCGTGCATCCCAAAGGTAATAAGTGAAATGACCTTTACAACGAGGTTTTCACTAACATTCTTGTCTGCGATGTTTTTGGAGGATCTCTGGGGAGTTTTGTTTTCCTCATTTGGACGCCAGCGTGCTAAGGGGATACGTGAAACGAGTTATTGGCGCCTATGGAAGTGAAAACCGTCCACTTCAAATCTCTCTAGTGGTCAGCCTGCTTTAAAAAAACTCATTCATTGACATATATTGCTCGTATTTGACTGAAAGTGTGATGATGAAACTCTGCTAACTCTTAATCACCAACAAAATAGCTCTGTTTTCGATATACACGGCCTATTTGTGTTGACAGAAGGCCTAACAAGGTTTGTTTACAAATTAAACGGGGTGACATGAAGGCATTCAGGAGGTAATGTTGGTCTTTTATTTAACTCAACTCGATGGCTTGAATGGAGCGCAGCGGAAGCTTTTTTGCTTCTCTTGAAAGCGGTCGAAACAGTATTTAAGGCACAAAATTGGAGTTTTGGAGATATTTAGAGCTATTATTCATCGCAGGGACGTATTAGAAAATGTATATTCACGAAGTTACAGACAAAAATGACATTTGCATACAGGTACGCACGACAAAGGAATCGAACTCGTGTTCAACGCACAGAAAGCAAACACAATATCCATTACACCACAGTGCCACCACTAGCTTGCCTGGTTAATCTTGTGCTTTATATGTACAAACCGCCTATACGTCGGCGACATTTCAAACATTTATTCTCGTAGCAGTGGCATGTGTCAGTGCTTTTCTAAGACCACTACTTAATTTGATGGGTGCCATGCAGGCCGTGGTAAACACTTTCTGCTTCGAATTATTCAGCTCGTCGTTTCGTGCCGCTAGAAAAATGGTAAACGTGTGCTCACTTGAGCCATTTTGCATATATCGCCAGCGCTTCAATCTCTCTAAAGTTGTGTGTACCTGCGTGACCAAAATTATCTTCAGATGACCTAACATATGTGCATTGCATGGGCATATGCTCTGGAGCTATTTTTAGTATTTTTGCCTCGACCTGCACGCACCCCGTGGCAGCGGCGTGTTCTGAGTTGTTTGAGACCACGTGCGCTTCCTTTGTAGATAGATGTCTTGGACTGCCGCCACATACAATCCTCAAAGACGAGGAGTAAACACTGAGCAATATCTCTATTATTTCAAGACTCTGACATGACTGAATATAAGTAGCCGCTGAGCGCAAGCGTGCCATCGTTTATCGTTCTCGTCTGCCACCGGTGCGTTCACAAACGCCACCGTTTCCTATAGCATAAAAAATTAAAGTTCCCTAAGGAGAGCCTCATAAGCATGAACAGGATTCCTAGTCAGCGAGAGAAGGGAGAGTTGAAGGTTTGTCGCAGCGCCCAACCTCCCTACAAAGTTTAAGCGATTGCGTGGGACGTCCCCCCCACCCCGTTCTTCTGTGCACGCTTATGCAGGTGCCAAAGTTACAAGTACACTCTCACGCATCTGCACTATGTGCGTTCACTGCACGCGTACTGTAGGAAGCCCAACGCAAGGACAGCAGTGCCTTATGAGCAGCTGAACCATAATGTATATCCGCAATTAGCACTTACTCGCAACTCGTATTCCAGCTCGCCACACAGTGGTTCTCTAACCCAAACTCAATACGCAGTGGATTTAGCACTCATTGACTACATAGAATTTTACCAATAAACCTTTATTCCTAAATATTACACCACGTAAATAAAGGAAACGCCTAAGGCAAGCCTCAATGTAACGCAGAACCACCACAAATTAACTGTTGAAAACTCTTTCGCTAAATAATGAAGCTAATTCACAAGCCCTTCGCCCTTGTGAACGACCACGTGTACTTGGCACTCCTGCTGCACAGATAATGTAGCCCGAAATAGAAACAAACGCAGCGCTAGAGTAATCTTCTGCGAAACAGCTATTTTTTCAATAAACATTTTTTCTGTTTTCTACTATACCATACACACAGAAAAAGACAAGTTGGCTTCTTTGCCATTCAGAATTTCGTAGCCCAAACACAGAAACCCCGAGGAGTGTAGGAAAAAGACACGAAACTGAAAAACCCTACTCATCGTAGCACTGTGTCGTCACCTGCATAATATGTTAAACTTTATTTATACAACGCACCACTTTAATTATGGTACGATTGATGAAGCACCCACTAAAGTAAGTAATGTATGCATGAACAGAGAGAAAACTTTCTGACTGTTCGCCTGTAACCTATTTATCTGCCACAATAATTCTGAAGATTAAAACATCTGATCTACTTGCTTTGTAATAAAAGCACTTGCCATAACATTGAGCCAGCAGAATTTCAGCAATTCCTATCGCATACTCCAAATGAATAAAAATACAGTTGTTTAAATATTTTCTTTACACCATAACAGCATCAGTGTTCATGTCAGTGTAAAAATATGTATAATTTCATATTTGCATACAATACCGATACCTAATACAAAACACAAGGAACATACACAGCACGGCCTAAGCACTATTTATTATTCACCACAGTGTAGCAAGATGAAACTAGAGCAAAAAATCTCATCGTAACGCGCACTAACTTGTGCACTTCATAGTGCACAATACAAAGAGATGGGATGCACAAGAATTTTGGTGTCAGTCTACACATGAAAGTTAGCAAATTACTACACTACGGCTAGCATTACTTTTACAAAATATGAAACTATCCAGGTAGGCATGTTTTTTTGCATTAGCTTCACCTGTGGCATAAAAAATTGTGTGATATGATTATAAGTTCAGTGTTTGCATGAAAGTCCAAATGAGACCGGTTGAGTTTGTTGTACATCCACTTACCTAAATTTGTCAAAATGTTCATTCAAAAGAGCCAGAGTAGGTTAATGTTGGCTGTACATAAGTGACACTCACGACACGCTCAAATTGTACACTAAAAGACACACTGAAGTGTTGCGTATGTCTGTATGTTTAATAGCTGCCAAAAGTCGTGCGCCCACACGGTAGCGCGAAGTTTGCTGAAGCAAGTTGATAGACTCAGGAATAACAATTACCTTGATACCTTGATCACAGTGTTGTCCCAGAGGCTCTTAAAAATTGTCGGCAACACGTATGAAACGAATGCAGGAATGAAGAAGAAATGAAAAGAGAGACATATTATTGTAACTTGCGTCCATGGCATTCACACAGACTGAAAAAAATTGCAAGTAGGCATGGCATACTTGTAACCTTGACAGCCCTTCCCAAATCACTTTCACTGTGTCACCAAGTGAACGGCAACCATAAGAACAGCCAGAACACCAGTCGGCACGACAGAGGCGCCGAGAGCATGATTCTCAGGAACCCCTTCTTGCTTGTTATTCAGGTGCTGCTTCATGTTCGTGCCATCTGCGCATCGGCGTTCCCTTGTACCGAGACGCAACCAGCAAGATATGCTGCCTGGAGCACGTATCCGTCCGTGTACGAGATCGACACCAATTCTTCAAGCCTGCGCACTACTACTCCGTCCCTGGCGGCGCATCAAGTACCACCATCAGCCATGTCATCGACACCAACGGATATAAGAAGAAGCGCTCGGCCGGTACCGACCAGTGGGCACGACAGAGGCGCCGAGAGCATGATTCTCAGGAACCCCTTCTTGCTTGTTATTCAGGTGCTGCTTCATGTTCGTGCCATCTGCGCATCGGCGTTTCCTTGTACCGAGACGCAATCAGCAAGATATGCTGCCTGGAGCACGTATCCGCCCGTGTACGGGATCGACACCAAATCTTCAAGCCTGCGCACTACTACTCCGTCCCTGGCGGCGCATCGAGTACCACCATCAGCCACGTCATCAACACCAACGGATATAAGAAGAAGTGCTCGGCCGGTACCGACCAGTGGGCACGACAGAGGCGCCGAGAGCATGATTCTCAGGAACCCCTTCTTGCTTGTTATTCAGGTGAGAGACTACCGTCCGGAGCTTGAATATCGTTGTGATGATGTATGCCTTGTGCTTCTGCCGTGCCCACGGTCGCTACTATTTGTTCTTTCTGCAGTGTATGACTGTTTTGTAGACCTGCTACCTCATTGTGGGGACGTTGAGTCGAACGCTGGCCCCACAGAAGCTATGTTTCAGAAGATTTTAGATGAAATTCGTCTACTCAAAGAATGTTCAGGTACCGTCACAAAACGCTTGAGTGAAACTTGTGATAAGCTCTCAGCAATTGAGAGAAAGCTAGATGAACTATCTGGCACCGTAACAAGTTACACTGCTAAAGTAGACAAACTACAACAACAAGTGGACAGCCTTGTTTATAAAATCGACGACTTGGAAAACCGCAATCGGAGGGGCAATTTGATAGTGTACGGTATCAAAGAGATGAAGGATGAAAAGGTGGAGTTGCTAGAGCAGAAAGTATCGAACGACATTCTTGGTGAAATAGTAAAAGTGAAGAACGTCGGAATAGAATGTATCCACAGGATAGGTAAAAAAAAGGAAAACAAATGTAGACCAGTAATTTTCAAGCTGCTGGATGGTAGAGACAAGGCGAGGATACTAAAAAACTGTAAAAACTTGAAAGACACGGAATATGGCATATCAGAAGACTTTTCGTCTCGCGTCCGGGCTGTCCGGAAAAAACTATGGGATAGCACTGCTGAACTAAGAAAGAAGAGGATAAAAGTGGCGCAGTCGTTCGACAAGATCAAAGTCGATGGTAAGCTTTTTGTGTGGGACGACACTCTTGGAGCGAGAGTCCCTTTCGCTCCGCAGTGACGATTGCCACCAAACCACGACCGAGCTGATAGCAAAGGAAAGAGCGACTCTGATGTGCCTTCGCTCACGAATTCCAAACCCTTTTCTGTTTTGAATATAAATGCACGAAGTATTTTAAACAAGTCTGATGATCTGGAAAGCGTTCTCACCGTATACGATCCCGACGTCACGGCTGTAACAGAAACGTGGCTAAGTGACGAAATTCCAGACTCGGTAGCGATACCGAGCTCCCACAAAATCTATCGCTGTGACCGGGCTTCAAAAGGTGGGGGTGTGGCACTAATAATAAAAAAAGGCCTGGACTATACCCCCCTTCCCCAACACAAAAACATTGAAATGGCTTGCATTGTTCTTCACCATCCGCAACTCAACATCTTTATCGGTGTATTTTACAGACCACCAAATTCCAACATTACAGTACTTGAAGCATTTGCAGATCATGTAGGCGTGTATGCCAAGCGTTACACGCATATGGTACTCTGCGGTGATTTTAATCTGCCTCGAATTGACTGGGATTCGATGCGTGCCGTTCCTACCTGCGATCATTCCGAACTACTGCTTGATGTTGTTTTTTCTTGTAAATTAGGCCAAATTGTGCATGAACCTACTCGTGTTTCGGCAAACTCAATGTCACTACTTGACCTTGTCTTTCTTTCTGAATCCGTTCAACGGCTCGGTTTTGATGTCAATGATCTGCCCGGGATTTCAGATCACGAAATAGTACAGTTTAAAAGTCATATGTTGCCCTCAACTTCGCGGGCAATCATTAAGCCATTTAAAGATTTTAACAGTGCTGATAATGAAAGTATTTTGGACTTCCTCGAACTAGATTTCGACACCTTTACGAGCAAATACAATAACGGGTATCTCGACGTAAACGGGTTATGGTTGCACTTCAAGACGGCCGTGCATACTTGTATTAACAAATATGTCCCACAAAAACAAAGAAAGATTAACCGTCAAAGCCCGTGGATTACGCGTGACATAATTCACTTAAAACGTCGTGTTAAGCGTCTCTCCCGAGCGCCCAAAACGCCTAACGTGCTACCTTCCCTAAGGGCTGACCTACGGATAAAAATTAAAGAATCAAAGTATCACTTTTTTAATGTTAAGATGCACGGCTTTCTTGTCACCAACCCTAAGAAGTTCTGGACTCACATCACCCAAAAGAAAGACCCAGTCGGCAAAATTAAAATAAACGACAGGGAAGTGTCCGATGCCTGCTCGATAGCAAGGGCTTTTAATGCTTTTTTCTCGTCTGTATTTGCACGTGCAACCCAGTGCTGCACTAATTTCAATATTCCTGGCTTTGACATTCCCGATATAACTATTACCGAGCCGGGAATATTTTCGGCTTTGCTCAACCTTGACCCTAAAAAGTCCGCAGGTCCCGACAGAATACCAAATGCATTCCTTTACCGGTATGCGGAGTGGGTGCTCGAAACACCTTTACATTATATTTAACGAAAGTCTACTAAGCGGTGTGGTTCCAGACAATTGAAAAACTGCAAAAGTTACTCCGGTGCATAAATCCGGCGATAAACTTTCTGTAAAAAACTACCGCCCCATATCCCTTTTGTGTACAGACGGTAAAGTTTTGGAGCACTTTATATTTAAACACCTTGTAACGTATCTTGAGAGCAACATGTTTTTTACGAGCAATCAACATGGTTTTCGGCGTGGATTTTCCACGGTTACACAACTAATACACACGACCAACGACATCTCAAAAGTTTTAGATAAGGGGGGGCAAATTGACGCTATATTCTTGGATTTCGAAAAAGCTTTCGATCGAGTACCCCATAGCAACCTGATGTTAAAAATTCGAAACTTGGTCAAAAATGAGAAAATAACTCAGTGGTTGGACTCCTACTTATCAAGCCGGTATCAGTACGTTCAGATAGGTGACTTTGCCTCTCACTTGTCATCAGTTGTTTCTGGAGTCCCACAGGGCTCCGTCTTAGGTCCGTTGCTTTTCATTATCTATTTAAATGATTTACAGTTCGACTGTCCGGTGCGTTTCCGTTTCTTTGCCGATGACTGCGTTGTTTATCTCCCTATTGAATCGGTAAATGACCAGAAAGTTCTCAAGAAATACTTAACAGCTGTTAGTAATTGGTGTGCCGATTGGAACATGAGCCTCAACACAACAAAGTGCCGCCAAATGACAATAACGCACAAAAAGTTTCCATTTCAATATGCTTATCAAATTAACAATGTTGAATTAGAGGTTGTTAACGAGTTCAAATATTTGGGTGTAACCATGACATCAAACCTCACCTGGAACAAACACATACAAAATATTACATCATCAGCACTGCGCAGACTTTGGCTTCTAAGACACCGACTTCAGCACTGTACAAGCAGAACGAAGACCGTTGCGTACACTACGCTGGTCCGCCCCTTGCTCGAATATGCAGACGTTGTTTGGGACCCACACACAAAGACGGATTCAGCGATGCTCGAACGGGTACAAAAGAAAGCGCTGCGATTTATTCACAACGCATACAGCAGGCGTGTATCCGTGACAGAACTGCGCAGGCGTTCTGACCTACCAACACTAGAGTCCCGCCGTAAATTATATCGACTTAAAATATTACACAGTATAGTCAATGGTTATTCAAAGCTAGACTTCAATACTTATCTTGAATTCAACATGTCACGCCCCACCCGGAACAAGCACAACAAAACAATCCTAATGCCTTTCACGAGAACAAACGCTCACCGTCTATCCTTTTTCCCGAGAACGATAGCAGAATGGAACACTTTGCCACGCGACGTTACTAACTTAACTAATCAAAATGCTTTTTCAACGGCTACTCAAAATTGTGTATGATTGGAAGTGCTGGCCTTGTTCCCCTGTCCTATTGAACTAACATATTTCACGTGTTATCTTGCTACCATGCCACAACGCACGCTGCACGTTTTTTTTTTTTCACGCTTCCTGGTCAATGCGCGTAGTGTACTTTGTGTGTGCTTGCATTAAACTAGCATTGCCGGTTTCATTGTATATTCATGTAGCTATTTGAACGAGAATTACTGCTGCTTTGCGAATCGTGGGCCGTGTTACTGATTGCGTGCGCTTGTGTATCGTGACAATCTGTAAGCTTACTGTATTATTGCTTCTCTGTGTACCGCGGACCGTGTTACTGGTAGCGTGTAAACTTTGTGTTCAAACTCTGCACTGTACCACTCCTGCCCTGGCTGCCAAAGGGTGGCTGGCAGTATTGAATAAATAAATAGACATGTTCTGTTAGGCATGTCAACAAGTTTGTACCATGTGAAAAAATGTTGTTTATGGTACTACTTCGGCATGCGAAAATTGGTACGTTGGGCAACTTGATTGACGTTTACCCGAGCATAATTACAACTGCAAACACAATATTCACCTCGATAACTTAGCTACTCATTTCATAAAGTGTCATTGTAAGTCAAAATTTGAAAACACCCTCATTTTATTAAGATCCAAAGACATAAAGGAAAAAGGAATCATCGAAGCTTCCATGATGCGCAAGCTTGGTGAATACAGGTGTGTTATTACGTCATCTATTCATTTATCCAACGGTGAATATACTTTTACGTGGATATTTTCGATAGCTGACAAGGTCAGATTTGATGTCGCGCATATGGTTCCTTATTTGTGGTGGTCAGTGCGCAGGTTTTTGATTTTTTATTTCCCTTTCGTCCTATATATGTTTGTAATATTTCCATCGAATAAGCAGTTAATAGTTCGCGCTCGTGTGTGTCCTACCTGTTTTTCACTGTCTCTTTTAGTGTTTATTTCTAGCGTGGCGTGAGTGTCAACCAAGTCCAGTCATGCCGACAAAATAACAACATTGCATTCCATTAGAGCTTCACGCGTTTACTCACACTTATCTGAAAAATAACGTATTTTGGGAATCACCTGTGCTTGGAAACTTGTCGGCATTTTCACACAGCTGTAATACACCAATGGCTTATTTGTGCATGATTAGTACATATTTGTTTACAATATTTGCATGCTCACCGATGCCATATGCAACCTAAGAAGTACCTCATCATTATTTCTCATTACATGGCTTATGCATAATTACCAAATGAAAATAATCAAGGTACCTGAGCTGAATAGAACTTTAAATTAAGCAATCAAAGTCCAGATATTAGAACTTCCTATACATAGCAGATGGTGGTTAGCATTTTGTGTCCTAGAGCTCCGTATGTCACGAGGTTGCAACTAAGTTGACCACAACTGTATACAGAGTATAAGGTAGTTAGGACTTAAGTTCGTAGTTGAATAAAAGTGTGATAACAAACCAACATAGAAAGACAAAAGAAGAGAACAGGGCAACGCAGTACTATAAGCTGAATTTTATCGCATGTATGGTTATTTGAGTCACGTTCCTACTCAATCTGCGACTGCATGATACTTTCATCTTGTATTTTTTTTGTTTTATGTGTGTGTATGTTTTTGTGGTTGGCGTCGCACTTTCCTTTCTTGTATCGCATTGCCCTGTGCGTTGCCTGCTATTGATATCTCGATACCAGCAAGGCTCCTACTACTAGCTGCTTGCGGGTCTAGTGATGAATTTAAGCAGGAAGTAATGTCATCAAAACGCAGCTTTCATCGATAAAGCACGCAAACTGATATAAGACGGAAGATACGATAGGAACGCCACTCTTCCATTAGAGTAAGGGCCAATTCTCCTGTGTCTGTTTCATATGTGTCTTATGCGTACTTAGTCAAAACTCACAAAGTGCACTGATTCGCCTGAACAAGATAATGTTGCGCACATTGGTGTAGCCATGCATGGAACGTTCCCCCCTCCCCCGTCTAGCATTAGACCGAAGCTTTCAAAGCTGGAGATAAAACGTCCGCCACCTGCAAAAAAAATCAACAGCACAGTTGTTTACCCATAACCACCACGTCAACAGGTCATAAGATCCCTTGAAAACGAATATTGACGTCATGTATTTTAGCGGGAACGTTTTATTTATATACTGTAGCGAATGTTCCTCTTCATGTGTCCTGAAAAGTGCGTCATGGAAATAAGGAAGAGGATACCGACCATAAAGAAAAATGAAGGGTAAGGACATTTTGATGACCTTCACGCAGCTTTGCTCACAGTGACGGAAGCCTTGTTGACTAGATTGCGAACAAATCTCTCCTCATTGGAGCCGAAACGCATTCTCCAGTTTTCTCTCCGTGTGTGTTTTTTTGTGGATCCCCTTCTTTTTTTTAAGTAACTTCCCCAGCAGACGTGCATCGGTCTAAGCCATGACTTTTTAGGTAGTGAGAAAACAACATTGATGAAATACTTTCAGCTGCTGTCTTGTTCCAAGGCCTGCAGGCTAAGTACAAATGTATTGTCGCAACGTGCAGACAGAAGTAGTATTTAACAGGTTGAGAAAGTAGCAGCAGGTCAATATTTTTATTTACCAGCGCGCTAGAGCGTTCCTCTTCTTTCTTGTTATTGCTTGCTGCCTAAAAGCATGTAGATGCGTGTATGCGCTATCGTCTTCGTTTGCCTAGCAGTATGCACGTGGCAATATGTTCTTATAGAATAGTGTGACAGCCGATGCTTGCAATGTTGCAATGTATTTACCGAAATGAAAGTGCTGATAAAATATCGCCTGCGTGACCCTAAATGTGCAGTCCCTCAATACCAATAGAGCTAAGCAAAAAGCATGAGCTTAGCTTTTTTACCAGTATTCATTCAATATTGCTCCTGAATATTACAAATGTGCGTTTTGACCAGTAGTTCGTGCTGGCCGCACTACACCAACACAATGTTCACTGCGATTCAGATGCACAGTTAAAGAACGAATATAACGCAACAGATAACTGCCGCAAGAAAAAGAAAAAAAAAGAAGCGCCCGCGCTATCAGTAGAAGGTCGGAGCTAGCGGTAAACCGCACCTAGCCGATCTGAGAGCGCACCGGCGCCATGAGGTCTCGTCGGCTAGACAACCTTGACTTGCCGGGATTGCTGTGCGCGCGGGCACAAAGCGCGGGAAAGGGACCGACATTGTCTTACAGGTCGCTGCATGCGCTGGCGAACAACCGTTCCTTGTGTGTGCTTGCGGTGCGCGTGGCTACTCGCTCGGTAGAGTTTATTTGTCGGTGTTTAGTTCCTGCGCTCTGTGCTCGACCTGTGTGTTCTGACAGTGCTCATTAATGCGAAAGTGCACCATCCTGAAGAATGGACCTGCGGATTCATATTGTGGAGCACTCGAAGTGAAGTAGTGAGTACCGCTCTCACGTTCCGTTCAGCACTTTGTTAACTGCGTGTGTTTGAGAATAACGCCTTCAAACAACTTTGTTTTCAACTAGTTGATGACAAATTGGCATTTGTTTACATAGCGAGAATATTTGTCCGAACTGTTTCACGGGGATGCTGGCGAAGTGGGATTGTACGCAAGTTTTTTGTTCGTTTGTTTAGATTGTTTGTAGTACAAAGCTGAGTGAGCGTGCGCCGCTCAGGTTCAGCCAAATATTGAACAAGTTTTTGTGGTGCCCATTGTTGGCAGCCGTGTTTAACAGCGTCCGCTTGTGTGCACATCAATTTTAGCTTACTAATTATTTCATGTGCGGGGATGGCGCCTTTCAGTCTAAGAATCAACCGTACCTAAGACGCATATGCTTGGGCATGTAGGTAGGTAATTAGCTATCTTTTTTTAATGCACAAAAAGACGGAGAACGAAAAACAAGGGCGAGGTGTCCATCTCGTTCTGTTCGGTCCTTTTTCGTTTTGTGCGGTAACACTACCAGATAACTCGGGTTGATGTATCGGGTGACCACACAGCATATTGCTTCACGTTAGGTGCACCTCGCGAAGTTTGCCTACTTGCTAATACATTCAATTTCGTTAAATTTGTCTTCACCGGTATTTTCATTCACCCGCAACGTAGCGTGACAATGCCGACAGCCGTGCCTATGCAGCGGATCCAGCACTGAAGCTGGAATTTTGTTTGAACAGACCATTCGTCTGTGTATGTGGCCGAATCGCCAACTTGAACAGTGCAAACGCTTGTTTGAACATAACTGCTAACGTTCGAGCATATTTTATTCATATTGTTTCTATCTTTGTAACTTTCAAAATATTCTTGTTATTCAGAGTTTTATTGCCATCACATTGCTTTGCCGTTTAACTTCGCTAAGTACTTCAGATGTTAAAGGTATTTTCGCCATATGAAGCGTATTATTAGTTTCTTTTTGTTGCACAAAAAACCCTTTAATGTTATACACACTGCACGATATCTAAGCATGTGTTGCAGCCAAAACGTAAAACTGCGCAGCATATTTATCTGGAAACACAACACGCACAACCACTGAACAGCCTACGCCGCATCGGGAAGGAGTTATGCTTTCTCAGCCTGCCAGCATGATTGAAACAAATGGCCCTATTTCAGTTGTATACAATGGTCATAAAGCAAAAGTACGAAGGTCACTTTATTCCAAATGTCCTAGCCAATTTCGTGGCTAAGGCAAATGTGTGTGAAAAAAAATTGTGCTGATTTAATGCACTGAAAACAGTGAACTTCTTCAATATTCTGGAGAGAACAGAAATTTTTGGTCACGTGGTTGCCTTTTAAACTTCCAAGACTGTTGTTTGAATGTTGTTTGTGAAAAGAATATTTTACAAGAACCGCTCCTTTTTTATACCAAGTTTGGTACATGTTTAGTAAAGGGGCTTAGGTAAGGTTTTTGAAACTTAGTAATATCATTACAATTTTTCCGCCACATACGTCTTCAATATTTTAGCCAAAATTTGTTACGTTTGCATTTTCTCATTGCGATACTGCATTTGTATAAATATCTGAGTTGTGACTACTTATTCCCAGAAAAGGTATTTTGATGAAGAATTATTTTTAGACATCTTAAGCTGTTAACCTCTACGAGAAAAGATCACTCATTTCACATAATCGTCGTTTTTGTTCTAATTGAGACACAGTTTGCACCATGTGGTCGTTCAATTGAAAATCACATTTTACCTAAATTTAAAGGAAATAAACAGTTCTTTGTATGGAAGAAGTTTCATGATTACACTTGCTAATTCAAGGAATAAAATCATATTGATTTTTCCTATCAACGGCAATGGGAACTTTGAGGCGTCAGCTTCCGTATGACCAAATGGCAAATGGGGAACTTGGAACTTTAAAAATCATTTAGGGGCAAAACTCTTGAGGCCGTGGCTCATTCCCTCCTTTGTAGTCCTACTAGTATTATGTTGCCAATTTATGACTTGCACAATAGATAGCGTTAGTGGTTTTCACAGCATACACACGGACAAAATGATGATTCATGGGGCGAATAGTTCGTCCGTACATTTGTGCTTTCGACTGTGCATTCGTCCATCCGGGCTTCAATGTGTCGGTGTGTCCGTGAGTCCGTCCGTTTTTTTGTCCGTGCATACTTGCGTCAGGCTGTCTGTCCATCCGTTTGTGCGTCCAGACGGACGGACGTTACGCCCCACTCATCATCATTCACTCCGTGGATATGCTGTGAGCTTTTTCTCAAAACATAAATTGTTATGACAAAATTTGGCACATGAAAAGAACTGTTTATTTGTTTCGATTTAGGTACAAACTCTATTTTAATTCAACCACCACATGTTGCAAGTTGCGTCTCATTATAGACAAAACAACTATTTCGTGAAATTTGCGGATTTTTTCCGTAAAGTTTGACAGCTTGAGAGGTCTAAAATATTTTTCCTCCAAGTATACCTTTTGTGGATTAAGTATTCACTCCTCGGATATTCATTCAAAGTGCAGTATTGATATAGAAAAATGCAGATTTAACACATTTTGGCTTAAATACTTGAGGTGCATGTGGTCGAAAAAAGATAATAATAATACTCCGCTTCAAACACTTTTTGCAAGCCCTTCCCTTAACTTGTAGACCAATTTCGGCACGGAAGAAGAAGAGGTACTTATGAAATAGTTTTTTTCACAAACATCCAGACGAGATTCCGGTAAGTTCAGCAGGCGGCCACGTGATTGAAAATGATTTGTCTGCGAAATATTCTAGAAGTTACCTTTTTTTTCAATTAAGTAAAATTAGCACAATTTTTATTCGGATACACTTGAGGTGGTTCCCAAAATGGCAGGGACGTCTCACATGGAATGACCCATTAGCTAATTCATTCATTATATAATCCTGTCAATGTGAGCCAGTTCAAGAACACTAGTACCATTCGCATTTTATTACGTAACTAAACAATACCTACTTTACAACTTTTCTGCACTGAATACCTTCTCAATACGCATACCGTCATGTATGCTCAGTTGCATTGTGCTTGTGTGCAATACAGATAAAATATGTATATGTTGTTACGCGTCGTACTGCTTTCTGTTTAGTAAGCTAATCGATTGAGTACCGTGGTATATCTGCAGAAATACACATGCAGCTGTGTTGATGCATGTAGCTAATTGAACGTAATCAACTTGGAACATCACTTTTTTATTTGCCTGCGCGAGCATGCTGAAACTTTGCAGTAAGGCTGATATCTACGGCACAAAAGGTTTAATCATTCTGCCACAGCACGCTTTTTATTGCGTTTATTGCTCAGCATAACTTTTCGAGCAATTCTCACTGCAGTAGAGCCCGATGCCGCTGATTATGCTTGCTATGCACACAACTTATACTTGCACATAAGATAGCAGTTAGTTAAGCAGGGTTCATACTGTATGTTGCACTGTTTGTGAAATTTCGGTCATTGTGCCTTGTGTATTTATTTTAGGTTTCCGGGATTGAATTTTCTGTACAGAAGGAACAGCTTCGCTCCACTTCTCTTGAAGGCACCAGTCATCTCAGCAGCTGTAGATGATTGTGCGAGAAACAGTGACGAGCTGTTGTTTTGCAATTAGAAGTATACCAACACTAACATTACATTATTACAACGCCATTTACACTACCTTGTTGAATGTTCTCATTTCTTAATTTCGAGGTTTATACTGTGAGTAATAATAGGTTGTCAATGTGACTCCAGGAACTTGCTTACTCGTTCTACGTGTTTTTTCTAATGTATAGGTGTCAATCAACGCCATACCTCTCAGTCGTTTGCCCGACTAGCGCAACTGTTTTTGAAAGTTGTAGGGATTTTTTTTTGTAATGAAAACAATGAATTTCTAATATAAAGGGAAAAATTTGTCACGCGAAATATTTCTAAGTTTCGCGGAATGCCATCAGAGTCCTGTTTGTCAGACTTGCAGTTTTTCTATAATAAAGACAGATGTGAACAGATGGGCTTCATTCTTTTTTGCTTCCGCGTTATGGCAGGTTGAACTTTACGCTACAGATTTCTGCTTGCACTTCTGTGGTGTGGTGCGTGTGTGTGTGCATGCGTGCGTTTGTATGTGTAAGTGCCACCACGTTCTCCTTTGTCTTTTTTGGCCCAGTCTACCTACATATATATACACTGGTTTCATACAGCTCATTCAAGACCATGGCGCCTTATTTTAATAAATGCATGCATGCAGGTATAAGTGCAGTGGGTGACACCGGTATCTTCTTTCTTCCCTGTCAGCCGCCGAAAAGGTTCATATATTCTTTTTCCTGAGAACAATTGAGGCTTGGGCCAGTCGGTGATGCATATTTGATGGATTGAAGTGCTATGAACGGCTCTCCTCAACACACAAGACTAAGTGTCACCTCCTCTGTCTCTGCTTTTGTTGTCCCGTATTTGCGCTTTATTTGATCAAATATGCTTATACATATAACTGCCATAGTTTGAAGGGGGTTTCAAGTGTTACACCCCACTCGCATAGGTGTAGCTTCATCCAACACCCATAGTTTAGGGGTGTTCATGAACACCTATTAAAGTAGGGTGTAAAGTGTCTCTACACGCTACAGTTTCAGGGTATTTCTAAACACCTTATTGTTTAGGGTGTTCCTAGACAACCAAAGGGGTGTTGCCCATGAGACAAAAAAATACACCTGTATGGGTGTACAAATTTTTAGAGTGTATAGACGTTTGCATGGGTGATGAGGTCCGGTCTGGCAACAAATGAACTCCTCCTTTCTGCCATGCAGGTCATGGCTTGGAGTGTGTGTCTTGATGCTTGTAGTATGTGCGGCGTTGTCGAGCGATTTGCCGTGTATTCAGCCAACTTGCAGATTTCATTTTTCTTCATTCCTCTGACGGCCAAGAAGTAGTCATCAGGGAACCACTGCGCTAATTTTGGGTGCAGTGAGAACTACAGAAAAACTAAACTGCTGCCGCAAAAAATATGCCTTGTGCATCAACAAACACGGAGTTCTTGTGACTCTGGACTGTTCAAGTTGCGTTGTTTTTCTGTTGACCACGAGCAGTGGCTTCTATGGCTTGCAAAGTTAAACAGGAACTACTCTGTAGGTTCCGCGGGTACTCGGGTATGTTCAGAGCACTTCTCAGGCGAACGAACCGCAACTTCGACACCGATGCTCAACTTTAGCAATGAATGGAAGGTACGCAGACGACAGCTATGCCGAAAATGACAATATTTCCCCAATAAACAGCGTCACTTAGCATTTCTCTCTATCGCAGGTCAAAGTACTGAGGCACCGAGGGTCCCTCAAATATTGCGTATTATATTAGAACATAAAAAGGCGACACGGAGGCACGTCAGCGTCGTGTTAATGTAAGAGCTATTTCAAGTGCACACCTGTGAAAACAAATGAGCGAGTAAGATACGGTGACTATTTCAGAGTTTAGAAACAATTCATACAACCGTTATTGCGCAGTTTATGAATACTGTCAGTGCCACGAAATAAAAACGGACCAATACACTCCAACGCACGGATTCATGTAAGAGCGGTAGCCGGTTGACGGCATTGCGTAAAGAAATGTTGTTGGAAAGTGGATGACTACAGCTGAAGAAAGACAATCACTGTGCTCTCGAAGTGATGGAGCTCATGCTGGAAAAAAAATGATCTCAAAATACTGCGCAGTTTTTGAGCAGAAAGGTGGTGCTGTGAATATACTTCATGAACAGAGGCGGACTCGCTCGTGGCACTGTATAATAAAACAGTTGATCCTCAATGACGCGAACCTTTTTAAAACATCTCATAGACTCATTTTCTAAAGAACCCTCATCATTTCAGGAAAAATTCACGGCTTAAAAACAAAGATGAAACGAAAAAACTCGCAGGCGCACGCTTACCTTTTATGCAAACAGCGAGTTTCCCGCATGTCAGATGAGTTCCCAGACCAGAAAAAGGCCGCTTGCTAGCAAGATGGCGCCATTTCTCCCCCCTCAGAAAAAAAGCGTCTATATCAGTCGATTATTAGTATTTCGTAGTAGGATCGTACATGTTCTGTTATTGCACTAGCGTACCGTTTTTCTGCGTTGGTTGAGTCAGTTGGTGCGTTGCTGCTGAATTCGGGGCTCCGTTTGACGCAAGTTCGAATCCCGGGAGTAATAATTTTTAGCGTTTTTTTATTGTGATGTCAAATTGTGGAATAATTAACCTGACTACTTTGAATAATTTGTTGTTTTTCTTTTTAGAAGAAATTTAGGTGGAAGGCTGATGCTGTACATAAATGGCCTGACACGTACAATGGCATTACTGCTTTTTCTGCTGGTGTACTATTTCAATGAGGCACCAGCGTGATCTCGCAGGCTTACTTTAATACTAGGAGAAATAGTTCTGAGCCCAGAAAAAGATTAGTGGCCATCCATAGCGCTGTAATAAAAAAACTAACAAGGTTTGTTGAAATTTGACACCGAAACCCCTTATACAGAAAAAGTGTGACAACACAATGAAGTGATGATAGTGTTTTCATGCTTGTTTTGTTACACTTATGGTTGAGAGTTCTGGTTGTTGCAATTGAAACAGCAAAGTTGGTTGGTCAACAAGATCTAATGCTAGCATACATTTTTAGCGGTAAAACATTCACTTGTACGGCACTGTTAGCTACAATGAGGTATTTTGTTCTTCTAATAGCTCACACAAATACTCTATTGTGCGTGAAGTGAACGAGCGCTCGCATGTCAACCAGAAATTAGACGCAGTTTTTATACATAAAATACCGATTCGACAAGAATAAGAAGGTTAGGCGCGAAGAGCATGTGGTTGTGGCCACCTTAGTGCGATGATAGAGCCGCAAGCACGCTGACGACTTCAGCCTGGGAGACGCCAACAGGGAGCAACGAAGAGAAGACCAAAGGCTTCCGCTACGACACAGTACTTCTGCATACGACAGGTGAAGTAAAATTCCTCATTACATGGTCCACGTATTGTGTGTGTATGTTCAATAACTTTTCTCGCTAGCCTCATCCAAGAAAACATCCCCCCTTCGCCATACTTTTGATGTGCTTTCGGCGTCCATGGGCCTAAAGGAGTCATGGTCGTCGGAAGGAAAATAAAAAAAAAGATGCAATGACCTCAGGACACGGAGGAAGAACGAGCCACACGTCTAGAAAAGCTTAACCGTGCAGAGAACCAATCGGAAATCTATAGACAGACTTAGTGGCATCCGCTAAAGCTGTGTGAATGCAGCCTGCCAGCCATTTCTTATAACAGACTGCGTTCGCAAAGCTGTTGTGCATTCAAACTAAATTTCTACAATAAGATTAAGCGTTTCTCTCGCTACACACACCCACGCATAACAAAATTAGGTAACAGCCAATTTTAAGTGGCATTTTATGCAAAATCTACCAGCGTTTTTCAACCATCACGAATATGGCTGAAAAAGTTTCCACATCTTTCCTAAAGTTCTAAACTCCTCCTGCTTGCCTGCAGGGCTGGGCTATCGCTTATTGACAAAGGCTCAATTTGGGACAGATATCAATATAAGCGAGGCCTTTTTGCCAAGCCTTGGCTATGGTTGCACTATATGTATTAAGCGGATATTACCCTTTGGTGCGCTAGAGGCTTTTGCTGCTTATCTCAAAAACGTAAATTCTCCAGGAAACGTCGCACATTTAGTTTTCAAGTGTATGAGTTGCAGCGAAGCTCTGTGTGGCTCACCATTGCATTTTCTGGCCTCTTTTACAGCTCTTAAGTTAATTTCTTACTGTCCTGTCAAAGATAAACCACATGACTTCTACTGCATGTGTCTCTGTTCGAAGTGTAATTAAGAGCTTATGAAACTCAGCACATCGTTTCAGTCATCGAGATAAGGTAACTACTGCGTGCCTGGTCGGGTTGAATCTACAGCTAAACACAGTGGCCACACGTTTCATCGTTCGTAGTCTATCCACTTACATAGAGTGCTTGAGCGGTGTCTTTTTTTGGAGCCTATGAGAGCCACTACGCACGCCTTTGTCGCTACGTAGAATGTGCAGCCGGCTGTTTCCAAAGCCGTGAAGGGGAAAGGCAATCCCTTTACGCGCAGCAAAAAAATGGTCTCAGACCATTTTTTTTTTCATGCTGGCCTCGCAGCGTGTTTTCTGGGCCGCTTAGGCAGCGAAGTTTTGCCGCTTTCATTTGCTTTGAGGCCAACTGTGAAAGAGTCTTTACTCTTTCGGCACACTTTCAAAGCTTGTGCCGCAGTGTGACGCTCTTCCCACGTGCTTTACCAGTATCCCTTAGACATATATAGGCTCAGACAACAGAGGCAAAGTATCGCCGGGCTAGGTTTATTGTTCTTTAGTAGAAACCTCCAAGTCACGGCCTGTTTTTTAATAATTGTGAGGTAGTGGGTGCTGGCACCTTTTTATACTGTATATGTTGTGTGATGTTGAATGGGGTCAGACGATCACTCCAGGACCATTCCGGTTGCCGTTCTGTTAAACTGTATTCGCCGCTCCGATCTTGGAGTTGAAGGCTGCCACCAACTCGGCGGGACCTTTGTGTGAGCTAGGGTGCGCAAGAAGAAGACCGTTTCATTTACGCTTTAGTAGTGCGAAGATGACGTCATCGAGGTAATCGCTCCTCGAAGCTTGACGCCGTCCATGCTGCAATGAAGTATGCGGTCCGCCTTCGGCGAGATGCAGCTGCACGTGCAGCCATGGATGGCAACTTGGGCGTTACCGATCACGACCGCAGCTTCTTTAGCCGCGACCAGTGCAAAAGCGATTGCCGCCTCTGCCGTCATGGTGCGTACGGCGCTCACAATAAATTAGTTAAAGGGGTTTATTGAAGAAGCTGAGCAAGCGGGTGGTAGCCCGAAAGGAACGCAGGCATACCCAGATGACCGTGCTCGATCGCCAATCTCGTGCGTTTTTCTCTTGTTGATGATAGTTGAGCCGATGGTATCATCATCTTTCTTCTTCACTATAATTCATATAGATCATCATCATCATCAACCTGACTACGTCCACTGCAGGACAAAGGCCTCTCCCAGATTCCGCCAGTTAACCAGGTCCTGTGCTTGCTGCTGCCAATTTATACCCGCAAACTTCTTAATCTCATCTGCCCCTCTAACCTTCTGTCTCTTCCTACCCCGGTTGCCTTCTCTGAGAATCCAGTTAGTTACCCTTACTGACCAGCAGTTATCCTGTCTACGCGCTACATGCCCGGCCCATGTCCATTTCCTCTTTTTGATTTCAACTATGATATCATTAACCCCGTTTGTTCCCTAATCCACTCTGCTCTCTTCTTGTCTCTTAAGGTTACACCTACCATTTTTCTTTCCTTTGCTCGCTGCGTCGTCCTCAATTTAAGCTAAACCCTCTTTGTAAGTCTCCAGGTTTCTGCTCCGTAGCTAAGTACCGGCAAGATACAGCTGTTATATACCTTCCTCTCGAGGGATAGTGGCAATCTACCTGTCATAATTTGAGAGAGCTTGCCAAATGTGTTTCACCCCATTTTTATTCTTCTAGTTACTTCAATCTCGTGGTTCAGTTCCGCGGTTATTACCTGCCCTAAGTAGACATAGTCTTTTACACCTTGAAGTGCACAATTGACTAAAGGTAGGCTGGCAACTATAGTAGGCAGCCTCTGAGGAGGACAGTGAAGTAGTTCTGTGTGCGCGTGCTCTGGTGCTCGCGTTTCTGGCCCTTGGGTTACGAAAGTAAAATGCCCTGTTTAGTACCTGCGTACCTGTGTCTTTGTGACATTTTCTGGTGGAGGTGCGAGGTACGGTAGATGATACGGTCCCCTGAGAAAACCCCTGACGCAAGTCTATCGAGTAGCTAAGCCTAGCTTACCCCTGTGCATGTACGTTCCAGCCGTCGTCTCCAGGGACTCGAGCCACAGCACGATTTGCTGCCTGAACGTCAGAGGACTATGAATCAAACACCGCCTAACGTCACCGCCATGTGCACAGGAGCACCAGTGCACATGGTTATCAACCAGCCCAAGACGCCGAAGACATTTCACTGAGCTGCTTTTGAAGATGCCGACGACTGTCTCAAGCATTTCGACCGGGTCGCCGTCATCAACAATTGAACCCCAGAGCGTAAGCTACGCTATGTGTTTTGCTTCCTGGAGGACTCCGCGAAAATGTGGTTTGAGAACCTTAAAGCAGCGCTTACGTGATGGGATGAGTATCACCAGCAGTTCCTGAAAGCCTTTGCCCGAGAGGACAGGAAAGAGACAGCGGAGCGTGCTAAAGAGGCAAGGGTTCACGGCCCTAACGAGAAGGTGACGACTTACGTACAGGACATGGATCGGCTTTTCAGGCGTGTGGAGCCCTTTATGTCCGAATCCACGAAAGTTCGCCACATAATGCGTGGTTTTAAAAAAGATATTTTCGCCGGCCTTTTTTGAAACCCACCTGCGACACTTGCCGAGTTCCACGAGGAAGCCACTGCCATGGAGAGGGAACTTCAACAGCGTGTCAGGCAGTATAACCGTGGTGTACATCCAAGTGAGGTCACTTCTGTCACTCTCGGCATTGATACCAGTGCGTTGCGAGAGCTTCTCCGGGCTCTCATTAAGGAAGAGCTATAAAAGATGCAGGTGACTGCTTCACCTGTAGAGCAGCTCCCCATTGCAGAGATGGTACGCGCCGAGCTACGGCAAGCCGTTCACGCTCCCCAACCGTCCGAGGCACCACGACAGAGGCACTGCGTCGAGATGAGCTATGCGGAAGCACTGCGACGTCCTCCATTGTGCAATTCAACCAGCGTATTGTACCCCAATGAGCGACACGCTCAGCCAATGGAGGTAGGCTTCCATCCACGCAACTCGCCGTTGATCGCCGAATTAAGACCGAGAATGAGTGACATCTGGCGTACACCCGACCTCAGGCCCCTTTGTTTCCACTGCGGGGAAGCCAAACACGTCTACCGAACGTGTTCATACCGTCGTGTGGGTCTCCGTGGCTTTTCGCCTAATGCCCCTTGTCCACGACCTCGCGAGCGACCACTGGAAATAGAGTTTCATCTCTAATCGTCGTAGTATCGAACATCGGTAGCAAGAGCCTCGCTCGTCATCACCTGCTCGCTACAGGCCACCGAGCCCAGCCTATTCACGGGGCGCTTCGAGACGCGGTTCACCCAGTCCTGCAAGTCGGGAAAACTGAGTTCAGCGACCTCTGGAAGTGACGCCGCTGACGCTGACTCTACGGAATCTCCTTCACTACGAAGATAGCGACGGCAGAAAAAAGATGTACAGACGCAGTCAAACGTTGTATGAAGAGTGGTGACATCAATCAATGCGGTGGCTGTGAACGACGAAAAAGTAATGGCGCTAATTGACACTGGAGCAGAAACATCCGTTATAAGCATGAGTCTTGCCTGCAGGCTGAAGAAAGTACGTATCTGCGACCAAGTGGGCTGGGTTGCATATACGTACGGCAGGAGGCCGTCTTCTCACTCCGGTTGGACGGTGCACAGCGCGAGTCAGTATTCACGGAGATGCGTATCTCGGAGATTTTGTAATACTGCCAAGTTGTTTGAAGGACCTAATTCTCGAACTGGACTTTCTGCGTGATAATGAAGCCGTGATTGATTTGCAAGAGTCGCAGGTGACGTTTCCTACGGCACACGCTTTAGCGCGCAACCCTCGCGGTTTACGTCAATACTTTGAGAATTGTTGACGATGTCGTCACGTTACCGGCGAAGAGTAGCGTGTTGACCTTGGTGACCTTCGACGTTTTTGATGAATTCAACAACTATGAAGGTATTGCAGAGCCAAATATCCCGCTTCTGCTCAAACGAAACATCTGCATAGCCCGATGCCTTGTTCGGTTAGACAATAAGTGCTCTCGAGGTCTGCTGACCGACTTCAGCAATGAGTTTCAGCACGTTCCTAGAGGCACTACTGTCGATTTCCTCAGTGAAATCGCCGACTTTTTCGATATCGGCACATTGGATACGACTTCACCGCATGCAAAAGATTGTGCTGACCTGGGAAGCCACATTCATGTTATTCTAGACTTTCCAGACTCACGAAAAGAGTGGCTGCTAAACATTGTGAGGGAATTCTCGGACTGATTCTCCACAGCATCGAAAGTTCAGCGTACCACCGTTACAAAACACCAAATGGTTACCGAGGAGTCGGCGCGGCCTCTTCACCAACATCCATACTGTGTGTCCCGGAAGAAAAGAGAAGTGATTAAGCGTCAAGTTCAAGAAATGTTGAGTGACGACGTCATTCAACCCTAGACAAGTCCGTGGGCGTCACCTGTTGTCTTAGTGAAGAAAAAAAAACACACTACGCTTCTGCATCGACTATCGACGGCCTAACAAAGTCACAAAACGCGACGTTTACCCCCTTCCACGAATTGATGATGCCTTAGGCCATCTACGTCACGCCCAGTTCTTTACATCATTAGATCTCAAGCCATGGTACTGGCGAATTGAAGTTGACGAGGGCGACCATGAGAAAACCACGTTCGTGACTCCTGACGGGCTCTACGAATTTAAAGTGCTGCCTTTCGATCTCTGTTCCACTCTTGCCACATTTCAACGCATGATGGGCCCTGTACTAGCTAGACTAAAGTGGCAGACGTGTCTTGTATACTTGGATGATGTCGTTGCGTTTTCAAGCACGTTTGATGAGCATCTTTCAAGGGTAAAAAGTGTCCCCACTGCAATAAGGAGAGCGAACCCTACTATCGAGCTCGAAAAGTGCTACTTCAGCTATCAGGAACTCAAGTTTCTCGGCCATGTGGCCAGCCCGGGGGGTATTCGACCAGATCCGGAGAAGTTGGCTGCCGTTGCCAATTTCCCTCGTCCTGAAGACAAGAAGGCTGTTCAGCGATTCCTCGGACTCTGTGCGTACTACCGCCGTTTTGTCGAAGGATTTTTGAAAATTGCGGAACCTCTTACAAGACTTATACGGCCAGATGTGCCTTTCGTATGAACGGAAGAACAGCAACAAGCCTTCGTAGAGCTACGCAATCGACTGCAGACAGCTCCAGTGCTGGCACATTTCGACGACACTGCCGACACCGAGATCCACACAGACGCAAGCAACGTAGGAATCAGAGCCATTCTAGTTCAATGGCAGAACGGCGCTGAGCGTGTGATCGCTTACGCGAGCCGCAGTCTCACAAAAGCATAGGCTAATTACTCTACCACCAAAAAGGAGTGCCTAGCAGTCGTTTGGGCCATTAGCAAGTTTCGACCATACCTATATGGCCAGCCATTTCGAGCAGTGAGTGACCACCATTCGCTCTGTTGGCTTGCCAATCTACGCGATCCATCACGCCGCCTCGCCCGCTGGAGCCTCCGCCTTCAAGGGCATAAGCATACAGATGCTGACTGCCTGTCTCGTGCTCCTATTTCCCTGAAGTCATCTGACACTGAACAAAATGTACCGTTTCTTGGCATCGTCGATGCGGGGCGGATGGCTGAGCTTCAACTAAGGACACTGAGCTACTTCCTGTCATCCAGCATCTTCAAGGAGAAGACGTTATCGTCCCACCCCGGCTCTCACGTGGTTTAACAACGTATTGCCTGTGGAACAATGCTTTCTACAAGAGAAAGCTTGAGAGCTGCCAGGAAACTTTCCTCCTTGCCATTCCATCGGAACTGCGTGAGGAAGTTTTGCAGGCGTGCCACGACGATCCTTCGGCCGGTCACTTAGGCTTTGCTAGGTTATTAGCGCGAATCCGCCAGAAGTTCTACTGGCCACAGCTGTATTCGTCAGTTCAGCGCTATGTCCGCACCTGCCGTGACTGTCAGAGGCGCAAAGTTCCACCTGCAAAGCCCGCCGTTTTCCCCCAACCTTTATATCTACCTCGAGCACCATTTAAGCAAGTGGAAATGGACCTTCTTGGTCCATTTTCTACGTCATCCTCAAAACATAAGTGGATAATCGTCGCAACCAACTATCTGACTCGCTATGCAGAAACCAAAGCTGTGCCTAAGGAAACAGCAGTTGAAGTCGCAAGATTCTTTGTCCACGACATTGTTTTGCGCCACGGTGCACCTGCTGTTCTCATAACCCATTGCGGAGCAGCGTTTACGGCAGAGTTATTGCAACAAGTCACCAAGCTGAAGTGCACCAACCACCGGAAAACAACAGCTTACCATTCCCAAACGAACGGCTTAACGAAGAGGTTAAACAAAAGACTGGCCGACATGGTATCTATGTATGTTGATGTAGAACACAAAACATGGGATGAAATTTTGCCGTACGTCACGTTTGCTTATAACACCGCTGTGCAAGAGAACACAGACCTAACACCATTCGAGCTTGTTTATGGCCGTCGCGTCACAACACCATTAGACGCTGTGCTCCACGTAGACCAAGACGCCAGCGGAAATGACAGCGCTGACGACTTCGTATAGAAAGCCGAGGGAGCCCGCTAGCTTGCACGGAACCACATTCGCGCGCAGCAAGATATCGACGCTCGCCGTTACAACCAAGGCCGAAGGAACATCCACTATCAACCAGGTGACTATGTATGGGTGTGGACACCGGTTCGACATCGCGGGCTTTCGGAGAAGCTATTGCGACGCTACTTTGGCCCTTACGAAGTTGTGCGCTGCCTCAGTGACGTGAATTACGAGGTAGTTCCCTAAAGCTCCGGCACCAGTTCAAACCGAAGACGTGTACGTTTAGAAGTACTCCATGTAGTACGGATGAAACCATACCACGCCCGCGAGTTATCAACACTTCGAACTTTTTTATTGTTATCCACAACAGCGTGGGCTTAATTTTTTCATTGACGTGATCATTTTTCGGCCACCTCTATCATCTCAGTCAATAGACCCGGATGGTCGCTCTTGAAAGAGGAATTGACGCAAGGTAGGCTGGCAACTATAGCATCCAGCCTCTGAGGAGGACAACGAAATAGTTCTGTGTGCGCGTGGTCCAGTGCTCGCGTTTTTGGCCCTTAGGTTACGAAAATAAAACGCCCTGTTTTGTACCTGCGTGCCTGTGTCTTTGTGACACTATTAGCCATCTCAAAGCGCTGCTGTTTTCTGAGGTTGTTGTACATTACTTTCGTTTTCTGCAGATTAATTTTAAGACCCACCTTTTTACACTCCTTGTCGAACTTCGTAATCATGAGTTGCAATTCGTCCAATGAGTTACTCAGCAATGCAATGTCATCGGCGAAGCGCAAGTTAGTAAGGTACTTTACATTAACTCTTATACCTAACTGTTCCCATTATAGGCTTCTGAAAACCTCCTGTAAGCACGCGGTAAATAGCATTGGATAGATTGTGTGCTGCTGCCTTAAACCCTTCTTGATTGGTATTCTGTTGCTTTTTTATGACGTACTATGGTAGCAGTTGATCTCCTGTAGATTTTTTCAAGGATGTTTATATATACTTCATCGACGCCCTGATTCTGCAGTGTCTGCATGACGGCTGATATTTTTACTGAATCAAACGCCTTCTCGTAATCTATGAAGGCTATGTGTAGTGGTTGGTTATATTCTGAGCCCTCCTCTGTTACCTGATTGATAGTATGAAAGTGGTCGATTATTGAGTAGCCTGTTCGAAATCCTGCTTGTTCCTTTGGTTGATTGAATTCAATGTTTTCTTTACTCTGTTAGCAATTGCCTTTGTAAATAGCTTGTATAATACAGACAGCAAGCTGATTGGCCTGTAATTCTTCAAGTCTTTGTCATCTACTTTTTTATGTATTAAGGTGATGTTAGCGTTCTTCCAAGACTCTGGGACTCTTCCCGTCAGAGACACCTCGTAAACAAGGTGGCTAGTTTTTCTAACACAATCTGTCCTCAATCTTTCAGAAGATCTGATGTTACCTGATCCTCACCAGCAGCTTTGCCTCTTTGCATGCTCTCCAAAGCTTTTCTGACTTCTTCTATTATTACTGGTGGGGTGTTATCTGGGTTGCTGCTAGATATTATAGTATTAAGATCGTGGTTGTCCCAGATACCGTACAGACCTGTGTAAAACTCCTCCGATATTTTAACTATTCTATCTATATTGGTACTTATTTTTCCTTCTTTGTCCCTTAGTGCATACATACGATTTTTACCTACTCCAAGTTTCCTATTCACTGTTTTGACGCTTCCTCTGTTTTTCAGAGCATGTTTAATTCTCACCATGTTATACCTTCTTCAATCGCATAACTTACGCCTAATAATCAACTTCGAAATCTCTGCAAGTTCTCTTTTGTCTGTTGTACTTGAGACTTTCAAGATTAGACGCTTCTTAATGAGATTCTTTGTTTCCTGAAAAAGCTTGCCAGTGTCCGTTTAACTACCCTGCCTCCAACTTCCACTGCACACTGCGTGATGATACTCCTCAGATAATGATTAATTGTATCTACGCTAAGGTTGGTTTCCTCACTAAGAGCCAAGTACCTGTTTTGAAGTGAGACTCTGAATTCCTTTATTTTGCCTCTCAGTGCTAGGTCACCGACTGGCTTCTTGTTTATCAGTTTTTGTCGTTCCTTCTTCAAGTCTAGGCGAATTCGAGACCGTACCATTCTATGGTCACTGCATTCTACCTTGCCAACCACTTACACATCCAATCACTATATTAACTCCTACCGAAAAAGATGAAGCCATCCTGGCAATCTAACACGTGGGGACAAGCGGGTCGAAGTAGGGTTTGAGACGGTTTACGTGAACAATATGACGTCTACGCCGACAACGGTCGCTTGGTGGCGTGAGGGGTTCAATGTCGTAATTCACGGTCGAGGTACGCTAGACTATGTGGTAGGAACCATGATATCTACAGAGTAGCTTAGGTGATACACCAGGGGCGCAGGACGGTACATGCAGCCATACGAGTGCTTCAGAAATGAACGTTGGTGCAGAACGATGGTCGTCGTCACGGGTCTCCTTCTGGCGCTGTTGGTCGGCTGTAGTTAGCCGCATGGCTAGCTTGCGGCTCTCTTCTGCGTAACGAGCGGCTTCCGAGAGAGGCGAGCATTCAGACGGATCTGATTATTTTGGCTGTAAAGTGTGGATAGTGTGCGATGGTTGGCGACCGTACAATAGAAAAAATGGGGAAAACCCGGTAGTGACTTACGTAGCGTTGTAATACGCGTATGTCACAAATGCAAGAACGAGGTCACAGTTTGTTTGTAAAGAAGCGACATGCGCCACGAACATGTCTCCCAGAGTACGAGTTAACTGCTCAGTACTCTTCCGGTGTACATTATGGTACTGTTGAAGAGGTGCTTGGATTACATTGAAGAGGAAAACACGCCCACTGTCACTGAGGAGTTCGGGAGGAGGACCATGACGAAGTACAAAGCGATTGAGTATGAAAGTTGCGACGTCTTGTGCTGCAGCTATGGGAAGAGCAGCAGGTTCAGCGTACCATGTAAGATGATCCACAGCCACGATGGCCCAATGGTTGCCTGCCGTTGTCAATCATAGTGGCCCGTAGAGGTCAATTCCTACGAGGTTGATTGGGTGGTCTGGGCATGGAAGTAGCTGCAATGAACCTGTTGCAAGATATGGTGGATTTTTCTGCCACTGACATTCGTGGCAGCCGCGAATAAACGACGAAGGTAAACACTCCACAACAGTAATACCTTTTTTCAAAGCGCTCGTAGGTCTTGAAAACACCTGCGTGAGCACATTGGGGGTCGGAACGAAACAATGCGCAGACAGTCGAGCGCAGCGTTCGGGCAATGACGTGTAGCCATTTCCTACCATCTTCTGAATCGTTGTGCCGGTACAAAAGGCCATCCCGAATACTGAAGTGTGGAGCCTGGCAGCTCAGGGTTCGAGTGGTTGGAAGTGTCGGTGCTTTGGATAACGCATCACGAAGCGAAGCGATTCATGGGTCATTGCGTTGTGCAGAAGAGACAGTGTCCTCGTCTGGAGCTGACAACGCGTTGTCCGAGGAAACACATGCAATTTCCGGGGATAGGGGAGGTCACGACAGTGCATCAGCATCAGTATGCTTGTGGCCGGAGCAATATACGACGCGAATGCCATATTCTTGAAGCCGAAGAGCCCAACGAGCAAGACGACCAGATAGATCATTGAGTCAAGACACCCAGCGTAATGCGTGGTAGACCCACACAACATCAAAAGTATGGCTGTGAAGGTATGGCTGGAACTTGACAAGCGCCCAAACGATTGCCGAGCATTTTTTCTCAGTCACGCTGTAGTTCGATTCAGCCTCGGTGAGAGTTCTGATGGCGTAGGTGATGACATACTTAGCGAATTCAGGCTTTCGTTGCGCGATATCCGCACCGAGGCTGACACCACTGGTGTAGGTGTGGACCTCAGTTGCTGCCGTAGGATCGTAGTGACGCAGTAATGGTGGTGAAGTGAAGAAATGACGAAGTATACAGAAGGCTTACTCACAGTCGGAAAACCATAACAAAATATCAGTGGCGCTTCTTATAAGTTCGGTGAAAGGCGCAATTGTGGAGGCGAAGTTGCGCAACACCGGCAAAGTAGAAGCACAATCCCACGAAGCTCTGTAACTGCTTCATAGTCAATAGTTTGGGAAAGTCAGTGACAGCACGTAATTTAGCCGTGTCTTGAAGTATTCCGTCCTTTGATACGACGTTGTCATGAATCATAAGTTGCCGAGCAGCAAAGTGGCACTTCTTGAGGTTAAGTTGGAGCTGAGAATTCTTGAAGCACGTGATAACGTGTTTCAGGCGTTCGAGGTGTGTGGCAAAGTCTTGCGCAAACACGATAATATCCTCGAGACAGCATAGACATAATTACCACTTCAAACCGCGAAGAACTGAGTCCATCATGCACTCGAAGGGGGCAGGCGCATTGTAGAGGCCGAAGGCGTGACATTGAACTCATATAGACTGTCAGGCGTCACGAAGACTGTTATTGGTCGATTGGCATGTGCAAGGGGAACCTGCCAGTACCCTGACCGCAAATGTAACGATAAAAAAAACTCGGCTCCTTGTAAAGTATCAAAGGCATCGTCTATCCTGGGTAAAGGATACACGTCTTTTTGAGTGATCCTATTTAGGCGCCGGTAATCCACGTAGAACCGATTGGAACTATCCTTTTTAACGAGCCCTACAGTTGAGGCCCATGGATTTTGTTAAAGTTGAATGACGCCGCGTTGCAGCATATTGTCCACCTGTTCGGTGATATATTGGCGTTCCACCGCAAAAACACGGTATGGTCGTTGCCGTAGTGGCGCATTGGAGCCGGTATCGATGTATTGTAGAGTGGTAGAAGTACGGCCAAGTGAAGGTTGAAGAAAATCGAAAGATTCGCGGTACAGGTGCAGCAGTCGGAGGAGCCTAAATTGTTCAGATGGTGACAGTCTGTGTGCGATCGCTGGATCAAACACTATCGAAGCCTGTAGATCAGAGTGGTCGCGGTGAAGCCACTTGTGGATGATTATTGCTGCATGGTAAAAATTTGTCCATTATCAATGGCTGTACGCATCCAAGAGATTTGCTTTTAAACAGTTCAATGGTATACGAAAAGGGATTGGTAAGGCAGAGAGCACTCGCTCCATTAGAAAATGAGAGGGCCGAATAGGAGAGCAGAAGTGGTTTCCAACTTAGAAAGAAGCTTGATGGCTCAAAAAATGCTACTTAATCACACAAGCCGTCGGAGACCGCAGAGAGAAAAACAGCTGTTGCCGGTGCCATGTGAGTGTATTCTTTGACAACTAGCTTGTGCGCGGCTTGATTCATGTGTTCGTAGGGCTGCTCGAAGAACAAAAGCAGTTCGGGTTCGGAACGGGCACAATCTATAATGGCGTGATTATGCGATAGGAAATCCCACCCAAATATGATGTCATAAGAGCAGGAGGAAAGGACGATCAACTCAACAATGTAGTGGTCCTCCCCAATTGTGAGTGGAGCAGTGCAGGCGGCTACTGGTCGAAGAGGTTTTCTATTTGCTGCATGTAAGGACATCCCTCAAGCGGTGTGGTCACCGTTCGGCGTTTGCGGCAATGTTTAGCGTCTCTAACAGACACAGCGGCACCAGTATCTACAAGAGCGTATGCATAGGCGCCGTCTACAAGAACTTTGACGATATTTGACGGCAAAGTGCGAGGATTTGAACGTTTCAACAGCGCAGGTCTGGGATCCTGAACTGCGACGGCTAGTTTCCCTCAATTTGGGGGGCTGGTCATGGACACATGGGTGACAAGGTGCGATGGTTGGTAGATGGTGAGTGACGTGACAAAATTGCCGGATAGTCACGGGTAGACGCGCTTAAGTAATGACCCGAGCTTTCGTAACCAAAAGGGGGTAAGTCCAAGTAGTCGCTCCATGATCGGACGTTTTTGTAGCCGAGAACGTGACGATGGCAGTACCAGGAGATATGACCAGGGCCGCCGCATGCAAAACAGATCGGCCGGTTATCGCACGTTGCCCAGGCGCTTGCAGCGAGGGGCGCCGCCCACGTGGCGTACGGCTGAGTCGAGGCTGTGGTAGCTAGAGTAGGAGCCCATGCAATGGAAGACTGAGTAGAAGCGGTGGCATGCGGCAGTCCATTTGACAGCGAGGGCTGGTGTGGCTGCGGCCTCGTTACTTCGTCAGCATAAGATGCGCGGCGACAACTTGCTGGTGAAAGGGCACTGGCATTGCCTGGGAAATCTGGTCCTGAAGCGCATGTCGGAGAATGGGAACCAACGGGGTCGGTGGTCACTCTTGCTGCGGCTTCGGGAGCTTTTGGCGCTGACATGCGACCGCCTCACGCACGAAGTCTTTCATTCGTGCTGGAAGGCGGGAGTGGTAGGGCACGACGTCCAGTGCAGCGAGTGGTTGGTTAAGCTGAAGTATACGACAGGTGAGAGCTCGTTATCGTCGCAATTCGTCGTAGCACTGGCACAGAGTCACCACTTCAGACACCGTGCCAGGAGACTTCACAAGGAGCATTTGAAATACATCATCATCGACACATTTCATATTGTGCTGGATCTTGGCACTTTCGCTCATTGCGGCATCGACGCGCTTGCAGAGATCGAGTATGTCTTCAATATAGGCGGTAAATGTTTTGCCTGGTTCTTGTGCCCGCGTACGCAGGCGTTGTTCTGCAAGCAACTTCCGCCCGGCCGGGCGAACGAAAACCGAGGATATTGCCTGCTTGAAAGCGGTCCTGGTTTTGAACTAGGATTCGTGGTTTGTGTCCCACAGCTTCGCCACATTAGCCAAGTAAAAGTTGACAGTGCTAAACTTAGCAGCATCATCCCAGCTGTTTGGTCCACTTAATTTTTTGTAGGACGACAGCAAGTCCTCGACGTCATGGGCTTCGGTGCTCGAAATGATCGGGGGGTGAACCAGGCCGGGGCAAGTAGCGGCCGCGAGAGGTGCTGTCTGTTGGGCAGCGTCAACTTGCACGGTCGACGGCAGGGTGCGGGATTGGAGTTCCAGGGCGTAGATGACGTTGTTACCCATTATAATCCACTAAATTGAAAGGGGGTTTATTGAAGGAGCTGAGGAAGCGGGTGGCAGCTCGAAAGGAACGCTGGCGGACCCAGATGATGGTGCTCAATCGCCGATTTCGGGCCTTTTTTTGTGTTGGTGATAGTTGAGCCGATGGTATTAACGCATTTCTTCTTCTATATACGTTAAACTAGCAATTCACACGTGATTCCGAACTGCGATAGTGTGAGCACGCCCTCCCACTGGGTATTACGTGCGCACCGTCTTGTCCGATGTGGTGTACACATCTGTGTACACCGCCTCGTTGAATCATCTCGTCTGCCGAACATCTTGTTTTTCGTACTGTCTCACCGCTTCGACCGCTGGCGTGCAGGTGTAGCCCCAATATCCTTATTGCTTCTTATACCCTTTTGTGAAAATATTTCCACCACAAAACGCATAATTTCTTGTCTCCTTAGACAGGTAAGCCAGTTCTGTGGCCCTTGTTCGTGGGTCTGTAGAGCAATAGCTCGGAAATGGTCGCCAAACATTAGAGGCTCGTACCTTGCGAGAATTCCTGGACCGCGTTCACGCCCAGCAGAACAGTTTGTTCAGAGTAGCAGTGTTATGCTAATTCAAGAACCGAGATGGTCATTTCATCTGTGTAGAGCACCAGAGCGAAAGGACCATTTCGCAACGATTGCACAGATCACGTCGGCTCCACATACTTTCGGTGCTCACGCCAGTTATTCTAACCGTATTGAGATATTTTTTACAGGCGGGCAGAGCGAATTTCCAGGATTATTTTAACACGAGTTCGGTCGTGATACTCTGTTGGGCATGCCTAGGAGAGCCTTTGGAAATCTCAAGAACGCCATGCACCTATCTGGGCCTACTTAAGGGTATGTCGATTGCGGGCTCAATCCGGTTCATCGCTGCCGGTCTCCTGGCTGCTCACCACCATGCAGTACATTGTCGACGGAGAGGAAGCGTCTCCTAAGGAACTATCGAATTGTTCCTGGCAGTCGCATGGTCTTTGTACACAAGAGCGACGCCGCGAAGCACTACGCCTCATTGCGACCTTCGACGCCATCGCAGCGGAACAGTGCTTCGCCACCATGGCCTCGCCGTCGAGTCGCGACTGCTTGTCTACCAGCCGATGCCAGTCATGCCAGCCGCGTAGTTGGTCATGCTACTACTTTCGTCAGGCTTAATGAGCTTCAGCCTTCGCACTTATATTGCGCCTTACTGCAAGCAGCGATCCTGGAAGATCTCCCACCTGCATCCAATGGCAGTGTGCGGATCCACCCGGTCATCACTACTTTCAAGCTCAGCATCGCAGACTCGACTAAAGCACAAGCTAACCTACGCATCACCACCCTCGCAGTGTCCGGCACTACCCCCACTCTGCACCTTTATGCTCCGCCACTAAACGACCCCTTGTGAAGCATTCTATATTATGCGTTCCGCGACTTCATGAAAGAAGCCATTCTCAAAAATCTACAAGCTAGTAGCCCCACACTCTAAACCGCGTAAACCTTATTATAGGTACACTTTTTCAAATTCTAGTATACCTATATTTTAAAGGTTAAAACTAACTTAGATGCATGTAACCTTTGTTATAGAAATACAGAAAAATATGTAACCCTTATTATTGTACGTGTAAGCGTTCGAGCACCCAAATTGTTGGATGGTGACATTCGGTTAAAAATATAGATTACGTGTGAAAATCTCTGCTATGTTTTTGGACATGCGTGGCAGCTTCAACGCCGTTTACACACACACACACACACGCACACGCACACGCACACACACACACACACACACACACACACACACACACACACACACACACATTGTTACGTAGTTTATTTACGTATAGACCTACTGGAAGGTCGAGGAACGCCAGTAGAGCGAGGAACGTCAACAGGCCGAAAAAACAAACAAGCCCAAGCTCGAGGCGCGCGTGTGCACCCACCAACGCTGTGGTTTCCCGTTTCTTGCTGCTTCGTCGTCGTTCGCATAGATCCCTACACTATATATTTATATATATATATATATATATATATATATATATATATATATATATATATATATATATATATATATATATATATATATATACGGCTGATAGGGCCATTTATTTTGGTCGCAAAGAGAAGCGGTGGAGTGGCCATCAGGTTGATGATAGCAGCGTCGTCGTCTTTCCACTTCCTTCAGGTAGGGCGGCCAGCACGTTCAGCAATCTGTGTTTTCTTTTTAGGCATGCGCAACATTCCTCCCCTCGCAGACGAAGCCTGCCCGGCGAGGTAATTGATTTACTTTGTTGTGTACAATTTTAGTCGAGCGACATGCACTGCTTGGGTTTTAGCGGCTCTTCTACCACTTCTCGTGAGTTGAGGTATTGTGCACGTGACTCCCGTGATTTTGTTGAGAAAAACAAATGGTCCGTCATATGTGGCCAAGAACTTTTGGCATAACCCGCGTCATCATACCACATTCCAGAACCACACTAAGCTGACTGGATGGTAAGTTGCAGGCCGGTGGTGGACGTCGTGGCGTGCCTTAAATTTTTCCTGTGATGCCAAAGTGCGTAGACGAGAGATACGACGTGCCTGCAACGCAGAGGATTTTGGCGACAGGGAGGTTTTCGTACGTCGAGAATGACAAAACTGTGTCGAGTGTGTACCACGGTGGTTGCGCGTTCATCATGAAAAGGGGGCTATAGCTTGTTGTCTCGTGCTTAACCGTGTTGAACGCGTACTTTATAAATGGTAGCACGTCATTCCGGTTCTTGTGGTCAGATGCCACATACATTAGAATTGTTCGGTTGGTGCGCTCGGTGAGCCCACTTGTTTTGCGGATGGTATGGTGAAAAGTGACGAAGGTGGCACTCACTCAATCGAAGCAGCTCTTCTACTATATCTGCCGTAAATTGTCGTTCACAATCACTGATGATCACGTGAAATGGGCCATGTCGGAGGATAACGTGCTGCAGCAGAAACACAGAGACGTCACTGGCAGTTGTGGTTGGTATGGCCGCCGTGTCGCAGTAGTGCGTGAGGTAATTGACGTATACAATTATTCAGCCATTGCCCTTAGCCGACTTGGAAAAAAGCCTACGATGTCAATGCCCACTTGTTGGAGAGGTATGCTTGGAGGTGGCAAGGGCTGTAGAAGACCAGGCAGAGCAGTAGATGGGCGTTTTTGGCGTTGACACTGCGTGCAGCTGGCCACATACACCTCGACGGACTGACGCATTCCTGGCCAATACAAGCTTTCCTTAGCACGGTAAAGCGTCTGCTCACAACCTCAATGTCCAGACGTAGGATCGTCGTACATAACACTTAAAATCGCTGTCCGAACACTTTCCGGCACCACCTGGAGGAAACGTGCGCCAATGCTGGAAAAGTTCTTGCTATACAGGAATCCGTTAAGTACACAAAAATAGCATGCCGAAGGAGCTGTGCAGAGCGGTGATAGTCTGGTGTCCTTTTGCTGTTCGTCTGTGAAAGTGTTGAGGTCGGGAACCTTTGGTGACACAGAAGATACGAGGTGGTAGAGGTCATCGGCGTCACACTCTGTAGTACTCAGTGGCATGCGCGAAAAACAATCTGCGTCGTTGTGTCGTCGACCGCTTTTGTACGAGACTATGAAATCATAAACTTGGAGCCGGAGTGCCCAGCGCGCTAGACGGCCGCAAGGGTCCCGAATGTTGATGAGCCAACACAATGAGTGGTGGTCAGTGGCGACTTTAAAAGGGCGTCTATATAGGTAAGACCAAAACCATTGAATCGCAAATACTACCGCAAGGCATTCTTGTTCTCTTACGGTATAACTCTGCTCGGGCCTACTCGAGATGTGACTTGCGTATGCGATGACGTGCTCGCGGTTACCATAGCGTTGAACTAGGCCGGCACCAATTCCTGTGTCGCTGGCATCAGTGTGCAGTTTTGCTGGAGGTGACGGGTTGGAGTGTCAGAAAACAGGCCGCGACGTCAGGAGGAACTTCAGTTGATGAAAAGAGGAGTCGCACTACGGAGTGAACTCGAAAGAAATATTTTCACGTAGCAAACATGTCAGCGTATACGGGACATCGGCAAATTTAGGTGTAAAGCGGTGAAAATAGGACCAAAGCCCAAGAAATGTACGGAGCTTTTTAACAGAGAGTGGTGCACTGAAAGCTTCAACGGCTGCTTTCTTCTGGGTATCAGAACGGATGCCATCCTTATCGCGTAGGTGTCCGAGAACAAGGATTTGTCGGTCTGCGAAGTGGCATTTATTTGATTTAAGAACAAGGCCAGCGTTTCCCATGCAAGTCAGTACAATATCCAGACGTGATTTGTGTTCCCTAAAGGTGTGGCCAAACATGAAGACGTCGTCGAGATAGCGCATGCAATTACTCTGTTCATGCCACGAAGAACAGTGTCCATAAATCGCTCGAACGTCGCCAGTGATTTGCACAGTTCAAATGGCATCACGTTGAATTTGAAAAGGCCGTCAGGGGTTACAAAGGCTGTCTTTTCTTTATCTTCAGGATGCATAAAATTTGCCAGTAGCCTCTTGTTAAGTCTACAGAGGAAAAGTAAGACACCGAAGGTAGACAGTTAATGGAATCATCAATACGTAAAAGTGGGTACACGTCTTTTTTTTCGTTATGGCATTCAATCGGCAATAATCGACGCGAAATTTCCAGGATCCGTCTTAATTTTTAACGGGAATCACTGGAGCTTCCCATGGACTCGCCGACTTTTAAATGACTCCGTTTTAAATCAATTCGTTCACCTGTTCATTAATAATCTGCCGCTCGGATAGTGAAACACGGTATGGTTTTTGAATAATAGGATTGTCCAAACCCGTGTTGATTTTGTGACATCTCAGAGAAGCAGGGATTAAAGGCGCTTTATTCTGCGCAACTTTGAATGCGGAGACGTATACGGCACCTCCACCAATTTGTTACGCACAAAGAGGACCAGGATGTATATGGCTGAAGGGGTCGTTTACTTTGGTCGCGAAGCGAAGCGCCGGAGCGGCCAACGGATTGATGATCACAGCGTTGTCGTCTTCACCCTTGCTTCATCTTGGGGCGGCCAGCATTTTCAGCCATCTTCGCGTTCTTTCCAGGCATTTGCAACAATATAATGCGTATGTGTGTGGATGGAACAGAAGCTGTCCTGCATGCCCAAACAACATAGCACTGATTTCCACACAGAACTTTTGTTTTTTAGGTCGGAGAGTAACATTTGAAAAGTAGGTATTTATCCTACATTTGAGTAGGTAATAGGACACTAAGGGTTATTTATATACCCATTCACATTATAGCATGTTGAGGTCTACTTTCAATAGCACTTTATGTGAATGCTGAGGATGCCACGGTAGTAAAAGGAGATTGCATGCTGCTAGAATTATGCCACACAGTGTTTAAGGCTGAAGTGCAGCCTGCTTATTGCACCAAACAGATGTGCGACATGCTTAGCAAAGAGTCCAAAGGGATGCAATGAAACAAGTTTTATTCAAAAAATTGTGGACATTAAGTACTATGCCGAACTAACTTAGTTACAAGGACAAAACTAGCCAACAAGAAACAGGTATTAGTTTGTACTACATTGAAACCGAGGTAACAAAAAATAGTGCTAACAGCCCGGTGCACTTCAATATACTATGAAAATGTTCCTGCTTTCTTCACGAAAAAATGTCAATGACATAGAGAGATTAGCAATGCTATTTACTGGTAATACAAAAAAGGGGTTCTAATGTATGGAAGATATATATATATATATATATATATATATATATATTTATTTATTTGTTTATGTATATATATATATATATACATATGTATATGGGAAGTTATTAAAACCAATGGAATGTAAATAAGAAGAAACAAAAGTGGATGAAAAAATTACCAACTGTGAGCAGGAATCGAACCTACGACCTTCGAATTACGCGTTCGATGCTCTAACCACTGAGCTATCACAGCGGCCCTCCCTCCATCCACTTTTTTGGGTTTATCTGTGAATTTAGAAGTAGGAGCGACAGTCAGCGCCATCTATAAGCCAAACAACGAGTGTGAAAACACTCTTATGCGCATGTTTGGCATCACGTAGCACGTGAACTCATTATGAGCGGGCAGCTGATTAATTGTCTCTCTTATACAACCTAAACACACCAAGTCTGCCAGTACGAGACCCTCGTTCAATGAAATAAGGGAAAGAAGTGTATGCCTAAGGGCTCGCTTTTCCGTGTTTTAACACAATATTATTGAGATATAACAGACAGTAATGCCAAGGAATGTACAGGGGAAGTTATTAAAACCAATGGAATGTAAATAAGAAGAAAGAAAAGTGGATGAAAAAATTACCAACTGTGAGCAGGAATCGAACCTACGACCTTCGAATTACGCGTTCGATGTAATTCGAAGGTCGTAGGTTCGATTCCTGCTCACAGTTAGTAATTTGTTCATCCACTTTTCTTTCTTCTTATTTACATTCCATTGGTTTTAATAACTTCCCCTGTACATTCTTTGGCATTACTGTCTGTTATATCTCAATAATATTGTGTTAAAACACGGAAAAGCGAGCCCTTAGGTATACACTTCTTTCTCTTACTTATGTATATACATATATATATATATATATATATATATATATATATATATATATATATATATATTCGAAAAAATCACAACTATACAACTGATACTTTTCAAAGTTTAAGCATATCATAGGTTCATGAAACTTATGGAGAAAATAAAAGGAACCTTCCCTGTAAAACAACTAATTTTAAGACATAAATCTTTTTTTCAGCAATGCGAAAAAACTCTTCAAATGCTTGCACGCACCTGCCACACGGCCAACTTCAGAGAGTAGTAAAAGCTTCTACAATAACAAAAGCATTTGCGAAAAACAAGAAGGGTACTCCAGGCTCTTAGTTTAATACAATAAAAGAAAGAGGGAGAGAGCACGCTCCTGACCACCACTAGAAAGTTAAATCACTGCACTCAGACCGCCGGCAAATATGCGGATTTCCTCTGAACTGATGACAATATGGGGATGGTGACAGCAGGCTCTACTGAAGCCAGCGGCATCTATAAACTTCTAAAAAATTATGTAAACAATGTACGCGCTACACCACTACACACACACACACACACACACACACACACACACACACACATATATATATATATATATATATATATATATATATATATATATATTGAAGTACCACGGTTTCCCTTAGGCTTTATTTAGGCAACAGCAAGATGACGCCCATAATGAAGAGAGACGAAGCGAAGACTGATGATGGTAATTGGCAGATGAGGAAGGCGAAGTACAACGATTTCTTACTTTAATTTCCCCCGTCCACGGAAGCGCCGAGCCTCGCGCGAATTACGCTGTGGAACACATACGATAGGGCTTGAGACATGAAACGTGCAAAATCTCTGTCCCGCGGAAGCGTTGGTAAGTGGGGGCATTAACAGGTGTGATACAGTAGTTCACCGCTGAGGTCTGTTCTATAACATTGTAGGGGCCAAGATAGCATGACTCAAGCTTCTCGCAAAAGCCAGGTGTTCGTGCAGGAGTCAACAGAAGGTCATGCTCGCCAGGGCGGTAGAGAAGGACGCGATGAGTGGCATCGTAACCCTGTTTGCGGTCTTCTTGACAAGCTCCATTGTTTAAAAAGGCAAGACGATGGCATCGAGCAACGCGGGACAGAAACTGGTCGCAAAAAATGGTGAAGAGTAGATGGGGCCAGAAAACAATGAAACGTCGAAAGGTGAAGGTAGTTGGCGTCCGTATGCTAGAAAAAATGGAGAATAGCCCGTGGTTCGTTGAACTGACGTATTATATGCATACGTGACAAAGGGAAGAATGGCATCCCAATCGCGATGGTCCGGTCGGATATATATGGACAGCATGTCGCACAGCGTGCGATGAAATATTTCTGTTAAGCCATTGCTTTGTGGGTGATAGCTAGATGTTGTTTTATGAACTGTTTTTTATGCTTGAAGAATTTCACTTGGAATGCTTGAAGAAATACCTTGCCCTGGTCGCTCAAAAAACACGAGGGGCTCCGTGACGTAGGTAAGGGGCATTCAAACTAAACAGTTGATTGATTTATATGTGGGGTTTAACGTCCTAAAACCACCATATTAATATGAGAGACGCCGTAGTGGAGGACTCCGGAAATTTCGACCACCTGGAGTTCTTTAACGTGCACCCAAATCTGAGCAGACGGGCCTACAACATTTCCGCCTCCACATTCCAACGAAAGCTGCTACTTCAGAAGCAGTTCCTGAAGTAATCTAGGCTGCCTCAGCGTACCGGGTCAAGTGATCAACCACGGTGATGGTCCATCTTTTGCCGTCTGATGTAGTTGGGAGGGGCCCGAAGAGGTCGATTCCGGCGACAGAGAACGGCTCTGCTGGGAAACAAAGTGGTTGTAGAGTTCCGACTGGAGCAGTTGTGGGCCGCTTGCGGTGTTCGCAAAGTTCGCACGATAAAATGTACTTAGCTTCCGTCGAGAAAAGACCTGGCCAAAAGAATCGACTGTGGATGTCCGCATAGGTTTTGTAGCTACCCACGTGGCCTGACGTCAGTTCGTCGTGAGAAGCGCAAACCTTCAGTGCGTAGTGCGCGTGGTACGACGGGAACCCATCGATCGCCTTCAGGGAGGAAAATTTATCGGTAGAGCACATGGTCCTCTAAATTGAATAGCCGGAGTTGTTTCCGTAGCCTGGCATTTGGGGAAGATTAGGAAGATGAGGCAACGGTAAGCCGACCGATGAGGTCAGTGCAATAAGAATAGGCTCGCTGGTGAGGGGCATGAACTAGCAAACGGGTGTATGAAGGTAGGGAAGAAATAGATAAAATCGACGACGCGTTCTCTGCATAGCCAATTTGACAAGGGGATGTGCCGTGCGCTGAAGACTGCGTCAAAGACATCATGACAAAGCGTCGGCATCTTGGGGTTGTTTCCCGGTCTTGTAGATGATGTCAAAGTCATATGATTGTAACCGAAGAATCCAGCAGCCAAGTCACCCCGACAAGTTATTGATTGTGAACAACCAGCAGAGCATGGTGGTATGTCACAACCGTAAAATGTCGACCATGTAGATACAGAAAATATTTCTGATTGGACTGGAGAACAACCAAGCACTCTTTTTCGGTTATCTAGTGCCTCTTCTTTGCAGAGGTTAGAGCGCAGCTTGCATACACGACAACTTTCTCGCGAAAGGCACGGAGGAAGGAAGAGGTAAGGAGAGGCCCTGACGTCACTCGTTGTGAAGCCGCGATGAAGCCAGAAGTCGGCCATATTGAGTAGGCAAATTCTCCTCTCTTGTTTACATATGAATGCGAAGCAGAAGGCGCGACTCCCTCTCCGGCTCGGAAAGCACGTGGGCTGCGCAGCGCGTGTGTCGTGACGATCCGAAACTAATGGAACTGGGCTCATCACTCAGAGCCAGCGGGACACCTTCAGCGAAATCGCTTCGTCCGAGTAATAACAAAGAGTAACAGCTCGCTGACAACGAAGCAACTACGAGAGAAGGCGCGCTAGAGGCACTGACAACGGCGAGTGCTTTCACGTCATTAATTCAGCAACTGTACAGACAACACGATCGGTCGTGCGCCTTCTACGGTTGCATTCCGCCACGCGACTGACGCAGCGTCCTGCCACTGTGTCCGTGTTCCGCGTGAAACTCACCTGCGTCAGCATTCTGCGACCGTGGTGACTTAGAGCACGGTGCTAGTGACAGTTGAACGTGGTTGCTGTTACGTTGAGATTACATGCAATGCTGGTGGAGAGTGTACCAAGCGGAACAGAAAAGGTGTTTTAATACGCACATGCAAGTTGTTACTGTACACACACAACACGAAACTACGTATGTGCACATGGTCCTCACGTCGTCTTGCTGGGCTCAACAGCGTCGTCCGTTGTCACAAGCAGGAGCACTGCTCAACCGTCACTGACCTGCAAGGCGTTCGTCGTCATTCAGCTTCGTCATGGTGCCCAACGCCATTTCGCTGAACACTAACTGCTTCATCCGCGTCATCCGCCGCACGACACATGGATATGCACTTGTTCTACGCACTGTTGAAACCCCGTGATGGACAAAGAGATTTGTAAACGTTGCTAAGAGTAATGTAACAGCCAGACGAACACTGCGTAACCAATAACGCGGCTCAGAGCACAGATATTGTCCGCCACGGCTCAGCACGAGACCTGGGGAGGCACACATTCCGCCGCCAGCCGCGGCCGCTCACTGCTAGACCAGCTTCACTGCGCAACACGTTACCATAACAACGCCGCCATTGTGCCTAGTGAATATGGCCGCCATGATGTCATTTCCGCCACATTTCTTACGCCCTGCGCTGGCTGGGCATGCCCTCTCCTTACCTTTTTCCTTCCTCCGTGCGCAAAACGCATGGTCGCACTTTAGGAGTACGGCGCCAATTCCTTGTCCACTAGCGTCAGTGTGTAATAATGTAGGTGCCTTGTCATCGAAATAACAAAGTACCGGTGGGGATGTCAGTGCGTGCTTGAGTTCTTGAAATACGGCTTCGCATTGATCATTCCAGTTGAAAGAACCGGTACTAGCAAGGAACTTATGGAGAGTAGCGGCAATGGTGGCAAAGTTGCGAATGAAACGGCGAAAGCCTTATGTGAGTCCAAGGAAAGTGCGTAGTTCTTTGGAACGAAAGGGACGCGGAAAAGTGAGGACTGCGGAAATTTTGTCCGGATCCGGCTAGATACTATGTTTTCTAACAAAGTGTTCCAGAACTTTTATAGCTGTGTTGCCGAAACGGCACTTCTTTGTGTTTAGTTTAAGTCCAGCATTGGAGAGACATGTGAGCACTTCATCTAGGCGGTGCAGATGATCACCAAAAGTGGAAAAAACACTACGATATCATGAAGGCAGTATAGACAAGTTTTACACTTGAGGCTGCAAAGAACAGGGTCGATCATTCTTTCAAATGTGGCGGGAGCATTACATAGGTTGATTGGCATTACGTTAAACTCGTAAAGACCGTCCGGCATAGAGAAGCACTTTTCTCTGTGTGCTTCGTTCATTGAAATTTGCCAATAGCCAGACGGAAGGTCTACGGTGGAGAAGTATTCGGTGCCTTGCAATGAGCCAAGTGCATCATCTATACAGGGCATCGGGTATACATCCTTTCGGGTAATCTTGCTAGGCGCGCAGTAATAAACACAAAATCTTACCGATCCATCCTTCTTTTGTACCAACACAACCGGTGATGACCAAGAACTGGAAGAGTGTCGCATAATGTTTCTTTTTAGCATATCAGTCACGTTCTCCTCGATGATTTTGCGCTCGGCCAAGGAGACTCTGTAGGAACGACAGCGTACAACAGTCTGATTTTAGTGTCGATGCGCATGATGCGCATCTCTGGTCTGTGTTTGTGCCACAGCATTGAAGTCAAAAGAGGCCTGGTGTTTCGTTAGCAAATTTAGCAACGCCTCATGTTGAGAGGCAGAAAGGTCAGGATTTTTTTCGAGAGCAAAGGGGGAGGAAGTAACAGACTGGCCCTGTTATGTCCACATAACGTGACACTGCAGAACCTCCGGGTAGGAGGGTAGGCTCTGGGGTAGGGTTCAAGCCAAGGATTATCGCAGCAATGTCTTTGAACTGCACCAAGCTTGAGGGGAGTACAATGCCGCGAGCTAAACAGTGGCTTGAAGGGGTGATAATGACGTCACCATTGGCAATATTCAGAGAAAAGATGGTGATGAGTTGCTCCTGACCCAGGAGCAGTATGGAATCGGAAGCTGTGAAAAAAACGCAATGGTTCTCGTCGACGCGTTTGCTGCAGTGATCCGTCTTGGTCATCTGGACTACACATTCATGGCAAGAAATGATTGGAGATGCTGATAAGAGAAAGCTCTACCTAAAATTAGTGCTTGAGCACACAAAATAAGACAGCAAAGGTGCTGTGTTGGAGAATATCATCAAGGAAGACATGCACTGTACATTGGGCCGATTGTCTAATTATTGCTCCATTGACCCCAATGAAAGATGATCCAAGTTAAGGCATCTTCAATTTCCGCAATCGAGAACACAAGTCGGCACGCATAACTGAAATAGTTGCTCCCGTGTCCAACAAAGCTATTACCTGCACACCTTGCACAGTCACCAATAACACATTTGGCGGTCGTTCAGGAGGACTTGCGTGCTTTCGCCGCGATGAAGGTTTACCTCCAACAACTGCACTGTAGTTTTCCGATCGCTGAGCAGACAGTTGAGAGACAGGCCGAAGTGGTGAAACCAAGCGTCGGAGTGACCAAGGGGAGCGTGGTCGGGAGGCACGTGTATTATTGGTTGTGTTGAAACTGTGCACAGGAGACGGGGATCGGTGGTTGGAAGAACTGTAGGCATAATGGTAGTAACCTAGAGCACATGTGTCGTCACATTTAGAAGCGGCATAACGACGTTTATCTTGCGTCGACGTCGGCAGAACCGGGAAATGTGTCCTCGAATTCCACAGTAGTTGCAAATAGGCCGTGGGGCCCTCCAAAATGAGTGGTTGGTAGAGTTCGGTGGAGGGCAACTAGAGGTGCGAGATGGTCGTGATCAGGCACAGGTGGTGGTAATTGAGACGGCGAATGTTGCATTGCAGCGATCTGTTCGTATGAAGCGGGTTGGGCGCAAGGTGGAGCATGGTAGGTGCTTTGATACGCTGACCTTTCTTTCCTAATAATGCCACGCAGATCGCACTAGACAGGCTGAGCAGGAGCGTTGTTAGAAGAAGGTACAATGAAGGCTTGCGATTCTTCACGAATACTGGCTCAAATGATGCATCGGAGGTCCATACGGTTTGCCAAAGGGTTCTCAGATAAGTCGGATCACAAGCGGATTGGCTGTAAGGTATCAAGCCGGTGGCATACAAAGACGACGTCGGAAACCGTTGAAGGGTTGTGTGCGGTGAGGGTGCTGAAAGCGGTAGGTCCTATAACCTTCAGAAGGTGCCGGACAGGATCAGCTTCTGGCGTAGTGTCGTCGATACGGTGCAAGGTGCAAGCACATCCTCAATATAAGAAGTGTAGGACTCACTGCAATGTTGAACGCGTTCTGCCAGTTTCTTCCAAGCAACTTCTGAATGGATAGACGGTGTGCCGGAAATACGTCAGAGCTGGTCTTTTCACATGATAAACATGAGATGAGTGTCATGTAGCAACGTGACTACATGCTACGCTCTTGATACGCACGCGGCCGTTTCGCTAGCTTCTCATGCACCAAACACGGTATTACGTGACGCGACGGACGTCATAGGTAAATGACACATGAAAACATGATAATCACGACATGCGTGTCATGTAACAAGACTACATGCCACACTGATGATGCGCTCGCGGCCGTATCGCTAGCTTCACATTTGCCAAATTTGGTATTACGTGACGCCAGTGGATGATGAAGATATGCGACTGGCACAAACATGATAATCGCGAGATTTGTGTCACGTGAGAACATGGCTACACCACAGTCAAGGCGCCAATACATTTCGACGTGATGCTGTGCGCGTGCTCACTGGTGTTCATTTCGTCGTGTCACAACGGTGTTGCTACGCCCGGGGCCGGTCCTCACTAGAATAGATAAATAGATTGATATGGCTGTACCCTTTAGATCGGGTGGTGACTAATGCCACCAAGCCGTAATACTTAGTGAACAAAAAGTTAGATTTATTTTTTTCTTCAAGTAGAGAGGTTGACGGCTCGTAATTTGCAGTGAAGGGTTTAATTTTCACTCGTGCCTAGACATCAGCCGCTAATCAGATAACCTTCTTCCAGTTAATTCTACCCGCTTATAGTCTATTTTGCCCTCCCTGACCCTAAACCCCAGGGCTTTCAAAAACTCTGCGCCATTATCCTGAACTATAGGGTGAAGCCCTTTACAGAACATTATCAACTGTTCGGCAGTTTTCTCCTCCTCTCCACACGCCCTGCATACCTGTCTACCCATTCGTATTTGGCTCGATATGTCTTGGTTTGCAATACTCCCGTCCTGGCCTCAAACAGAAAGGAACTATCCCTAGTAATATTATACATTTTTTCCTTGGCAATTTCCTGTTTAAAGTTCGATAGATCTCTAGTGCAAACATCTTAATCATGCCAACTCACCTTCCCCTTCTTCCTAACCGATTGTTCTTTTTGGTTTGGCGCTCTGCTCTTTTCTAGTATTTATCCATCAATTTTCTGGTTCGCTTCCTCCAGTTTGTATCGACATTTGTTATGTATAATTAGCTGAAAACGTTCCTAGCCCGAAGCTCCTCCCCCGTTTCTTTCAGTCGCTTCTCAAGTTTTATCTTGCTGCTGGCTTGCCTGCCTTCAAATCATATCCATCCCGTATATCTTGTACTACCTGATTTGGGGTATTCCCGTGAGCTCTTAAAGCAAGCCTACCTATTCCACGTTTCTTAATTTCTAATCTTGCTTGAACTTTTGAACTCATGCACAAGACCGCATTGCGAACGTCAGACCAGGAAGCATGACCCCCTTCCATATTTTTGTCACAACATCATACCTATTGTAATTCCACAGTGCCCCATTTTTCATCACTGCTGCGTTCCTGTTACCTCAAGTCGCTACGTAAAATTCGTGTTCCCTTAGATACTCGGTCCCATTGCTTATCCATACACCCAGATATTTGTATTTATGCGTTATTTCTGGCGTGATCTCCTGTATCCTAAGCTCACTTCCTTCATTATCCTTAAAAATTATGACAGCTGATTTTTCCTTACTCAACGTGAAATCTAAACTATCTTCCTCATTAACGCAAATGTCCATCAATATCTGCAAATCTTGCGTGTTTTCGGCCATTAGCACTATATCATCTGCGTACATCATTGCTGGTAAAGCCTGTTCAATGAGTTTTTGTTTAAGAAAGAGAGGTTGAAGCCAAGTCCAATTCCCTCTAATTTGGCCTCTAATACTTGTTGATACATTATGATTAACGAAGGTGACAGAAGACACCCCTGCGTAAGCCCCCGTTTTACCGCTGTGGGCTTGGATGCCTGCTTTTCCCACTTTATAACTCCCTTGTTTCTTTTAAAAATATCCTTTAAAAGATTGGCGACTCCATCTTCCACACCTAGTGTGTGCAGTAGAAGCCACAAGTCCTCTTGAACTGCGCTATTGTGAGCTCCTTGATATCCAAAAATGCCAGCCACAGGGGCCTGTGTTCTTTTTCTGCTATTTCGATGCATAGCGTCAGTGACAACAGATTGTCTTGCAACCTTCGTGTTTCCGAAACCCATTCTGCAGTTCCCCAGCACCCCTTCTACCTTTATCCATGCCTGCAGTCTTTCCTTTATAATCTGCATCGCCAGCCTGTAGACCACTGATGGCACTGGTATAGGACGGCAATTGTTTATGTCAACTTTGTCTCATTTCCTTTATAGATCATGCTCTTCCTGCTACAATTCCATCAATTAGGGACTTCACCATCAATTATTGTTCTGCCCACTGCCTCTCTCAAAGTCTATTTAGACTTCGGACGTAATGTCTTTATCAGCACAAATGAAATAATATCTGCGCCTGTTGATGAACTACTAGGAACTCTCATCCAAGCTCTTTCCCACTCTCGTTGTAAAAATGGACACATTGTGCCACTTGATCCATCCTTGTTTGTTGTAACGCGTAAGGCACTTCTTTGTTGAAATTTTTTTGTCACCCTTGTTCCTACATATTCAATAGCTTTGTCCCCTTCTAGCCTAACACATTGAGCTCTACTTATAAACTTCCGCTTTGGGTTTGTCTCGTTTCATACAGAGTTTAGATGGTTTCAAACTTTCGCAGCTGCCTTTCTATCCTTTTTATGTACTCCGGCTGGACACTGAGCCCCCTTTTACTGTGACACAGAGGCATTCCTACTGCGACACTCTCAATTCTGCGCCGTCTTGTAAACAAGTTTAACAAGTAATATGTATTTTCTTGTAGTAGTAAGAACGTGTACCAAAAAAGAACTTCATCGTAGGGCTACAGGCTGAAGCGGCTTTCATGATCTTTCCCACAGCCTTCGCATTTGCTGAAATGTTTTATCCTTTCGCCACCTTTTCGCAGGATCTAGTGAACACATAATCTGTAAACCCTGCTCTTGGGAAACTGTGGATCTGATTATGAACATTGATCGATACGTTGTCCACACATGGCTTGCACACAGCCTCCTGTACGAAAGATGCAACCAACCTATCTTCAATCACTTTGGAATAAGCTGATGTGCAAGCCAAAGAGGCTTTTGCGACCTGGGCCTGTACTGCCAACACACAAGCATTGGGCAGGGGCGAGACAGCTGCGCATATTGCGCATGTTTTATGCGTTTCTGTTTTCTTGCTGGAAGCTGCTCTGAGAGCATAAAATTTAAGAAAGTTGCACCGAACTGCTACGAAACAGCTTCAAAAGCTAGAATTTTGATGCCAACCTCAGTTTCAGTGTGCAAAAAAGGGCGAGTTTGACTAATAAGACGTATCCAATTGTGTTTTTTTTTTTCACTTTGCACCTTTCTGGTGACAAAAGCTCCCGTGTAGCCACCATAATCTTGAACCTTTAGCAAATATGCGCGACCCCACAAAAATGTGCTGCCGTTAAGTGAGCGTGCTGCTTCTACTAGCTAGGCTGCGTGTTCTAGAGCCAGTGTCGGCTAGTGAATGATCACCGAGTTGGGTGGCAAGCATAGCGGAGTTTACTCTTAGGTTCTCTGTTGTGCGTAGCGCGTTCCTCCGGTCACTGTTGCGTTCATGTCGACGCCAGAGCATGCGGTCGCCTGCGAGTACGTGTTTGCGGTGAGTGAGTAATTGTAAAAGTAGAGTCATTTTTTCCTGCCTTCGACGCGTCTCCCAGATGCTCTGGCGCGTGCAAATGGGTTCTCAGAGTGGGTTTCCCGAGTGGCAGAACATGTGCAACCTATTCCTGGTGTACACCTATTAGCTACTAATTCATTTAGACAGGCGAGCTATCATCGCATTTTGCATTAAAAAAAGGCCAGGGAAAGTGAAATCCACACGTCGGTGTCTGCAAGTAAAGAGAAACACTTCGTTCCAGCGAAGCCGCGGTGACAAAACGAGAGTTCAAACCCACGTGAACGATAGTATTGGGCACCTCGGCGCTTTATTTATGACTCATGACGCATCGGCAAATACTTAACACAGTTTTCAGTATTGGCTATTTGGCACTGCTCAGTTTTGTAATCGAAACTCTCGATGAGTGCTTAAAGAGGCGTCGCTGCATGCGTGCCGGTCCTGGGCTACACGAGCATTTGACTTATTTAAATCAGTGTTTTGGTTGGCGGCTGTGTGACTTCGTTTTCTTTCTTTCTTTCGTTTTATGCAATAAAACCTGCCTCTCTATATTCAGCGGCTTGTTTGAGTGGACACGGATGTTTTCAACTCTGCTGCGCGAGCACTTTACGCGAGTCATGGAGCGGTGCGGGCAGCAATCGCAGGTCGATGTATTATTGGGAGTTCTGCATCGAGAGGGATGACCAATAGATAATGAAAAAATACATATCTGGCCAACTTTTGCTGTATTAATAACGCGTGGTTGCTTATGTGGCGAGGTGTTAACATGTCAGTATCACTCGATTATCACTTAGTGCCATATGAACGCACTTTACGGTATAGTCGATATGGTGAGATTTCATGGCTGTCGCACTGCCCTCTTGGAATCGATCCTGCATGAGGTGGCCGTGAACGGCAGCGCAGCATGCTTTTGTTGTCTGTAAAAAGCTCTGGAGGCTATCACGTCAGGTTTTTTTAAGAGAACAACTACTGTTACGTCACTAATATTCTTGTGCAATCACAATTTTTATTTATTTTTGAGTGTGATGCGTTTTTTATGTTTCCTCGGAACCTAGCTTTTAACAAAACTTTTTTGAAGTATTATTTTACATGTTTGGAGGGCTAGACAGATCACGTGCTATGTAAAATGTAGTGCCGTTCATACCCGGCGATAATCTGTTTAAAAGCTTCCTTCAAAATCTCTTTCAGTGTATTGTGTATTATAAGCCAAATAAAATATGCACTGATGCCCCAACGTTGTAAAACATTGGTATTTTTAAGCTCCCAGGTGAACTTAATGAAGGCTGCTAACTGCTCCAAAATTAAAATTTCGCTGCTCTAAACACTGCCACAAATTTAGTTTCAGCCTTCTGACACCTGTTTTAATAAAACAAATTATTTTGGAAATACTCTTTCATATGTTACAAGGGCTAGATAGATCACTTGGTATTTGGAAAGGCAATTCAGTTCACCAAGCTATGATTCCTTGGTGTCACAGAACGAGCGCTAACAAGAGAGCGCGCCGCCAAATCCTTGCGACAACGGGCGGTAGGAACGCCGCGAGGTAAAAAGAAAAAAAAAAGAAAGCAAACATCCAAGGCTCCCGGGCGCGCGCTCTCCCCGCAGAAGCACGGCTTCGCAGACGAACCTCCTCACCCCACAGCATCGGCCGGGCAAGCGCTAGAAATTTCCAGAACGAAGGAGGCGTGGCTACGCCGAGCTGAGTCACCCGACGCGGAGGGCTGACAAACCGTCTCGCCTCTCTCCAGCCTTCGCTGCGTATCGCGCCGACGAAAGGACGAGAAAATTCTGGAAAGTGGCGCGGAAGGTATTTAATCGAGCGGCCGAGACGAGAAAGCAGGTGGTGACGGAAGTTAACGCCAGAGCGCGTAGGAATTCCGCCGTGGAGTCGGCGAAGGTTCTGCCCGTAGTGACAGAACAGGAGGAGACGGAAGTGAGCGCCAGAGTGCGTAGAGAGTCCGCCGTGTAGTCGGCGAAGTTGTGGTCCGTAGGGACGGCTCGAGCTACAGGCAAGAGCGTGGGTTTACCGCTATCGAGCGAAGACGCGGGCAACAGCTGCGTGTGTGAAGCCGACGGGTTCCGGCGAAGAAGTTGAAGTTTGAAGAGTGGCCAATTGAAGACGGGAGGTTTCCTGGAAGAGAAACTCCAGAGAGCTGCGGAACGACAACAACGCTGGACTTTGAGTGATTGATTCTCGGAAGAGTATCATTCAGACTTTTGTTCCAAGGACTTTGGACTGAATAGGTTTTCTATCTCTTTAGTCCTTAAGTGTCTTGGTTGTTCAATGCATGTGACTGCATCGTAGTGCGTATTGTTGTCTGTGTCCGTTGTTTCAAGTGTGGTTGATTGTACTGTGTAGTACATTGTCTGTTTGGTGACGTATTGTATGTAACTATTGTGGAGTGTGCATACGTGTGTATTGTTTTTGATCTGCCGTTAATGAGAATATAATTTTGTTTGTTTATCATCTCTCGGCTCTGTCTTGTTCTTTGGGCCACAGCCGGCGTCCGCTGGCGCACCAATAAGGACCACTTCTAAATTGTCCACGCTTTCGTGGTGCGGTTCGGGGGGCCGATACTTCGGCTCTTGGAATTAGCCCGGCGATCGCCTCCCTAATAAACGGGACAGGTGTGACAATTAATCTGGCGTCCGCGAAACAGGACCTTTTGGTGCACAGTGTGTCCAAAGTAGTGAGAAAGAGCCTCGAGTTGTTGATAGTGCTATCGGAACGATTTTGTGTGTTGTTCAGTGTTCTCGTTAACGAGTGCAGGAGAGTGTTCCGATAGACTGATTTAGGCAGATACTTTTTGCACGCGGCAAGGTTTTAGTTGCGAGTTGCGAGACACAATGGATCTCGAAAAGTTAGTTGCTCTTGGTGAAAAGATGGGTCTTTCTGGCGCCGAACTACGGAAGTGGGTCACCCAGAAGGAAAAAGAAGAAAAAGAGAGAGCCAAAGAAGAAAAAGCAGCTGAGCTGGAAAGAGAGAGGTTGGCGGCAGAGAGGGGCAAGGAGGAAAAGGCAGCTGAGTTGGAGAGAGAAAGGCGGGCCGCTGAAAGGGCGAGAGAAGAAAGAGAAGCAAAGGAGCGACAGCTGAAAGAAGAAAGAGAGGCAAAAGAGCGACAGCTGAAGGAAGAACGAGAGCAGCAATTGAAGTTGGAGCTGGAGAGAGAGAGGTTGGCAGCTGAAAGGGCGAAAGAAGAAAGAGAGGAAAGGGAACGGCAGCGACAGCACGAGATAGAACTCGAGCGGCTCCGTTTGCAACAGCGAAGTGAAACTCCGGTCCAAGCTAGAGTGGAAAGCAGCGAACGAGAGGATCACGGCTTCCGCTTGAACCCAAGCAAGCTGCTCGTAGCGTTTGATGAAAGGAAGGACGACCTAGACGCGTACCTCCACCGATTTGAGACGATTGCGAGGAGCCAGAATTGGCCGGAACAGCAATGGGCAACTGCTTTAAGTACCTGCTTGAGTGGTGAAGCGCTCAGTGTGTACGGTAGGCTGACGCCGACCGATGCAGCCAACTATGCAAAGGTGAAAGCTGCTTTGTTGAAGCGATTTAGATTCACTGTGGAAGGATTCCGGGACAGATTTCGGACAGGAAAGCCAGCTGATGGTGAGACAGCTACGCAGTATGCTGCCCGACTTTGCCACTATTTCGACAGATGGATTGAACTTTCAGGGACAGCACAGGAGTACGATGAGCTTAGAGAGCTGCTAATTAGAGAACAATTTCTTACTAGTTGCCACCCAAGCCTGTCGCTGTACTTGAAAGAGAGGAGAGCTAAGTCACTCGAAGACATGCTTGAATTAGCTGATCAATTCTTGGAAGCGCAAGGTGGCACTAATTTGGCCAAGGTCAAGAAAGATTGTCCCGATGATTCGAAGAAATTGGCTCCTGAAGAAAAGAAGCGAGCACCAGAGAGCATGCAGCGATGTTTTCTGTGTAACCGAGTGGGTCATCGCGCGAAAAACTGTCGAACGATCTTTACGAGCCCTACGGTAGTGAAATGTTTTAAGTGTGGTCAGACTGGGCACAAAGCAGATGCATGTCGGAACGGAGTGAGTCAAACTCACCAGGTATCCTGTGTGCAAGCAGCACCGAAATCTGATAATAATGCCGTCACTGATGGATTCGTAGAGTTGAAGAATGGGGAGAAAATTCCTATGGTGGGGGCTGTAATGTCAAAACAGCCAACCGGTGTTACGAAAGGAATGCCAGCGCGGCCTGGAAAAGTTGCGGGCAAAAAAGTTACGGTGTTAAGAGATACCGGCAGCTCCACTGTTATCGTTCGGAGAAATTTGGTACGGGAAAGTGAGTTGACAGGCAGAACGAAACCGGTTTGCCTAATTGACCGTACGGTCCGGATGCTTCCCGAAGCAGAAATTGAGGTTGAAACCCCGTACTTCAGCGGGAAGGTTACTGCGTTATGCATGACGACCCCCCTGTATGACCTTGTCATCGGAAACATCGACGGGGCGCGAGGGCCGAATGATCCAGAATGTTTGGGAGAAGACCCGAAGATAGAGCCCTCGCCAACACAGCGGCCGCGAGATACAGTGGAGGAGCATCCCGTGACGGATCTCACTAGAGCCCAAGGCGAAGCCGCGGCGCAAGAGACAGCGAAGGAGAAGACGATCGTGTCGAATAAGTTCACGGGTCGAGCAACCGGACTTAAGTCGGCACGACCTCAACCGACTGACAGTGTAAAGGAGACGGAGTTGGCCAGCAGGGAAAAATGTAGAGGCATGATCAAGCGGGTAAATAAACAGACAGGACCCGTCGAATGTAATGATGCGCTAACGGCGTCGGAAGAGACAACGATGGCTGAGACGACGCCTCAGATATCGTCGTTGGAGAAGGCTCGCCGAAAAAGAACGTGGAAGCACAAGAAGAGATCGAGCGAGCACCGCAAAAAGGGGCGCCAGCGCTGTTCGAAGTACTCAAGATAGGAGCTGAGGTGGAATCAATGTGTTCGGCAGGGCTGAGTAACATATGTTGTGTTAATGTTCTTGTTATCCTGTGTCTCAAGTGTATGTCGAGTGAGTCAGTGTTCTGTGCGATGGTGTGATGTATAGTGTTGTATAATTGTTGGATAGACAGAACTTTGTACGTTTGTATTGTTTAGAATGTGTGATGAAGTGTTGTAGGCATGTACCTGTGGCTATATTTCATGTGTTGTGGAATTGAACTACAATGTACGATTGTATTGAGTGATATATTGTGAAGGTGAAGTGTCATGAGCGACGGATTGTGTTACAGTCTGTGAGAATGTGTGGTAACTGTTCGCGCTCGTCTGTGTGGTTTTTGAATATTATGAGATAATATTCTTAAAGTGGGGGGCAGTGTCACAGAACGAGCGCTAACAAGAGAGCGCGCCGCCAAATCCTTGCGACAACGGGCGGTAGGAACGCCGCGAGGTAAAAAGAAAAAAAAAAGAAAGCAAACATCCAAGGCTCCCGGGCGCGCGCTCTCCCCGCAGAAGCACGGCTTCGCAGACGAACCTCCTCACCCCACAGCATCGGCCGGGCAAGCGCTAGAAATTTCCAGAACGAAGGAGGCGTGGCTACGCCGAGCTGAGTCACCCGACGCGGAGGGCTGACAAACCGTCTCGCCTCTCTCCAGCCTTCGCTGCGTATCGCGCCGACGAAAGGACGAGAAAATTCTGGAAAGTGGCGCGGAAGGTATTTAATCGAGCGGCCGAGACGAGAAAGCAGGTGGTGACGGAAGTTAACGCCAGAGCGCGTAGGAATTCCGCCGTGGAGTCGGCGAAGGTTCTGCCCGTAGTGACAGAACAGGAGGAGACGGAAGTGAGCGCCAGAGTGCGTAGAGAGTCCGCCGTGTAGTCGGCGAAGTTGTGGTCCGTAGGGACGGCTCGAGCTACAGGCAAGAGCGTGGGTTTACCGCTATCGAGCGAAGACGCGGGCAACAGCTGCGTGTGTGAAGCCGACGGGTTCCGGCGAAGAAGTTGAAGTTTGAAGAGTGGCCAATTGAAGACGGGAGGTTTCCTGGAAGAGAAACTCCAGAGAGCTGCGGAACGACAACAACGCTGGACTTTGAGTGAGTGATTCTCGGAAGAGTATCATTCAGACTTTTGTTCCAAGGACTTTGGACTGAATAGGTTTTCTATCTCTTTAGTCCTTAAGTGTCTTGGTTGTTCAATGCATGTGACTGCATCGTAGTGCGTATTGTTGTCTGTGTCCGTTGTTTCAAGTGTGGTTGATTGTACTGTGTAGTACATTGTCTGTTTGGTGACGTATTGTATGTAACTATTGTGGAGTGTGCATACGTGTGTATTGTTTTTGATCTGCCGTTAATGAGAATATAATTTTGTTTGTTTATCATCTCTCGGCTCTGTCTTGTTCTTTGGGCCACAGCCGGCGTCCGCTGGCGCACCAATAAGGACCACTTCTAAATTGTCCACGCTTTCGTGGTGCGGTTCGGGGGGCCGATACTTCGGCTCTTGGAATTAGCCCGGCGATCGCCTCCCTAATAAACGGGACAGGTGTGACACTTGGGCCTTTGGTTTAAAGTCTGAAGGTTTAATTCCTGCGGCAGTTCTGTCGTAAAGTCAAATACGCTACCATTCTCTCTAAAGGAACACTAAAGAGCAAAACAATTTTTTACATATCATAAACTGTAATTTTAGAATCGGAAAAACACCTCAGTTACCGCGACATGATGCTTGGCAACAGAGAAAAAATGCAAGAAGAAAATTTTGGTGGCGATTCCACTAAGATTCCCGTGCTAAACACAGTGACGTACGAAATATCGAAGGCATCTACTGGGTCCCACATAGCTACAACTCAATAAAAAAACGAAATACATTGTCTTCAGTGGGTGCACTAGACCTAGCGTACGAAGGATTGGAAAATTTATTTCAGCTAATGTCGTGAAATTACGAAGAGGACTTTTTGAAATTGCTGCCAGATGCGAAAATGCAGGCATGCAACAGCTGCGCTGATTGTGCTTATTTGATAAAATTACTCAATTGTGTGCCGAGCTATGTCGAAACCATGAAATTTGCCGAAAGTGCGCCACGATGCACCAAAATGCTTCACCAGCCTCAAAATCTACTCAATTGCCCTAATTTGAGCGAAAAATGAAGATCACTTTAGCTACCTGTAGCTTGCGTCATCAATCTATGCGGGCACACCCTAACCCTAAACCGCTTTTAAGATAGCTGCTTGCTCATTAGGCCAAGACACTCTCGAAACGCGATCGGCCCGATAAAGTAATAACGTCGCGCGCCAATCGGTATGCTGACCGCACCAGATATTTACCGGTGGGATGACGCAACTTCAAGACAAAAAGGTGTTGCCGTAGCCAGCAACACTTCATAGTAAATATGAGTTCCTGGGGAGTAAGTGCGGCCTTGGCATGTTAAAAACCATTAGGAACTAAACCTGGCAGTGTGCAAACTCTCAGCACTTCGAGCTTGCACGCTTCCAGCTTTACATTATGCCGTCACCACGTCAGTTGCCATAGAAACGTCACATGCGAAAGATATCCGGTGCCAATGCCAGGCCAACAGGTGCGTGCCATTATTACCTTACCTGGTCAAACGCACGTTTTAAGCCCATTTGAAGCCCATTGCAAGATGTTGTTCCCTAAACCGGGGGGGGGGGGGGGTTCGAAAATTTTTCGGACTTGTTCTAACCTGTGCAGAAACACTGCTTGGGCCACCTTCGCCATAGTACATGGGTGGATGAGTGGCCTGCGGAAAAGCGTTATAAGATTTACATGGGGCTTATCTTTGTAGTCTCTAGACACTTCACAGTTTGTTCAATAAATAATGCATGTATACGCCACATAGTTGTGACTTTTCGCTAAAGTAACTTTTCGCTAATGCATGAAAAGTTACTGAAAAATAATTTGGAGTACAATATGACATCTCTGAAGCTTTAAAATGTCAAACAGTCTTTTTCTCTTCAGCAGTACAAATCTCTAGGTCACCATATTAGGGGATCCACATCTGAATTTGCAGAATATGTCACACAATTTGTCAGACATGGTGAGTTCTAATGTGGACCTCTCCATTGTTTGATGTGTGGGGTGAATTTAAAAAATACTACTTTGTTGAAATAACAGTGCTCATATTCACTGTGCATGACTTATGGGATGGTGAATGAGTTGCATATATACATCTATACATATATATATATATACATACATATATATATACATACATACATACACTCCTGTTGTGCCATATCTGATACCTAAACGAAGACTAACTGGCCCATTAAATAATAAATAATTACTCCCACTATATATATATATATATATGAAAGAAGTGTATACCTAGAACTCGTTTTTTCGTGTTTTGACACATTCTTATAGAGATAAAACAGACAACATTGCCAAGGAATGTATAGGGGAAGTTATCAGAACCAATGTAATGTAAATAAGAAGAAAGAAAAGTGGGTGAAAAATAACTCATATATATATATATATATATATATATATATATATATATATATATATATATATATATATAAAATAAATCTAAGCCTTCTTTTTTAAGCTGCTCAAAATTTGGTCTTTTGTGGTAAAAAACCAATGAATGCTTATTCTCTTATCCCCTGCTACAAACTTCGGTTTTAGTGATGCTAAAGTAACATCTTGCTGCTCGGAAAATGAGTCCTAATTCTATTTCGGCTGTTGCACCACTAGCAACTGTTTCAGCATGAAATTTACCATTCAAATTTCGGCAGTAATTTTTATCTAGAAATAATGAACTTATGACCCTGAAACTTGTAGCATCAGAGTTCTCAGACCGCGGTTCGTCAATTCAAATCAAGTCATTGTTTCTCTTCATTGTCCCGAGTCCCTGCGGCCATTCTGGAGGCGCATGCTCGCTTTTTTACGGCCTGTGTACAGGAAAGAGGCTATGCTTCTTCCTGTCACCACAATGTCGCTCCAAACCAACTCGCCACTATTCATTACAAAAAAACAATAGCGCACTCAAATAATGCTCAGGTTCATTTCTACTGCTGTACTTCCTGGTAGTACAACACATTAGAAACATGTTAGAAAGTATATATGACAACTCTTTCTGATACTTCAAGTAGTGATTAAACTGATAAATATTCAATTCTGTACGCATTTACTCTAGTGCGTCACGTTCAGAAGTCTCGGCCACATGATCCGTCATCAACTGGCAGACAAAATGACAGACAACGTAATCTTTTTTTTTGAGAAAAAAGTTTGAGAACGTTTACTCAACGTCCTCAAACTCAAAACTACGTTTACTCAACGTAGTTTTGAGAACGTTTACTTTGAGTCCACATGCTGGCAGCCAGTGCCCATGAAAATCATAAATTTTGCACATTCTTATTCAAGGTCTCACATTTCGTGCTTATTGCAATAAGTACTGTACTGCGAAAAGGTGATATTCAAAACATATTAGGGATGGTTACTATTTTTCACAAGTACGCGCGAGTAGCAATCGCAATCACAAGAGTACTTACAACAGTAGTAAGATTGACAATAAAAAATATTTGTTAAATATTAAAACACTAATCTTAGGAACATGAAAGAGCATGTACTGCCACAGTTTGAGAAAGTTGTAGTGCAGAAAAAAAGAGCCCCAAGCCGAAGCACACCACACTGAGTCCTTACAAACATACAAAATCCCAAGCCAGCACAAGCCCAGATGCAGTCTTTAGCGCAGATGAAAAGATGTGAAACATTTTCTTATGCAATAGGGCTCGCCATAAACGTAGGGCAACAATAAAATTTTTAGTTAATCAGAAAATTTTCTCATTAGTACTAATATATTTTCATTGGACCTAAAGAAAAAAAGTGCTGTTGGCAAAACTCTGTCGTAATTCTTTTTGCTGAAGTAGCGACATTGTTTCCAACCAGAATTGCTTTTGTGTAGGCTTGTAAACAAAGTCAGACGTCATGTCATTCTGATCCGTTATTATTTTTGCAAATTCCTTGAAGAATCCGGAGAAACTTTTCAGAACTAGTAAGCGCCGAGCCTTGTGCGTGACTCTTTCCCACACTTTCCAGGCTGCCCATTAGCAGTGAATCTTCAATATATGGCTCAAGAATCAACTGCAGATTGTAAAGGATCTTCGTTTGAGGAAGTTATTTCACTGATATGTTTATTAAGCACGCCATAGTGAAAGGTTTGAAACATTTTCAACATGTGGAGTTCTTTAACGTGCCCCTGAATGACAAATCCACCAACACGAGCCTCAAGCGTTTTCGAATTCAGTGAATAGAATGTGTTCGAGCCTGAAAGAAGACTTTTGTGCCTTTGTGTTTGCTTTTTCATTACACAATTTTAGTTGTAATAGTTATATTGGGTTTATTGGCGCAAGAGGTACTCAGGCTAAGCTGTACCGAACACAAGGTACCTAAAGATAGCCAGTATGTACATTTTATTCTAAAGCTTATGGAGGAATCCACTTTCTTTTAGGAAATTGATAACACAAGACAGTGAAAAAAGGGAATCATCTCCTAAAATTTCATTCGGGTGCATCGGTGTGTTGTGTTTGTATAGGGCTCTGAAATGCTTTCGTATTTCTGCTTCAATGTATTGACACGTGATTAGAATATGTAAAACCTTTATTGGCTGTTGATGTTTTTCAAATGCCGCAAATATTCTGTTCTAAGCAAAAAGTTGAGCGTGAGGTGAGTGTTCCCTTTGCGGAGTCGGCATACAATGTCTTCAATGAACCGTTCTTGGTGAGCACATGACTTCCATTCGCTCACTGTGGGCTTCACCAAATGCAGTTTATTACTCTTGCAAGAGTCCCATCTTTCTGCCTTTTTGATGATACTGCTACACGAATAGTACGTAGGTTATCTTTAGAGGAATCTTTGTTTGTTTAAGTGATGTATGTGCTGCTAAAAACGCACATTCTTTCGCCTTTTCGTTGCCTGGTATCCCTAGGGGCTTTGAACCAAACAGAAACGGACAGTAATATTCTCAATATTTGAAAACATTATATGTAGGATATCTACTAGTAAACGTTCGCACTCAGATTTTAAGTACAGCGCTTTTATTGTACCTAATGAGTCTTTGCATATGATTACTCGTCTCTATTCCCCAGTAAATATTTTTACTGCTTCCCAAAAGGCGTACATTTCAGCGCTGAAACTGGACATGCACTTTGGTGGTCTAACACTGACAGCGCTTTCTCCTGTCACAATCCTACTGCCAACATAATGTTTTGTTTCCGAGCCATCTGTGTATATTTCGGTATAGCCTTTGTATTTGTCCTGCATTGCGTGAAAATCTTGAATTAGGTGTTGTAGTGCGGTGTCGTTTTCTTAAATTGGGTCAGTGAAAAATGGCACATTTGCGCCAGGTCAGCTTATAGTGGCAGTCTTGGTGGTTTTATGGCAATCTTCAATGCGTCATCACAACTATTGTAGGTGTGGCAATGCTCTTCGAAGCGTAAATTCAATGATTTGATGAGGTTGTGGCCTGTTTGAGTATTGTAAGCCTGAGTGGCATCGCGTGATGCTGTCGCGGCATATATGTCGAGACTGCGACCCCATCCCTAAAACATAAGAGAGGGTTAAAAATAAGTGGCGCTAGCATGGCCGAGGTTCATTGCATTTTATGTACAAACTCTGGACTAGGGATGTTCTATAGGCACCATTTGATAAACGCAGACCAAGATTGTGTACGGGGTCTATACGGCGAACGTAAGGTTCCCTGGCCGAGCCGTAAATAATGCACCCATAGTCTAAAACGCTACGCACAACGAACGATAAACCTTCAATAGGCATAATCAATAAAAACCCCAATGCACATGGGATAAATCCTTTAAATTATTGACACTTCACTAGCCTTGATTTTAAGCGCATAAAATGAGCAAGAAAGTTCAGTTTACTGTCAAATGTAAACCCCTAAGAATATTTCTTCATGCTTTGTCATCATCGCCATGTTGTTTAATGTAATCTCTTGGTCTGGAAATAATGCTTTTTTCAAGGTAAATAGTAAAGCAACCGACTTTTGTGTAGAAAATTTGTAAGCCAATTCTGTCAGCCTAATGTGTTTGCCTATGGTAACTTGAAGGTTCCTCTCAGATGTTGATAGGTGAGAAGCACGAGAAGCAATTTGATGATCGTTAACATATAGAGAGTGCATGATTTTGGGTGTTATGAACATATTAATTGCATTCATTTTTACTACGAAAACAGTAGTGCTAAGGACGCAGCGTTGAGGTACGCCGTTTTTCTGGATAAATTTACGTGAAAGTACAGTGCCTAACCGCACCTGAACTGTTCTTTTAGTCATAAAATCGGATACACATTTTAGCATTTTACCTCGAATGCTTAGATTAGCGAGGTCTTACAGAATTCCGCGTCGACACGTGGTATTGTAAGCATTTTCTAGGTCGAAAAAAAACGCAAGACAGTGCTGCTTGTGACGAAAGTCTTTCGTATTTCGTGCTAAGGACCAACAAGGTGGTCAATGGTTGTGCAACTCCTTTTTATATCCACACTGATGATTTTCTATCAAATTTCTGGAGTAGAGAATCAATGAGGTCTGAAATTTATGATACTTTCGTAAGTTTTCACCAGGGAGTTGGCAAGAGCGATCGGTGTGTAGCTGCTAGGGAATGTTAGGTGTTTTCCAGCTCTCAGAAATGGGACTACTATGACAGTTTTCTATCGTTCTAGCATAGATCCAGATTGCTATACCGAGTTGAAAAATGTAAGTAAAACCTTTGTAGATGATTCGGACAGGTGTGCCAGCATAGATGTGGGTGTGTTGTCGGGGTCTATTGCCGTTTTTTTTTACCATGTGAGATTACGATGTTTAGTTCCTGTAGTGTTAGGGGTTTCTTGTAGGATTCGTTTGGAGCACCGGTGAGCGGTAGTTTCTGCTTCTCTGCAGATTTTTGTGTTTGAGGAATGTATTAGTGTAATTGGCTGAACTCGAAATGACGTACAAACGCTGCACTAATATGTCGGCTTGCTCTTGTGTTGTCTGGATATCTGGGATTGTGAGAATGGGTATTGTATAGGTTGATTAGTCTCCTCTGAATTTCCTCAACTGGTTTCACAATCGATTAGACGAGACAGTGCTATTTATGGAGGATACGTAATTGTTCCATGAAGTTTTTGAAACCTGTCTATGAATATACTGTGCCTTCGCTTTAGCCTCCTTGAAGATCACGAGGTCACTATATGTAGGGTGCCTCTTTAGGACACCCAAAGCTCTGTTTTGAAGTTCTTTGCTTCGGCGCATTTCATTGTCCACCAGGCAATTAGTTTATTTAGGACATGATTTGATGATCGTGGTATTGTTTCTTCTGCAACTGTAATAATGATGTCTGTGATGTTGTCGTTTATATCATCGATGTTCATATCTGGTGGGAAGGCGTCATCGAGTTTTGCATTCTCTAAAAATTGTGGCCCGTCCACAAGATGGATTAGGCAGTGGCGTGGTTTAGAGGTGATGGTGGGTAGTGAGGATGGCAGTTCGATGATTGCAGGTATGTGATCACTGCCGTACGAAGAGTCAAGGACTTCCCACTTGAACTCACTGAATATAGATGGTGAAAAGAATGCTAGATCGAGGCATCTAAACTTGCCTAAGCTTGGGGAAAAGCATGTTGGTGTGCAAGTGTTTAAAAGACAAATGCCATTCGATGAACTAAAATCTTCAATCAGTTGTCCTCTTTGGTCTGTTTGTCATTGCCCCACAGCGTACCATGGGCGTTATGATCTCCTACGAGAACAATTGATTCTGGAAACGGGGTGGTGATGTTTCCGAGTTCTTGTAGTGGTAATTGTTGTTTGGGGGGAATGCAAATAGATCAGATGGATATGGTTTTTTGCGCAATAATGCTGCCTGCCACAGCCTCACGAGTTTTTTTAATGTGATTGCTCGGGTGGGAATGCCGCTTTTTATTTCAATTGCAACTTCTCCCGATAAACGGCTACAATGTTGCCGGTTTTAAGAACATCTGTATACCCTTTTAGTATACGAGTGTGCTTTACACCCAGGTTTATTTCCTGGAGGCACAATACTATCGGGGAAATTTGATAAGGATGTCTTTAATGTCACCTAAGTTTTGAAGTGGGCATCGGACGTTTCAATTAATAATGAAAGACATGATGGAATTAAAAGGCAGCAAATATACTAATAGTGTAGATTATTTTTTAAAATTATGATAGGTGACATATGGTAAAAACAGGGTTCTTGAAGAGCGATTACCACTTAAGTTATCACTTGGACTGCTGCGTTATGGGGGTCTTGTCCCACTTGGTGTGTTCGAGAGAACACTGGTCTTTCGGTGTAGACGACATCGAGGTTTTAATGTCCACCTCCAGTGCCTTGTCAGAGGTGCTGGAGGATTGAGAGCCAGGCCCCTAGACGCGCGTCTCGGGTTTTGGTGTGCGACTGAGTCACGGGCTCTGTGCAACTTAAGCATGTAGGGCCGCCTTGGATGTCGGTGATAGAGCAGCACTGGCAACAAGGGGGCAGGTGGAGCTGCTACCGGACCACACACCGCGATCCCCGTAAGCTCCTGAAGCAGTTGCAGTGTTGCCCCTTGCCACACCGCACTGGCATAGCTTTTCTGAAGTGAGAATCCGAGCTTCTTTCTCGCTTCAGAGAAAGTTAGTTTTTCTTTGACTGTTAGAGCAATCACTTATATTTCTTTTTTCCAGCAGCGCCGCGATCTAGAATACGCCAGGTGATCGCCTTTGCAGTTGACGCAGCGGGGATATTCTTGATCTTTCTCTGACTTGTGGTCATTGATACTGCACTTGGCACAAGTGTCTTTACCTCTACAAGATTGCAAAGCATGGCCGAACCTTTGGCAATCGAGGCAGCACCTCGGGTTTGGTATGTACGGTCTGGCATTTATTTCCACGTATCCGGCTTCGAGGGAGCTTGGAAGTTTGCTTGTGACAAAAGTAAGGACTATGTGTTTTGTTGGAAGTTGTTCGTTTTTTTGTCTGATTGTTATTCGCTGGACATTAACTACAATTTGATCTTGGAAACCCTCGATGAGCTCCTCGTCGCCCAGGTTCACGAAATCTGCTTCCGAGATGAAACCCCTATATGTGTTTAGAGATCGGTGCGCTGTGAATGTGATATCCATACTTCCGCTACTGTTTATGTCACAAAGTTTCGCTACTTGTTCTTTCCTTTTTATTTCTATCAGGAGGTCTCCAGTGCTCATTTTCGATGCTTTGTATTTTTCACCTATTTCCTCGGCTAAGAATCTCGCCACCAAGAAGGGGGCCAGTTTACGCAGAGTTGTACTTCCTTCGCTATGGAAAACGTGGAAACAGATGAAGTCATTTAGGTTGGTTTGGAGATTGGAATGAAGTGGAACTTTGGTGTGACCTCTTTTAAGAGGTCCATCAGGGAGTTGAGGGAACACTTCCGCCACAAGATATTTAGAAAGTTCGGCAACAACACCAACCACCCACCATGGAGCCCTACAAAAGGACGCGGAAGAGCCTCATAAACGAGTGCACGATGCCAGTCGTATGCCGCTGCTATAACCTAGTATGATATACCAAGCTTGATTGACCAGACACAGCGCTTGCCACAAGGAAATTTAGAAGTAACAAGAAGAGAGGAAAAAACAGCAAAGATGTAATGTGAGAGAAAAATACGAAGGTGTAGGTGGAGAGAGAGAGATAGGAAAAGGTGACTGCCGATTCCCCCTGGGTGGGTCAGCACAGGGGTGCCTTCTGCGTGAAGCCAGGACCAAAGGGGTGTGTTGCCTGTGGCGGGGGGCCCTGAAGGTCCAATCACCGGGTGTCGCCTTACCCCCAGGATCTCCTTTTCCCCGGACACGACAAAGTCACGCGTGGCTAGGCGTGGGAGATAGGCGAAACCCCTCCCCCATCCTATTAGCTCGGGTTCGTGGTGTCGCTACACACCAAATGCCTGCTAACGCAGACGCCCTTGCGGAGATTACCCAATGCATCAGTGCCAAAAAATGCAGGCTGCGCCCGCACACACCTCTACTACTCTCACTGTTTCCTACAAATTAAAAAGTAATTAGCACGAGAAAGTGGCCGAAGACAGCTGATTTACAATGAAATGCATGCGCGACAAAAAGCGTTTCCAAGGGTTGGCTTTCGACGCTCTCATGCGGAGTGCGCTGTCACTGTATAGAAACAACTATAGTGTACTCGCGGCGGCTGCTTAGGCCATAAAAGGAGGGAACGAGCGAGCGCATATAGACGAGCCGTGATCTACCATCCATTTGTTAATATTGCTCCCTTCACAACTGTTCTGGTAATCGTGCATGTACCAGAGCACATGCTGCCAAACCATCTATATTTACTGTTCCGGTTAATCTTGTTGGCATCACTTAAAGGAGCACTGAGACGAAATTTCTATAGTTAGGTATTCTTGTTCTATACAAGACCACAGAAGACAATTGGTTTCAAGAAGAGAGTTCATTGCTGCCTGGGAAAGCATCACATATATATTTAATACCTCTACCTTGAAAAGACACTTTCAGTTTTGATCTCAAGCGGGTGGCTTCTCCTGAGATGACAAGGCAATGTGATGTTGCGGGAACTCAGCGATTTGCTACGTAGTTATCGCAGATAAGCGATCTGTTAGTGGTACTCATGAAATATGAGTGCATTGTGCCTCTTCACCATGACAGTGATTTCTGTGATTTAGGCTGCATAGAAGACTCCGTTTGCAAACTCAGAGGAACCTTGTTGACTATTCACGATTATGCCCACTTCATTGCTTGCCAATACACTGCAACGGAAAGTTTCGTATCAAAGTAACTATTTATGCACACTGGCTTACTATTGTGTGGTAAGTGGTAAACTACTTGCATACCGTGGATGCTAAAATTGTTCCTTTGAGATGCCTCAAAATTTTCTCGATACACCTTTGAAAGACACTAAAGCCGAAAACATTTTTCGTGTAGTCGTCAAGTATTATTTGTCAATCCAGGAAATACTGTTTGTACCGTGACACGACGCTTAAGTAAGAAAACGCGCGAAAAGAAATTGTGGGTGGAAGTGCCGCCTCGATCTTCTCGCACGAAACCCCGTGACATGATTAAATTTAAGCGGGTGAACTGGGTCTTACGTAGCTACTGAATCATAAAAGTTAAGTACACTGTCATCTGTTGGTGTGATGTACCTAAGATACGAAGTTTTTGATTTATTCATTCCGGCAATGTTGAAAAAAACAATACATTTTCAGAATTTGAACACTATGAAATTTGAAAATGAACTTCAACCCTAATTTTCTTCGTTGAATATGTACCTGTGGAATGAGAAGTCACGGTGTGTAGCACGTCAGTCTAAACTGAGACAATGTTTCTCTTTAGTGTACCTTTTATAAAACAATGCCAACTGCTGTTGCGACGCGACAGTCACTACCAACACTGCTTTGAAGCACTACTTGATTGTATATGCCTACAAAAGTAGATTTCAAGTAAAACATAACAGGTTATATGTGTTTCACTAACATCCTACTCTTATACTTCATTGAACTGGGCCTCTTCATTGCCCTATGTTATAGCGACTCAACAGTGGTCAATAGTTTTTTAGGAGCAGGGCTTAGCGTTGTTATGATCTCTTTGTTGTGCTTAATTCAGAGGATATCGTAATAGTCCTGTTGCAGAATCATGCGAAAACATCAAATGAATTTAGAGTAGAGGCTGAAGACCTGTGCTACCGTGTAATGGGGTTTCTTTGTGACAGATTTTTCATTTTTTTCCCTCGCTTGAGAATTGTCAACATAAAGGCAAATTAATAATGCCACAACGTTTCTAAAAATTTTTCTCGCACGACGAAATGTTCTACTGATCCGCATTTTTAATACAATGACTCTATTGAGGTTAAAAGCCGTCGCAATATTGTCCCATTGTGTTGAGCAACTTTATGTCAACGTTAATTTTCGGCTGAAATCGATTGAGAAAAAAGGGCTAGCACAAAGCTACACCATAAAAAGATCATTTGAGTTATCTACAAGTGGTTTCTGCTCTAGCAACCTCACAATTGTATGAAAATTTATTCATACACGTACCTCATCAATCAAGAAGTTTTATCTCGAAGATATACCGTTTGCCTACTAACCTAGTGGGTTCAATTGAGTACAGAATGGTTTCTTTTGAGTAAAAAATTGCGTCTTAACACTCTAGCCGTCTCGAGTTCTTTTGGGTTTTCCCCAAAGTGTTGATAATTTGTTTGAGTGCTGTCGCTCATCCTAGGTAATGTGGTCGTTCAAAGTTTTGCTATGTCGGGAATATCTTTTTCGAAGGTTTTTTGTCTGGAACCCACACCATCTAATCCGAAACATTGCTAGTATCGGGAACCAGCGCTGGAATTTCCATGGCCAGCCTTGCGGTAAGAGAGTGCCTTTTTAAGCTGTTCCCGTAGACGAGAGTAGCGGCTGCTAGAGGTGGTGCGTGCGCACATCGCCGTAACAAACCAAAGGGTGATGGTAGTACTGCTGCATATTCAAGTGCAACAATGTATAAAAAGGAAAAAGTAAGAAGGAAAAGAAAGACGTAGAAAGAGGAGGCCGCGTTGCATTCAAGTGGCCAGCCGAGCGAAATTCCGCTCTCACTCTCCTTTCTAGTGCTTTCGGGCTTGTTTCTAAACCGAATGGCACCTTTCCGCTGTTTTTATTGATTATTGAAGAGAACCACAAGTGCTAACCATGGCCAAACAGTCGAGCTTAAACAGTGTTTTGCCGGAAATAAACAAGCTTATTAAGTAACCTATGGCATGGTAAACGCTTTTATCTGGCTCACTGAGCGTTGCCCACTGAGCGTTGATTAGTAAACTTCAAGACTAGTATAGTTTCCTTGCGTCCATCTGTTTGACCATCACCACCGAACTTTCCTTGATGCCACCACGTGACGGGAAAGATACAATACACAGGCAGTCTTTTTTGTAAACAGTTCCGTGTAAAGGACAGCTGCCTTGTCCCCAACACTTATGCGGGACCACGTTCTGACGCCTCTAAGCTGTTATGAAAGAAACTCTCGCGGTGAACACTGGATGCCGAAGTGCCCCTGTTTAACCTAATTTGCACAAAAACAGGGTCTTGTTACGAACAAAGTTGTGGACTACACAAATTTTAGCTTTATTGAGCCAGCCGTGGCGGTAAGCGTTTTTCTCACTTACTGCCGTGGCTAAGTAACCTCGAAATTTATGCGTGCTAGAGAAGTATCAAATGTCTTCAATGTTTTGCGTTGTTCACTTTACCTAACACAAAGTTTGTTTTTTTCTGCTTGCCTGTGTCGGCCTAAAGTGAACATGTCTGTTCAACATCGATATTTGGTAGGCTTTCATGCGCCAACAAGATATCATTCTGAGGTACGCTGTAGTGTGCGTATCAAGATTGTGTTCGCTTGATGTTTCCCAATGAGCACATATCTGTTGGCTTACAGGTGTACTTTTTATATTTAGTCCCCCACCTAAATGCAGCCATTGTGGTCGGAGATCCATTCCGCGCTATAAAGCGTAGGAGCGCGACACCACCCGTGCCATGCTGTCACAGTGGTTTGCTTGATCAACGTCCACGTACATACATACCTCAGATGGGCGTACATACGGCGCCAGAAAAAAAGTGAAGCCGCAGCTACTATCTCGTTTTTTTTTTACTACAGAAGTGCGCTGTGTGGTATCGTCAACGCATGGGCTTTTATAGGCCGGTACTACCTTAGCACAAATTCCCAACCAGAAAATGATGACTAGGGAGTCCCCACCACTGCAGAACACTGTCTTTTCGATGCCACATGCATAGTTGCGGCCAGCTTTGCAGAGCTTCCTTTCGTTTTCATGCGCCATTCATGTGAGAGTAGCCTTCGGAGGGTTTTTCTTAAACCACAGTGCAGTATTACTGGTGCAATGATTTTTAGAGCTGTTCGTTCCAAATTGAAGCACGGCAGCGCCACACGTGCGTGCTTTTCTTGCAGCCGGTCGTGTGGTCGCGAAAGGCTGAGTTTTGTCGCGACTCTCTGCCAAGTGCTATTTTTTTGCGAGCCACCTATCCCGTCCTGGTCTCCTATGAAACCAGGACTTCGGATAGATACAAGTCCCAAAAAGCACGTGAAACTTCGGAGGTTTATTTAATGCGAAAAGAACAACATATGAATCCACATCAGCACATCTTTCATTGCATTTGGAGATACCAGTTTAAATATAATACATGAGCCTTGCAATATTCCACAAGTATCAGTGCTGAAATTGTGTTTCCATAGATTATTTCATCTTGTGCTGGCTATCTGGCGGTCAGGCATCCTCTTGTGTAGTATTAGCTGACGTGTGCCGAAGAATAATCCAGAGTTGAAAGTTCGTGCGGTCGTATGTCTTGTTGTACTGTTATAAATTTATACAGCCATAGGCTAAAGCTGCAGACTAGTTCACCTGGCTTGCAACTCTGTAAGTAATGTTCGAAATCATGAAAGGCCTTGTGTTTATTTGTAAATTAGTCAAACAAGTTTGTTTTAATCAACTTTCATAGAAACCTATTTTTAAATATTTTTGTCAGTGGCAGATTTTTTTGCCAAAATGACTGTTGAAGTATTTGTTCATTTTTCATAATGACCGCATGGCATGTGATCTGGATAGTTTAGCATAACGTCTGCTGTCATTGCTCTTATCGTTTTAGCTTGCATATATGTTATACTGCAGTGCTTAGAACTTATTTTTAGGTGTATATTTCTATTCACGTATACCGGATTCTGAAAAAGCCCAGCGTTTCATCAAGGCATGGCTGTTCAAATTTGTTGGCCTTGAAAGAGGTTAGAAAAGGAACTTCACCGATATGTTCATAGTTTCGCAGTTCGATCGCTGCTGCCCCTCAGAGCAGGCATTTGCGACACCTGTAATAGTTGGTTTGCTGCCCAATCGCTGATTTCAGAACACTGGACAGCCCACCTTCTTGCCTCATCTCCTCCTGCAGCCTCTAAGTTATCACCCCACTTCTGCTGCCCTGGCCAAACCTATCCCCGTAGAGCCTTGCTGAACTCACCTCCTAGTTTGGGCTGCATTACTGAACAGCAGTAACTTGAAAAACTGAACAGAAAAATAAATGGTTTGACTTGGTATGCTTAGACATTAACTTGTAAAAATTGTGTTCTTGTATTGTTATTTAGAGATTGCTTGTGAGCAGGATATTTGCGCCGGGCAGTGTTTTCAGTGATTGAGTTTTGGTAATACTTGGTGGAACAGTTTAGATTAGCATTTCTCGCAAGACTGAGAAGGAATATTTGAAGAAAACTAGACAGTAACTAGACTTTTGCAGTCGTTCGCCCTACATGTTGTGAGGGTATTAGGCAACGCCCAAACAAAGCATAAATGGACAATTTAGTGGAATCGCTTAATGTGTCTACACTAAGTCTTTCAGTGGTCAGTCGCCCTGAAGTTTACTACACTGCGAAGCTCGTACGGGACAGTTATAAGCTGCTACGCGTAGTTCTTGGGGCGTAATGCAAAGTCTACCAGCTGAGAAATGTCAGTAGTAAAAGGGCCATTTCAATAACGATGGCATAATGGCAAGGCAGTGGTAGCTAATACTTCTTGGAAAGAAGTCATGATTGTCCCGATTTAAAACAGGGCAAAGAACCATCCTTGGTCTCTGATTACAGGCCCGTTACCCTTACCAGTTTCTAGTGCAAGGTCTTCGATAAGATGAGAACTTGAATACTGGTACACTTTCTTGAAACAATCTACTTGAGCCACAGCAGTGCGGGTTTAGAAAAGAAAAGCCCACAATGGACTACAATACGTGTATCGAGGCACAAATTCGTGACGGTTTTCTGAATAAACATATTTTTTCTTTCCGTGTTTCTTGACATGGAGAAAGCCTATGGCACTATGTGGCGCTTTGGCATACTCCGAGACTTCTCACATTCAGGTGTGCACGGCAGTATGTTTTCTTTAATTAATGTTACTGTCTAATTTGATATTTAGTGTTTGTATGGATTCTCTATTACAAATACTTATGCAAGAGACAGAGTACAAAAATGGAGCTTTTTTGAGTTGTATGCATTTTAAAATCAGTTTGTTGCTTATGTTCAACCCACAAAATGTATTTTACCACACGTATGTCGATGACGTACAAATCAGCTTTGAATCATGCATTCTTTCAATAGGTAAACGCCAGGTTCAGTTGGGCTTGAATAAGTTATTGAATTTGGAAGATAAAAGCGGGTTGAAACTGAATCAACAAAAAAGCACTTGTGTCTGATTCTGCAGAAAGAGAGGTCTATCGTCTGATCGAAACGTTTACCTACATGGTCAATGTTTGTCTTTTAAAAGTGAGCATAAGTTCCTAGTTCTAATATTAGACAGCAAACTAACGTTCATAGTACATATTAGGTGTTATAAAAGAAGTGCTGGAAAACCTTGAATATTATAAAAGTGTTGTCATGGGCTTCAGGGCGTACTGACAAGAACTGTCTCATACGTATGCGCTTAGATAACGTTGCAATAACGCCAACTGCCCTAAAAAGGCTCGGCCCGTTTCTCCATTTTAAAATTAGCCTTTATACAGGGAATGTTTCAACTAGCCCTGAAAGCCTGTACGTTGAATCGAACGAGTGGTCACTACATCTTCAAAGACCCTACCTTTCATTTATATACTTTTTAAAAATAAATGTAAACGACGAACAGCCTACACCATCACTGGCTTGTCCAGTTTTACTCTATTTCAAAACTGCCTTGCCATGAGGCCGCCCTAGGCTCTTTGTGCAAAGGGTCTAGCTGAAGAGATGGGTGTGCCACTTTGTGAACACGGTTTGGCTGCTCCAGCTGTATATGTGGCGCCCTAGCAGCGGTAGCCCATATATTGTGATACGTCCCTCGTTGAAGTTACTAAAAGTGCGCCTATCGCACACGTTTATGCGCACTTCGTTAAAATTCAACATAAATAATCATGTCCGGAATTCGGCACCGATGCCTCAAAGACTCGCACTTCTGTGTCCTATGCCGCGGTTCGTTCATATTTTTATCTGCATCCAAATGCGAATATCTTCACTGCAGAGGCATACCCAGTATAATCGGCCATCAAACATAACAAACAATGGAAACTCTCAAAAGCTGTGATAAAAACTGATTCTCTGAGCGCGGTAACAGCTCTGAAATCCCTTAAACACACGAATGCTATTCTGGTCTCTGTCTACTCACTTAAATGCACGATCTATGCACAGCAACAGTCTGTCATAGTCTGCTGGCTTCTAGGACAACGCGAAATTCAAGAAAACGTTTTAGCTTATCAGCTCGCTGTTTCCGCCCAAGAGAATGCCACCATCAATACATCTACTATTCCTGTTTCTGCACTTGACCTGAACTTTTTCTATAAACGAAAGCTCAGGGAAATTTGCTGAGCTCATGGGATAAGCAAACCAAAAATAAACTTCACCTCATCAAGCCACAAATCACGAATGGGCCACCAATATCGAAGTCGCACTGCAAAAAAAATAACACGTACAAGGTTAGGAATAGGACAGAAACACAGTAACACTCACACCTTTTTTGTCTAGTGACGATCCGCCTCTCTCTGAAAAGTGTGGTGAACATCTCACCAAGCTTCATGTTTTAATACAATGCAAAAAAAACTGGAAGCAATTAGAAAAAAACACTTCACCTTTTCCTTCAGCCATCCAATTTTCTTGCACCTATCGATGTTTATGGGTAAAGAACCACTTTTTTCGAATAATCATTGCTCGCGTTTAAAAGTATGTAAAGAATTGTCTCGTCATATTTTCAGGCATTACTGCAGCTCGACCTCTCTGAGAAGAGCTCGCTGCTGCGATGACTACAATGAACAAAGCACCTGCTTTGTGGCTTTTGGACACAAGGGCGTAGACGATCGAGGCACTTGAATGACATACATATTTGAATGCCATACATGGTTTTATTATCATTACCTTTCGCCATTCGTTCACACTACACACATTTCACGTCATTGTCGTGATTTTGATACTTCTGTGTTCTACCCGCCTTAGCACGAGGAATTTTGAGGCCCTTATACAGCGGCTTTTCATAATCATTGTTCATATCTCTAGTCCCAAGACGTGGCGCTCTTTGACCATTGAAAGGCCCTTGCACCTCAAAACACCAAACATCATCATCAAAGTTTCTACGAAAAAAAAACAACACTCTACTAGCCTTTAAGATTATTTATTCTTTGTATCTGTTTCATCAAATACTCGACAATCGAACACCACCGGATGGAGCGAGTCCAACCAAACGCTTCTACATCACAAATCTTTGTGAGAGACTTTTTTTTCAAGGTAAAGTTTTACTTGAAAAATCACCCGAGTTACAAGTGTGCCCAGCTAAGCGTACACGAACGAGGCCGATGCTGGTCTTGGTCATGTTGATTAACAGTGTCGAGTTGTATGCCAGGAAATCCGACGCACCTATGAAATGGACGTAAATGAAGCAGAAGTGAGGGAAACCCCGAGTAATAATTTCGAAGGGGAAGAAAGCGATCCTATCAGACGAGATGCAGTCGGTGACGTGGAGGGCTGGATCTGTCACGTACAAAAAAGGGCCGTGTGAACCCTGGTGAAGAAACAGCACAAAGAGGCACTTGTTTAAGAAGCCCGACACACAGAGTTTAGAAGAGAATAGTGTGCGAGATTTTATAAGCAAGCAATATGCCAATGCTACTTGCAGATTATATCAATCAAATCGTCAGACCAAGAGACAGGCTAAGCATTAACAGACATGAAGAGCCAGCCTTGACGAAGCGATACACCAAGAAGCAGGGGCTAGCAACAACGACGGAGAGGGAAATGTTGTTGCTCCGTGTGCTCAGATTTCGGTGCACGGTAAAGAATCCCAGATGGTTGAAATTTCTGGAGCCCTCCACTATGGCGTCTCTCATAATCACACGGTATTTTCGGGACGTTAAACCCCTTTTATCAATCAATCAATAAATTTATTTATTTATTTATTTATTTATACATACTGCCAGTCCCAATGGGGACTATTGCAGGAGGGCAACCAAAAGATACTATAGATACACTTACATTGAAAAAGTGAAAATGTATGACTACAGATCTTATACAATATTACATGGATTATATGGGAGCATAAACAATGTGTTGAAAAACATTTAGAACACAGATTTGGTACATAATAGACGGTTATTAATAACATGCAAGAAATATCACTAAGAAACATGAAAGACTATTCCATGCGTACGACACTGATATACTTATCATGATCAAAAGGCACTCAAGAATTGAAAAAAAAATCTATTTAACTATGGGTGGCACGAATATGATTATTAAGCAACATCAAAAACGTTTTCAAATCTTTACTAATAATTATACAGCCGGGTAACCTATTCCATTCTCTAATTGACTGTGGGAAGAAAGAATACCTGAAGCAGCTGCTGTTGAAACGGTATTCCTGTAAAGTTAATGGATGTTTATGGCGTGACTGTATAGTTTGCAAAATTGATATGAACCTAGAGCTGTCGATGTTTAGCTGTTTATGAATGAGTTGGAAGAGCATTTTTAAACGTGAGAGTTGAGCGCGATTTCTCAATGTTAGTAACCCAGCTTTTGCGATTAATTCAGTAGGTGAATCGAGCAGACTGTATTTGTTGTAAATAAATCTAACCGCCTTTCTTTGTACACTTTCTAGCTTTTTAATTAAGTTATTTGTGGCCGGGAACCAGACTAAGTTAGCGTATTCTATTGTAGGTCGAATGAAGGTTTTATAGGCTAAGAGTTTTGTTTGAGGTGGTGCGGATTGTAGTCGTCTTTTAAGAAAAAATAATCTTTTTAAGGCTGAGGATGTAACGTAATTAACATGTGCCTCCCATCTAAGGTCACTAGAAATGACTAGTCCAAGATACTTATGCTGTTTCAGGGAAGTTAGTTGCGTGCCGCCAATAGTGTAGGCAAATTTTGAAATGTTTTGTCTACGGGTTATTCTTAACAAGGCGATTTTTTTACGTTTAATGTCATCTGCCATTTCGTGCACCAATCTGACACTGATAATAGAGCATTGCTGAGGACCATATGATCTGAAGGTGAGTTAATTTCTTTGTAAATAATACAATCGTCTGCGAAAAGCTTTATGTTCGTCCCGATGGATTGAGGCAAATCGTTGATAAAAATCAGAAATAGAATAGGAGCTAGGACGCCGCCCTGTGGTACACCTGAGGTAACTTCCGTTAGTTCCGATGTTTGCTGGTCTATTTTCACAAACTGCGTCTGCTTGGTTAGATATGCTCTAATCCAGTTTGTGATTGGTCCTTTACCTATTGTCACCTGCAATTTTTCCATGAGCTTTTGATGCGAAACCCGGTCAAATGCTTTAGAAAAGTCGAGTGAGATGAGGTCGATCTGCTTTTGATGGTCAATGGCCGATGACAATTCATGTATTATTTCGGTAAGCTGCGTAACGGTGGAAAGACCTCTACGAAACCCGTGCTGAGAAGGTGTCAAAATGTTCTCGTTTTCAAGGTAAGTAGTTATATGTTTAAGAATAATATGCTCAAATATTTTACAGATTGTGCTTGTTAAGGATATCGCGCGATAATTAGCGACGTCAGCTTCGCTACCCGATTTGTGAATTGGTATGACCTGTGCTATTTTCCAGTCATTGGGCAGTGAAGATTTTGTTAGGGACATGTTAAATATAATAAACAGATATTTAGTTACCCATTCGGCGTAACGTGTGAGAAACTCATTAGGTATATTATCAGGCCCTGGTTGTTTCTTGATCTTCGTTTTTAGCAAAAGGTCAAATATACCTGCTTCGTTTATACGGAGAGGTTCAATGGGGTCTACTCCATGAATTTCGAGAGGTGGTGGGATATCGTTATCTGTAGTGAAAACTGAGTGGAAGTAGTTATTGAACAGATTAGCTCGGTTTCTACTTTCTTCTGGAGACATTGTACTATATTTTTTATTTTTTGGATTTAGGTAGTTCCAGAATTTTTGAGGTGCATCATTAAGAAAATTAGGTAGAGTATAAGAAAAGTAGTGATTCTTAGCTGCTTTAATTTGAGACTTCATTGAACTGATGGCTTCCGCAAGGTTTTTACCAGTTATGGGATTCGATGTTTGTTTGAAAGACTTTCTTAGGCGCTTTACTTTACGTTTAGCATGAATAATGTCGCGGTTTATCCATGGATTGAATTGTCTTTCTTTCTTTGATTTAGAAGGTATATAGTGAGAGACGCAATACGAAACAATTTCTTTAAAGTTCTGCCACAACGTTTCGATATCAACATCCGGATTATCAGCAAGCTGCTCGAATGAGCTAAATTCGTATGATAAGTGGTCCAGTACACTAGTGTCATCAGCGTTGCTGAAATCAAGAAATGACAAAACTGAATTTGAATTCTTGATACGTTCATGCAAGGGAATCGAACACAATACTATCTTGTGATCTGATGTACCATCAGTTAGCTCAATGATGGCCTCATCTGCAGGAAAGTGGTCACTAATAAAAACTAGGTCGAGTATATTTGAGGAACACCCTTGTACACGAGTGGGCTCTTTCACAATTTGGGAGAGGTTGAATGTCAGCATAGTATCAATAATAATGTCAGACGAAGATGATTGATGGTTCATGGTGAGCCAGTCGATATCAGGGAGGTTAATATCGCCAACAAGTATAAGCCTACATGCAAGAGCGTGAATGTGCAGGTATTTATACAGGGAATGCATTGCTTCCGAGTGTGACGAGGGGCTCCGATAAACGCAACCAATTACCATTGGACAGGCAGTCAAGTGCATTTTACAAAAAACTGCTTCCACCCCATCGACATCGGGGAGGGCCGTGAAGGCGATATCTTTTCTTATTAGGATGGCCACGCTCCCCCCCGTGTAGCTCTGTCTTTACGTAAGAATACATAGTTGGGTGGCGTTATTTCGAAGTCCCTGACGTCACTTGACAGCAACGTTTCGGTGAGTGCGACAAAGTCGGGATCTGTGCTGAGTAAAAATGATTCTAGGCAGGTTGTCTTTAGAAGAATGCTGCGAACGTTTATGTTTGCGAACTTTACTTGGTGCGTGACTGAGTGTTGCGTGGTCGCAACGCACGCACATGGGATTCTTCGTTTTTTGGCTTAGGGTTGCGCTTAACAGGCCGAATGCAGTTTACATCATCGTCCCATTCAAACACTTCGTTGTTGATTTTTAATTTGTCAAACACAAGATTTATCTTGTCACCTTCTAGTTTCCTTGCCTTAGCTGCTTGCCACAGTTTCTTTCTGATGTCGCGTACACGGGGAGTGAAATCTTCCCCCACCGCGATCTTTAATCCCTTTACTTTATAGCAATTCTTCAGTATGGTAGTCTTTTCCCGGAAATCTAAAAGCTTTAGTATTATCGGCCGTGCTTTGTTGGCAGAAGGTCTTCCTAGTCTATGTATCCGTTCGATAGCCACGGGTTCTAATTCGAGTACCTTCTTTATTACATCTTCATTAACCATTTCAGCAAGGTCCCTGTCATTTTCTTTGCCGTTCTCTGGAATTCCATACAGTATAAGATTATACCGTCGCGAACGGTTTTCAAGGTCATCTAGCCTGTTTTCCATAGCAGAAAGTGATTGCTGTAATTTGTTTACCGCGGTTACACATGAGGAAACCTTCTCATCAAGAGCTGCTACTTTTTCCAGTTTGGATTCTATGACAGTGAGCCGGTCATTCTTAATTTCCTTGACATCATCAGCAATTTGTTGAATCTGTTTAAGAAGGAGGGTTAGGTCAGGTCCAGGTCCAGGGTTAGTTTCAACGTCTCCACAAAGTAACAGTAATTTCTTAATATGAGACAGCATTTCAGTCAATATTAAGCAGAGCAGCCCTGGGCACGGCAGCACAACTAGACAAAGGTTATTTGAGCGAAAGCATTTGCCGTAATGTTTTCTCACCTGGACGATGAAAACAAACGGATTAGACGTCATGTCAGTGATGCCGCCGTGCCCTATGGCGTCTGGATGGTTGCGATCCGGCTTTATACTCCAGTGAATTGCTTGTAGCGCCGTCGCTCCTCCGTCGAGGCCCGCCAGAGCACCAACTGCTGTCGATGAAGGGGGCGTAGTCCAGATATCGCTCAGGTGCGCATGTGCGGTTGACACGTTGACAGGCAGGAGGATAGCCGGTTGCAAGGCGTTGATCGCAGCTTGCCAGCCCAGTACATCGCACTCTGCCGGTATTAGCAGAAGGGTAGCGACGAGCTGGACGATGAAAACAAACGGATTAGACGTCATGCCAGTGATGCCGCCGTGCCCTATCAAATAAATCAGGGGCTAGCAACGCCGAAATCTCTAAGAACCCTTTTTGTGTTCTAACTCGTTATTTGTATATTCTAACGGCCTAGTTGCTGCTGTATAGCTCGTTTGAACTCGCTACCGCACGTGTCACTGAAACCGGGGCCACCGCCACCACTTTCTGCCACACCATCAGTTCACCCCGCAGATCCGCCACCGATAGGGGAGGCATCAACGTTCCCAGCTTACCTCTTGGTCGTTGCTATTGTAGTATTGCTGCTGCTAGTGCCACAGTCAGTGGCTTTTGTTTCTGTATTGACTGCTGTTGCCATGGTTAGCGAAGCTTCTGAGCTTCGATATGCAAAAACCAGTCAGTGATCATGAACGTGAGCATGCGCTAGATCTCGAGTGAGACTTCTCTGTACCGTGGCTCGCGCCGATCCTGGCCGAGGGTCCTTCACTGCCAAGGTGTGTGTCTAGCGAGGCGTGGTAACAGCTAGCGGTACTGCTGCTCTTGTAGCCGTTGATGCAGAGCTTGACCGCGGTGTATTCTTCAATTGTTTTTCCCACGGGTGCTGCTTAAGCAGATAAGGGGTGTTGTATCTAGCCTTGCGCTTGTGGCATCCCACGAGGTGACGCTTTCTATATAGTTGACACTTCAGATCGCATGAATGTTCCCATGAAGTGGGCGTTGCCGTAGCCACACCCATGGCCGTAGTCCCACCTACGCCACAATGCAACCTTGTTGGTTAGATTGCAGCACATGGCGACTCATTTTCCCAGGCTGTCACGCCCACAATACAGGTCGATATAATTCCTTTATAGCATGCCTCTGGCGAGCATTAATCTATAGTGCACCTACCTCGGCACGTAGAAGCCGTCGAAAGGTCTATTACGTCGTCCTTGTTTCCCATGCGTTCAGCGTGCAGCACGGCGAGATTCTTCATGAAGTTCTTGATGATGTTCTGAAGGCTCTTGTCACTATAAATGCCTCTTGCGAGTCTCCTAATTAGAGGTGTTTTTAGACGTGACTCTCATGACGCTCGCTTCAAACTCTCCCTCTCTATTTCGGTGTTTGGGGAAGGCTCCGTATCACTGGCCTCGGTCATTCGACGGAGTGTTGAGCACCACCCTCTTTGGTTTGAAGCGTAGGCAGATGGTGCCCTTTTCGACTGCTTCGCAATCTATCTTCACCGTTTTTCCCAGACATCAATAAAGTCACCCATCTTGTAGTCAGAAACAACAAACTGCCTCGGGGGCACACAACGATCTCATAGTGGTCTGTCGATTCTGTGTGATTTGGCGTCCTGCTTGCATCGAGTCTGCGTGATTTGGCATCCTGCTTGCCCTGGCTATCTGAAGCACTTGGTGATTGATCTTCCTATGCCCGGTCCCCACCAGCCGTTGAGGTTTACTTAGTCGACGTGGTACCTGTATGCTACCGCTGTAGTTGCTGCTATATCTTGGGCTTTGGATATCACACCATCCGGAGCCCTCGCCGAACCCGTGTGGCTCCAACTCCTCTCCTTCCTAAAACATATGTCAATGAACTAGTTGGTTTGCATTCATGGATTGTCAGTAAACGCAAACAGACATGGACGCAAAAAAACGAACATGAACGGAATGCTGACACAAACTTACGAATCCGGTTCTTCAACACGCACGGTTTCATTATACTAAAGTTGATATCATGCATTTTTAACAGATAGCGGCCCTCTCAAATGTCGAGGGACACATTAGGCCTAACCAGCTCTACCACATAAGCGGCCGGGCACTGGTCAATTTAAGCTTGTCTTCACCAATAACGTGATGGCACAGAACGTGATAAAAAGTCCAAAAAACGGGTGCACCTATCTACAGAACTGAGGTACCCACAACTTCCGTCGATAAATGGTAAGACAGATTTCACTAAACATTCCAAAATCTACCAAAGAACGTGGTAATATCACGAAGCCGGCATGGTACAATTCTACACTTTGTGGCCCCCTAGCAGTGTATTCCACCGATGTCAAAGCTAAAGTTCTTAAGTCAACCCGGTGTCATTCTATAAGAGAAGCGAAGCTTAGGCCAGCTTGATCATTACACGCCCTATCTTAGCATAGTTGAGTGTTCCTGGGTATCTGTTTACACAAATCACACAGCTACCATAGAGGCTCTCTAACGCACAGCCATGCGTTTTTCTTGGTGATAGACGGAAGCGCACCAACTCGCCCACGCAGATGTCATCAATGATCAGCCTTCACACAATAGCTGGTCATTCATTGCTTCTCCCAGTAAAATTTTAAATGCGAAAACATCTTATGCTTGGAGCACTGTCCGTTCTGTGGCGTGCGCTCCTGTGTTGCTCAAGTGCCGATTCTATCCCCTCGCGAAGAGGTGAGCGATGGGGTGGAAGAGTTGGAGTGAGCGTATAATAAAGACCCAACTTAGAAAAGGGAAACTTAAGTTTTGACAAGGGTACAAAAAATTAGCAGTGGTAGCGCATGGAAGTACCGAGGGCACCCAAGAGATGGCGCAGAGCTGACAGCTATACGAGTGGATTTGGGTTTCAGGAAGAAACATGGAAAGCAGAACACGTCTGCGACAGAAGCAAGTAAGAGATGGTTATAGTAATGGTTGCAGAAAAGAAGAGATAAAGAACTGAAATAGTCGCAAAATGACATCGTTCTGCCTGATGAGGCAAGGAGATGGAACACGAGTTTGTGTTTTCTTTGTTATATTCAGGTGAATTTATTAGAAGTGGATAAGGCAATAGGCTGGCATAGGATGAAAGATGTATTTTCGTTTTTATGCGAACCTGGTGGTACGCATGTCTCCATCCAGTTTTAAAAGGGACGCCCATAGCATTCAACTTATATTTCATACAAACCAAAATATATTTTGCTTTTTGTTTCACGCAAAAACGATTGCCGCTCTTTTCAATTTGTAGCGGTTCCGCATGCAAATCCGTGGTTGTCACGGCTGTTTCTTTATTCTATGATTGGCCTTTTTCAACAAAAGTGGACGAAAAGGCTTGTTTTAGGCGCGTCGATACGCCCAGCAGCAAACCAAAACCGCCTTCTGAAAATTGTACCTGTGCGTGTGAAGACTACTTGTAGCCGAGAGGCATATATCGGCAACCAGTAAAGACAATTCACGAGTGAGTAAAGAGAACATTTTTATTTATTGACAGCAAAAGGGAATGATGTCCAGTATGAAAAATAATTGTTTCATGTTAAAACCGTTACCTTTTTTTTTGAAAATGGCACGTCTTCGTCTTCAGGAGCAGAAATAATAGGAAATATAAGCGTGTCTCACAGGCACCATCATCTCAAAACAGTCATAAAATACAGCGGCTTCAATGAAAACCTCAATATGCAGCTCTTAATTTTGCGTAGAATGGCTGCACAATCCCCGTTTTATTGCATTACGCCATAGTGCGGTCAAGCAGTGGGAAGAAACAGCGGTGGTTTCTCGCAAAAAATTCTTGTTAAAATAAACTTGAAAGAAGCAAGAGCGTTCTAACACGCACAGAATCATTGCATCTGCACGTAGTTCACAAATACACAACACTGAACATCGGCAAAAAGGTGCCAGCGTGAAATCACCGACAAAAATTAAGAAATTCCACGCATCGGCACAACTAGGTCTCCTATCATTGCCGTTGACCCTACAGAGCTTGATGCCTTGACCGGCATGACAGCTCGTGCGGCACCATCCAACACAAGACTACCTACAATTGCTACAATTACTTACAAGGGTCAATAAAATACAATTTCAGAAAGAAAACGAAAAGCAGAGAATCACGCCAGCCATCGGATGAGACATAAATGCGCATATCCTTTGCCCTATCGTCGTCTTCTTCATGTTTTTTTTTTTGAGAAATAAAGAGATCACCACCACCCCTACCCTCGTTCAACAGTGGTAGTGCTGGTTTTTTTTCGTGGTGAGTAATAGGAGCATCCAGAGTAGAACTCAGATTGCAGTTCGATGATGTCAGATGTGCGAACGTGTGCGAATATTATTGTACTGAGATTGCGAAACTGGAAATTTAGCCCTCATATATATACTACAGACACAGAATTCCTGTGTTACCTTTCCAATGTGTAGGAAGGAGCAGCTTTTTGTAAAAATGATAGTTCTCTTCTCTTCATAACTACAGCGCCTCTAGCAGAGTTTTTTTGCGTCACAAAGAGTTGGATCTGAGCGGAAAAGTTATGCTTTTTTTCTTAGGTTGCAACCGGGTGAATTCTTCCGCCTTCTTTTGGGGATGGCTGAAAGGTCAGACTTTCTGAGGCCTGGTGTAAGCGCTGCGTTCACTTTGTTTTTCCTCTCCCGTTTCTCTCCACCACTACTATGCACTAGTATAGAATTCAGCACGTGGTCGCTTCCAGCGAACACTCCTTTGCATTGGCGTCATGAACGTTCGCGAAGCTGAACGTGAACGTCAATGCCTGCAAGTGAATCTCAAAGCTGCGAGGTGGCCGAAGCGCGGTAATTATTGAGTTTGACGGCTTAAGAGTCCCTGAATTTGTAAGGTATGGGCCCACTTTGGTTCGTTGATGCTTGTACCACAAGCAAGTCGCCGTATGCTACGCTTGTTGGAAGTTTGGACACAGGGTGGGTGTCTGTCAGGCGCCCGATTGCCTTGATTGTCGGAGATGCAGTGATTGGAATCCTGCAGAGTACCACAACTGTAAGCCTTGTTGCATGCTTTGTGGAGGTCGCCACATGACGGTGGATAAACAGTGCAGACAAGGGTACCAGGTTCTCCACGTCACCCGTGTTCGTCGACAGGAGCTAGCCAGGGCCGAACTAGCAGCGGAACAAGAAGCAGTCGAGGTGGTGCAGCTGAAAAGCGTCTCTCAAAGCTCTGGTAGACGCTCGCGCTTTGGGCACCGTGTGAAGTTGAGACAACGGTCACCGTATGAAAGTCCAGCCTCAAGGGACCGCTCAGCGTGTATTGGTGGAGGCGGCAGTGCAGCTGTAAGCGGACCACCTGGGCTACAAGGTCAAGGGTGGAACCATCACAGGCCAAACACGTGAGCAGAGCCAAGAGCATGTGAGCTGCAATCGGGATAACGACAGGATTGCACAATTGGAGAAAGAAAATCATAGCTTAAAAGCATTCATTAAACGGCTTGTTAAAGGGATAGCTGAACTGGAGAAGTTTACAGCCTGGTAACATCGCTAGTGAGGGTAGCAAACCAGATAGCTTGGTTGAGAAACCAAGGTCTGTGGAGGTTCCTAAAGAGAACGTGGCTGACGAGGAGACACCGGCTTCGAAAAAGAGGGCGCTCTTTATTGCGCGGGCCCAGGCTAAGGTTGATTCTGAGCTTTAAAAAATGATGGCAACAATGCAAGAAAGTATAAATCAGATCATAATTTGATTGGAGCGAAAGAAGAGAGAAAATTTCGCGGATCAGCGATTAGAAAAAAATCATGTATATCTTAACGAGACGGTGGCTCCTGCTATAGAGCGGGAGTGCTCTCAGTCGCTGTTACAGTAGGACAATTCCCCTAGTGGGAATAAACTCAACTTGAGCAAACCGAATTCACATAGCCAAGGTGGCGGCTTCATTGGATACCTAATTTAGTGTTTGGCAGTGGAATCGTAGGGGGTTCAATCATAAGAAGGCCTCCCTAAAACAGTTTGTTGGAACGGGCATTGTGAAACCTCAGGTTAACATGTTGCAAGAAACTTTATGATCTAGCGTACCCTTAACTGGTTTCAAAGTGGAGGTTAAAGATAATGAAAAGGGCAGATGGCTCACAACAATCATCAGCGAAAGGGTGTCGTGTAATAGGCATGATCTTCACATGGAGGATTGCAAGTTTGAATATATTAGAGTCGACGTGATTTTAGGACGGCAAGGAGCCAGTCAGAGGAGCGTTTCCCTGCTTAACTTGTACAGCAGCTCCAGGGACACGAAACTGTTTCAAAGCTCTCTTGAGCTATGCAGCCAATCTCGCTAAGGATGCACCGTTGTTTATTGGAGGGGACTTTAATGCATCCTATCATGTGTGGAAGTATGTCTATAGCAAAACTAAAGGCGGGAGACTATGGCAACAGGCCTTAGACCTAAATTTATGTCTCATTACAGACCCTTCGTATCCCACTCGTTGCGGCACGTTGAGAGGTAGAGATTCGACGCCAGATCTTACTTTTGTCTTTGGCGTGGTGGATTCATCCTGGTCAAATTCAAATACATATTTCAGCAGCAATCATTACATACTTATGATTACTTTAGTGCTGGCTCCTAAAAAGAAGCGATTATTTTGGCTGGTTAACTGGGATACATTTAGGAAATGAAGGGAAGAAAAAACACAAGACCAGGGGAATAAGTTGACCTTAGAACAGTGGACTATTCAGCTTAAGAGTAACGTTGAGGCAACCACTGAGAAACGTAAAACCGCTATAGACACAAATCAAATGGATAGTCGTCTGACGCACTTTGGAAGCGAAGCGGTCACTTTTTGCAAAACGGAAGGGTCAGCGGTTGAACAGAAGGCTTAGAAAGCCTATATCATAGGTTAATAAAGAAATTGAAGACCACTGTCTGGTATTGTGTAAGCAGCAATTAGATTAAGTATTCAGTTCAGTAGATGGTGGTATTAAAAAGGGAGGCACCTGGAATTCACTCACACATTTACTGGATGAGACCGATTGTAAGTCTATTGAGAAAACGGTTATAGGTCAGCTAGTCCATGAGGCATGCCGAAACTCATCAGAGGAAGAGGTGCTGAAGAATTTGGCTGAAAGATACCTTCTACTGCAAACCTGCCAGAATACATCTGACGTCCGTTTGGAATATAGGGGAGATGACAATGTATTTATGGATAAGGAATTTACTGGAAGTAATACAAGGATGACATTGTAGGATCCTAATAAGCAATCAGCATCGGGGCCGGATGGCATTTCTAATAAAATGTCAAGGACTTTAGACGAGGGGTCCATTGAGTTCTTTACATGAGAGATAAATAGCCGATGGAAGGACGGATCTTTCCCGCTGGCGTGAAAACTTGCGACTAATGTTTTCATACGGAAACTGCGCAAGAGCGTTGGGCTGGAAAATCTGAGACCGATTTCGCTAACATCCTGTTTGGGGAAAGTCACTGAGCACGTCATTTTAAATAGGTTAACGCATTAGGTTGAGAATCATGGGGTCTTTTCGCACTCGATAATAGAATTTCGTCCCGGTTTCTCGACTCAAGATACCATGCTTAAGATTAAGCATCACCTACTTGATCGGCGGACAAGGAATACTAAGGTACTACTTGGACTTCATGCGGAAAAAGCTTTTCACAATCCCCGACATTCCTTCATTCTTCAGGTGCTGTCAGACTTGAATCTGGGGCAACGGCTTTTTGTCTTTGTTAAGGCTTTCTTCGGGATAAAAAGGACCCGTCTCGGGTTGGGGGAGATCAAGTCTTCAGTCTTCAAATTGCGTTGTCGTGGAACACCACAAGGATCCGAACTCTCGCCGATGTTGTCGAATCTGGCGATGTCAAAGCTAGCTAACGTACTCGACACTGTCGAGGGTAATTGCTGTACTATCTACGCGGATGACGTCACAGTATGGAGTGTCAGTGGTAGTGACGGAGAGCTTGAGGCTAGGCTGCAGGAGGTGGTGTCGCTTACGGAAAACTGATTGGCTCGTATGAAACTCAAGCGCTCTTCTGAAAAGTCAGATTCGTTAATTTTCAAATTCAGGAAGTTAGCTCGTAGGCCGAAGAATCGGGTACCGGAAGTTGAGACTTGCATCAGAGTTCGTACTAGCAATGGGTCATTGGTACCAAAAGTCGATTCTATTAGGGTCCTTCGTTTCTAATTGAAGCAAACGGATCTAATATTATAACTATTCAGCGTATTACCAAGAAGACACAGGAGGCCATGAGACGTATCCAAATGATCTTTAACAGGCAAAAAGGATTAGGAAAAAAAGGTGCTATGGGCTTGGTTCACGCATTTATTTTGTGCCATTTTCGTACGTAGCTGCTATGGTAAATTTCAAAAAGGGAGAGAAAGACACATTGGAAGCTTTAATTAGAACAGCCATTAGGCAGCGCTCGGTTTGCCTGTGAGTACGTCAAATGACGTGTTGTGGCGGCTGGGTAAGCATTATACTCTTGGTGAAATCGCCGAGACTCAGTGTATAGCACAGAGAGTGGTTGCTGGGTAAGCCAGCTAGTAGGTATGTCTTACAGTCCATCGGAGAATCGGTGGCGACTCGTGAAGGTGCGCGCCTATGCGAGATAACCGTGAACATCACGACTAATATCACGGTTCGTCCGTTTCCACGAAATGGGCACCGTGTGCATAATGTACGGAGGTGAATGGCGAGAGCTAGGGATTCGTTGCTCGAGGCAAAGGATCAGGTGGAAGAGTCTGCGTTTGTTCACGCAGCTGAGTTAACGAGAAAGATGCTTACTTGGCGGTGGTGGTAGATAGAAAAGGGAGCGTTCGAAATGCCGCTTCCGTTTATGCGATAAATCCAAGGACCAGTGAGCAGGTGGCTATTGCACTAGCACTCATTTATTTGAAAAGAGTTTTAGTATTTAGTGACTCTCGCTCTGCAAATAAAGCCTTATCGAGGGCAGTTATTCGCGAAGCGGCTTACAGACTGCTGCAGCGTAAGGACATCACTCCGCATACCATTACTTGGTTTCTGACGCACATGGGGTCAGTGGAAGGAGCCCCACGTAACCTCAACTAGATGGCGCACAGGGAGGCACAAGGATTAGTGTGTTGTGCAATCCTTGGGGTGGTTGAATATCCCGCTCCTGAGTTTAGGGACCAGCGGTGGACGAACAACAATATAACCAAACATTATTACTTGGAGCGCAGGGAATTCTCCTTGCCACATTATAGACTTAACAGGCCACAGGCGGTTTTATTGAGACTTCTCCAGACGCGGACGTACCCCAACCTGGTCGTCATAAATAAAATAATTCAAGACTGTGAGGTTTCGATTTATTGAAGTAAGTGTGAGGGCTTGCTCAATTTTGAACACATTCTCTGGCTCTTCTCAGCAATGGTTGGCACGTCTTCTCATGGTGAACAGTAGTGGTAGCGAATGCTGCACAGTGACGCGCTGGCGGACCACCTCAGGGCTCTCCAGAGGGCCCGTGTCGTGGCAGAGGGCTTGTGAGACGGCTGTTCGAGATTGGAGCGCTTTACCAGAGATGGTGGTCACACAACCAATTGATTTTTGGGGTTTAACGTCCCAAAACAACCATATGATTATGAGAGACGCCATAGTGGAGGGCTCCGGAAATTTCGACCACCTGGGGTTCTTTAACGTGCACCCAAATCTGAGCTGAGGGTGCGGCGATGGCGTAGTGGTTAGAGCATCCGCCTCGCATGCAAGAGGTCCGTGGTTCAAATCCCGGTACCGCGCAGTTCCCAACCGGATTAAAAAAAAAAATCCGCGTGTTGATGGAACTGCATTAAGAGGCCTGGGGTGCGGCCTCACCGGCAAAAACACCGCCGAGAACGCACTCCCTCACCAGAGAAGGATTGGCCACCCTGGTGCAGTATCTGGCCACTACCTCCCACATGCTTACGTCAAATAACTCACGGCCCTCAGTCCCCAGCAGCTGCGAAGCAACTGACCACGGCGGCGGTCAGATCTGCAACGCAGCAGAGGGTGCTAAGAATCTCTGGATCCGGACAGGCCGCCATTGGAACCTGAACTTGGCAACGTTTAACGCTAGAACCTTATCTAGTGAGGGAAGTCTAGCTGTACTATTCGAGGAGCTAGAGGGTGTTAAATGGGATATAATAGGGCTCAGTGAGGTTAGGAGGACAGATGAGGCCTATACGGTGCTACAGAATGGGCACGTCCTTTGCTACAGGGGCTTGGCAGACAGAAGAGAACTGGGAGTGGGGTTCCTAATTCACAGAAACATAGCTGGCAACATAGAGGAATACTATAGCGTTAATGAAAGGGTGGTAGGTATCGTAATTAAACTGAATAAAAGATACAAGATGAAGGTAGTACAGGCTTACGCGCCTACATCCAGCCATGATGACGCTTCAGTTGAAAGCTTCTATGAAGACGTGGAATCGGCAATGAGTAAGGTAAAAACACAGTATACTATAGTGATGGGCGACTTTAATGCAAAGGTAGGGAAGAAGCAGGCTGGAGACCAGGCAGTAGGAGATTATGGCATCGGTACTAGAAACGCCAGAGGAGAGCTACTAGTAGAATTCGCAGAACGCAATAATTTACGGATTTTGAATACCTTCTACCGAAAGCGAGAAAACCGCAAGTGGACGTGGAGGAGCCCTAATGGCGAAAATAAGAACGAAATAGACTTTATAATGAGTGCACACCCTGGAATCGTGCAGGATGTGGAAGTGATTGGCAAGGTACGATGCAGTGACCATAGAATGGTACGGTCTCGAATTCGCCTAGACTTGAAGAAGGAACGACAGAAACTGATACGCAAGAAGCCAATCAATCAGCTAGCACTGAGAGGGAAAGTACAGGAATTCAGAGTGTCACTGCAGAACAGGTACTCGGCTCTTAGTGAGGAAACCAACCTTAGCGTAGATACAATGAATGATAATCTGACGAGTATCATTATGGAGTGTGCAGTGGAAGTTGGAGGCAGGGTAGTTAGACAGGACACTGGCAAGCTTTCACAGGAAACGAAGAACCTAATTAAGAAGCGTCAAATCATGAAAGGGTCAAGTACAACAGACAAAATAGAACTGGCAGAGCTTTCGAAGTTGATTAATAGACGTAAAGTATGCGATGTAAGAAGGTATAACATGGAGAGAATTGAACACGCTCTGAAAAACGGAGGAAGTGTCAAAGCATTGAAGAGGAAACTTGGGATAGGCAAAAGTCGGATGTATGCACTAAGGGACAAAGAAGGCAAAATAACTACCAATATGGATAGGATAGTTAAGATAGCGGAGGAGTTTTACAGGGATCTGTACAGTAGCCGAGACAACCACGACCTTAATACTATAAGAACTAGCAGTAACCCAGATTACACCCCACCAGTAATGATAGAAGAAGTCAGAAAAGCTTTGGAGAGCATGCAAAGGGGAAAAGCTGCTGGCGAGGATCAGGTAACATCAGATCTGCTGAAAGATGGAGGACAGATTGTGTTAGAAAAACTAGCCACCCTGTTTACGAGGTGTCTCCTGACGGGAAAAGTACCAGAGTCTTGGAAGAACGCTAACATCATCTTAATACATAAGAAAGGAGATGACAAGGACTTGAAGAATTACAGGCCGATAAGCTTGCTCTCTGTAGTATACAAGCTATTTACAAAGGTAATTGCTAACAGAGTAAAGAAAACATTAGAATTCAATCAACCAAAGGAACAAGCAGGATTTCGAACAGGCTACTCAACAATTGACCACATTCATACTATCAATCAGGTAATAAAGAAATGCTCAGAGTATAACCAACCACTATACATAGCCTTCATAGATTACGAGAAGGCGTTTGATTCAGTAGAAATATCAGCCGTCATGCAAACACTGCGGAATCAGGGCGTAGATGAAGTATATATAAACATTCTGGAAGAAATCTACAGGGGATCAACTGCTACCATAGTGCTTCATAGAGAAAGCAACAGAATACCAATCAAGAAGGGTGTAAGGCAGGGGGACACAATTTCCCCAATGCTGTTTACCGCGTGCTTACAGGAGGTTTTCAGAAGCCTGGAATGGGAACAGTTAGGGATAAGAGTCAATGGAGAATACCTTAGTAACCTGCGCTTCGCCGATGACATTGCATTGCTGAGTAACTCGGGGGACGAATTGCAACTCATGATTACGGAGTTAGACAAGGAGAGCAGAAAAGTGGGTCTTAAAATTAATCTGCAGAAAACGAAAGTAATGTACAACAACCTCGGCAAAGAGCAGCGCTTCGAGATAGGTAATAGTGCACTTGAAGTTGTAAAAGACTATGTCTACTTAGGGCAGGTAATAACCGCAGAACCGAACCACGAGATTGAAGTAACTAGGAGAATAAGAATGGGGTGGAGCACATTCGGCAAGCACTCTCAAATTATGACAGGTAGATTGCCACTATCCCTCAAGAGGAAGGTATATAACAGCTGTATCCTGCCGGTACTTAGCTACGGAGCAGAAACCTGGAGACTTACAAAGAGGGTTCAGCTTAAATTGAGGACGACGCAGCGAGCAATGGAAAGAAAAATGGTAGGTGTAACCTTAAGAGACAAGAAGAGAGCAGAGTGGATTAGGGAACAAACGGGGGTTAAGGATATCATAGCTGAAATCAAGAAGAAGAAATGGACATGGGCAGGGCATGTAGCGCGTAGACAGGATAACCGTTGGTCATTAAGGGCAACTGACTGGATTCCCAGAGAAGGGAAGCGGGTTAGGGGGAGACAGAAGGTTAGGTGGGCAGATGAGATTAAGAAGTTTGCGGGTATAAATTGGAAGCAGCAAGCACAGGACCGGGTTAACTGGCGGAACATGGGAGAGGCCTTTGTCCTGCAGTGGACGTAGTCAGGCTGATGATGATGATGATGATGAAATCTGAGCACAAGGGCCTACAACTTTTCCGTCTCCATCAGAAATGCAGCCGCCGCTGCCGCGATTTGAACCCGCGACCTGCGGGTCAGCAGCCGAGTACCTTTGCCACAAACCACCGCGGCGGGACATGGTGGTCACACAACCAATCGTTGACAAATTCTTTGAACATTCTGGCCAAACCTTGCTGCTGGGAAACCAATAACGATGCTATCACTATACGTTTAGCTTATTACGTCTTAACTGTGTATTTGTAATTTGTTGCGGAACATGACAAAATAGTTGTTAATTTTTGTATAGTGCTTTCATTTCTTTTTTGTGAAATGTTCTTGCGTAGTGTTTCACGTGTAATTAGGACAAAGCATTTATAATATGTTTGCACACCTAATCACAATGTTGGAAATGATCATTACACGTTTTGACGTTTTGTAATACTATATGACGATTGTATGGGTTTGGGAATGTGTATCGAATTGTTTGCATTCTCTTCATACCCACCCTATAAAAACATTCCTGATAGGATTGACTGTGCTGCAACGTAATAAATAAATAGAAACTATTGGGGCGAGCGGCAACATATATACCTTTATTGCATGGCGTCTATTATTGGGTACATGTCGTTTCCCTATTTGTTTGTGTGTTGGATGCCCAATGAAAAACGTTATACTATTGGCGTAATTGTCACAATTTTGCGCATTTACATTGCGCAAGTGCTTCTTTATCTCTTGAATGATGAGCACAACAGAGGGGAAGTAGATTGTGGGAAGCGACACGAATCTCGTACGAGAAAAGTACGACCATTTCGCAAACACAGAAAAGTTATTTTGGCATATTTCATTGTCTTCTAAATAAAGTATTTTCAATTTTCTTTGCAATTGCAGCAGAGAAACCGAAAGTGGTGTGCGCGAAGTTTGGCACACTATCGCCAAGCGCATTCCTTATTTTTGCTCTTGCGGGATTGGCTACGCGCACACAAAGACTGCCAGTCACGTTATGCGAAAATTGCGTCTCGGTGTTTTAGAAGGTTCACCATTGTTTTATATTGTATTGTTAAGAATATGAGCACCATGGTAGCATTACAGACTCTTCTAGAGCTTACGAGGGCGCTAGCGTTACCGCTAAATTATTTGACGACCCATGTAAATTGCCAACGTGCGTAACGCTTGTCTATTTATCGACAGCTGAAGCTCTGTTCGCCGCACCAGTGAAAGTTTATACAAGCGCTAGTTTGCAACTAAACCTACGCCTGCAGACGCCTTCAGTAGTTGTGCATTTCGAAGAATTCATTGAGAGAGAAATAAACGCCGGCACAACCACTGTAAGAAACGGCGCTGTCTTGTGCAGACTGACGGTCTAGAATAGGTTATTAGTTACGCGGGCTTGTGGCTATCCAAGGCAGAATGCCGTTATTACGCAACAGAAAAAGTGCGTCTTGTTTTCATCTGCGCCACGTCCAAGTTCCGTGCCTACCTCTACCACAGGCCCTTCAAAGTTTTGAGCGTCCGCCACGTGTGGTGTAGGTCAGCTATATTGGAGGTCACCGCGCACGATGGAGTCGGATAATTTTAGGTTAGGACATTATTATCGTTCACAAGTGTTGCAGAAAATTCTCTAACGCTGACTGCCTGGCTCGTGCCCCAAACGACCCACCGCCATCAATGACCTGGCTGACGATTGCTTCTTGCAAACGATAACTGCTGATGATTTCGATGAACAGTGAGCTGACCCGAAACTTCGGGGCTTAATAGAATACTTCGAGGGCACGACCGCCATTCTTCCAAAAGTATTCAAGTGGGCACTCGAATTGTTGTCACTGCGGAGCAGCCTTCTCCAAACTTGCTGTTTCGAGCTAAGTACGTTTTTGTGGTGCCTTTCGTTTTGCACCCAGAACTCCTCCGGGCCTCTCGCGATGATCTGATGGCAAGACACCTTGGTGTTTCCCGCACGCTCTGGAGGGTACATGAAAGCTACTACTGGCCATGCCTTACCACTGAGTGCACTCGTTAAGTGAAGACACGCCGCAACTGTAAGCGACGCAAGACACTGCTCACAAGGCCAGCGAGACTTCTGAAGCCCACCGAACCAACTTGCCGATAGTTGCAGAAAATTGGCTTTGAAATACTGGGGCCATTGCGACAGTGACTGTCGGAAAAAAGCAGAGTGTCATAGCTTACAACTACCTTAGCCGCTACACCGGGAGGAACGTCTTGCCCAAAGGCAGCGCATCTGAGGTAGCCAACTTCTTCGTAGAAAACATAATCCTCCGTCATGGTGCCCGGGAGGTCTTGCTCTCCGACAAAGGTACGGCATGTGCTGCGGACCTAACTCATGCGATCTTGGCTTACCGTTGGACAAGCCACCGCTGGACAACAGCATACCGCCCGCATACCCATGGCCTCACCGAGCTACTAAGCAAGACCATGGTAGACATGCTGACTGTGTACGTCGACGTCGAAAACAAGACGTGGGATGCTAGGCTTTCATACGTGACCTTTGAATACAACAGGGCGGTGAAGGCGACGACGCAGACATGCCCATACAAGTTTGTCTACGGAAGGAACCTGGCAACGACGCTTGACGCCATGCTCCTAAAAGTCCCGTTGGAAAAATCCTTGACGTCACTGTCTACCTTGAGGACGTCGAAGAAGCCTCACCACTCGCCAACCTCTGCATTAAGAACGAACAGACGACCGACAGCCGCCTTTATAATTTTCCATGACGCCTTGGGGACTACGAGCCTGTTGATCGTGTTTGAGTATAGAAGCCAACACGCCGACGCGAACTCAGCGAAAGACTTGTGCGACGGTAATTCGGACCGTACAGAGAAGTTCGGCATCATAAATTACTCGACTATAAGGTTGTGCCTGATGGCATAACGAGCTTTCATTGGCGCCGTGCATGACCTGAAGTTGTCCATGTGCGGCCGAAGGAGTAGCATACGTGAACATGACGACAGTAACTTTTTTTAAGTTGTTAATGTACCTACTTGCTGGCCTCAATGTTTATTTCACTTTCTTGCTGTGTTGATGGTATTTCTTGTTGCATGCGTTTCCCTCATTATTTCGCTTTAAGCATCGAGACTAGGTTATTTAAAGGGGATCGCCACGTGTGTTTTTTCGCTTTTGATGTATTTGCTTTATGCCACCAAAAACAATTCGTGACACTCAGTGCCAACCGCGACAAGGTGTTCTGGAAGCGTCAATATAATAGTAGGTCATTTGTCAAGATTACGTGAACAAAGTGAACATTACAGACTCTTCTGAAACATACGTGGTCGCTAGTAATAACATTGAAATATTCCGCGGCACATGTATACGTGCCGACGTGAGTCATATTGCCTATGAGTTTATTGAAGGCGTCGCTCTGATCACCATTACCAGTTCCAATATGTATCTCTGTAACCTGAGTTTTCATTACATGGCCACAAGTTCAGCCGAATAAAGAGTTTCCTCTTTGACGCGCCGACTGTTTCTTTCGTCGACGTTACAATCACATGATAATAAAAATTTAAAGAGAATAAATGGTGATATGTTACCATCTCCTCAGTGAAACGCAAAACAAATATAGCAACACGCAGCCATTGAGCTCGGGTGTCAAGTTCATCCGTAACTGCAGCATAAAAACATAAAATCAGTGTTCGCCAAACTTGAGAACCTAAATTTGGTATGAACTTGTCGAGTCAATATATGCAGAATAAGCAGTAATTGTGATTTTTGAGCTGTCTGTACCCACCAACAATTGCAACCAGGCGTGTCTAACATAGCAGTAGCCATGTAAAAGGGCCGCGTTGGTAGCAAGGCACGTGCTCATCGACTTGACACGCCGATTGTTAAAAAGCATGAATGCAGTCGCGCATTTTTCTTCGTTCAAAATATTCCGTCATTTTCGAGCGGCAGTGTCTGGATGCTGTTGTTATATTTTAGTAGCCACTGTAACTTCCATAGCGTCTCACCAGTAGCTCTTGTCTCCTATAGATGATTTTTGTTCTTTACAGAAGTACAAAACACAAAAATTGCTGCTTGTCTAAAAAGCATTCTGACACAGTAAGCGAAGATTAGGGTTTTGACGCTGATACGGCCCCTACAGTGCACACTGAGAGAATAGAAGCATATTTTGTAGACCAGTTAAGAAAGATGAGGACATGACATTGAATGGTTAAGGTTTGGAATAACTATTGTGAAAGGCCGAAGACGCGTAGCCTAGTATACGGTGGCCGCTTTCACGTCGGGGCTTTAAGACCAAGATATTCGTACGCCCTCTGGACAGCCCAAACATTTGATGTCCGGACTCCACTCTGCGGTATCCCACTTGTTGTACGATGCTGAATTTGGGTCGAATAGCCAAAGGCGCTGCTTGAGCACAGGATGTAAGGTGGCTAAACCACTACAATTTCTACGCGAGTTAGGTAAGAAAACGCCGGGATAAAGCGTGTGGAAAAGACAGGCTTAGAATACGTTTCGGTTTGAAGACATTGAATTAGGTGACATTGAATGTTAGTAGGAAAAGCTATGTCCTTGCTTCAGTAGCGGAGCTGGAAAAGCCGTATAATTGTTTCCGTCAGTATTCACACTAGACATGTTTTCCACTTTGACAAAAGATAGACGTCTGTATTCAACGCAGTCACAGCCAGATAAGCAGGTTTCACTTACGGAAGGAGAAAAGAACAAGTTGTTGGGATGTCTACACTGAATATCCCTGATTCATCTTCTGCGTTCCGGGATCTACTGGAACCTAAAAGTCTACTTGTATCATGTGTCAAGCAAAATGCCAGAAAATAAATGGGAAGTGCTGAATTCATCTTTTTATTTGCTAACAATATCACTGCGGTTCCAGTCGAGACATAGAATTGCAGGTTTATGTAAAAAAGGCATAGAGACTTAACGAAACCACATAAATTGGGCTAAAAAAACTTGTTCTGTAGGTCGTCATCAGATTTCAATATAAGTAGAGCTATAGAGCACGCAAGAAAATGCGGTCAGAGACAGCACACCCAATTGCTGCGCAAGCGCGTACATTGTCGTGAGACTTTGTGGCCCTGTTTCTCGCTACGTGAGGCACAAGGTCTACGTTGAGAACTAGTTATCCACCTCAAAGCTGCAGGTCACTCTATCACAGTTTAAAATTTTGTCACTCCCGAAGGTGAGCGTTGATCTTCTATAAAATTGACGCCGGAGAAGTGAAAAAGAGCTGAAGTTTGAAAGACCAGAGGCTGAGAGGAACTCACAACCACTTATAAGACATGAAGCTTCGGTTTGTGCATTGGTGTTTTATACGCGAAGTGACATTTATATCGAGCTTTGTTGGGACATATCCAGCCAAAAAACTAAGCACTGATTTACCTCCGACAAAGAACTTGACTAAATGTATTGCCCCAGCGCATTAAATGCGCACAAAAGAAATATAGGAAGGGGAGGGGTCGACCTGCCTGACTCACTGCTCAATTTTTACCACATACATTTCAGATCAAAGAAATGGCACTTTCTAATTTTAACACATTTTATAGACCTATCCGTAGTAGCAGCATGGCTATTTTACAGGAAGATGCAGGGGCAGTTTGGGAAGAAAGAAGTACTAACGCTGCTCTTTTTAACACAAAATTTCGAAATGCGTCACCTTGTACAATTGCCTACCCAACAAGCGCCCATGATGCCCTTTAAGTCAAGACATCTAATTTCAGGTTCAAGCTAAAAAAGCACGAGGAGTGGCTGCCACAGTGATAACAAGAGAAGTTCGTTCTTACCAAGTCGGTTATTGCCCAGAATTGATCAAAAAGAGACAAATATGTAGAATGCAGGAAGTTCAACATTCATCTGCGCCTGAATGCAGCAAACAACTGCTTCATTTATTCTTCGTATTGCGCTAAAACGCCACCGTCTGTAAAGCTATGTTTTTGTCGATGGCAGTAAGACCACTCAGCCATCATGACGTGCTATATTTGGCACAAAGCTGCATCATTATTACTACAGCCATTTAAATTCTGAGAGTTTTTGTTTACGTCAGGGTTCAATCAACCAACAATGAAAGTTGAAAATTAATTTTGAAATATATTTCTCGCAATTCGTATAGTTGAAGAATCTCAACATGTATTTGTCGAAAATATCGGACGCGTAATCTGCTCCTTCGGGCAACTCACAGAGTCCTCCTTGCGTGATAACTAGCAAGGTTATCCAAAAGAAATTCATACTAGTGAAACAAAAGTGTTCAGGACAACTCAAATGTTACCAGCAACTGCCAGTTTTTACCTACAAAATATCTAATTAGGCTAATCGCAAGCATCGTTATAGAAGGATATCGATGTCTGCTCGTGCACCGGCCTACTATATTCATGTAATCTCTTTCTTTTTTCTGAAAGTGTGAATTATGCGGAGCAAAAAACTCGATGATTGTATGTTATTAACATTGTGGGTGTGAAAGAAGATACACGGTGCCAAAGGATTCGCAGAGTTTTATGTATGCCCGCACCCTCTAGGTATATGTTATGTTATTGCACGTTGTGCTCTTTTACAATGTGTAAGCGTAATTGGATGAATTGAAATAACATATTATTATCACACCAAGAGAATTGTGTCCTTCAAAATTATTACCTTCATTTTTCTTGTATTTCTACTGAAATTGCCATTTTTTGATCTCCATAACATATTGCACAGAGAAGAGGTTAAACACTGCTGGCTCACGCTTTCAGGTATGTGACCCGTCCTTCTGTTATTAATTCATTAAGCCACACGTCATATCTAAACTACGACAAGCGTCACTATAACGTATCGGATGAAGTCCTGGTCCGCAAGCTCACCAACTGCCTAATTGTACCACCATCCTTATATGAGCATCCTACGCACCCAACCTATGTGCCCTACAACAATAGCCTGGTGAGTATTTACCTCCACTCATAATCATTTCTTAAGTGCACACAACGAGACACTGCATGCAACATTGAAATGTTCTACGCTTGACCAGAATTGCATGACGCTGCCGTACCATCCATAATTTACTTACTCACGACTGTGAATTCACCTACCTCCAAATAAACCAATTTGTAAAATGCGCTCAACCTTTCACAGGCCATTACAAGGAGTAGATGAATGGTTCACATGAAAATACAATGTAGCCTTTGTCAAAGTAGAAAATCATAATAACGACCATAGCAACAAATATTAGTAAATCTTCGTATTCAGAACAGAAAAGTAATACAAGATTCACTAGTTCAATTTAGACATTGTTTACAAGCAAATAAAGAGAACAATACCTAAGCCAAGTAAAGAGTACACAAAAAAGTAAAAAGAACACTGTGGTACGGCGTGCAAAAGTACTATTCTGCCCTTTCCAAACATTGCCCCACGCTTTTTATTGAAACCATTTCTTGCAGCAACGTCTTTTATATTTATTTATTTATTTATTTACAGATACTGCTGTCTCATGTTTGAGACATTGCAGGAGGGGTTACAATAAACACACAAACACAGCATAAAGAAAAACAAACATAACATTACGTAATTAGACGCCTGTTCTATAATGATCGCACAAAAGAAACTACAGCAAAATCAATAACTTCAAATACATAATTGAACACTTGTTCAACAAACAGCGCATGCGGTAGTTGTTTCAAAGTAGTTTCCAGATTCCAAGAGTCAACTGTGCACGGAAAAAAGGAGTATTTACAAAGTGAGCCGACAAAAAAATGAAAAGTTTTTATGTGTTACTGAAGGCGTGAGAAGTATTGCCTCCTGTGGTTACTATGTCAAATACAAGAATGGCGATGCGAAGAATTCAAGTGTACCTCCTTATATACATTTTGCGATTAATATAAAGCAAGGCAGCAGTAATCAAAGACATCAGCCACCGGTGAACACGTGTAGGAATTTCGACCGTCAGCACTGTGCGCGCAGGTTTACACAACAACGTAATCACCTATTGAGCACACTTTAACGCTGTGTTTAAAATGGTTCCCACCTTCAAGAAAAAGCTTTCCATGTTTAGTGCGGAAGTAACACTTATGTTTTAACACGTTGTGCTTACATAAATTCTAAATTCAGCATGGTGAAACAGCTGAAAATGTAAAGAAATGAATTTATGAAAATCAGAACGTGCCAAAACATGCGTATTGTGCCAACAGTCATCAAAAAAAAATGTGTCTGTCTCATACGGAACTAAGCAGTTATGTAGTGAGAAAAATATCATGTGCGTCTAACCTGCACGATTATCATATTTCTAGGCTTTGGTGACAAAAAGTGAAAACGTCAACTTTTGGCAGGTTCACTTAGCAAAAGTTGCCGCTTGTTTTCAATATTCTGCTTCAATGCACAGTTCCACCCGTGAACGAGGATCATAACAAAATACGTGAACATAACGGTTAGAAAGAAAGCTATCATTGTTGGCGTAACTGTAGGATGGGAGCATTCACGTTTTAAAAAAAATGGCTTTAAAAACTTGGGCCGAACTTCCATGTGCTTTAAAAGTATTAAATATGCTTGAAAATCACAAGGCTTGTCGATTTGGACCTTTTTTTTTTTGAAGCGGCACAATCTTTTTTTGAGCGAGATGAAGCACTGTTTCTCTTATTAGCTTGTTTTCTGTTTTCGGCTGAATCTCACCTCCTTGCTCCACACTGAGTCCTTGCCAGGTATATTGAATTTCTAACCTGCGTTTACGCTCTTTTTTGTCCATGCTTTGTGAAGTACCATGAATTTCCCGCTTGGAAAAACAGAACATAACCTAACGACTCCAAATTTCATACAAACCAACACTTCCCGCTCAACGAAAGCGCACGCAGTTTGAAAAATTGAGTCCTACAGCTGAGTAATAAAACTTTTGAACTAAACTGAAAATGCCATGTCCACAGGCAATAGAAAATACTTAGGCATTGTAGCGTTACGTAACAAACATACATAAAGCATTCACGATGCGATTGTCAGCGTTACGGAATAAAATCTTTCAGTTTTGTTTGCGGATGTGCTCACTCGGGGTCAGAAAATTAACACAATTTTCAAACGGCTCAACATAGAAACATGATTTTTTGGTAAGTATTCTTCCATAGACAGGAAGCTTGATAATACATTCATTTAGGTTCAAGAAGTTTGTTAATACATTCATTCAAATTTAATTCATATCATTCAGTTTGATAACACATTCATTCAGTTTTTCAAGAAGTTTGTTTTTGAAAATAGTGGTGAGATGAACTAACGCAATGAACGACGTCAGTGATATAGATAACGAACAACATCAGTCCTAACACTGACTCTCGTGGCCCCCATGGGTGGATCACAAGTAAATCAGAGTCCGTAATTATTATAGCAACAGATTGACAGTAAATAATATTATACGTTTGACTGAAATTGAATTCACCTGAATTCTTTGAAAGGTAAATTGTATTTTTGTCATAGGTTTTTGAGAAATCAATGATTAAAGTACCACGCTCCTCTCTGAACCTCTGTCATCGCGCCATTACACGTGTAAGTGCTTTTTTGCGCAGCCACGCCATTTGACTGAAGAACCTTCGAGACAATCCTACACCTTCAGACGCGATTACTCCCACAACGAGAACTTTACAGAATATTATGCAACGTACGAGGATCCTGGTGATAGCACTGACATATTCGACGACACATGTATAAATACCGACGCGCTTCATCACTTGTCAGTTGATGAACGACAGATGCTCTGTTCGCGGCTAACAGCGCTGTGTATATTGCTGTATCCTGACCTTTCATTCACCTGCCCCAGGTTCGGATGAATAACCAGCTTTATCGTCGACCTACAGCCTGTTCCCTTTGTCGGCAACCCGAACCCGTGACATCTGGTGGAGGTGCTTCCCAAAACATGTACCGAACTTCCCCTTCTGGTCGAGAGACCAGTGCACACCATCAAGAGACATCGACACTAAGGCTGAGCAGTGAGCCAGCCTCCGGCAGCAAGCACTACCTTCGAAATACGCGCTTCTACCCGACAAGAACAAGAAGGCTATGGACATGACTTCAACTGTGTTAACGATGACAGTCGCTGGGCCATAACCCGCAATCGTGATGCAGCTCCCCAGTGAGCCGGTGACCTTCTATTGATCGCCAAGTTAGGATACCGAATCTGGCTGGAGATACTCGAAATGTTCATGGCGTGTAGCAACTAGAGGTCCGATGATAAGCTGCGTCTTGTTTATTTCCACCTGGAAGACACAGCAAAGACATGGTTCGAGAACTGGGAATATACCACGACAACATGGGACATCTCTCGGACGAGCTTTCTTGCTGCGTTTTTAAGCGTTGTTCGAAAGGTAAAAGCTCTCCTTTGCTGGAAACACGGGCTCAACTTCAAAACGAAAGCGTCGCAATCTTCGCAAAAGAGATGATTCGTTTGTCCCACCAAACCGTCTGTGGCATTGCCTAGGAGAAGAATGTTCATTTGCTCCTGCGAGGAATAAAACAAGATCTCTTCACTGGGCTGGTGCGGCGTTCAACCATATTAGTTCATGAGTTTGTATTGAAGGTGATGAGAACCGAAAAGATGCTGCGAATTGGTGCCCACGAGTAAGATCGCCGATCAATGCTAGAGAGCGCAGGTGTTCACGCCTTCGGCTCCGATGACATACGCGAAACGATCCGACAGATCGCTTTTGCTGCGGTGGTCTAGCGCCTAAATTACCCGGCTGCTCACCAGCAGGTCACGGGATAGAAACCCGGCAGTGGTGACTGTATTCTTGACGAGGCTAAATTTTTCCAGACCCTTGTACTCAGTTTGAGTGCAACACTAAAGAACCCTAGATGGTCAAAATTTTCGGAGCCATTCATTCCGCCATCTCTCATATACATACGGTGGTTTTGGAACGTTAATCTTCATATGTTGATCAACAAATGCGACAGATCGCGAGAGAGCAGCTTAATAATCTGTTCCCTTCGTGAAAGCCACAAGTGGATTCAATGGCTGACATTGCCCACGATAAAATTTAGCGATCACTTGAAGTTAAGCGCTAGGCCTCACCCCCACGCCTCCACCAAGGGGCCGTGTGATCACATTTTTGTCGCCAGACACCGCTGCCACCAAGACCGACGACATACAACCCAACAGCCTCCCATCGGTGTGCACCGAGGAAAACCGACGTTTCGCGCACCCCTCACGACCACCCACCAACTACCACAGTGGAGAAGCTGACCCCACATACCACCGCTGCCAGTACCGTCAAATGGACCTACGTGGCTTAGCCATTTACGCACAGTCCCCACAGCATGGGCAGCGACCCCGCGCCATCGCTCAATACCTAACCGCCACAGAACGGGCACCTTGAAGTTCATCCCCTTTGCCATCTTGAACCCGACCGGTCACCTCACCGATGACAACAATATAGTAGCTTCAACAAGAGCTCTTCTGTGAGCCTATATTATTAAAACTAGAGCAGCAACCGATGGAGGTGGAGTTGCTGTACAATGAACTACTGAAGACCCTTCGCCGCCAACGTCACCGCCAAGAACGTCAACGCGAAGATACGTAAACATGTGGCAAGATAGACAGAACCCCGAAGTAGAAATTTTCCGGCTGGAATGAGAGCTAACAACACCGCGTGGAAGCAGCTGAGCAAACCTACTTAGTTGTGACTTGACGCCACGAACCAACTGCAGTGCACAAAGACGAATTAGTGACCTCGACGTATCATTCGACTGCCACAACGTTACCGCTCTCATCGACACTGGAGCCGACCATTTCATCGTCAGTGGGCCTTTCACCGCATGTTCAAGAAAGGAAAACAAGAACACACCTCCTACAACCCTTTTCCTCCGGCCTAAGCCTTTACCGTGAGCTGTATCAACTACTTTTCTGATAATGTCAAAGAAGTGTTGCTAAACGTCATAGACGCCCCCACGTTAACATGGAAAGTCTCGGCAAGTTTGCTTGCCGTGCGAACGTGGTGTCTAAAAAAGATCGTGGTTCCGAAGAACTGCGAGTCGCACTGGCACACAGCGCAGTGCATGGTCAGATGCGTTAGGGGTATCTCTTGCTATGAAGACGGGTGCTCTAGAAGACGTGTATTTAAACATCGGCCTCTCTTGCGACGTACACACGACCACACGACAGAGCAACCGCGCTTCCCGACGTTATCAAGCTTGTTGCCGACCATTGTACGTAGTCTGCACAGCTTGTTACTAAAAGAAAGGACCACCCTCAGGCTAAAGCACTGGACTGTTTTTGAGCTTATGAGAGAGCGCATGCACAACCATCTGTCAGCGCCTCATCAAACAGATGAATTGTATCAATGTATAGAGCCAGTATACCATTCAATAGGATAAAAAGGCTGCTACGCCACACGTTCACGTGCTCTAATATTAGATTACGAAAACATCCAGTGGTTTGGTCTGAGGGTGGTTTTTTCTGCTAGGCAGACCGTAAGAAGCTAAGCAGACCGTGTTCAGTGGTCGGCCACAAGCTTGATAACATGGGGACACGCGGTGGCTTCATTAAACACAAGATTAGATTCGTGTCGTGTAGGGCCTTCTTCATCTATTGCATTTCTCTGTCGTGTGGCTGTGTCTATCTCGGAGATGTTTAGACATACTTCTTAAAGAGCATCAGACTTCGTTGCAAGGGGGGCCCTCAACGCACCTTACTATGCACTGCGCTGAGTCTCTGTGTGATGGGCAGTACTCCGCGACAAAGATCTTGCTTAGACACCACGATCGAACGACGCGAGAACACGACGATGCTTTCCACATTACCGCGACTGCTTGTAGGTGCGTTAGCAATCTGTCTTTGGCCTTATCGGAAAGGGAAGTGATACTGTTCATGGAGAGGGGGCATGAATGTAAGGTTGCAAGAATGTTATGTTTACCATGAGTCATGACTACTCACCACACTCATCGTTTGCTCGCGGCCGTTTCGATAGGTTCACATATACCAACTTTGGTATTCTGGGACGTGAATGCATGAGAAAAGTGTATGGCCGGTGCAAAAACTATAGTTATAAAAAGCGTGTGTTGTTAGAACATGAGTGCATGCCACACTCATGATGCACTTGCGGCCAATCTGCTAGGTTCACATATGCAAATTTTGGAATTAGGGGAAGCAAATAGATGACGAAGGTGTGTGACTAGTGCAAACATGATAATCATGAGGTGCGTCACATGTAACAGCATGACTCGATGCCACGCTCATGATGTGCTCGTGACTGTTTCGCTAGCTTCACGTGTACCAAATTGGGTATGACGTGAAGTACGGGCGATGAAGCTAAATGACACGTCCACAAACATTCCAGACCTACCAAATTTTCTATCGCGTGACGTGAATAGATTACAAAGGTAAATGACACGTCGAAACATGATAATCACGGCAAGGAAGGCATGTACAGCAATATTTACGTCCGCCTGGTAACGTTCTGTTGATTTTCAATTCACATATCAAAGGTCCTCATTTGCGCTTCGAATATCATCTATTCCCACTGTACGTAGGATCTCTCATTTTTTAGAAAAAACAGACTGCTCACACTGCCCAATTGTTCACTGGCCACCTTGTATGTATAAGCCCCGGATCTTAACTTCCAAGGTAGTGCCAGTGGAAGATTGGTCGTGTGCGTTTTTGAACAACGAAAGTTCACAGCGCAGCGCGTAACTAAAAGCGGAATGCGGGTCCCTGTTTCAAATCGAAGTCTTCTGTCTTTGCACATTAGCAGCAATTTGCATGTTTCAGTAAAAAACATTCATTTAGGAATGCGTGCTTTGCGCCTCCAGAGGATTCTCTCCTGCGCATTCTCACGATGAGCCTCAGAGTCAACGTCGGTACCTCTGTATATGATAGTGAAATTAACTATGTCAGTAATGTGATAGCCAAATAAAGCGGATTGCGCATCAGGAGTGTATTTTTCGTAATAATTAGACACTTGTAAATGAAAAGCCTTTTGTCAAGTTTTTCTTACCTAAATGGCAGCATTTATGTACCCACTCCTTTTCACTAACGGAAGTTAGTGAAAAAAGTTCAGTGGTTTCGTCATAGCTAGTTTCATTTACGCCAATAGGCTCATCTGTAACGCAGTGCCGAGACTTATGACAGCTTTCTTCGGAAACTGCTCTGCTGCGTCCACGTTGAAAATGAGTGGAATTTGAATGGCGATAAGCAATGCTGTTGGCAGAACGCATGTCTCTGTTGCCATAAGTGATATGTTATGGTCTTCGCCACGTGCGACAGATGAAATATTGTCTATTGGTATATTTGTGGCTTTTTGAGACAGTTTCAATGTCGGCTGGTCATGCCTATATGTTCCGACATTTTTATATGTAAACTCTGAAAACTAACTTGGTACCGAAAAGCTTGTGTAATTTTCCAAATTCTTTGCTTACTCAACGACCGTCCCTCATTTGTGCTAGCTTAAGAAATGCAAATTTTAAACATAGAGAACATGGAGAGCTGCTCGGAACGACGAAAAAAACTTGAGTGTCTTCCCAGGTAACGCAGAAAGTTGAGTCAACGCAGTTTGAATGTTACGAATGTGAGGCAAAGTTAGACGGTAAAATATAACATTGCACCGACGTTTATAGTATTACGTTGCCATAACACAGTGTTTTTAATGTTGCAGCAACATTCAAATAATGATGTTGTCCTAATGTGTTGTTTTTAACAAGGCAACACCATTCAAATGACCGCGTTGCCCTAACGTGATGGTATTAATGTGGCAACAACAATCAATCACATTGGATCAACGTTGTATATAGACATCAAGCTTGTGTTTAACAGCGAACGTAGCGACAACACGGAGAGCATAATTGCTGAAACAACAATAACACACATGGCCACTTTTTAAACTTCGTGTACTCATTTGATTACTGGCTGACAGTGGCTAGTTACTGTGGTTGAGTAAGAAATAAAAGAAGCATGAACAATACAGACAACAGTTCAGCCTACGTTCGTCACACACTAATCTTTCTATGAATCTGATTTTTTTATGCAGCTGCACTCTATGTGATTATTTATTTATTTGTTTGACAATACACGATTGCCGTAGTGCAGGAGACAAAAACACCACCATGAGTCACGTGGCTAGGCCTCTATAGCTCCGCAGCATACGTTTTTCACCCAGAGTGACTATATTTGCACAAAAAAAGAAACTCAAGAACACAATCTTTAGGACTCCACATTTTCAGGCTACAAAAAGCCTGCTGTAAGCAGGCTTTATCTTAACATGTATGCATGAAAACTTGAAGAATAAATAATTTGTCTAATTTGTTATTTACTGTGTATTTTTAAACATTGCATGGGAACCAGTACATTATTAAGTGAGCAAGCAGTAGTTAAATCAAACTGTGCCTCCAATATGGCACTTCACCACAATCATTTTTAGAGTGCTTTCAGTATAATCACACAAGAAACAGGTCGACTAAAACAGGACCTACTTGCTTGCATGATGCAAGGCAACCGCCACTACAAACACTACGATTGGCAAGAATTATGGAAGTGGAACCAATGGGAACCATGGAGCTAGAAAAACAGCTGTTTCACAGAGCCCTTACCCTTGGGGAACACTAAAAGCAATGCATTGCTTTGAGAAAAAGAAGCAAACAGGAAAATCAGTAACTGTATATAGTAATAAAATAAAGTCATGGTCAAAAGAGGGAGAGAGGGAGAAAGAAAGATATGATATGACGAAAAGCACGGAGTTTCACCGAAAAGCAAGTATCTGGTTTGCTACCCTGCACTTGAGAAGGGAAACATAAAGGTAAGGAAAACGGAAAGACAGAGAACAAGAGAGCGGAAGAAAGCGAAAACACATACACACACACTAGAATGTCACAAACGTTCGGCGAAGCGGGTTGATCGCAGAAATTTTAGGAGGACGGTTGAAGTTGCAATGAATGTATAGACATGCCAAGTTTTCGGACAAAAAGGGTGCCCATTCTGGTTCGAAACTGCCTTGACAACTGTTTGCGATACTCAAGTATCCGGTGAGTCTTTGACAGATGAAAATGCAATAGAGCAGCTATTTCACGTGTTTTGCTCTTACTTTGATGAGAACTCGCATGGTCATGAAAGCATTTCATGTCTCCTTAATAACTTAATAATCGACAAAAAATTAAGCAATCATAAAAAAGTGTGTTATTCTCTCACTGCCAAAGCTATCATTCGCGGCACACACAACAAATACCAGGCCTGCAGAACACACTGTCTGCAAGCAAATATAAACATCGAATTGCACCACGATGAAATGCCACACTAATACAGAAGGACGATCACTCACATCAAACACAGTAGACACCAACATAGATCAAGCACCCCTGCTGAAAACACTGTGTTGAATGTGAAAGAGCACAGTAATCTGCAAACAATACCACCCACAGTAAATCTGAGAGACGCCACCAAGCAGATGCCAAGCCTGCAGAACAAACTATGCAGCACACAAATAACACCAACCACTGCAGTCCTCTTGCAATTTGTCCAAGGCCTGGCATCAGCTTTGCTTTGACTGTAAGGCTTATGTCGGCTTGAAGGAATTCACCTAATGGTTGCGATTCTCTTGCCCGAGTAGGTCGAGCGAGAAGACACACAACTGAGGCAAAGCTGCTACTGAGATACCATTCTATCTTTACATGACTTCACGCAGCTTTTTATGTAGTAGATGTAGAAGTAGCACAAGGTTTAAGCAGCTGTCTGGGCGACTGATACAATCGGTCAACTGCAGTGCCTTTCTGGTTGGTCGCAACACAAACGGCTGAGGTATATGTCACAGGTGTGCTCTTTTCTCCTTAACATGCTACCGTGCACTTCAATGCTGTAAGTTCTGACCACATTTTTCGTATGAAACTCGAGGCGTGAACGGTTGCAGTCCTAGTGGAGTCTTCTTCTTTAAAGGAAGCTTCAATGCTTTCTCTCAGTAGTAGTTCCTTACTAATTCCATTTTTTTTTCTACTAAGTCTGCTGGGGCAGGGTAGGTTTTTTAAGCAGCATGTTTGTCGTCGACAGAGTAGGTATGGTAACTTGTCAGCAGTTAGGCAAGCTTTCCTTTCTGTTCCAGCGTGATGTATATGCATATGTAGCACCACGTTTATGCAGGTGTCTGGACGACTATTACAATTGGTACACTGCAGTGTTTTTCGAGTTGGCCACAACAGAACGAAGGCTCAGCTGCATTTATCAAACTGTCAACTATTAAATTACACTGCGGCTGATTTGAGCTGGAAGTCGTGTGCGAGTTGATACTGCTCTTGGAACTTGGCGCACCCTCTACATTACAATTGTGAACTATTGTCGTTAGTTGGCAGAAATGGGGATTCATACCTGGGGAGGTCTCTTGTCTGATAATCTTGCCACGCTGCTGGTCATTGTAACATTCATGCGCTTCTAGGATTGAGGCAGTTTGGAAAGAGCCGAGACGTTATTTAGCTTGCCGTTTTAAGCAATGGAGGGTGCAGTGGGTATACCCTTTGTTGCGTGCCGGCGTAAAGTGTGCCTAAATGTGTTCATTTCTGGTTGTGGAGTTACCTCTGTTGGAGGACTGAAGTCTAAACTGTTGTAGCTAAGGGCAACAGGTCCGCCGGCTGCGAAAACTCGGCGTATCACCGTCCATTCGAAAGATGCAGTTTCTTGACTTGCAACAGTGAAATAAAGCTGAAATTGCTATGTGAACAGCATCCAGTTAACCCACAAATAGCCGATAATGCACTTACGCACTCAGATGTCTCTGTTGTGGACGTTATTTTGTGTAGGAAGATCCGCATCAAGTGAGCTTACGATGATGCTTAGCTGTTGCTGGTACTCTGCTTTTTTTACTAGAGGTTGTTGTGGTCAGCCACACTTGAACGACTCCTCACGTTTGACTAAGCCCACCTAACCTGACGCCTTTGACCGATAATGCAGAACGAAAACACACAAAAACACGTGCACGCAAATAAAATGCTCATTGCTACTGTGTTACGATGATGATGACAATAATAGTGAGCCAAAATTAAAACTGCACAAGTTTCGATTTCAACTTCATTTTTAAAGTGGTTTTGTTACAGTAAAAAATAGACAGGTAAGGCAGCATAAACGAGTGAGACAAAAGTTCGTAGGACAACGCTATAACCACACTCGTCACCTACTTTTTTTGCACCCTCATGTTCTGTTTTTACGATGCTTTCTACGTTGCGTTCATCAGACGTCACCAAAATAAGAATGCAGTCATGATGAAAAATAATATTACTATTTGCACCAAGACTATCTAAAATTACCTAGTTATGAAACAAGCAATAGCCTTGCAGATTAGCACTAGCTTTCTTTGTCTCGGAGGCTATGCATTGTCAACATCGGATCTCGCCTTGAATCATGGGCTGTTATAGTCACGTGATAGCATTTCTCGCTCAAAATAATGAAGGATTCCACAACAGTTCCTTCATCAGTACTGAACAATGTGAAAGTTTAGTTTATATACAGTCTGCGTTGCTGCCTTTATTGGCTTTGTGTTCTGTGGTGCCCCCTTCTGTCCGTGTACAACTAAAAAGGCGTTCGGCGGCGGCCACGGCTTCCACCTAAACACTCCTCACTCTGCATGATCGGTTAAGTAGCGGGGTTTGCAGTCTTCTCTTTAGCCCTTTTTGCCATAGCGTGTTTCGTTACACTAATTGTCACGTAAGTTACGTTCACAACCGGTGACACACGGGCAAATTTGATCGTGATTTGGCTTCCGAATCGCGGTTTGACTCTTGTTTCGGGCAAACTCGATCCGGAATAATTTGCACCGCTTAGCAAGGATCATTGTTGATCGCGGTCAAGAAATCAGACCCGTCGTCGTTCTATGCTCGCGCAATACCTGTCATCATGCCATACCAACCAGCCCAAACTGCCACACTTCGAAATCACTCCTTCTCACGAGCAAAAGTGCTCGTGTGACACCGATGCAATATACTGTATGCAACCAATATCATAAATGTGTCATCTTTACGTACATTCACTTTGAATATCTCGACTTACGTAGTGTATACGAAGTGTGCACTAAATAAAGTAGAACTATTATCAATTATTCTATTCTCGGAGAGTTGCTTGGCAAGCCTCTGCTTTGTGGGGTCCGGCACAGTGCGCGCATGCTTGCTTTTTGTTACACACAGCACTAACATGACCCAGTTTTAGACAGTTGTGGCACTGTAGTTACCTTCAAATGTATGGTCCTACAACGTGACGAAAGTGACCAACCTTCACACGTGACGGAATGCAGTCACCTCTGAAGGTCACCTTGATGCAACGGAATTCAACAAGTCGGCATACTAGGAATATGTCCGTGTCCTCAGTAGCTGGCTTCACCAGCACAGAAAGGTCTGCCTCCAGTATGGAAACATCAACGTCATAAATGACGCCCGTCGTCGTGTCACTATCCTGCGGATTGTAAGCACTCAGATTGAGGCCTCCACGCTCCGTGACAGTTCACAAGGTATGTAGCGCAGCCGGGTGCTAAACGTCTATGGGCAATATATACCAGAATTTCGATAACACAACTGTGTACAAATAAAACAGCTTTCATGAAGTCATTTTATGGCAAAGAGTCTTTGTTGCCTTTGTTATTGTGCTGCTAGAAGAGTTAAAAAAGTAATTCTTTGTTTCTGCTCAACCAGAGCTTAACATACAATTCACACCCTGACATGTCCCCTGCACATCACTTTGTAAAGCTTGGGGGTAACCAATCTATGCATATGGATCGGTTACCCTCAAGTCTCTATGCACATAGATATTTCTTTGTACACAAAACTCAATTATCTTGATTTGAGTCATTGGAGCCCCTACCTTTTACCTGGAGAAATAATGGAAACTAGCTTGGCATGCTCACTCATGAGTGCACACGGTCAATTCTTTGAAAGACATAAGTATGAGTATGAGTGAGTGACAAGCGGCATGAGAAAACCTTAGTACGAACATAAGTGATTACTTACATGAGTGCGCGAGCTCGCATGTAGCGTGAACGTGAGAGAGTGTCCATGAGTGGGAGTCAGTGTGAGTTTGAATACGATTGAATACACATGAAGTGAGTGAGAGATTGTGAGTATGAGTGAGTGACGGGTGATGTGAGTAGACTTTAGCATGAACATGAGTGAATGCTCATTGATGTGAGTAGGCATGAGAGGGCGCGTTGGTGAGTACTAAAGGAAGGAGTAGAAAAAAGAATCTTCAGTGTATGCGTGGATTTGAGTAAAGTGTGGGTGTAAGTCACATGAATACTTATCAGTGTAAGAAACATAAAATTTTGAGCAAGCCCTCACTTCCCCCTCTCTAATGGGAAATGATAATCTGACCAGATTCGGGAGGGGGGCACTTGCTCGGTCTTCGACTAGTCACTGGTGGTTATTTTAGACCTCCTGCAAAAGGCGTGTTTTATGTGCGAGTCTGAATATGGGTGAATAACAGGGAGTGTGACCAAATGTAGTATGACAATTATATTGTAGAGGGCACTATGATGCAGATTCGGTACTCACGCTTAGAAGTTACGTTTTCGTGCTAAACCTTCAGTATGTGTTTTTATACATTTTATATGCAACACTGTTATTCCTTTGATAAGATAACTTCTATTTACTCAAGCCTGTATTTTTGTAATCTACATATCCCTCTAGTATACATGATCCTATAAGACTGCAGTAGTGAGAAATAATGATATATATTCGGGATATCTCGGGATATCTCGGGATATATTCTCTCGGGATATATTTTCTCTCGGGATATCTCCAAAATATTCGGGATATCTCGGTGTACCAACAGTTCTCCATCAGAGAGGGTGAAGGTTCATCGCAACTCCTTTTCCCCAACAAAGGGAAAGGATGAAGCAGATTCTGCACGCGTCCCTATTAGGTGAAATCTATATTTCAGCTGAAACCTGAAACCTGCTTCCTCTCCTGTGTGAAACCTAAGACAGTACTTTCATGGGCTTCTCATGCACTTGAGGCTATTTGTCATGTGCGCCTTACAAATCCGTTCATTTACAAAGAGGTTGTGTAATACCCCTGTCACACTGAACATTTCAATGTAATTCAAAAGAGATAACATTTGCATCAAATGAGATTGTCGCTGCTACACAGAACTATATTATCCAATTAGAATCGAATGAATTAGGCCATTGAATAAGTTCGAGAAACACATTCACCTTCACAGTCAAACCAAATGCATACCTTCTACCCGAGAGACATAAAAGGTGGCATTCGCAGCATTATCGACATGACCTGCGTGCACTTAAACATGCTAATATTGTAGCTTTTCTTGGCATCTATCTTTTTGACTAGAATGCTGTCACGGATGAATTTACTCTCCACCTCAGTGGCACTTCGCGGCCGGTGCTGATGTGACCAAGCAGACACCTTTAGGCATGTGTATGCGTCCATCTGCAGTTATGACATCAGCTGCATGGGCGCAATGAGCACAGGCAAAGATGCTTGCTCTCACAAAGCTACGGCGTTGCCGTTGCCAGCTGGTCGCCCGCACGCGAACGTGCGAGACCGTTTTTAAAGCGAACACTTGTGAAACGCTCTGGGTTTTCGTTATGCGGGCCACTGAACCGCAAGCTATACTAGAATTGCATCTGAAACTTCGCGCTCTAGAAAACTTTATAGAGTCGAGACGTTCATTTCGCTTTTTTTGTCATGCTGTGCACGGCGTTTTGCTTGTGGTTATTTTATCGGCCGTGTTACAGTGTACCAGAGGGGCTGCGTCTACTGGTTAAGTGGGTGATCTTGGCTCATGGTGGTCATATATTCTGCAATATAAAATTTAAAGTGACTTTCCACATGTCTTTTAAAAGGAATAATTCAAGAATTAAACGGGTCAAGTGAGCACCCGTCCTGTTTACGCACTTCATTCGTTTTTTAGTTGTTATTTTGGCGTGAAATAGACTGATCAATTCAGCATAACTTCAATTTTTTATCCTTTTATATTTCCTTTCTTCAAGTTTTTTGGCCATTTGTTTCTGAGTGATTTACATTGATATCATGTACAATCATAATGATGCTACTTTTTTGGCCGCGGTTGATTGATTGATTGATTGATATGTAGGGTTTAACGTCTCAAATCCACCATAAGATTATTAACCCACAATCGGCGGATCAGCATCCGAGTACCTTAACCACTAGACCACCGCGGTGGGGCTTCTGACCGCGGTGTAGCACCATCAAAGACTGAAAGGCATTCGTCGATCCGACTGCCAGTTCAATCTAGTGACAATAAAAGTTCCAGTCTTATTAGTCTGCTTGCACCCTTTATTTTGCCCTATTTCCGCAAGAAAGTTTTCGTATGCTCCGTATACATTCCTTAAGAAAGTTTCTATATACTCCGTAAACCTTTTCACATTTACATATCTTCCAATATTTTATGTTAGAAAATTTCTTAATACATTACATCACTTCCATATCCTTCCTAATTTTAAGAAGGAACATTTTGTATATCCTACAAGATTTCTTTATCCTTCCGTACTTTCCCTAAAAAGAGTTTTGTATATGCCATACCACTTCCGTATGCTGCTCTAAAAATTCATTTTTTTTCGTATAATTCATAAAGGAACTGAACGGAGCTCATGTTTTTTCCGTAAGATTTCATACGGAACATTTAGGTAGGGTATGCGCGAAAATTCTTGCAAGTGTTTAGCGAATACAACACTCCTCAGAAGATTACAATCAATAGCATAGCGAATGCTGACCCTGCTCGAAAAAATTCATTATCGATTCCCTAGTGGGTATCAAGTAAGTGTGCTTGCAGTAGTTACCCAATGAATGTTTTGAAAGGCTCTGAAAGGCCGCTCTTCTAGCTTTAAACTCACTGTGACTGCGCTGTGCCTGGTAAATTTTTAATAGGCGCAGCACAGTAAAATCTCTGTTGATAATGGTAGACGGTTGCATTTTCTTCATTCAATAAAGATTTAACTTGTAGGTGTATACCATTTGAATGTAAATATGGGAGAAAAAAATCTTCAGATTTGTTTTCGCTTTTCACTTAAGGTGATGTAACTTGACACGGGAGCCGCAACTAAGAGCCTGAGTAGTTCTGTAGTCAGAAGTACTTATGCACAACGTCATTCGAGACTATAATGTGTATGTAATGCGCAAGGACATAAGCCTTTGCAGATGTAGTGTCAATCTAGTGGTTAATTAGGTGTCCATCAGGTCCACATTAGATTCTCGAAATTTATCTTCATAAGGAATTCACAGGACCTAATAGCAAACTTGGTATATGTGGTACTATGAATACGAACGGGAGCATTCTATGAGCGTAGCGTGTTGTCATGCTTTACATGACGCGCATGCCATGATTGGTGTGTTTGGAACTCATCTATTCAGGTCACCTAATACCAAGCATCGAATGTGAAGCTAGCAAAACCGCCACGAGTTATGCTGAGCGTGGCAGGTTGTCATGTTCTTATTTCTTATATTATACGCATGTTATGATCATCGTGTTTGCACCAGTCACACTTTTGTCACCCATGCACATCACCTAACACCAAATTTGGTGTATTTAGAGCTAGTGAGACGACCGCGAGCGCTCAATGAGCGTAGCATGTAGTCATGTTTTACATGACCCGCATGCTACGATCATTAGGTTTGGACGTGTCATTGACTTTCGTTTCCTGTTCGTGTCGCGTAATACCAAATTTGGTATATAATAAGCTCACGCAACAGCCGCGAGAGCGTCATGAGCATGGCATTTTGTTATGTCCTTACATGACACGCATCTCATGAGTATCGTGTTAGCACCAGTCTTATACCTTTGTCATCTATTCATGTATCATTATACCGAATTGGGTATATGGGAAGCTATTGAGACGACCAAGAGCACACCATGAGCGGGGCGTGTAGTCATGACTTACGTGACAAGCAAGTCAGTATTGCCATGCTTGGTCTGTTAGTTTTGTTTGCCATGCAGTCAGTCATACCATTGCAGTTGCAAACAATATCACTTTGAACGAAACCATCACAAAAGCAGAGAGATCAAGGTATGTAACTCATGACATTCATATCATATATATGACGATTTTTACGTTACGACTAGTCACCTGTGCTCGCCATAAAGTAATGTTATTTCATAACAACTTTGGTATGAATAGCACTATCGCAATGGCCAGGAAATTAAAAGTGCTTGGTGGATATATGAATAGAGATCTAGATGCGCAAATAGATACGCTCATAGTATCTAAAGGTTTTAAAGAATCGCTTCGCTTTTATTATGCGCTGGCTCCATACGAACGGAAGAATCAATCAAGGGCGAAGAAGCAAACATAGCCCTTCCTACATTGACCAGCTTAAAAACACTCCTCAACAACACTAAATCTGTCATCATCGAATTGGTACATGCCTTGGTGTCCCCAAACAGAAAACACAGCCTCCACCCCCCGCCCCCATTGGCAAGCAGAATTTTAGGAAACATCGCCGCCAGCAGCGATGTTGAAGGTTCTATATTCATTCAACAAGTCTGCATCCAAGGACACGCAGACAACCCGGTACCAAAGCCGTCCTTAGATAATCTGGGGCATTCTACACGTACTGGTAGGCCAGATTTCCTAGGAAACAAACCACTCCTAATCATTCGTGATGTAACGTGCCACCACAAACTAAATGGCAAAGAAAACCATCCCCGCACTCCCAACTAAACAAATCTCAACAAATCATTTGGCGATGGCTTCAAGGTCACTCATTCGTTTTCCCATACAGCTATCTACACATCTGCCCAGCTTTTTTCACATCAAATGACACCCTTTACAAGACACGAAACATGACTGCAGTTCGACCACATCAACTGAGGACGCAGCAAGGACCCTCCCCAAACCAGAGCTCATAGGCCATAGAAGTGTGGCCGCTTGGGATAGTTGGTATGGCATCTCGATATTTATAGCGCAAGAACAAAGCGACGACACAGAGACAAGAAGTACACGAAATAGACGAGCGCTACCTTGCCACTGAGTTTATTGCGAGAGCACAAAAATATGTAGTGGAGACAGTAAATATGAGATAAAAACCATATGGCACAAGGAGCAGAACACGAGCAAGAAAAAAACAAAGACAAAAATTAAAAACAAAAGCACAAAAAAACGGCAAAGAGAAATCTATAAGAAAACGAAACAGTAAGGTAATGATATAACTACTTGCGCGCACCAAAACCTTCAAGGAACCTGAGTTTCTTCTTGGACAGAGCCTTGGAGGGCTTGGTAGTACAAGGCACCTGTTCGCGTGCCATCTGCGCACCCTCGACAATGAATCGGGTGCGCTCATCTCTGTGCTTGTACAGCGTCGCCGTGTCCTTGAAAAGTAGCACAGAGTTGCACTCAGTGCAGTGCTGAGCAAGAAAACCATCTTTCCCGTTTCTCACATTGTTAGCGTGTTCTCTCAGCCGATCGTTAAGACACCTTCCAGTCGTTCCGACATAACAAGCACCACATGAACGGGGGTCCTATAGACAACTTCCCGGGAGCAGACCGCATACCTGTTTCTATGTTGAACTCTGTATCCCGTTGATGACTGCGTTTTCAGGGGGTTTGTATATTTGGTGAGGCTGATTAATTTGAACGGTGCCGAGAACAGGATACGAATTCCAACACATTTTCTGATGTTTTTGAGCCTGTGTGATATCTGGTGTTTGTATGGAATCACGGCTATCCTTTCGCGCTCTGTATCCGTGTTGCTCGGATTCTGTCTCTGCCTCTGCTCTGCCTTATTAGTCCGCAGGATAGTCTCAGTGACGGAAGCGATAAACGCGTCGCGGAAACCCGAAGCCAAGAAAGTTGAGCCTTGAAGCTCGCAGAGAGATTGTGGGCGCACGACCTATTTAAGGCATTCTCAAGACAAGTTCGTGCTATGCCTCGCCTTACTAACTTGCTGTGAGCGGTAGAAAAAGGCATTAGAGGTTTCTGCGCACGTGGTTCATAACAGCAACCGATGTGCTGTGAGCAAAAACCAGTGTTATATACAAAAAGTGTAACTTGTCATTCTCGGTCATTTCATGTGTCAACAGACGAGGCTTCAAACACTCTTTGAACACACCTATCGTTTGAGTCGCAAACGAGTGGAACATGAAAAAATTACAATTTATAAGAATCAAGAAGTCATCCACGTATCTGAATACTTTGACGACATGCGAGCCTTTTCACTTTTCCTGCACTTTTTTGCCCACTTTTGCCAATAGAAGATCACTGAATGTAGGTGCTATGCATGAGCTGATTGAAACATCCTTTTTTTGCAGATAAATGCAGTTATTCTAATAAACAAAAGTAGAGGTAAGGTACAGCAAAACCAGGTCAAGAAACTCTCGTGCACTGATGCCAATTTTTAATTTGAAGTTCAATTCCCCGAAAATTCCCACGTTATTCCTTATACATTGTAATACCTCATCGTGAGGCAGAGAATAGTATTGGTCCCTTATGTCAATTGAAAAACCAAAAAAGATTAGAGTGATTTGACTGTTTGAAAAACTCTATCAGTGCCTGCGAGTTTTTGATAAAAAATGGGTCATCAATCTTCAGACACTTGAGATGGGTCTGAATAAACAAGCCGAATTGCTTTTGCCACGTAACACTTTTTGTCACAATGACACGGAAGGGCATGTCAAACTTATGTGTTTTGGCAGAAAAAAAACGTGCTGAGCCCATTTTGTCACTTTTGCTAATGTGTTGCGCTAACAGTTTTAACTCTAGTTTACGACACATTTCCTTGGCCTGCCTATTTACTCTATCTAGACGAATGTTGGTACAACATTTGAAAACAAAGTCGATAGCTGTGACCACCTTTTTAAGGTACAAGCAATTACGAAGAACGGCGAAACAACCCTCCTTACCTGACGGCACGACACAAAGTTCATTGTCTCTAAGAAACTTGGTCGTCCTCCGCACCGGAAGGCTGTTGCTGGTAGGCTAACCCCGTAGGAGCACGTCGATGCCTTCTGAGATGCACCTGTCCGAATCCTCTGGTGAAGCATGGCCAGCAACAGAGTTATGTTGGTGTTATGAACAACGTTCACAGAAACCTCTACTTGCTTTTTCTTCCGCTCACAGCAAGTTAGTTAAGCGAGGCATAGCACGAACTTGTCTTGAGAATGCCTTAAATAGGTCGTGCGCCCACAATCTCTCTGCGAGCTTCAAGGCTCAACTTTCTTGGCTTCGGGTTTCCGCGACGCGTTTATCGCTTCCGTCACTGAGACTATCCTGCGGACTAATAAGGCAGAGCAGAGGCAGAGACAGAATCCGAGCAACACGGATACAGAGCGCGAAAGGATAGCCGTGATTCCATACAAACACCAGATATCACACAGGCTCAAAATATCGGAAAATGTGTTGGAGTTCGTATCCTGTTCTCGGCACCGTTCAAATTAATCAGCCTCACCAAATCTACAAACCCCCTGAAAACGCAGTCATCAACGGAATACAGAGTTCATCATAGAAACAGGTATGCGGTCTGCTCCCGGGAAGTTGTCTATAGGACCCCCGTTCATGTGGTGCTTGTTATGTCGGAACGACTGGAAGGTGTCTTAACGATCGGCTGAGAGAACACGCTAACAATGTGAGAAACGGGAAAGATGGTTTTCTTGCTCAGCACTGCACTGAGTGCAACTCTGTGCTACTTTTCAAGGACACGGCGACGCTGTACAAGCACAGAGATGAGCGCACCCGATTCATTGTCGAGGGTGCGCAGATGGCACGCGAACAGGTGCCTTGTACTAGCAAGCCCTCCAAGGCTCTGTCCAAGAAGAAACTCAGGTTCCCTGAAGGTTTTGGTGCGCGCAAGTAGTTATATCTTTACCTTACTGTTTCGTTTTTTTATTGATCTCTCTTTGCCGTTTTTTGTGCTTTTGTTTTTGTTTTTGGTCTTTGTTTTTCTCTTACACATGTTCTGCTCTTTGTGCCATATGGTTTTTATCACATATTTGCTGTCTTCTCTATATATTTTTGTGCTTTCGCAATAAACTCAGTTGCAAGTTAGCGCTCGTCTATTTCGTGTACTTCTTGTCTCTGTGTCGTCGCTTTGTTCTTGCGCTCTAACTATCCTCTTAGGCCAGCCACAACCCAGGGAGGCCTGGGAGATAACGCTCACGCTGACAAAGCTAGACAGCTAACTCCATGTTATCAAACACGCTGGTGAAGTGGTGACCAGGCATGACATGACAGCCATCTCTGCTTGCGAAACTAACGGGTTTTCTAATATTGTTGTTTATTCCTACTCAGAGCCGGACCCTACAATGTACAAGATTTTATCTACTCGCTGAAGTCGACGGACCTGCTGCCTGATGTGGTGAACCTCATCGCGTATCCGATTAACCTCTTGTGGGCAGTGAAGTTCTCCGAACAGGCACCCATGAATAGCTGACTCTTCTTGAATGAGCTTCATGTGAAGGGGTGAAAGATATTGTAATAAACGTGGTGCTTCTTGCATGCCAAGAACACATTTACTTGTCCACCACTTGTCAAAGAAAACGTCCACTGCTGTTTAACGAGTACATGTGAATGTTATTGAACTTTCACGTTGATGCATAAACACAGTAAATATGTTAACTAGTCGAACGCTAGAAAATGAACTGGTTGGTACGAAGCTTTGTGCTTTATTAGACACTTCGTATTCCTCCTTCGACTTTACTCTACGTCACCTCACGCCTGTTTTCTTCTGAGACATTATTACAGTTTATATATATATATATATATATATAATTTTAATTTTTCAGCTGTCCGTTCATAATAAGTTCACGTGCTACGTGACGCCAAACATGCGCATAAGAGTGTTTTCACACTCGTCGTTTGGCTTATAGATGGCGCTGTCTGTCACTCCTACTTCTAAATTCACATATAAAACCAAAAAAGTGGATGGAGGGAAGACTGCTGTGGTAGCTCAGTGGTTAGAGCATCTAACGCGTTATTCGAAAGTCGTAAATTCGATTCCTGCTCACGGCTGGTTATTTTTTCATCCACTTTTCTTTCTTCTTATTTACATTCCATTGGTTCTAATAACTACCCCTGTACATTCCTTGGCATTACTGTCTGTTAGATCTCATAATTATTATGTTAAAACACCGAAAAAACGAGCCCTTAGGTATACACTTCTTTCCCTTATTTGTTTACAGTTTATATATATATATATATATATATATAGATATATATATATATATACATGTGTGTGTGTGTGTGTGTGTGTGTGTGTGTTTGTGTGTGTGTGAGTGTGCGCAGTATCACCCTACAGTAGGCAAAGCAATTGCTGGCTTATAGAAACACATAGTGAATATCATCAGAAGAGCCAGGAAAGGGTTCGTTGTACCACGCATTCTCACTTCTTGCAATGAGCAATGACTCCGTTGCAGCCTTCACAGTGCTGCGCCGCTCGCAGGTAAATTAACTTGTTTTCTGTTTTTATCAACAGACCGAAGCCGCGGAATTCGCCTTATCTATGGGGAACTACATGGGACATTGCAATCTGACCCTTAACTATACGGTGTCGATAACCCTGAAAGCACGGTGGTTCAAGGCAAGTACTGGCTCAAAAGTGGGACTATTGGAAAGGTGCGACAACGTAACGAAAACTGTGGATGTTGATCCGTACTCTGTAAGTGGATGCTTTTAACTATTGATTTTTATGAGTTTTTGAGGGATATTTACAGCGATACTAAAGAGAAAATGCTTTTTCGCTTACTAGCAAAGTACAATTTCACAATCCTGAAAACACCACTCTTACTGCGACACGACAATTGATAAACGAGGGAACCCACAGAAAAAAACTTGAAGTGATGGCGTCACCTTGAGATTCCCACAGCTAACACTGTGACGTTGTGATAGTTTGAAGGCGTCTACCGGGTATTACGTAGCTTCTAATTGACAAAATTGAAGGAAATTGTAATCTGAAGGTGCCACAGACTTCGCCTGCGAAGTCTCAAAAAATTTCGACCAAATGTCGTGAAAATACGAAAAATACATAATGGAATTTCTTTAGTCTTTCATGGAGATCGCGGCACGAAGTTCGAAATCGAAACTTCAACCTTGATTTTACCCGCTAATAAAGAATTTATGAATGGGGAACTTGTAACATTAGAGTTCTCAAGGTGCTGCCTAACAATCTAAAGCAACTCATTGTTTCGTTAGGCGTCCCTTTACCAGGGGCTTCATAAAGCTGGAAAAATTTGGAGCTGGCGACATGAATACGCAAAGGCATTCGCCAGAACGCCTTGTGCTTCTGTTTTAATTCGCGGTAGAGAACCTCGGTAGGTCAAAACTAATCCGCAGAAATTTGTCGCAGCGTGCCGTATAATGACATGGTAGTTGAGGCACGTATTACTCAGCAGTTATACAATATGGTGCTGTCACGCATGCACAGCTCAATGTTACACCATTTGCACTAGAAATTTCAAAACCTAACTGTTATGCTTTTATAAAGGCCTTGCTGAGTTCGTAAGTGCTATCAATTCAGTGCGAAACTTGAAACTGCTACGTTTACCTAGTTTGTCAAGACTTAAAAAATGCATATGTGGACGGTTCGGTGTACTAAATAAAGCACGAGATTTAGCGAAGCCGAACTTTTTGTATTTGGGACAAATCGGTTGTACAAGACCAGCACAAAACACACGCACCTGTGTAGGGCATCACGCCAGCAGGCATGCGAGCAAATAATTTTAACAGTCTCTGGAGGTGGCGGTCAATCCCTTCGTGTGTGACGCCGGTGGGTCACTCCCGTGACCAGACGGGGAGTTAGCTGAAGACACATGTTGCGATTCAGAATCCGATGCGGCGCGCGACGCCACACGCCATGTACGACGAATCACGGCACATGGGGTGAACAGCCATCAGCTCTCAGGCTCCACTCACATACGGCCCCTCAGCTTGCACGCTCGGAAGGCATCGTATCCTCTTTATTAGGCGTCAAAAAAGAAGCTCACGCAGCCATGCCTTGTCGGGTAATAACATTGCCAAGAAAGCAATGCCTTTGCAAGTGACGAACATTGACACAGCCCACATTATTTATCGACTCCGAGAGTAGGCATAGCTAGGCCGCCGTTCTCGGTAGCACCACTCTCTTTCCAACGTGAGCTCATTGTCGAGCGCATCATTTTACCAACGCGATAACAACTCGTATACTTATAATACGCTTACACACGTGCAACTGGTTTATTCGACGGCCTCAATGTAAAAAGCAAAGATGGGGTTGAAACGGGCCGGTTCGCCGAGACAACAGTTGCCACTGTTTGTTTACCTGTGAAATGAACTTCCATCACAGCTCGAAGTCTCGACGTTGGTTCGGAAACGGGCGTTGCCTTGCAGAAATAGCAAACTTCAAGCATCACTTTATTCAATCAAGAGCTATTTCACACCAGAAACAGTTTATCAGATGGTTTTGATGCCACTGGCAAAGGCAATTTACAAGGGCAATCAGTTTAATCACAATGGCGAGGCATAAACTTGCGACGGGCGCCCACATTGTCACGCTCCCGCGTGCCATCGGCTGCGCCCTCCCTACCCGTGTGGTTGCCGCGCGGCCACATTCAGCAAGTTAGATGCAAGCGCACCGTACGAATAGTCGCAGCACGCTGTTCGATCCTGTTGGACTTCTGCCAGATGCGGCTGTTGGCACGAACAGCCATACGACAAATCGCATCCACATTCGCACTACGTGTGTCTCGCTTTTAACTCCGCTGTCATGTTGTTTGCCATCTGGATAATCCTAAGCTGGTCTCTTTCGTCATGGCTTGCGAGGAGACAATTCCACTTCACCTCCGTAAAGGGAGACTCGCTGCTCTCCCGCCACTTAGGGCATTGTCAAAGTGTGTGTTGGATAGTACATTTGGGGTGGCCACAGCGCGGGCACTCTGTATCTATGCCATCAATATATTTAGAGCGATTTATAGGCGATGCATACGCTTCAATCTGTAAGTGTCGTAGAGTGGTGGACTGAGGTCTTGTTAAGCGTGGGTGTGGGAGTGGGTACTTCCACCGCTCCAACTGGTATAGTTTGTAAATTTCATTAAAACTTAACAATGGGTCTCTGAACTAACAAGTAACGTCGTCATTCTTCGAGTGGTACTCCCCAGCGCGGAATGCGAGACCTCGCGCCCGGGAGTGAGCCAAGTCGTTGTCATTTGGAATGGTTCAATTTACGCACCGCCCAATGTGTGCCACGAACCAGGTTATGTTTTTTTCGTCTGACCAATTGGTAGCAGAGAAAACGCGCGCGGCTTCTCGACAAAGAGAGCCCGTCATGAAGGCCCGTGCGGCTGCGCGCAAAGCTGTGTAAATGGTGGTGAGATCCGTGGCAGCGAGAGCTAGTGTCACAGCGACTTTCTCTGCGCGATGTACGTTTTAATTCAATAAAGTCATAAACGAGAAGTGTTCGCCTTTGAATGCTGTAACTACCGAGACAAATTGGTCTATACAGCCGCACTGCACAGCGTATAGGAAGGCCACTTTATCCTCCGAAGCGGCTGCGGTACTCAGTTAGGCTCGCGCCCGTGCCTGACATCTCCCACGTTATTTGTGGGATGCATGTTTCGGGGTATTGGGTAAACTGTAAATTTGCCGCTCAGATCTTCGGGGAGCTGCCGCGGACAGTCTTGGAATACGAAATATTTGAGCCGGAGGTGGGCTAGTAACTGTCGCCCGGCTTCAGTGGAATACAGCATTAGGCCCGTATTCACAAACCAACCTGGACCTTACCTCACGTTTTCCTCAGGTTCCTGTACTCCCTGTGTGCATTAAAAGGACACATGAATGGGAACGTGGTAAAAGATAAAAACAAGATTGGATCAAGCACACTGGCTTACTTTCCTATTCAAGCGCAAGAAATGTTTGAAATCAACAAGAAAATCTTGAAGTAAGTTCAAGGTTGATTTGTGAATATGGGCCTTAAAATTTAAATACTTTTTGAGCTTCTACAATTTCGTTCACTGTGTTATGAATGCCTTAATTGTTGAACTCGGCCATGTGGGTGATGCCCGGCAACCTGAGCACCTGTTTAACAGACCGGCGGATATTAACGTCGAGACGGCGTATGTCTCCATTTCGCCTCAGGCAGGTGGGAGCCAATAATTAATGTAGCTCATGAGGAAAGCGTAGAACAGTCTGTGGAGAATCTCCCGAGATTGTCAGCCGCGCCCGATAGCTACTCTGTTAATTTAGCCATTGCATCGGCCTTCTTGGCAATATCATAAATACTGACGTCATTATGGCTATTGGCATGAATGACCATGAGTAGAATGTGATCTTGACCCACCATGGCGATGGGTGTACCATCCGCCATCAGGACGTTCTTGTTTATTCGTCTCTTCACGCTTCGTAATTCCGGGGTATAGGAGGAATCCTGATTTCTCTGCTGATAGGGAAATACCGGCCTGTCGTAAAAACGTTTGTACCAAGTTTACTGCGTCTTGCCGTCACTCCTCGATGTGACCGTCATTGGCGCTCGTACACCAGACGTAGGTTTTGTCTACGTAGGAGGCGTAACTTAGGCCATCGATCTGAGAGTTGTTGTCACAGATCGCACATGAAGAGATTGAACAGAAACGGAGGTATCAAGACCGTTTGGGGGTCTGCCCCTCGTTCCCAGGTTGAACTGATTTAAGCTCATCTTGCCGAGTTGGGTTGCAGCCATCCTGTAGCACAAGAACTAGCTAGCATATTTGTAGAAACGCGTACCTAACCATGCTTCACGATTTCAGTCGAGGTTGTGAGAGTCCTTTACGCGCTCGAATGCGTTCTCATGGTCGAGCGCTAGATTGGCACTAGTTTATACGGTGTTCTTATCCGTGAGCTCGTAGTGCAGCATCAGCATTACATCCTGCAATGACAGCGATGGACGAAAGCCATTTTGCTTGATCAGTGGAATCTGACGCTCATCCACAAATTTGTTGAATCGCTTGAGTTTTGCGTGTTCGGTCACCTTACCCACGTAGGACGTGAGCAAGTTGAGACGAAGTGAGCCTAGCGCTGGCAGTTTACTCGGGTTAGGTTTAAGTATGACGGTTGCGTCGGGCCATCCTGGCGGGACGTTACCTGTCTACCATATCCTGTCTATGTGCTCGGTGAAAAGTTCCATGTCTTCCTCGGCAAATATTTTGAAAAGCTCATTATTTTTGCCATCGGCCCTTGATCGAGCGGCAGTTGAGTTCGGAGACCAAAGCCTGAGCTTCGGCGCAAGTGAAGGAGCATTTGAACGTATCCTCTTCTGTATCGTTCAGGACAGGCGGGTAATTGGACGGGAAGGGGGTTCGGTACAAGGTAACGAGTAGCCAGCTCGCTGATGATTTGAGTGTTGGTCTTACCCTTGAGTTTCAGCTCTTGTATTAGTCTGAGTATCATGAATCTTTGAGACGCTTTCTGTAGTTTGTCGCCAAGTAAGTGTTTCAACAGGCTCCATTCGGCCCCATTTCGCATTTGACCATCAACGAGTTACTTTCTTTCATTGCTGACGCTCTAGGTTACGGCAAAGTTCGTCGATTTGACGATTAGGGTCAACTATCTTTTTTTAAAGGTTACGATTGAGCTTTTGCGTGTGGCATTTCGCATGCATTGATTTCTTAGCGTCGAGTAGGTGAGCTAGCCAGCAATCCATGCACTCGACCTCCAGTTCGGATTAAACGTCCTTAGTCAAATTTTTAACGTCGTATTTTAGTCGAAAAGGCATGGTAGGGTTTCGGAGTGAGTCTCATTGAGTATCCTGAGCTCTCTAAAGCAATACCAGTCTGTTATGCGAAACTCGAATTTTGTGTGTTGATTCTCACCCAGGTAGGTCCTCGTGGGTTGTCCCGCGTGCCTACTCATATTGAGTTGCAGTGTGCTATCGCGCGAAACCGAGTTACCCACAATAGGAGCGGAAGTTAGATCTGTTAAGAGTGTGAGTTTATGTGTGTGCATTTTCGAAACCAGGGCAGTGCGTTTATGAAAAGAGCCGGGGTACCCAAAGCCACGATGCGTGGCAATAAAGTCTCCCGCGATTATGAGCATGTCGTTCCCTGCAAATTTTTTCGCTCGCTGAAAGAGAACCTCAAATGTATATTGATTGTTTTGGGGTATGCTATATACAATGAAAATAAAGACTAGCTGTTTAAGCGTTGAGCTTGGGTTGAACTCAATCATATTGTGTTCATCTTTGAGATCAGGGTGGATCTCACGGTGAACATATGCGTACTTTTTGAAGATCAGCATCACTCTCCCTCGCGTCCCCACTCGATGATCCGCTTTGGTGCGACAGGTACGGAAAATGGGCTTGGTGGTTAGCGTTTCTTCTAATAGAATTACGGGAGGCCGATTGGCTCTAGCTTGAATGAAATGTTGCAAAGCGGCCTTATGCTTGAAACAGCTAAAGCGAATCCAGTGCCAAACTACAAGATTCCTTGTGTTAACCATGATTACTGCATATGGGTTGTCACATGAACCGTAGCGTGTTGCCATTGTAGTATTTGTAACCATGCGTGAAGGTCGGTGAGCTGGAGGGTGTGTGGGTTTATATCGGCAGCGTGTTCTGCTCCAATTTTTGTGCAGAGGCGGGCAGGAGCCTTCATAAAATTAGACATAGTAACGGGCTGGTCCAGGGGCCCTCGGCCACGCGATGCTTCACTGGGCAGTTATTAGCGGTCGGTTAGTGGAAGCGGGTTCAACGACCGAAGCGGTGGGTGTCGCAGTCTCGAATGCGTGTTGACTCGGCTGCTGCATGTTTCTATTTAGTGCTTCGGATACTGCGTGTTCTTTGAGCAGCAACGCTAGCTCGGGTTTTAGCTCAAAAATCTCATCGTCTTCATGCTGTGACAAGTTACTAGACCGCACGTGACCACGAGTCTGCCCATTACCGGCGAATTGGTCGACCCAAATAGGTGTTGCAGTCTAGTTCTTGGTTGTGGTGGGCAGGTGCTTCCTCGGTGGAGTTGGGGATGGTTGCTTGGGTGTTCGCTGTTGTGTAGCTAAGCCTCCTTGTGTCTGTTGGTTGTTGTTACGCTAGCGTATGTGGTGGCTTCGACGTCGTATGACGTAAGGTACTTAGGCATGTGTGGTCAGCGTACTGTAGGCGTGAGCTCAGAACGCCCACTAGGTGTTACGCACTCATAGTTGGGCTCAGTGGGTTGGATACCGCAGTGTTCACAGACTTTCTCAGATGAGGTAGAGCAGACGTCTTGTCGATGCCCGACGTGGCCGCAGTTGCGGCAGATGTCAAACTGTCGTATGTAGAGCATGCAATGCAGTACGAGCATGCCGCAGCACAGGTAATTGAGAACTTTAGGTCCATCGAAGAGAAAGATGACGGGGGTTGTAACGTTGAATCATCGTACCTTCATTAAAGTGGAGTTGTGTGACAAGACAAAAAGGTGTTGTAGCTTTGAGTCTTGAAGGTCAGCATCGAACCCTCGGACTACGCTTCGGCTGGTGGTGCCAGACGCCACTACTTAAGCGAATACTGAATATGTTCGCGCCACGAGAACAATCGCTCGTATTTTAGCGTATGCTTTGGCCGTTGGTAAGCTGGCGTGCTCATTACAAAGATATTCAGTGTGTCGTTGGTGCAAAAATATCTTCCTCGGTCGTCATTGGCACGAGTCAAGCAGCAGTAGTAGAGCTTGTAGGAACTTAATCTTCCAACAGCACTTCAACTAGGGCGAGTTGGTACATACTTGCATAGGCTTCAGCACAAATTAGACGTAGACAAAGACACAAAGAACACAGACGAGCGCTGACGAAATAACTCTTGAATGACAGGTAGTTACGGCAATCAAATTTGCACATGCCAAAGCTTTATCAGTGCGAAGAGTTCCAGATGGAAGGGGGCCTAATGTAGAAGGAATCTGTTCAAATGCACTTTCCAAAAGCAAATGAAGCAAATCTGTTCTAACAGCATTTCGCGCTGAAGACTACCCAAGTATTTACCAACTCGCCCAAATCAAAGTGCCATTGAAACATAATCAGAAGCATCCTCCTCCACGTTAGGAGGATGCTTGTGAACACGGTACTAATAGTGTGGGCCTATGCACTACCGTCAGTTCCCCTTCACCCTGGAGAAGTCATTTTTTGTTTTGAATTCAGATGCCACCCTTATGAGCTGCCTGACATATGCCTATCTGGACAAACAATAATGAAATGTAAAATAACTAGTGAACATCCATTCTACATACTATTTCTGTGATGCAGCCGTCGTGATTATAATCAAGCTTGCAGCCGTCACGCCAGATTTTCTTGTTTTGTTATGTCTATAGCACTTCATCGAAACCGCCTTGTAACATTCTAGAAGCACTTGTGACAATGGTACTTAATACACAACACAGTTTAATTATTTAGGCGATAGCCTTAGATGTCCTTAGATTCCTCGTCTATCGCGAAATATTATTGTAGGCATCCGTCATGGGTGGTGAAGGGTCGACCTGTACAAAATATACTGCGGTAAGTGGTGTGCTTGTTTCCACTGTCTTATAAGCAATCATAAGTGCAAAATATGGCTGATGGCACTTGCCCGACAGTTTCAACATTGGTGAGGTGCGGGTTAACTCAGGGTCGACTTTTGGGAGCCACGTAAGCTTTCCCGTCATACCATGCTGCTTACACTGTGAGAGGTGAAATCTGCCTGACGCTAACAACGAGACTGCCAAGAATAGCTTGACAATTTACGATCCGAATTGCAAAATGCGAATAAGTGTTGGAATACATTAGTTTGTAGTTTTATGATGTCGTTTTTTGTTAATTTCGCTAAGCAACGAGAACGCGACTGTGATATCCGCACACACACACACCTGCACGCACACAGAAACACACGCACGTGGACTAACGCCTTCTTAATACCTAGAGCTCCTTTGTCCTCGGTCTGCTATCCTTATTGCAAACTTGCCCCACCGTGGTGGTCTAGTGGCTAAGCAACTCAGTCACGGGATGGAATCCTAGAGGCGGTGGCTGCATTGTCGATAGAGGCGAAATGGCTGCAGGCCCGTGTGCTCAGATTCGGGTGCACGGTAAAGAGCTTCAGGTGGTGTAAATTTCCACAGCCCTCTACTATGGGGTTTATAATCATCATATGGTGCTTTTAGGACGTTAAATCTCACATATTGTCACCATAATTATGTTCTCATTGCAAGCACCTCAAAATGTTCAACCCCAGATACCGACATCGCGGACACCTGAATTTTACTGAAACGATCTGTATATTACTGTCGCGTCAAAATGCAACTGCTTTCCACAAACCAATGTTTGGTGGTGTCGGTCCATTTCTATCATAAAAACACTGTTAGCAAATAAGTGATTGATCGATCTGTGAAATTGAACGTCTCAAAACAACCATATAGTTATGAGACACGCTGTATTTGAGGGCTCTAGTAATTTAGACTTGCTGACCTTTCTTTGATGTCCACCCAAATCTGATCAAGTGGGGCTAAAACATTTTCGTCTCAGTTGATATTGTAGCTGGGAAGCCGGTATTCATTCCCGCGAAAAGGTCAGTAGCCGAGTACTTTAGCTACTGTTAGCAAATAGGCTGCATATAAAATTAGGAAGTCAACTTTGTTACCGCAGAGTCCAAGTGTATTATTTAGTGATATGCATGTACATGCATGTGTATATATCCATGTACATGCATGTGTGAACTGTCCTATTTATATATGCAGGGGGAAGACATAATTGCAAATGCCCGGTGTCCAGGAGGAGCTGCTTTGTTGAAACTTGCTCGTGCGAAGTAGGCGAGAAACGCTGGTCATAGCAACGCAGTGTAACCAGCAATGCTTTTTAGGGGTGAAGCTCATTTAGCCGTGGGTCGTGCGTCCCCGATGTACGTAGTAGTCGTCATCGTAACAGTAGTAGTAGCAGCAGTAGCAGTAGTGCGTCATAGTAGTACGTAGCCACCGCGATGGCCGGATTAGAGGAGCGGTACGCGTGCACAAATTTGAGTTTAGGAGGTAGCCCGCGCATGGTAATCAAGAAGATAGTTGTTTCTGATGAAATAACCTATGGAGGCGCGTATCAGGGACTTATTCTTCAATAAAGTATGCCTTAAATTTGATTCTCACTAAACAAAACTAGTATCAAAAGAACACACTTTGAGCACTACCTGACCAGAATGGGCTGCCATGCTAAACTCACGGGGCGCAATCTTTTTAGTCTAGCAAGGTTCGGCCTGCTGTGCACTTAACTAGAGGTTGTGAAAGATTGGAACTAGACACGAAGTGCAGGCCGTAAGAAAGTGCGGGCGTCCCTTACCGAAAGGCCATACATGGCACCTATATAGGTTACATGTGGCCACATGTAAGCATATATGTTAGCATATGTGGCCACATATAAGCATATATGTCAGCATGTGTGGCTTCAGTTTACCATATATCGATGTATATCTGGCGAGGTCGGTTCATGCATGGGATTACATACAGCCATATATGACACGGGTGGCCCTTATAAAGAGTCAAATCCGGCCTTATAAGGGATGCCCACACCATATATAACATATCAAGTGGATCCTTATATGTGTAAGTGCTCCCTTATACGGGATGAACCACGTATTTTTTATGCGAATTGTAATATATAACAAATTGTACACAAAGGTGACCTGCTTATTTTTAACACAACGAGAGTAATAATTATACACATTGTTTCTGCCATGCAAAAAAAAACAAAATTTCAAGTCAGCTTTGTGAACATGATAGTTGCAACTACGCATGCATTCGTGTAATTTAACTTTAAATTTCTTGTGGAATATAGGTTTGAAACAATACTTTACAATCAATACGATGTAAATAACTTTTACGAGAGAAGACATGTTTAAAAAAAAGGAATCGTGTCAGGTCACAAAACGCATTGAATCTGCGAAGCCTCGCTGTTATTATACAGCAATTTTATGTAGTAATATGTAAAAACAAAATGTATGCAACTTATATTGTTCACATTATTGCGTTGTTCGGAGTGGCAGCAAGAAATATTATTTCGATTCATTTTTAGCTTCCACATTGGTGGACAAAACTGCTGATTATTTCAAGGTTTTGATGGCTTTATGCTCCTTCCATATAACAAGATTTCAGTTAATCCTGTTGACCCCTCCCCCTTCTGCTATTGCTCTCAGCGGCGATTTACCATAATTTCATGCACAGTGAATTGTTTAGGAGAATATCTTCAAAAACAAAAAAAAGAACTTATGTGAAATGTGAATGCAACTTGCAGGCACTATTATGAATAAATTCAAGATGAAAGTTGTACTAATTTATTGCTAAAGTACATCTTGCGTTTCCTTTGGTTACGCATAATGTTCTTGGCTGTGCACATAGTAAATTTATCGAAAATTTCATGATTGCACTAGTAAACAATTATTTGGTGTAATGTTTGCAAGCGTCAAATAAATCTCACGTCATGCACAAATACGTTACTAAAGGTGCAACTTACTCACACGTAATATACATTGATTGGACCATGTATTGAAATTCTGAAGATTTATAGCAACGTTCAATGTAGGCTGCCGAGTTCACAAAACTTCTATTTGGTGTGGGTGTGTCATTACTTGGTCGATGTCACTATTGCGCACGTGCCATCATCAGGATTACCTTAAACATTGCCTTCCGAATACAATTAGTATGACGCAGTTTTGCAGGCTGGCTTGATGCCTAAGCCAAACTCTACTTATGTAAACAGCCCCTTGGTGTGCAGGCGCGTAATAAGTAATACTGCTTGCGAATATAAGCTTTCAACACAAACAGTGTGGTGCATTTACCCAAAAAATATATATGCCAGTACATATCCACCAACACATCCGCACAGTTACACACTTGCGTATGATGATTCATGGGCACCCTGACACTAGCATTTCCTTCATTTGGCCAGATATTTTCAGCCATGTCAGAATGATATGAGTGTGTTATTGTTATTTTACTATTAATAATATTATAAAATATTTATTATTATTATTGTTGTTGTTGTTGTTGTATCTCACAAAACGTCTACGTTTCAATTCCATACTGCTCTCAAAACTGTGTCGTTATGCAAGGTTTATGAGATCAGGGACCTTATTGTTCTTTTTGATAGCATGGTGAATATTTTCTACTTGCATTACACGTGCTGCCATGCTAGGCCTTCGTTCTTTCCCAGTTGGAAGAATATCTCTCGATAATCCAGTCCTCCTACAGCATTCTACAAATTGTACACTGCAATATATTGTGCTCAACTTGAGTACATAAGCATAACTGGTCTGGAATGGCCTTGCTAAATCCAGCAAAAACGCCACTGGGTCAGTTCAGAAAAAATATTAAGCACTTACCCCAATCGTTTCACTAGAATCCTTTCGAGAATGCTAGAATATTATCTTTGCCATCACTAAACGGCTGACGAAATCGGGCTGAGCTGTTATTTCTTTACAAGCTATTGCAGGGCGAGATATTCTGCCCTATTTGGTTGTAAATATTTTCAACCTCCGCGTAAGTTATCTAGAGAGAATCGACCGTTGCATGGACCGGCCAGCTTCTTCCAACACTCTCTCCTTTACAGAACAACGAGTCTCTCTAATGTCAATTTTCAGGATTCGTTATTTTTTTTGATAGTCTACACTCATTTTTGTCAGTGAGGGCTGCCCTGTCCTAACGTAAAATTGCACATGCACAGATTCTTCCCTATTACGTCTTTCAGGAAGCTTTCTGCGCGGTTGTGTATATTCCACATTATTTTTCCGTCCCATTCTATGAATATTTACTTTTTCATTTGTTGTTCCCATTATGCGTTGATTTCTTTTCGAGTGCTGGTTTTTGCTCTTTTTATTGGTTTGCTTTTCTGTAGACAGTCTGTAATGTATTGTTTCTTATTTTTGTTTAATGTTTTCGCGCGCAAGCACGAAAGACCTTATGGTTATTCCTGGATACGTTAAAAATGAATGATTGGTTATTGGTTGATTTAGTATTAATGTTATTAATATTAATCTTATGAATGCTAGAGAAGTAAGAAGAAAATCTGGTTGGAACGTGTCTTGGTAGCCAGCGTACATGAAGCAGTGATTTCAGCTCCACAATATGCCTGTCTTAAAGCTCTTGCACCTGCAGCTTTCTGCGTCCAGGGGAGGAAGTTGAGGTCCATTGTCCAAAAAGTCGCTTGACTGCACTGCAGCTGTTGACAGGTTTGCAAGGGGTGCGCCCAATAAAATATACGGAAAAGGGCGGCAGTCGGAGGGGTGGAAAATTCGGAAAACATTGTTCGAAGAAGTGCACGTAGGTGCCGTGAAGCCCTGCCATGGCCCACAGCATGCAGTCGACACAGCAGGAAAAAATTGCCGCTGTTCATTTCAAGTATAGACGAAGAAAATAGTTTGCGCAAACATTCAGTCGTATCGTAATAATCTTGCGTGAATAATTGTTAAAAAATGAAAGTCGTCGCCATTAAGCTCATAAATATTTCATTCCAGGGAAAAGCGCGTAAATTTTTTATCTCAAGAAGTATTGTATGTTTCATTGTCAATCCTGCACTGTATCCATCCGTGCCGGCCATTGTTGCTTTTTTGATCTCCGAAGTCATGGGTGCACTGCTGGTCAAGTTTGTCCCTTTTCATTTTTCTTGCTCTTCTTTCGTGTTCAACTACTGCTCCAATTTACACAAGATAATCACGCTGCTCTCAGGAATAAGCTTCGCTATGCGTGTTGAAATTGTGGACGGACGTGGAAATGCTTTTTTGTGTGCGTGTGCGTTTGTACGCCGCTGGATTGGCGATCGTCAACTTTTCGTGCGAAGAAAAGTGGACACACATGCCTGCCAAAAGCAATATGAATGGACGTACTGGCTTTGAATTGTGATTAGGCTATCAGGATTAACAGGTTTCTGAAAGACAAATCTCGGTAAAGTGGTAAGTTCATCATTTTCATTATCATCGCACGTTGGTCGTAAATATTATCACAACTAAGAAAACATAGCGCATTGCATGCTTTTGGAGTAAATAGCTTCATACTAATCGTGTATAAGTCAATAGGCTGTTTTGTTTAAGTGACAAGATCACACTTTCTTTTTTAATCTCATGCAGACCATGCTCTATTTAATCGAAAACACTACAGCAGTGAAATATGGGTTTCGAGCTATTGTACTTTTCATAAGTAAATGGTGTATATATAGTTGTCTTGTACTTTTCTTATTTAAACGCTGGAGGAATTACCAAGGATAAACTACAACTTGCGCAATTAAAAATAAAAACAGTTGCATATCTCCAACTCCAAGGGTGTCATGAGGTTTATGAGCACGCGTTTGAATTTAGCTTGTGTTTGAAATTGTCTTTCTTCGTCTACGTTCTCCTTGTTTTTATATGTACGCGTGTTTTGATAAGGACAGGCATTGAAAATTTGTTTGCTAGTTTAGTTTGGTTCTTCAAAGCAGGGTGCAATCCTCACGAATCGAAACGGAAAAACTTGAGAATAGTTCATAGTTTTGTTTCTGCCATCTACTATTCGGGTGATATAAGTGTAAATTTGACTAGAATGCATACATCACAGGCAACATTATCGTTACCGATGTCGCAACATCGCGTGGTTATCTTGAAGAACTGCACGTACCCGCATACGTAGTTACATAAAAAAATGTGATGTCACATTTTAATCAGCGAGCACTGTAGATAGTTTTACGCAAGTGGAAAAATAATCTGGTCCGATGCATCAGGGCTTGCTACTGTTCGAAAAAAGCTGGGGGACCATTAGGCTCCGTTTTTTAGAGCTGAACGCGATAGCATTATCCTACTTCTTGTGCGTCATTCAATCACTCAGTGTGTGCTTTTGATTGTATGATACTACATGAGCAACTTTAATTGCGGAATATTACTGTGTAATTCATAAAGATTAAAATGTCCTAATGAAGGTTTCGCATATGGCTGAATTTTGTTTAAAAAAGAGGTAGCATAGTTTAAAGCACGAGCGATATTATGTTATTATTGAGTTCTGCGAAAAAAGTGAAATAAAAACAGAAGACACTGGGACACAGCCCCCACAGACAACTGAAACTTTGTTGAAGAAAACAGACATACATAATCAGTTAAAAGAACGCGGGCGCTGAAAGAAAATAATTAGATAAGCAGACAGATTGTATAAAAGATGCGCTTCCAGAAAAGCCACCTCAGTAGCAAGCAACATAACCGAGAGTAATGTGACACATAAATCACCAGCTTTGTTTATCTAATACGCCTCTTCGATTTCACGCGCTACCGTGTCTCTGATTACACCTTTATCTAATATATCATCAAACAAGGGCACGCCGCCGCACTTTCTACAATGTGATGATTGGTTAGAGCATGGTTGTTCAGTTACAGAAGCTTTGTGATCCACAATTATATTATTGAATCCTAAATACTACTTCTCACCCCACAGTGCAGTGCTGTACACCGCACAATGTCCACACGTGGAAAGAAAATGATCAGATGTCTGCTCATCTAATCATTTTTTTTTCACCTCACATGTTCTTGTAAACGCATATATATATGTCTGTTTTCTCCAATAAAGTTTCAGTTATTAGTGTGCGCTGTGTCCAGGTGTATTCCTTTTGCACTTAAAATTTTTTTCGCGCAACTCAGTTAAGATGAATTACCAACTCGCCCAGTAGACCGTCCATCTCAATATTATGCGTGTAAAATGATTAGAACTTTATGCAACCACTACACAATCGTGAGGGAAAACGCGCAGTAACGTGTGTGCCTTTTGTAATGGTTGGCTGTTTTTAGACCGCGAAGTCACGTTGGTAATAAGGTGTTGTGATGCCCCATGACAATGCACGCTTCTATCACGCAATTTTGCTGCGATATAAAATGTTGTGCTGTGAAACCTACATACAGGATGCGTGTATTTTTTAAGCATGACAGTTATTTGTCTTGCATTTCCAACCAGAGGAAGCTTTATTTCCAAGCAGACGCATAGCTGTGAGGTAGAGCACTTGCTTGCCATTTAAATGGCCTGCTTGATCTCGATTCAACATCACTCATACCCGTAAGTTTATAATATTTGTTTTATTTATATTCTCTATTTTCAGTCATGGACAAGACAATTTTTCACTGAGAGCCACCGTTGCCCACGCCATAATTTGTGCGGAACAAGCTCTTTACCGCTGTTACAATAATGATGCATTATTGGCAGAATAAAAATTGGTTTACATTTACAAAAGACATTTTAGTGTCCCGTTGCCAAGAAATATCGCTGAAACCCTCCGTTCGCACGCACACAGAGACCTATAGACACCAACTTTTGAAGTCACAATATAGGCCATTCCTTGTCACACTACTTGTACACGACAAGCTTGCATACCAATCGCTTTTGACCGAACTCCTTAATGGTTGAATATCTACTCATTTAGGTTATTCAATGCACACGCAGTTGATATGGTCAACAGCAAGCCAATATTTTGTTTTGACTTGCTCTATTGGCACGCCAGAAAAGTTTTAAATAAACACACTGTGGAAAATCTCTTAACGAAACTCAGCTTCGGCTCTTTTATGCTATATATTATATTCAAGTCAGAATTGTTAAAGCGAAATATCTACTTGCATTACACTATGTCTTAGACCATGTTGATCGTAGGTTCAAGTGAGAAAAATTTCATACAAGATTGGCGTACTTCAAAATGATTTTTAACCAAAAGAATCAGAGATTGGAAACAACTGCCTTCTAGCAGTGCCTCTTCTATCTCAAATCATTTGTTTTATTTCATGTTAGAATCAGTGTGTTGCATTTATTGGGTGTGTTACACATTTTATTGATATATGTATTTGTGTTGAAGATTGTGGTTGAGGTGACTTTCATTATTTGTTTGGCTGACTATGTATCTTTTTCGTATTCTACTTTTTGTAAGCGCTCCCCCACTATATACCCAATTGGTGCTGTAGGTAATGTAGTTAATGGATAAATAAAGAAAATGTCGATGAATAAGCAATAGGTTTAGGCACAAAGAATGTATATCTTCAGGGAAAGTGAACTAACAGTCACATGTGCTCACCACAAGCTTTAAATATGTTGCCAAGTTGCATTTTTAGTAGTTGTTTGTTGAGAATAACTCGAATTGTAATAAAAATACCTTCAACAAGAATGTTGAGGGAATAATTACTGAATCTGTTTTGGAGACGGTAGTGACTGCATCCAGATCTTTCAACAAGCAGCTATATTTCTTGCTGAAGAATGATTTGCATGGCTATAATTTTTGCCGGCGACACAAACTGAAGTCATATAGATGAATAATGTGAATAGCTATATATAATGGTATCTATATAAGGCCATGTTTTACCTTATATGGATGCTTCTATATATAACCATATATAGAGGATAGCCATATATGGCCATATCAATCAATCAATCAATCAATGAAGCTTTATTTTCATAAATAGATATATGCAATTACAGGGATTATTTGGACCGATAGCCTAAAGTGGCTAGTGGACGGTCCAATACAATGTGCAACATAAAAAAGTGTACAGGTCAGCTCTGAGGTAACAACATAAAAAAACAATCATGTGATACAGATAACACAGTAATACATTTTTTCTTGCAGATATGCATACTTATTAGCTTGCAGCTAGTTTCTATACATAGGCACTTATTAAAAAAATACAATGAAAATCGAATCACACACACATGCTTACATGTCTTGACTCCACAGAAAAAATGATTTACATGCCATGCTGAAATTACGTGCCGTTTTAATCTCTAGGGGGACCGTGTTCCATATTTTTGTTCCACTAAACTGTATCAGTCTTTCTCCGTAAACATTAAAACATTTGGGCAGATTGAAATTACCATTCGAAGCATGTCGCGTATTGCGTTTAGGAATTGAAAAAAGATCAGCAGGCAAAGGTGAATTTCTATTAATTATGTTATTTACTGAAACAGCAATTTTGTAGTTACGCAACATCGGAACTGAGAGAATGCGTTGTGATTGGAAAATATTACTTACTGATTCACCTTGGCTTATGATTTTCAGTGTACGCTTTTGAAGTCGCTCAAGAGTTTTTAGATAACTGTTGTACGTCACACCCCACGATTCCAGACAGTAACCTATGTGACAATGACACAATGAAAAGTAGAGTGTGCGGAGAATAGCTTGTGGAAAATATTGGCGAGCTTTTATTAGAGAATAGCAGCCATAGGCTAGCTTTGCGCACACACTTTGTACTTGCTCATGCCAGTGTAAGTGTTCATCAAAAGTGACGCCTAAATATTTAAAACAAGGAACTTGTTGAATAGGAGTGTTGTTTATTGTTAGGTTAAGAGATTCAGCGTCAATATGTTTCCTACGAGAGTGAAACACCATATACTTTGTTTTAGTACAGTTAACAGTCAGCTGATTCCTGGCAAATCATTCCGAAATGTTCGATAAATCGGTCATCGCGTCATTTTGTAAATCTGCTAAGGAGTGTCCTGTGAAAACTAAAACAGTGTCGTCCGCGTACATCAGTGCCCTTGACCTTTGTAGGGATCGCGGGACATCATTATTATAAAGAGAGAACAATATAGGGCCCAAAACTGAACCCTGTGGCACCCCGCATTTAATATAACCGTAGGATGATTTGATGTCACCAATGACTACCTTTTGTTTGCGTGCCGATAGATAACTAGAAAAAAAATCAAGCGAGTTACCTTTTATCCCATAAGAATGCATTTTTTCCAGTAAAATGGAATGACTAATAGCATCAAATGCCTTTCGTATGTCTAAAAATACTGCTATTGCTATGTTGTTTTCATGTAGCGCGGAATTAATATATTGCGTAAGCATCGAAACAGCAGTTGAAGTGGACCTGTTTGCAACAAAGCCGTGTTGCTGGGGACAAAGTACATTCTGTTCACCCAGGAAGCGCCTTAATTGCGACGATATTAGTTTTTCAAGCGTAGTGTTAATACTACTCAGAACAGATATTGGTCTGTAGCTGTCCGGAAGATTCCGATCACCAGATTTGTGCACTGGTATTACTTTGGCGGTCTTAAGTATACTAGGATAAGTTTTAGAGGAAAATGCATGATTAAATATATGGCATAAGGGACCACACAATACATCAATATTCTCCTTTAAAATCCTTGATGATATGGCGTCATGTCCAGCTGCCTTGTTCCCTGGTAATATACAAGAACCTTGATACGTGGGTATATGAGCATATAGGTATAACAGGTTGTATAAGACCCATGTATGACTACGTCAGAAATTGTGCAATTAGACAATATAAGGCTCATATATGGGTATTTCATATAAAGTCTTATATGCCCAATTCCTAACGTATTCATATATGAGGATTTTTATATTGGTCCATATAGAGAATTTTTTGTAGGGATGCCATCTCTCAAGTCTGATTTCGCCACCTCTCGTTTAGTCTTCGGTGTGTCCGCTGGGTAGCGGTTTTTCTGTATAGCGAATGTATTATATAAAAAGATGCGAGATGGTGGTACTTGGGGTGTTCGCTAGATAGACGAATGAATGGACAGACGCACGGATGGAGGGACAGATAGATGAACGGACGATCGGGCGCACGGGTGGATGTATTCACGGTTGAGTGCATAAATGAAGAGACAGACGAACGGACGGATGGGCGCAAATATGGACGGACGGTGGTGGTACTTGAAGTGATCAAAAGATTGAAGCACGATTGGAAAAATGCACGGACTGAGAGACAGACAGGTGCACGGACGGACGTATAGAAGAATGATTGAACGGACGCACAGAGGCACGGAGGACTGCACGGATAGACGTACGCTCAGATGGACGGAAGCAAGAACGAACGAACGGGTGGAAGCACGGACGGACTGACAGGTGCTTCGCTTCACTCATCATCATGCACTCCGTGGATATACTGAGATTTTTCGAACAGATTCTAATATGTATAGTGAATTCGTGTTTGTAGTGAGGTGACCAAACGACCAACGCATACACAAGCCTGACCAAAGTCTTATGCGCTTTCAGCTGTCATTTTGTACAGTTGCTTAATGCGTGGAACACACCAAATATTTGAAGAGCTTGTTGCGGATTCTTTCATTGTGCGTGTGCCATTTTGAGTTTCTGTAAAATCTACACCGAGGTATTTAAACTACACAACACCTAGAAGACCTTCACTGTCGTTAGTATTGTAAGATAGTAGCAGCGTTGTGGTCGCGACGGCATTTATCAGACCGAATCGCTTGATCAACGCTTCAAACGAAGAAGACGCTTTTCGTGAGGATGATTATATACAGTTGAAGAAAATGAAGGTCAAACGCTGTTGATATAATGCTTACACTAATTCGCCCCTCGCGCGGAAGCGGCGAACGCGGCCGCTGTTTATTATAATGGGTACGTAGCACGGAAGGTTTTAAGCGCGACAGGTGAAAAACCTCCGTGCCACGAAAACGGCCATCAGAAAGCTTGACAACAGGGGTTACTCGGTTTACTGTTTACAGAACAGTAGGTACAAATACTTGGAGACCCATTCTGAATCCTTTCAATACCATATTTAAGATACCACTTTCAAAGATAACAACAAAAGGCATGGCATGTAGAGAGACACTAAAAGTTGGAAAAGTACCATTGTCGTTGGTGTAAACGGATCTGAAGTGCTCTTTAAGAAGGTTCGCCATAGATTTTGGATCAGCTATCTCTTTGCCATAGCCATCAGTTTTTTTTGCATTCAAATAAATTTGCCCAAATTATCTTTCAAAACTTCTCTGATGTTGTGGTGGACACAGTGGCACAGCTTATGCAATGTCGCCTAATCGCCTTCTGTTCCTTGAACATGTGATGCTGATTGCCGCATCATACCAACTGCAAGCGTGGAACCAGTTCGTCATCTGGCCGTCTGCGAACACGATTGACGCTCAATGGGACCACGCTATCGACTGCAATCTTGGGCACTGTGTACAACGGCAAGCAACACGGATCATGGCTGAACCTATAAACAGCCAGCTTCTACTTACGGCCTCAGAGAGCACAGCGGCACAACTTATGCAATGTCGCCTAGTCACCTTCTGTTCCTTGAACAGGTGATGCTGATTGCCGCATCATACGAACTGCATGCGTGGAACCAGTTCGCCATCCGGCCGTCTGCGAACACGATTGACGCTCAATGGGACCACGCTATCGACTGCAATCTCGAGCACTGTGATCAACGGCAAGCAACACGGATCATGGCTGACCCTATAAATCAGCCAGCTTCTGCTTACGGCCTCAAAGGGCACAGCGGCACAGCTTATGCAATGTTGCCTAATCACCATCTGTTCCTTGAACAGGTTAATTATTACTGTTGTTATGGCTACAAGATCGATTATCACTTTATTGTTGTGGTGCCATGCCCCAAAGTGATTTTTTCTGGCTTTGCATCATAGTGTCTATTGTTTTCGGCGATGTATAAATGAACCCCGGGCCAGAAACCAAAACGATGTTGAAAGAATTGTGGGATGGGCAAAAGGCAATAGAAGCTGATCTAGAAAGCTTGAGCAAGCGAATGAAGGTAGTACAAAGCAGGCTTAAAGCGTATAAAGAACAAGCGAGTACAATAGCTCAATTGCCAAAAACAGTTAAGGAATTGGAGACTACTCTTCGGAAGCAGCAGGAAAGAATAGAAAGCTTCGAGGACAGAAGTAGGATGAATAAGCTAATGGTATTTTGAGCACCGGAAACCGAAAGGAATCGGCTGCCGACCTTGAAGCGAAGATGCTCGTAAACGTATTCCAGAAAAGGTTTGGTGTCAACTTGAGTATCGTGGAAGGAATTCACAGAATAGGGAAGAAAAGCTCTAGGCCTCAGACGGTCATTCTCAGGTTCTATGACTAATGGGAAAAGGCTGAAGCTTACAAGCAGTGCAGAAAGCTGAAAGGCAGCGGCACATCTATATTGGATAACTTTTTCAAGGAAACATTGCCAAGGCGTCAAATGCTCTGGGATTCCGCGAAACAGGAAAGGGATAGTGGGCGCATTATATGCTTGAATTATGACAAGCTGCGCATGGACTCGGACGTGTACACGTGGCATCAGTCAAAGAATAGCCGCATAAAGGTTCAGCGTCCCGAAAGACATGCTGCTTTTGTTAGGGATGACTGACAGGAAAAAAATGTGATCCGAGCACATTACGCTTGATAACTTTGAATGCAAGAAGTCTGGCTAACAAGGTTGAAAACCTAGAATACATCCTGGCTAACTATGATCCTGACGTCTTCACAATTACCAAAACGTGGCTGCGGCCCGAAAGAAAAGACCAGGAGCTTGTGCTACCAAACTATAAAATCATTCACAGGGACCTAGCTGCGCGGGGGGGGGGTTCCATTAGTGATCAAGGCTGATATATACTGCGTAGAAATGAACAGCATTCCAACACACGAAAGTGTTTGGTGCCAAATTAAAGTAGGTAAAAGAACGATAATTCTTGGTACACTATACAAAACACATAACTCCCCTATTTCCTATCTCGAAAATATGCAGCGTTACTTAGAAGGCCTGAAGATCCGCAGCTCTCGATTTATTATTACTGGTGACATCAACTTGCCAGGCATCGACTGGTCGGAGCTTGGCGAGGAGCCTCGCGAAAAAAATCATTGTCAACTGCTCCTAGAAATAACTTTCAGTCATGATTTACAGCAGTTAGTTCAAGATTCACGCGCGTAATTGGGAGATCAGGATCGATTTTTGAAGTAGTGTTCCTGGACGGGCGTTTTGAAGAATATGAGGTATTAGTAAAGGCCAACATTTTAGATCATAAGTTACTTTATTTGCAAATAAAGCATACCACCTCGTGCTCAAGGAGTGAAAGCAAAAATACGCATGTCCCAAATTTTTTCAGAGCCGATGACGCAAGCATTATCGATCTTCTTTCGCTGTGTTTAGACAGCTTCAGTTAGACGATTGACGTTAATGATATGTGGGCTGAATTCAAAGATACAGTATTTCGCTTCATTGGTAGGTTTATACCATTAAAAATAAAACAAAAATAATAGACTTCATGGTTAACCCCTGAAATCGTACATTTAAAACAAAAAATTAGCAGTGAACGAAAAAAGTTAAAAAAAGACCACTGTAAAATTTTCGCACTAAGCGCTGCCTTGCACAAGAAGCTGACTGCTGCTAAGAAAACCTTCTATGATGTTACAGTGACTTGTTTTATGAAGGACGACGCACACAGTTTTTGTCGCCATTTGTCACAAGATAACGAGGGTCCTAGAGACGTTGTCGGTAATAATGAACTCTTGACGAAATTATCTCGTATTGCAACTTGCTTTAATGAGTTTTTTTCCAATCTGTGTTTACTGATAGTTCTGCAAATAATTTTTCAACCTTTACGATACAATTCCAATACATTTCAACAATGCCTGAGATAAAGGTGGCATATGAAGGTATTGAAGCACTTTTGCTTAACATTAAGATAAGAAATCCATAGGTCCTGATGGTATAACAAATGCATTTTTACGCAGGTATTCAGAATGGGTAGGCCACTATCTTGAATTATATAATAAGGCAACGCTAGTACAGAAACGAATCCCAGTTGATTAGCCAGTTGCAAAAGTTGTTCTAGTACCCAAATCAGGTGGTAAGCAAGGCAAAGGAAACTACCGGCTCATTTCATTGACGTGCGTGTGCTGCAAGCTTCTGGAGCACATAATATCAAAAATCAATGTACGGTTACCTTGAAAACAAGAGAGCGTTTTTTTTTCTAATCAGCACGGCTTGTGACGAAACTTATCCACTGTTACACAATTTGTAGAAACAATTATTGATTTTTCGACTGTACTAAATAACAGAAAGCAGATCGACTCTATATGTTTAGATTTATCGAAGGCTTTTACCCGGGTTGTGCACACCAACCTAATAAATAAGCTATTGGAAATGAATATGAATTATAAAGTTGTAGCATGCACCCCTCATATCTCACAGGTTGAACACAATACGTCGAAATAAATTGCAACAAATCAGATCTGCTAAACATAACTTCAGGCATACTACAGGGATACGTTTTGGGACCCCTAGTTTTTTGATTTACACAAATGATATTGCTAGTCACGTAAGTGACGACATTACCGTAAGGTTGTTCTCAGATGATTGCGTAATATACCGTGAAGTCAATAACCGGAATAATCAGGCGTCACTTAAGCAAGCTCTTACAGCTGTAGAAAGATCGGCCACTAATTGGCAGAGGAAAATCAATAAATCCAAATCAGTTACGCTCAGAGTTACGAACAGAAAAAATACGTGCACCTAAATTTAAATATGAGACGAATTTCACAATTCTAAACAAAGCTGACTCGATAAAACACCTTCGCCTAATCATTTCAAATGACTTAAGTTGGAAACCACACGTGAACAGCATTTCTGCAGCTGCCGAAGAAAAGATATGGTTCCTGCGTCACAAACTAAAGCTACGAACCCCGTCCGTTAAGCTGCTTGCATAATTAACCTACGTAAGGCCAACGCTAGAATACGCCAGTGAAGTGTGGGACCCCTTCCAGTCGGGGTTAATAAATCGGATTGAAAAAATACAGAGAAAAGCCTCAAGGCTAACTTTATCGCGTTATTTACCAAGTGACTCCGTCTCTGAAATGCTTCGGTTGCTTGAATTGCCTACACTGGCTTATCGCCAGAAAGTCGGTTGACTTAAATTTCTTTTTTTGTTATCAAAAGGACACCCTAATATTGAAACTAAACCCTAGCTTGTTCCCAGGCCTTCTAGCAATTTCAGATCACGCAATCACTTTGTGTATTCAGTAGCTAAATGGAACCTTGATGTGTATGCGTATTCTTTTTTCTCACGAACGATAAAAGAGTGCTATCAGTTGCGAGTACCGGTACTGAGTTCGAAGAACATAGTAAGCTTTGAACAGTGCATTAAAATATGTGGTGAACATTGAGTGTTACTATAGTATTGTACATATATTGCTATGTTGTTCGAAAATACATGGCGTAGTTACTTCATATTGCATACTCTACCACAGTCAGAATATATGTATGTACATTTTTATTAACAGCGTTGATATACTTTTTCTTTTGTGTACCTAATAAACTTCTGTCTTCTATACAATACGTTGTACTTGTTTTTGTTTTATTTTTACTGTACCCACCCTGTAACGGCTATAACGGCCAACAGTACTTGGAAATAATAATTGAGCTAGCTAGTGACTCACCAAAGTAGCCTTGTTTATCTGAAATAACAACTCCCTGATCTGAGATGTACGTTTTGAAATGTTCTCTTGAGATATCAACTCAGCACAATAGGACTTAGCCTTTTTTTAGTCGTTTGACCTTTCTTCTTAATTTCAATACCTCCCTAGATGTTCATAGATATTTGGTTTCAGGATCTTTACGTGTGCTATGGACAAAGAGTTCAATGCTTCTACCCACATGTCCAAAACCTTAATCCAAAGACATTCAATATATCAGTACTATTGGTAAAATCGTCAGAATAGAAAAAAAGATATCGAGTATCGGCTTTAGAGAAGGCTTGAAAAATAGCCACCTTGGTTTTTCAACGAACGGAAAGATTTGAAAAACTTAACACTTCAGCAAGATGTTCGAAAAGACATGGAAAAACTTCACAATCGCACTGGCTTGTTATATTTCCAGAAAAAAGGATGAACGATGACCCACACTGTTTTTGGAGCCACTTGTCATAAGATAACAGGTGTCCTAGTGACATTGTCGTTAATGATGAACTCGCGACGGATTTCTCTCGTATTCCACCTTGTCTTGAAGACTTTTTCCAATCTGTGTTTACTGATAGTTCTGCAATTGACTTTTCACCCTTTGCGTGAAAATCCTCATACATTTCAACAATGCCTGAGAAAGAGGTGTCATATGAACGTATTGTAGCACTTTTGCTTACTAATAAAATAAGAAATTTATGGGTCCTGATGGGTTACCAAATGCGTTTTTACACAGGTAGTAAGAATGGGTAGGCCACAAACTTGAGAATAGATTTAAGGCATCGTTAGTACAGAAATGAATCCCGGATGATTGGCTAGTTACAAAAGTTGTTCCATTACACAAATCAGGTGGAAATCAAGACATCGGAAACTACCAGCCCATTTCATTGACGTGCCTGTCCATGCAAAATTCTTGAGCATCTATCAAAATCAATCTACTGTTATTTTAAAAACAAGAGGACTATTTTTTCTAATCAGCACGGCTTTTCACGGAACCTATCAAGTGCTACACACTTTTTAGAAACATTAAATTACTTTTCGACTGCCCTAAATAACAGAAAGCATATAGACGCTATATGTTTAAATTTTTCGAAGGCTTTTGGCCAGGTCGTGCACGCTGTTGCGACTCCGGGTCCCACGGGTCTCAGTTTGGTGGTAGGTACCCGTCCTGGGACCCATTGTCGAACAAGTCAGTTGAGGCGCTCGTAAAAACCACAACAACCTATTTACATGGTTAGTAACTGAGAATTAGAAAAGAGGTGATCAAGTGATCAAGTAGAAGTCAAGAACTGTACATGAGAACGGTTGAACTGCAGCGCTTGAAATACACGAAAGTCTTCGGCTTATATATTGCCTTGTTGCCCACTCTGGGCACATTGTCCGTGGCATCCGCCAATTGGGCGCTCCATTGTCTAGGTGCTCCACCCACGAAGGAGAGGAAAGACACCACACAATGCATGCGGAGAGGGCACAGTCTACACGATGCCCAAATATGGTCACCAAAGCACTGCACCGACGTTTTCGCACACGTCACCAAGTTTCGCGCACGTCCGATGATTTCGGTTTCCAAGATTCTTCTTGCAGCTGGGTGAGGTTCGAAAAACCGGCTGCCAGTACATGTGTCAATCTTGCCTGACTGTTTGGGCAGGACAATGTAGTGGTGGGCCAGCATACCATCAAAATAAGCCACCCCATTCAGCCGATAATATGATGAAAGGGGAGAAGGAGGAGTAGTCAACTAATCCCTCGTCACCGAGGTGGGGTCCGGCAAGGGCTGCAGCAGATAGCGCATTATCCTTTTCTTCACCCCTACATTCTATTCCTGGTTGTTTGCTAGAAAATGTGGCTTAGCTGCACATATCCTGGGGCTCCGCTTCTCCTTACCAGGTGCAGCCACAACCAGTTTGGCTTTAGCTTTCAGCCTGAACTGCAAATACCATGCTGCTTCCGAGATTTCTATATCCCTGGTAACCTCTAAAATGGCCAAGTTGCCTCCTTGTCTGCCTCAAAAGCCTTGCTCGCAGCAGACACAATGGCTCTTTCTTTAGTCGAGCTCACAATGGCCTCTCTTGGCTCGTGTGCTTTTTTTGCGCGAACCAGTCCCGCACCCATCGTTCAGGTTTTGCAGAGAGGAAAATCTACCAGTCTTGACGGCACACCCTTGCTTGGAATGCGTCGAAATAGTTTCATCCCTTTCACAAAGGCCGAAAAACTTCAATATTGATAACGGTCGTAACAGTCTCTCGCGCGCTGGGGTGAAGATCTCGATGGGCTGAGGTTTGCAGCCACAGTTCGGAGAGATCAGCGCTGACGTCTGGTCTGGTGAAGACTGTCTTTGATGAAGTAGTGACCACCTGCTTCATTTTGGCTCAACAGACATCACATACGCATATGAAATACAACCACTCACAAAGTGAGCGCCAGACAATTCTGTCAATCCCCACCAGGCATACTTACCTTTTTACAACTGAATAAAGGAAGTACACTAGTTATTCTAAATTCCTCTCCTACGTATGAGTGAAACAGAATAACAGCATTGGAAGCACACCAAACCTGAAACCTTGAATAGCGGTGTCTTTAATGTATTCACCATAAGTTCTACGAACTCTGAAAAGCACAAAACAAAAAACCTAATCAATGGCCCTCGTCTAGGTCCGGAAAAAAAAATATTGCTGAACTCTCGAGAATGGCGTTCGCGTCAGGGACGGCGACCTAAACACTCAGCGTTGCCATGGGGTGTATCTCTCTTTGAAACGTATGTCAAACGTATACTTTTGCAAAACGAGCCTTCAACGCAGAAGGCGACCATTTTTAGAGAACAAAGGCAGTAGCTCTGAGAGGATAGTGCTCCACCTCGATAAAACTCAACTGTTAATCTAGTAAGTTAGTTTTCCGAGCTGCCTTCATTAGGCTCTTCCACCACCTAAACAGGACACTTTCAAAACAACGAAAAGCTCAAAACAAAGAATTCTCGCATAAGTTTCGTTGACGCACAAAGAAAAACTTAAGCCTTTGTGCAGTTCTCTGCGTACGCTATAACCCAAGCTCAAACGTTACCGTTATTCACGTCTTTAGTAGGACACACCTTGACAGACTCAAATATTTCAGATTAGATTCATCTGCATCCTATAATTGCCTGAAATGTTGCTCTAACCTCGACTTTCGGTAACGCGGAACGCTCCGCTTAACCTATCGCACGATACCCAAGCATTCTATCAAAGCCAAATGGACAGAGCTAAACATTGCGTAATAGTCTTGTTTGGTTAATGTTAAATTATCATGCTAGCCACTTAGATAAAGAATGCGCTGGGTTCTTTCAGGTCCTTTAGCTCTATTCGCACTTATAGAGCGCTTTAACATCTCCCGACCAACATACGCTTCCGTACCAACTAAAAATCTTCTAAATGCGCGTTTGTTTGCAAATGTTTACAAAAACCACAATATACCGCATTCGGCACGAACCCTTGGAAACCAGTTTTTTTTTACTTTCCTGAACAAAAAACTTTACTTCAAAGGATCAAAAGTGGAAGAATATTCAAATTATTACCTTCCAGAACTCTGCAGGTCGCATTCTGCGAAAAGCTTGCAGCTGACCTTCACGCTTACAGCCTTGCACGTGGCGGTCGTGTTCTCTGCAGCATTCGTGATCGCCAGAGGCCAGAATGAGCGCGAGCTCCTAGCCCAACTTTGCAATCTCGCCTCATTCCTGATTCTTGCCGGCTTTCTTTGGGACACCGAAGGTTCCTGAAGAGCGGGGGAAAGATTCGCCATTGTCCTTTGGCAATTGGTTCTACCCTGAATTTAGGACCAGAAGCCTTTCTTTTAAGAACTTATCGACATTGTTGTCTAAGCGAACCTGTTCCTTTCAACCGCACCTTCCTTCTTGAGGACACGTGTCCCTTTCCGCTACTCCTCTCGCCAATTTCGCCTGACCCTACGCGTCAAAGGACTTTTGATTGAATTGCCCGATTGCCAACCTTTCCTTTTTCGCTGCGGCGCGCCCTCTGCCTCCACCTTTTATGGTGCCGCGCGTCCCCGCTTCCTTGTTTTGCGGTGACGCTTACGTACAACCTTTCTTTGATTGTTACAATCTTGTCTGGTTGCGTCATCGGTAACTCTACAGTTCAGGTGTGCCTGTGCACCAGTCTTTCTGGAGACTTTGCCCTTTGGTTTTTCTGCTCCATTGCTCTGGTGGGCTCATTTATCTGCGCTACCCCTCACAAAACCAGACGCTGGGCCCTCCACAGGTCTGAACTTTTGGGAATTCACATCCTTCTCAATTTCCGGGTAGATTTTATTGTCCGGCCGATCCATTACGTGCCGCTGCACGAGGCATATCTCCAACACAGCACGAGCTCTGGTCATTCTGCTGGGTTGGGACTTTTCCTCGAACCGATCCTCCACCGACCTTGTACCTATTTGTACACCTACGAAGTCTCGCAATGTAGTTTCTCACCCTCTGAGGTATTTCCCACGCTATCTGTAAGAGATACTTTCAACAGTAGCTCGCCCTCGCTGGCAGTACTGTCGGGTTTCAGTAGCGTTATGTCATCGCTACAGTTAGGACTACCTTCGTCGTCTGTTCTTTCAACCTCCAAAAGGTCATTGCTTTGCAGAGGCTCGAGCGTGGTCTCCAGATCATCAATCTGCTCAATGACGCCACCAGGGCGACTGGAACCAACCTCGGTCTCACATGGAACACCTTTTGGACTTGCTACAGTTTGCATACCAGCCACCGTCCCGCTCTCTATATGCACTACCTTCACATCATCGGAGAGTCGCTTACTTTCACTAGGCGCACCTTTACTAACAATGACCTGTTGCTCTTTTATCTCCGCCGAAGGATCAGTTCACTTGTCGCACTGATAGAGACGCGTACCTTTCTCGGGTGGTACCTCACAAACAGCGGCTTTCTCGGTGACTTCACCCTGCATCGTACTCGCCACTTCACCGCACCTTTCGGGCTCTACACATAGTGAACATATACACGACCAAAGACGCTTCCGATGCTGTGCCCTAGTTATACGATTCATCCTTGCAATGTTTTCGTCTAATGCTCGCATTTTAGCCTCGTGTATACGTATCCTTTCGGCCTTTTCTGCCTCTTCTCTCTGGGCTTCTGCCGCTTTTCTCTGTTGAATGCTCTCGACATACTCTGAGAGGTCCTCATCGCTTGTCCCTGTCCCGACTATCCGCTCGATCAGTTCCATTCTGTTTGGGGAGTCCGACACATCTAGTTTCAACTCCTTTTTTATCGCTAGATCTACGGGTTTTCACAGGACTTCCAGATTCTTGACTGCGTCCGGTACCGTTCTCTGTTCCACGAATGATTCCTGTCTTGCAACTAATTAACCCTGACAACAACGACAGCCCTAGTTTTCTGCCTTGCCTCAAGTTACCTGTTAACTTAGTCTGCAAAAGCTTCCTTAAGCTATTACACGGAATCCTGTTCGTTCACTGTTAACCTTTGCCATCACCCACAGAATATAGCTTAAACAAGCTATCTCAAAATTATATGCCCTACGCAAGTTATCTGTCAGCCTGATGACTAAAATAGCTCTGTCACTTTTAACCTTGCCGTCACCCACAGACTATAGCTTAATCAGGCTATCTCACAATCTGCCTGACGCCAGTTACACAATGACCAAAAAAGCTATTCTCCCTACAGCTGTTACTCACACGTTAGTAAATGCCTCGTAAAGTTTAACAGAGAAAGTCGGCACTCACCAGGCTTGCAGTCATGCCTCCAGCGTTGTGAATCTTAGCAGTGCCTTCCGGTTGCCTATCGCAGTCGGTGACCTCGTGTTATCCCAGAAGTTCCGTTCTGCTGCCTCTCAAGTCGATGAGCTCGCAGCATCCAACCGTTGTCGTCGTATCGCCTCTCGAAGTCGATGGGGTCGTAGCCTCTCACTGCTGTCGTCGAGTCGTTGCTACCTGGTTGACGCCGTCTCTCCGCTCAATCTAGTGGTTGCGACCTGGGTTGACGCTATCCTACTGCTGCCATCCAGTGGTGGCGACCTAGGTTGACGCTATCCCACCACTGCCATCCAGTGGTGGCGACCTGGGTTGATGACATCCCACAATGCCACCAGTTGTTGCGACTCCGGGTCCCACGGGTCTCAATTTGGTAGAGGGCCCCCGTCCTAGGACCCATTGTCGAACAAGTCAGTTGAGGAGCTCGTAAAAACGACAACAATTTATTTACATGGTTAGTAACTGAGAATTAGAAAAGAGGTGATCAAGTGATCAAGTACAAGTCAAGAACTGCACAAGAGAACGATTGAACTGTAGCGCTTGAAGTACACAAAAGTCTTCGGCTTATATAGTGCCTCGTGGCCAACCCTGGGCACATTGTCCGCGGCTTCCGCCAATAGGGCGCTCCATGGTCTAGGTGCTCCACCCACAAAGGAGAGGAAAGACACCACACAATGCATGCGGAGAGGGCACAGTCTACACGATGCCCAAGTATGGTCACCAAAGCACTGCAGCGACGGTTTCGCACACATCACCAAGTTTCGCGCACGTCCGACGATTTTGGTTTCCAAGATTCTTCTGGCAGCTGGGTCTGTTTCGAAAAATCGGCTGCCAGTCCACGTGTCAAACTTGCCTGGCTGTTTGGGTAGGACAATATAGTGGTGGGCTAGCATACCATCAAAATATGCCACCCCATTCAGCCGATAATATGAAGAAAGGGGGGAAGGAGGAGTAGTCAACTAATCCCTCGTCGCCGAGGCGGGCTCCGGCAAGGGCTGCAGCAGATAGTGCATTATCCTTTTCTTCACCTCCACATTCTATTCATGGTTGTTTGCTAGAAGCTGTGGCTTAGCTGCACATATCCCGGGGCTCCGCTTCTCCTCACAAGATGCAGCCACAACCATTTTGGCTTTAGCTTTCAGCCTCAACTGCAATTACCATGCTGGTTCCAAGATTTCCACATCCTCAGCGACCCCGAAAATGGCCCAGTTGCCTCCTTGTCTGCCTCGAAAGTTTTGCTCGCAGCAAACACAATGGCCTTTCTTGAGTCGAGCTCACAATGGCCTCTCTTGGCTCGTGCGTTTTCTTTGCGCAAACCAGTCCCGAACCCATCATTCAGGTTTTGCCAAGAGATAAATCAACCCGTCTTCACGGCACGCTCTTGCTTGGAATGCATTTAAATACTTTCCTCCCTTTCACAAAGGCCGAAAAACATCAATAATGATGACGGTCGTAACAACATCAACTTAATAAATAAGCTAATAAAAATGAATAGAAATTATGAAGTTGTAGCGTAGATCCCCTCATACCTCACAGGTCAGACACAGTACGTCAAAATAACTGGCATCAAATCGGATCTTTTAAACATAACTTCAGGCATTCTACAGGATCCATTTTGGGACCCGAGCTTTTTTTTCAATTTACATAAATGATATTGCTGTTTACATAAGAGACGACACAACCTTCAGGTTGTTCGCAGACGGTTGCCTAATACATCGTGAAATCATTAACCAGAATGATCAGGCTACACTTAGCCAAGCATTTAGAGCCGTACAAAGATGGGACTCTAATTGGCAAATGAAAATCAATCTGTCAAGGACAGAACGGAAACACGAGGAGGTGGTGTTATGATTGCAGTAAAAAAAGATCTTCAAGCGCGTCTGCTTGATACGGGTTCCTGTATTGAAATTTTGTGGGTATTGGTCCAGCTTTCATGTGTAACTTGTGCCGTTGGGGTTTGTTACCGTCCGCCTGACTCAAAAGAAACCTTCGTTAATTGCCTAAACGAATCATTGAGCCTCGTATATGACAGATTTCCTGGCTCTCCTGTGATTCTCGCGGGCGACTTTAACTATCCTGGAATTAACTGGCGGACGGGCACAGCCGATAGCGGCGCAAGGATAGCTGAATGTAAGGACTTTCTTGACGTGATTTCGTCTTACGGTTTAAGCCAAATAGTTTCTATGCCAACACGGGGGGATGCTATCTTGGATCTTGTGCTTACCACCGAACCGTCAAACATGTCTGTTAATGTGTTAGACTGCATCAGTGACCATAATGTCATCCATTGTGAATTCAAGTTAACGCGTAAAGAAAGCGTGAATGAAAAGAAAACAATTTATGATTACGCACGTGCAGATGTTGAAATGATCTATAGCGAACTCTCGTCCTTTTGCGTAGAATTTTTCAACGGCATGCAGCATCGCGACAGCAATGAGAACTGGATGATCGTCTGTCACAAGCTAATCGAACTCAAAGAAAAATACATTCCAAAAATACACATATCTGTGTCTACAGGGAGCGCTTGGTTTACCTCCCACGTGAAGCGATGCATTAACAAGAAGAAGCGCTTTTATTCAAGAGCTAAAACCTTGCAATCTGACGATGCCTGGAAGGCTTATCGCGAACAGTCGCAGTTATGCAAAACCGAAATTGAGGCAGCAAAAGACAAATTTTTCAACCATGACATCTCCAACATGTTAACTGTCAACACAAAAAAATTCTGGAAAGTAATAAACCCCAAGCCGTCGTCTTCATGTTTCATATCGATAATGCAAGGCAACGAGTTCCTCCCGCCCTCTGAAGTCGCTACTGCGTTCAATTCCTTCTTTTGTTCTGTTTTTTCTCGTGAGCTTCCTATTACCGACAATATTCACCTCGGCTCCGTTACCTCCATCATGGAGGACATCGTGATCACTGAAAAGGGAATCGAAGCTGCTATTGATCGTCTTTCTAGCAGCTCTGCTCCTGGTCCAGATGGTATTTGTCCTAAACTGCTAAAGTTAACTAAACCTGTTATTTCTCCCATTTTTGCATGCCTTTTCCAGCAATCGATTCAGTCAGGATGCGTTCCTGACGGATGGAAAGTTTCTAAAATAGTACCAATTTTTAAATCCGGAGACCCGTCATCTGTCACCAACTACAGACCAATCTCGCTGACCAGTATACCATGTAAATTATTAGAGCATATCATATCATCGGCAATCATGAAGTACCTAACAAAGCACAACCATCTTTTCAGCAACCAGCACGGCTTTCAACAGGGTCGCTCCTGCGAGACGCAGTTATTCGAGCTGGTCTCTGACATTTACGAAGCTGTTAATGACTCATCGCAAATAGATGCCATATTTATCGACTTCGCCAAGGCGTTCGATAAGGTAGCTCATAACCGTTTATTACAAAAACTTCGCTATTTTAATATACATAGTCAGGTTGTGAATTGGATAAGGAATTTCTTAACCGACAGGTACCAATTTGTAACTGCCAATGAATTTTCTTCCTCACGATCACTGGTCAAGTCAGGGGTGCCTCAGGGCTCTGTATTGGGGCCTATTTTATTCCTGTTGTATGTAAATGACATCAGCAATAGCATTTCATCTACAGTTCGATTATTCGCAGATGACTGCGTAATTTATAGACGAATAACTACCACCTCTGATAGTGACGCTTTGCAATCTGACCTTGCGAAAATTGCAGATTGGTGTGAACAGTGGCAAATGGAGATAAATACTTCGAAAACTAAGGCTGTAGCCTTCACTAGAGTGTCTAATCCTAAGCTTACTCATTATTTGATAAATGACTCAGTCATCGCGCGTGCGCATACAATAAAATACTTGGGAGTTCATTTATCTTCTAACATTTCATGGAGTGACCACATCGAAGCAATCTGTAGCAGTGCATGCAAAACTCTTGGTTTTATCAGGCGTAACCTTTATTTGGCAAACAAGTCTACTAAATTATTGGCCTATGCGACGTTGGTTCGCGCAAAACTAGAATATGCATCTTTTATTTGGAACCCGCACCAGTCTTATCTCATCAACAAACTCGAAGCAATTCAAAATAAAGCAACCCGCTTCATTACCAAAGATTATTCACGAACATCAAGCATAACTAACCTAAAAAAATCTCTGAATCTAAGCACCCTAGAGAATAGAAGAATCATAGCACTTCTATCTCATTTCCACAAACTTTATCACTCATCATCATCGTTCCGCGTACGCCACATCACGGCCGCCCATCGTATCTTTCCGCGCCTGGATCATCCCTTTAAAGTACAACCCGTTTTTGCTCGAACAAACTTCTTAAGTAAATCCCCCCTCTTTCTCGCAATATATCACTGGAACAAGCTACCTGCCGACGTCGTTTCTTCCCAAAATCATGAAGATTTCATGAATAAACTTAAAAGTTATTTTAATGAAAGTTAATATTGTTCTTGTGCATATCTGTTTTGTTGTACTTGTTGTCGTTGTTCTTGTACGCGGTATTTCAATGAACGTGAATTATCCTTTCTTTGCATCCTTTTGTTGTTTTGAACACTGCGAAAATTTTCCTTAGAGTTTTGTTGTCCTGTTCTTTTCTTTTTTTTTTTTGTTTCTTTTTTAGTAGTACTTTCTTTATTCCTCCACGTAGCATCTCTGTACTGTTAAGTAATAATATCTCTACATATGTATGTGCATATTTATATCAATCGTTTGTATTTGTTATTCAAATTATACACTGTAATTGTAACAGCTTTATTGTGCTACAACTCCCCTATGTAATGCCTACCCAGGCCTTTAGGGTACTTGAATAAAAAAATCCAAATCAGTTATGCTCTGAGTTAGGAAACGGAAAAAAACATTTATTAAATGTCAATATGAGATGAATTCCACCACATTAAATGAAGCTGACTCGATAAAATACCTATGCCTGATCATTTCAAATGACTTATGTTGGAAACCACGCGTGAACAGCATTTGTGCAGCTGAAAAAAAAAAGTTACGTTCCCTTCGTCACAAACTAAAGCTAGCAACCCCATCCGTTAAGCTGCTTGCATATTTGACCTACATAAAGTTAGCGTTAGAATGGGCCAGTGCAGTGTGGGACTCCTTGCAGTCGGGGTTAATAAATCAAGTGAAAAAATACTGAGAAAATCCGCAAGGCTAATTTATCGCGTTATTTACTATGTGACTACGTTTTTGAAATGCTTTGGTTGCTTGAATTGCCTACGCAGGCTCATCGCCGAAAAGTCGGTCGATTTAATTTTATTTTTTAGTTATCGAAAGGACACCTTAATTTTCAAACTAAATCCTATCTTGTTTCCAGGCCTTCCTGCAATGTCATATCATGCAATCAATTTGTGTATTCGGTTCTTAAACGCAATCTTGATGCGTACGCGTATTTCTTTTTTCCATGAACGATAAAACTGTGGAATCAGTTGTCAGGACCGGTACTGATTTTAAAGAGCATAAAAAGCTTTGAAAAGTGTATAAAAATATGTCGTGAATTTTGAGTGTTGCTGTAGTATTGTACATATATTGCCATGTTGTTCGAAAATACATCGCATAGTCACTTCATATTGCTTACATTACAACCAATACAATAAATGTATCTTTGTCTTAATAAAAAATTTTAAATATTTTTCTTTGTGTATTTTTGAAAATACTGTCTTCATTACAACACATTGTATTTTTTTGTTTTATGTTTATTTTATCCACCCTGTTACCGCCATAACGGTCAAGAGTATTGGGAAATAAATAGATAAAAACACCTAGAATTCATTTAGAGCTTCCTTGAATCATTTCGTAGCTTTCGACTGCGTGTGATAAGTGATATTGAAAAGCAATGTCTATCATGGTATTTGCAGTAGCACCGTAGTGAATGATGTGTTGTATGATTTGCCAATCAATATTTGGCAGATTAATTCACCTGCCAAGTTTCTTCAGGTACCTGTCTTTGCGTAAGTTATCATATATTGTCTTAGCTCATAAATAATTTTGCTACCCTTTTACACCCTTATGTATGAAGTGTCATGAACAAGGCTACAAATGATCGATATGTGAAGTTTAACATCCCAAAACCACCATATGATTATAATAGACGCTGTAGTGGAGGGCTCCGGAAATTTCGACCACCTGGGGTTCTTTAACGTGCGCCCTAATCTGAGCGCACGTGCCTACAAGGCTACAAATGCACGGCATATTCGGGCAGTTTTGCTTTTACTGTTAGTATACATTAACCATCTTGATACCAGCAAGGCTCCTACTACTGGCTGCTTGCAAGTCTAGTATTGAATCGAAGCAGGAATTAATGTGACCGAAACACAGCTTTCATAGATAAAGCACGCAAACTACTATAAGGCCGAATATACAATAGGAGCGCCATTTGTTGAATAGAGTAAGGGCCGATTCTCCTGTGTCTGTTTTTTTTCCTCTGTGTCATTTGCGTGATTTTTCAACACTCACAAAGTGCACTGATTTGCCTGAACAAGGTAATGTTGCGCACATTGGTGTAGCCTTTTATACAACACTGCCCCCTCCCCCGTCGTGGCGCGCTCTTGCTCGCGCGCCCCGTAGCCGCACTGTCTCGCTGAGCGATGGAGTACCAAGTGACAGGGGAAGACATTGACCCTGAAGAAATCACGCCAGACCAAGGCTGGCAGACCACCTCGTGTCGCAGAGCAAAAAATGAAGGCTCCAAATGTGTGCCGTCATATAGCGCTTTGAAACGCAACGAGCACAAGCCCCGCAACAGAGAAAATGTGAAGAACAAGATTATTCGAGCAAGCCGAATGCCTCACCTACCAAAGAACGACATCCGCATTATCATTAGGCCCAGAGGGGGTCTTAACATCGCTAGGGTTGGCCCAACGACAATCGCTGAAGCCATTTCGACTTCGGCAGGTATCAGCCCATCGGAACAGCAAGCAGACACGCTCTGCCCCAACATTAAACAGAATATCTTAGTAGCAAGCACGCCGAAAAGAGAAAATGCTAATCGCTACGTGCGCGTTAAAGAAATCCGCATCGCTGACAAGACCTATGAAGTTAGTGCCTACGAAGCGGCACCACATTCTACATGCAAAGGTGTCATTCGAGGGATTCCCGTGCAAGACGGTTCGGTGGACATTGATGCGAAGATTGTCAACGACCGCAATCCACTAGCTTTGGCTGCCAAATGCATCGGAAGTACCACTGCAGTGATCGTGGCCTTCGATGGACATCGTGTGCCCAATTTTGTGCGATACGGATCGGTGCTACTTCAATGTACACTATACCGTAGACAGATAGATATTTGCTACGCCTGCGGTCGGCTCGGCCATCGAGCGGACGTGTGCCCGAACCCTGGAGACGTTATCTGCAGAGGCTGCAGCGTGCCGAACCCCGAAAAAGAACACCGCTGCACACCAACATGCAAGCTTTGCGGAGGAGCCCACCTCACTGCCGACAGGGAATGTAAAGAACGCTACCACATTCCATACGTGGTGCGCCGACGACGATGGGAGCGAGCACACTCGACGTGACACAACAGTTACGAAGCAATGAACGAGTTCTACGCAACCACTGACGACGACCAGGCCTCGAAGCTTTCTACAGATGGTCGATCCGATGGCAGCCGATCCCGGTCCCGATCCCGGAGTCGTCCCAGGAACCGCACCGTGCGTGTATCGAGGTCCCGGAGCCGCCCTCGGACCCACTCTCGCGGCGCGCGAAGTGGGACCCCAACCAAATCTATATCGCGAGGCTACTCCAGGTCTCGTTCTGGTTCACGTCACGGTTCCCGTTCGGGTTCCCGGCCCGGGTCACGCTCCGGCTCCCACTCTGGTTCCGGGCCTCATGCTGGTTCCAGGCCTCACCCCAGTCTCACCGGGGTGTCGCGTCAACGATCGCCTAGCCCATCGGCACCACCATCGCCAGGCAACGCCAACAAGAATAAGCGGGGACCTCTCACTTGGGCGGACGCCGTCCGGAGAAAAGGAAACACTACATCACAGGTAGGGTCGGGTTCACTCCCAGAGCATGATACACACAACACATCTTAGATAGCGATCTTAAAGCACGAAAATGCGATGATGAAAGAAACAATACGTAAACTCACAGTCGCAATTGCCGAACTAAAAACTGACAGAAACGCACGCGCTGCTATGCCCACAACCGACAACGACGACAACGCAGTCACTCCGTCGCAGCCGCAACCCGTAGGCGCCGGTAACGACGACGGCGAGAGCGCACTCAAGAAACGCGCGGTCGCCCACGACCAGCCAGCTTTAAAGGCAGAGTTAGACGACATTAAGAGCACGCTATCGGCGATTAAGGAAAGCCTTCGCTTTCTTGGCGAAAGCATGGCTCTCGTGCAGTCTACTCTCGCGGTACACGGTAATCTTTTGGGCCACGTGGAGCAATATCTTGATCACGTCGTCGCCCCTGCCGTTGCCGCGGATAAGCCGTTGTCGCAACGTACAGTCGTGCCCAGTCCACCGCATCACGCGGCCCTTATGCACCCGCCGGGTGCTGAGGCCAACTGCTAAATGCTTCAAGATGGCCAGGCCAATCGACGAGTTGCGAATCTGGCAATGGAACTGCAGGAGCTTCACCCACAAGAAAGCTTTCCTGCAGCAATACCTCCGTAGCCACGAAGCCAAACCTCACATCATGCTATTACAGGAGACTGTAGTACCAACCGCCACGTTTTCCGGATACCAGTGGTTGCCCGGCCCCTCGGGAAGACGCGGTATCGCCACCCTGGTCGCTAACAAGATTACCTGCACAGCGCACAGTCTCAATGTGCCCGAAATTGAGCACGTTATGGTCGAAATTCTCCCTGGCAACGTATCACAACAAAGCGTATACATGCTCAATGTATACAGTAGTCCCAGCCACCATAGACAAAGATTCACACGCTTGTTCCAGAAAGCTGTCCGTCTCGCGGGGCCTAACCCACTAGTGATTGCAGGCGATTTTAACGCTGCGCATATCGCCTGGGGCTACACGTACGACACACCCAAAGGTAACGAGCTTTGGAAAATGCGAATGACATGGGCCTTATTCTTATTACGGACAAGGCCTTCCCCACTCGCACTGGTACGTCCACGCAGAGATACTACGCCGGATCTATGCTTCGTCAAGAATATCTCCGACGCCCGCTGGTCCAACCTCGCGGTAGATCTCGGTAGCGACCACTTCATATTGGCTGTACACCTCCCCACAGTAAGCAGGAAGACCAAGTCGTACACGTGGGTTGACTGGGACCTCCTTCGTAAGACCCGCGCAGAACGACCTCCTCCTGATACCCCACCGAGCCTCGAGACGTGGACGGCCCAGCTGAAAGCTGATGTAAACAAGGCAACAAAAACTATCAGCACAGACCTTCCAACCGAAAAGATGGATAGTCGTCTCGCCCACCTACTAGAGGCCAAACAGTCTCTATTGGCCCGGTGGAAGGGCCAGCGCCTTAATCGGAGGTTACGCAAACGCATATCTCAGCTGAACAAGACCATGATGGATCACTGCCGCATCCTTTCAAAACAGCAGTGGGACGAAATTTGTAATTCGATCGATGGTCAGGTCCGAAATGGCAAAACGTGGAACTTACTCAAACACCTCCTCAATGAAACCAACACCCGCACAAATCAGCGTCATTCGATCGTGAAGATACTTCATCAGGCTAAACGGACAGTGTCACCGGAAGATGTTGTCAAGAACCTCGTGGAAAAATATCTCCCGCTTTCCACGGGCCCTGTGACCCCTCACCCTGATTACTCTGGCAGCGACAACACTACCTTAGACGCCGACTTCTCTATTGAAGATGTGCGCCGAGCTCTCCATGAGCTCAATGGCCGCTCAGCCCCTGGCCCCGATGGCATCACCAACAAGCTCCTACGCAACCTGGACGATTCCTCTGTCACTTACCTCACTGACACTATCAACGAGATATGGAAAAAGGGTGAGGTACCCGATGCTTGGAAACTAGCTCACACGGTTCTCATACCCAAACCGGGAAAGGCGCCGAGCCTAGATAACCTACGCCCCATATCTCTCACGTCGTGTGTGGGCAAAGTGGCTGAGCACGTCGTCCTCAACAGGGTTGGTCGATACCTCGAAGATAACGACTGCATCCCGCACCACATGATTGGCTTCCGACCAGGGTTATCCATACAAGACGCCATGTTACTCCTAAAGAATCAAATTCTAGATGGCGGGAACACTCGGGACACTCGCGCAATACTCGGTCTCGATTTAGAAAAGGCCTTCGATACAATAACGCACTCGTCAAACTTGAAAGCGATCGCAGGCCTCGGCCTAGGTCATCGATTTTACTACTTTATCCGCTCTTTTCTCACTCGACGCAGAGCCGTCCTCCGCGTAGGAGACCTAGTGTCGGAAGAAGTGGAGCTCGGGCAGCGGGGCACTCCTCAGGGATCCGTCCTCTCACCCACGCTCTTCAACCTCGTGATGATTGGGCTTTCCGAACGACTTTCAAAAATAGACGGGCTAAATCACACTATCTATGCGGATGATGTAACCATATGGTGCTCCACAGGGTCGAATGGCTTCATTGAGTCTGCCCTGCAAGAGGGTATCGACACCACCGAGTTTTACCTCGACCAATCCGGTCTCAGGTGCTCACCTGCGAAGTCGGAGCTGTTGATATATTTGCCCAAACGCAGGGGTGCCAAGCCCAAAGGGTGGAAACCTCCGGCGGAACGCAATATCACCCTCCACACCAGAGATGGTCGTACTATACCCCGGGTAGACACCATCAAGGTCCTCGGCATGATCATCGAGTCCCGCGGAACCAACACCCAAACAGTGCACAAGCTCAGGACTAAGACTGAGAATGCCATACGACTCGTACGTAGAGTAGCCAACAGGCACCATGGTCTCAAAGAAGATAACCTGCTGTGTCTCGTACACGCGTTTGTTTTGTGCCATTTTACCTACGTTGCCGCTATACACAAGTGGCTGCGTGCTGAGCGCGATCAACTCAATGCGCTTATTCGCAAGGTGGTCAAACGAGCCCTTGGCCTCCCTATCACCACTCCAACGTACAAACTCCTCGAGCTTGGCGTACATAACACGCTAGAAGAGAAGCACACGTTCACACAATTGAGAAGCACACAATTGCACACGTTCCGAAGCTCAGGAACGTGTGCAATTGACCCGACTCACTACCACCAAGGCAGGCCGCCATATTCTGCGCGAGCTCGGCTTCTTCTCTTCGAGGGCCAGGGACCCCCCAGAGTTGACTCTAATTCCCCGTGAAATCCGCGACCTTATCACTATCGCTCCCATACCACGAAATATACACCCCGAATACAATAGAGGCAGGCGCCTTGCGCGGGCGACCGCCATTCTGAAGCGCATAGACACGGAAGCGGACAACGTCTCGTTCATGGACGCCGCTGCCTATCGCAACAACCAAGCCTTCGCCGCGGTCGCGGTATCATCCGCGCAGCAGACTCTTAACTCAGCCACAATCCTCACCCGAAAACCCGAAGTAGCGGAGCAAGTAGCTATAGCTATAGCTATGCTCGACAGCAAACGGGAATTCATCTACAGCGACTCCAGGCCGGCCATCAAAGCCTTCGAACGCGGAGTCATCTCCGACCAGGCGTTACGTATCCTGCGCAATGCGGACCCGAGTGCCCTGAAGCACCACACTGTCATCTCGTTCCCCGCCCATCTCGGCCAGGTGCCGGGTGCCCTATCCAACCTCAACGAGATCGCCCATGATGCAGCGCGCGCACTTACTGACCGCACTGCCACAGGGCAACCTCATCTTGCTGGGTTAGATACCAATCGGGATGCACCAATTACGTACAATGAAATCACAAAGCACTTTTACTTGGAACGCCGCATTTTTCCACCCCCACATCCGAAACTTAACCGACCGCAGGCATTAACCCTACGCCTATTACAGACACACACGTACCCAAACCTTGCCACGCTTCACGTTTATTATCCCGATGCATACCCCAGCGACACATGCCCATCATGTGGACACACAGCAACACTCGCACACATGCTCTGGGAGTGTGGAACAACTCCTCCCGACTCTACTTCAAGCAAGTGGGAGAGGGCCCTCAGGAGCTCACTTCTCGCCGACCAGCAATGGGCCGTCCAGCAGGCCCACGAAGCGGCCGCCAGGTACTCCCTGTCGGTCCCTACGTGAGAGACGCCCGCTACGCGCTAAGCGCGTCCTGCAGGACTGAAATAAAGTTTTTTCATTCCATTCCAAAGAAGCAGCAGGTCTGTATTTTTTATTTACTGCGCGCCAGAGAGTTCCTCTTCTTTCTTGTTATTGCTTGCTGCATGAAAGCGTGCAGATGCGCGTATGCGCTGTCGTCTTCGTCTTCCTAGCAGTACGCACGTGGCAATATGTTCTCATCAAATAGTGTGACGCCCGATGCATGCATTGTTGTATTGTCTATCTCGAAATGAAAGTGCTGATAAAATATCGCCTGCGTGACCCTGAATGTGCAGTCTCTAACGATTCATAGAGCTAAGCAAAAAGTATCAGCTTAGCTTTTTTACCAGCATTCACTACAATACGTCGGTGAAGGTACGCCAAATATTGCTCCTTATTATTACGAATGCGCGTTCTTACTAGTACCTCATGCTGGCCTCACTGCACCGGCACAATGTTCACCGTGGTTCATATGCACTGTTAAAGAACTAGTATAACGCAACAAATCACTGCTGCAACAAAAAGAAGAAAAAGCAGCTCCCGCGCTATCAGTAGAGGGCCGGAGCTAGCGTTAAACCGCATCTAGCCGGTCTGAGAGCGCACCGACGCCATGAAGTCTCGTCGCTTAGACAACTTTGGCTGCGCGGTATTGCTGCGCGCTCGGACGCAGAGCGCGGGAAAGGAACCGACATCGTTTTACATGTCACTGCATGCGCTGGCGAAACACCCTCCCGTGTGTGTGCGTGTGGTGCGCGTGGCTTCTAGAACGGTAGAGTGTATTAGTCGGTGTTTAGTTTGAAATGTGCCAGTGCTCTGTGCTCGACCTGTGTTTTGTCAGTGCTGATTATTGCGAAGGTGCGTCATCCTGAATCCTGCACCTGTGAATTCATATTGTGGAGCACTCGAAGTGAAATAGTGAGTACCGCTCTCACGTTATTCCGTTCAGCGCATTGTTAACTCCGTGAGCACGAGAATAACGCCTTCAGATAATTTTGTTTTCAACTAGTTCATGACAAATCAGCATTTGTTTACTTTGCGAGAATATTTGTTCGAAATGTTTCATGGGGATGATGGCAAAGTGTGATTGTGGGCAATTTTTTTGTTTGTTTGTTTAGGTTATTTGGAGTACAAAGCAGAGTGTGCGTGCGCGCGTAGGTTCAGCGAAGAAATGAAACAGAGTTTTGCGGTGTCCTTTGTTGGCAGCCGTTTATATAGAGCCCACTTGTGATGCACACCAATTTTAGTTTAATAATTATACATGTGTGAGGACGGCACCTGTTAGCTCTAAGCATCAACCGTATCTAAGACGCAAGTGCTTTGGCATGTTGGTAGTTCATTTACTCTCTTTTTTTTCTTATTGCACAAAAAGACCGAGAACGGAAAACAAGGGGGTGGTGTCTATGTCATTCTTTTCGGTTCTTTTTCATTTTGTGCGAAAACACTAACGTGATAACTCAGGTTGTTGCATCTGGTGACAACATAGCATATTGCTTTGCGTTAGGTGTGCCTCGCGAAGTTTGCCTGCTTGCTAATACATTCGAATTTGTTGAATTTGTCTTCACCGGTATTTTTGTCACCAGCAACGTAGCGTTACACTTCCGATAGCCGTACCTGTGCAGTGGATCAAGCACTGAAGCTAGACTTTTTTTGAACAGATTTTTCGTCTGTGTGTGTGTGGTGGAATTGCATATTTGAACAGTGCAAACGCTTGTTTGAACATAACTGCTAACGTTCGAGCACATTTTATTCAGGTTGTTTTCATCATGTGTAATTTCAAAATATACTTGCTATTCAGAGTTTTATTGCCATCGCCTTGCTTTGGTGTTTAACTTCACTAAGTAATTCAGATGTTAAAGGTATTTTTGATATGTGAAGCGCATTATTAGTTTTTGTTGCACAAAAAACACTTTATTGTTATACATACTGCACGGTATCTAAGCATGCGTTGCAGGCAAATTGTAAGACTGGGCAGCATATTTATCTGAGAACACAACACGCACAGCCCCTGAACAGCCTACGCTGCATCAAGAAGGAGTTATGCTTTCTCAGCCTGCCAGCATGATTGAAACAAATGGCCCAAATATAGCAGCATGCAATAGACATTGAGTGAAAGTAACAGGGTCACTTTATTTCAATTTTTCCACCGAATTTCACTGCTATGGCAAATGTGTTTGGAAAAACATTGCGCTGAATTAATGCACTGAAAACAGTGAACTGCTTGAATATTCCGGAGACAAAAGGGTTTTGGTCACGTGGTTGCCTTTTAAACTTTCCAGACTGTTGTGTGAGCGTTGTTCGTGAAAAAGAAATATTTTACAAGTACCGCTCCTCTTTTTAAATACCATGTTTGGTACATGTTAAGTAAAGGGTCTTATGTAAGGCGTTCAAAACTAAGTAATATTAATACAAATTTTGGGCCACATACGTCTGCAAGAATTTAGCCAAAATGTGTTATGTTTGCATTTTCTCATTGCAATATTTCACTTTGTATGAGTATCTGAGCGGTGACTACTTACTTCACAGAAGAGATATTTTGATGAAAAATTATTTTTTGACATCTTAAGCTGTTAACCTCTACGAGAAAAGTTCATTCACTTCACAGAACTGTCATTGTTGTCTCTATCGAGACGCAATTCGCACCATGTGGTGGTTCAAATAAACATCACATTTTACCTAAATTTAAAGCTAATAAACAGTTCTTTGTATGTGACAAGTTTCATCATTACAATTTCTATTTCAAGAAATAAAATAATTTTTGAATTTTCTCATCAACAGCAATGCGGATCTTCGAGGCGTCGGCTGCCGTATGACCGAATGGCAAATGGAGAACTTGGAACTTCAAAAAATATTTAGGGGCAAAGCTCTTGAGGCCGTGGGTCGTTCCCTCCTATGTAATCGTACTAGTATTAGGTAGCCACTGTATGAGTTGCACAATACATAGCAATAGTGGTTTTCACAGCATGCACACGGACAAAATGATGATTCGAGGGGCGAATCGTTCCTCCGTAAATTTGTGCTTTCGTGCGTTCGTCTGTGCATCCATTCGTCCGGGCTTCCGTGTGTCGGTCTATCCATGAGTCCGTCCGTCTTTCTGCCTGTCCATACTGGCGTCAGACTGTCTGTCTACTGTTTGTGTGTCCGGACGGAAGAACGCTACGCCCCACTCATCATCATTCACTCCGTGGATTTGCTGTGATCTTTTTCTCAAAACATAAAATGCTATGACACACATGAGAAGAACTGTTTATTTTCTTTCGATTTAAGTACAAAGTATATTTTAATTCAACCAAAACATGGTGCAAGTTGCGTCTCACTATAGACAAAACAACTATTTTGTGAAATTAGCGATTTTTTCTTGTAAAGTTTGAGAGCTTGAGAGGTCTAAAGTATTTTTTCCTCCAAGTATACCTTATGTGGATCAAGTATTCATTCCTCAGATACTCATTCAAAGTGTATAATTGATATAGAAAAACGCAGATATAACACATTTTGGCTAAATATTTTGAGGTGTATGTGGTCGAAAATGTTAATAGTATACTGAGCTTCAAACACTTTACTCAAGCCCTTCACTCAAATTGTAGACAAAATTTGGCACGTAATAAGAGGTACTTATGAAATAATTTTTTTCTCACACATCCAGACGAGATTCCGGGAATTCCAGGAGGCAGCCACGTGACCGAAAAATTTTTTTTCTGCGAAACATAGCAGTTACCCTTTTTTAATGCAGTAAAATCAGCGCAATTTTTTTCAAATACATTTATTATGGTCGCCAAATGGCTGGGACTTTTGACGTAGAATGACCCAGTAGCCAATTCTTCATTTGTATAAGCGTGTCAATGTGAGCCAGTTCAAAAAATCTAGTATCATGCGCATTTTAATACGTAACTGCACAGTACGTAATTTTACAAGTTACCTGCACTGAATAACTTCTCAATGCGCATACCATCATGTATGCTCAGTGGCCTTGTGCTTTTGTGCAAAACAGATAAAATATGTATATGTTGTTACACATCGTACTGTATTCCTTTTCATAAACTAATCGAATGAGTACCATGGGAGATCTGCAGAAATACACATGCAGCTGTGTTGATGCATACTTAAGCATGGAAATTGACACTCACTTATATTAGTCGATGCATGCAGCTATTGTAACATTATTAACTTGGAGCAGCACCTTGTTATTACGCGAGCAAGCTGAAAGCGTAAAGTAAGGCTCATATCAACGGCTCCAAACGTATAATGATTATGCCACACGCGCTTTTTATGGCGTTTATTGCTCAGCATGCCTTTTCTAGCATTTCTCACTGCAGCGGAGCCCGTTGCCACTGAATATGCTTGCTATGCACTCAATTTTCACTTAAACATAAGAAAGCAGTCAGTAATGCAGTGTGCATGCTGTATAATGCACGCTTTGTGAAATTTCGGTCATTGTTCCTTGTGTATTCATTTTAGGTTTCCGGGAATGCATTTCTTGTACAGCAAGAACAGCTTCGCCCAACTTCTCTTGAAGGCACTAGTCATTCCAGCAGCTGAAGATAATTGTGCAAGCAGCAGTGACTTGTGGTTTTGCAGTTGGAAGTATTTCAACACTGACATTACATTAATACAAACCCATTTACACCACTTCGTCGAATGTTCTCATTTTGAATGTCAAAATTTATACTGCAAGACGTAATAGGTTGTAAATGTGACTCCTGAAACTCGCTTACTCTTTCTACGTGTTTTTTGTATAATATAGCTGTCATTCAACGTCATACCTCTCAGTCGTTTGCCCAACTAGCGCAAATGTTTTTGAAAGATGAGGGGATTTATTGTATTGGAAACAATAAATTTCTAGTATAGGAAGGGAAAACTTGGTCACGTGAGATATTTCTAAATTTCGCAGAATGCCGTCAGAGACCTGTTTGTCAGACTTGCAGTTTTTTATAATAAAGGCAGATGTTAACATATGGGCCTAATAGCTTTTGATTGGCATTATGTTCGGTTGACCCTTACGCTACAGGTTACTGCTTGTACTACAAAGGTGTGGTGCGTGCGCGCGTGTGTGTGTGTGTGTGTGTGTGTTTGTGTGCGTGTGTGTGTGTGTGTGTGTGTGTGCGTGTGTGTTTGTAAGTGCCTTCCGCGTCCTACATTGTCGCTTTCGGCCCAGTCTACCTACACAAATATACACTGGTCTTATGCAGCTCACTCAAGACCACAGCACCTTATTTTATCAGATGCGTGCATGCAGCTGTAAGTGCAGTGGGTGACACCAGTATCTTCCTTCTTCCCTGTCAGCCGCAGAAAATGTTCATATATGCTTCTCCCTGAGAACAATTGAGGCTTGGGCCAGCTGGTGATGAATATTTGATGGAATGAAGTGCTATGAATGGCTCTCCTCAACACACAAGACTAAGTAAGCATCACCTCCTGTGTCTCTGCTTTTGTTGTCCCATTAATCGCACTTCATTTGATCAAGTATGCTTATCTATATAACTGCCATCGTTTCAAGGGGGTTTTTAGTGGTACACCCCACTCGCATGGTGTAGCTTCCTCCAACACCCATAGTTTAGGGGTGTTTATAAACACCTATTAAAGTAGGGTGTATCGTTTCTTTACACCCTACAGTTTCAGGGTGTTTCTAAACACCCTATTGTTTAGGGTGTTCCTAGACACCCTACAAGGGTGTTGCCCATGTAACAAAACAAATACACTCCTAAGGGTGTAAAAATATTTAGAGTGTACATTGTCCTACCTCCTGTTCGCGGTCCTGGTGATTTTCCGGACAGGATGGCCTTGACGTTGGCAACTGGCTCAACGTGTATGAACGGATCAGGGCAGCTATAGGTGGGACCCAACAATCATCCTTGCCGATGCGCTTTTTTACTTCGATGGCCCTCCGCGGGTGTAGTTCGAGACGCACACTTTGAAAAATTTTTACACCCATAAGGGTGTATTCGTTTTGTCCCATGAACAACACCCTTTTAGTGTTTCTAGGAACACACTAAACAATAAGGTGTTTAGGGACACCCTGAAACCATAGGGTGTAAAGAAACGTTACACCCTACTTTAATAGGTGTTTAGGAACACTTCAAAACTAAGGGTGTTTCCCGGCTTGGCGGCTGCAATTCCGATGGAGGCGGAAATGTTGTAGGCCCGTGTGCTCAGATTTGGGTGCACGTTAAAGAACCCCAGGTGGTCAAAATTTCCGGAGCCTTCCACTACGGCGTCTCTCATAAACGTATGGTGGTTTCGGGACGTTAACCCCACATATCAATCAAACTATGGGTGTTGGATTAAGCTACACCCATGCGAGTGGGGTGTAACACTGAAACTTCCTTGAAACGATGGCAGGTACATGGATAAGCATACTTGATTAAATGAAGCGCAATTAGCGGGACAACAAAAGCAGAGACACAGAAGGTGACGCTTAGTCTTGTGTGTTGAGGAGAGCTGTTCTTAGCACTTCATTCCATCAAATATGCATCACCAACTGGCTCAAGCCTCAATTTTTCTCGGGGAGAAGCATATATGAACCTTCTCTGAGGCTGTCGGAGAAGAAGGAAGATACTGGTGTCACCAACGGCACTTATACCTACATGCATGCCGCTGATAAAATAAGGTGCTGTGGTCTTGGATGAGCTGCATAAGACCAGTGTATATATGTGTAGGTGGACTGGGCTGAAAGCAACAAAATAGGACGCGGAAGGCACTTACACACACACACACAAACACGCACGCACCACAGTAGCACTAGCAGTAACCTGTTGCGTAAAGTTCAACCGAAGATAACGCCGAAGCAACAAACGATTCGGCCCATATGTTCACAACTGCCTTTATTATAAGAAAACTGCAAGTCTGACAAACAGGTCTCTGATGGAATTCTGCAAAATTTTGAAATATCTAACGTGACCAAGTTGTTTTCTCTCTATACTAGAAGTTCATTGTTTTTCATTACAATAAATCCCCACAACTTTCAAAAACATTTGCGCTAGTCGAACAAACGACTGAGAGGTATGGCGTTGATTGAAACCTATACAATAGAAAAAAAACAAGGAGAAAGAGTAAGCGAGTTTCTTGAGTCACATTTACAATCTAATATGTCTCGCATTATAAATTACGACATTAAAAATGAGAACCTTCCACAAGGTGGTGTAATGGGGGTTGTATTAATGTAATGTCAGTGCTTAAATACTTCCAACTGCAAAACCACTAGTCACTGCTGCTTGCACAATCATCTTCAGGTGCTGGGATGACCAGTGCCTTCGAGAGAAGTGGGGCGAAACTGTTCTTGCTGTACAGGAAATGCATTCCCGGAAACCTAAAATAAGTACACAAGGAACAATGATCAAAATTTCACAAAGCATGCATTATACAGCTTGCACACGGCATTACTAACTGCTTTCTTTTGTATAAAAAATTGAGTGTATAGCAAGCATATTCAGTGGCAACAGGCTCCACTGCAGTGACAAATGCTAGAAAAGGCATGCTTAGCAATAAACGCCATAAAAAGCGCGTGTGGCATAATCATTATACCTTTCGAGTCGTAGATATGAACCTTACCTTACCCTTTCAGCTTTCTCGCTCAGGCAAATGAAAATGTGCTGCTCAAAGTTGATAATGTTCCATTAGCTGCATGCATCGACAAATTTTAGTGAATGTCAAGTTCCATGCTACAGTATGCATCAACACAGCTGCATGTGTATTTCTGCAGACCTACCATGATACTCATTCGACTAGTTTAATAAAAGGAATACAGTGCGGCACACAGCAAAATATACATATATTATCTGTATTGCACAAAAGAACATTGTCACTGAGCATAGATGACGGTATGCGCATTGAGAACGTATTCAGTGCAGGTAACTTGCAAAATTAAGTACTGTACAGTTAGTTATTAAAATGCGAATGATACTAGTGTTCTTGAACTGGCTCACATTGACACGAATATATACTGGAAAAATTAGCTATTGGGTCATTCCTCGTCAGACGTCGAAGCCATTTTAGCGAACATCTCAAATGTATTCGAAAAAAATTGCGCAGATTTTCCTTTATTGAAAAGGGTAACTGCTAGAATATTTCACAGACAAATAATTGTTTGGTCACGTGGCTGCCTCCTGAACTTCCCGGAATCTCTTCTGGGATTTCTGAAAACGATTACTTCATAAATACCTCTTTTTTTCCGTGCCAAATTTCGTCTGCAAGTTAAGTGAAGGGCTTGCGTAAAGTGTTTGAAGCTCAGTAAAATTATTACCATTTTTCGACCACATATGCCTTAAATACGTTTGCCGAAATGTGTTATGTCTGCATTTTTCTATATCAATACTGCACTTTGATTGAATATCTGAGGAGTGAATACTTAATCCACATAAAGTATGTTTGGAGGAAAGAAAATTTTAGACCTCTCAAGCTGTGAAACTACGAGAAAAAAATCGCGAATTTCTCAAAATTATTGTTTTATCTATAAAAAGACGCAACTTTCACCATGTGGTGGTTGAATTAAAATAGACTTTGTACCTTAATCGAGAGAAAATAAACAGTTCTTTTCATGTGCCAAATTTTGTAATAGCAATATATGTTTTGAGAAAAAGATCACAGCATATCCACGCAGTGAATGATGATGAGTGGGGCATAGCGATTGACCGTCTAGACGCACAAACGGATGAACAGACAGTTCGACGCAAGTATGAATGGACACCCGGACCCCGGACGAACGGATGCACAGACGAACGAACGAAATCACAAATGTGTGCATCCCGGCTGCGGCGGCTGCATTTCCGATGGAGGCGGAAATGTCGAGGCCCGTGTGCTCAGATTTGGGTGCACGTTAAAGAACCCCAGGTGGTCAAAATTTCCGGAGCCCTCCACTACGGCGTCTCTCATATTCATATGGTGGTTTTGGGACGTTAAACCCCCACAAATCAATCAAATCGAAACCACAAATGTACGAACGACCGATTCGCCCCACGAATCATCATTTTGTCCGTGTGTATGCTGTGAAAACCAATAATGCTATCTAATGTGCAGCTTATAAAGTGGCTACATACTACTAGTACGACTACATAGGAGGGAACGACCCACAGCCTCAAGAGCTTTGCCCCTAAATAATTTTTGAATTTGAAGTTCCAAGTTCCCCATTTGCCATTCGGTCATACGGCAGCCGACGCGTCGAAGTTCCTCATTGCCGTTGATGGGAAAATTTAAACAATATTTCATTTCTTTAAATAAAAATTGTTTTGATGAATGTTGTGACATACAAAAAACTGTTTATTTGCTTTCAATTTAGGTAAAAGTGATTTTTATTTGGACCACAACATGGCACAAATCGCGTCTCAATATGGACAAGAATGACAATTCTGTGAAATGAGTGATTTTTTTGTCGTAGAGGTTAACAGCTTAGAATGTCTAAAATATATTTTCATTAAAATATCTTTTTTGCGAAGTAACTAATCACAGCTCAGATATTCATACAAAGTGCAGTATCGCAATGAGAAAATGCAAGCATAACACATTTTGGCTAAATTCTTGCCGACGAATGTGGACGAAACATTGTAATAATATAACCGAGTTTCAAAAACCTTACATAGGCCCCTTTGCTTAACATCTACCAAACTTGGTATAAAAAGGAGCGGTACTTGTAGAATATTTTTTTACAAACAACACTCCAACAACATTCTGGGAAGTTTAAAAGGCAACCACGTGACCAAAAGATTTTTTTCTCTCCAATATATTCAAGCAGTTTACTGTGTTCAGTGCAGTTATTCAGCACGAGTTTTTTCAAACACATTTGTCATAGCCACAAAATTGATTGATAGATTTGTTGTGTTTAACGTCCCAAAACCACTATTTCATTATGAGAGATGCCGTAGTGGAGGGCTCCGAAAACTTTGACAGCCTGGGGTTCTTTAACTTGCACTCAAATCTGAGTACACTGGCCTACAACATTTCCGCCTCCATCGGAAATGCAGCCGCCACAGCCGAGATCTGATCCCGCGACCTGCGGGTCAGCAGCCGAATGCCATAGCTACTAGACTATCGTGGCGGGGCGACAAAATTACCTGGGCAATTGGAATAAAGTGACCCTGTTACTTTCACTCAATGACCATTGCATACTCCTAAATAAGGGCCATTTGTCTTAATCATGCTGGCAGGCTGAGAAAGCATAACTCCTTCCCCTGGCAGCGTAGGCTGTTAAGTGACTGTGCGTGTAGTTTTCCCAGATAAATATGCTGCCCAGTCTTACATTTTGGCTCCAACACATGCCGTGTAGTATGTATAACATTAAAGTGTTGTTTGTGCAACAAAAAACCTATAATACGCTTCACATAGTGAAAATAGATTTAAACTCTGAAGTACTTAGTTAAGGTAAATTCCAAAGCGAGGCGATGGCAATGAAACTCTGAATAACTAAAATATTTTGAAAGTTACACATGAACGAAACAATCTGAATAAAATGTGCTCGAACATTAGCAGGTATGTTAAAAAAAGCGTTTGCACTGTTCAAGTAAGCAATTCGACTACACACACAGACGAAAAGTCTGTTCAAACAAAAGTCCAGCTTCAGCGCTAGATCCGCTGCAGAGGCACGGCTGTCGGCAGTGTCACGCCACGTTACGGGTGAACGAAAATACCGGTGAAGATGAATTTAACGTAATTGAAAGTACTAGCAAGTAGGCAAACTTAGCGAGGCCCACCTAACGCGAAGCAGTATGCTATGTTGTCATCCGACGCATCAACCCGAGTTATCACAGTAATGTTACCACACAAAACGAAAAAGAACCGAAATGAATGACACGGACACCACGCCCTCGTTTTCCGTTCTCGGTCTTTTTGTGCAATAGAGAGTAAATGAACTCCCAACATGCCTAAGCATATGCGTCTCACATACGCTTGATGCTTAGAGCTAACAGGCGCCATCCTCACACGTGTACTAATTAGTAAACTGAAATTGATGTGGATCACGAGTGGGCCCTGTTAAATACGGCTGCCACTAAAGGGCACTGCAAAAATCTGTTCAATTTCTTCTCTGCCTCGCTGCGGTGGTCTAGTGACTAAGGTACTCGGCTCCTGACCCGCAAGTCGCGGGATTGAATCCCGGCTGCAGCGGCTGCATTTCCGATGGAGGCGGAAATATTTTAGGCCCGTGTGCTCAGATTTGGGTGCCCAATAAAGAACCCCAGGGGGTCGATATTTCCGGAGCCCTCCACTACGGCATCTCTCATAATCATATCGAGGTTTTGGGACGTTAAACCCCACAAATGAATCAATCAATTTCTTCTCTGAACCTCAGCGGCCCACGTTCACTCTGCTTTGTACTCAAAATAATCTAAACAAACAAACAAACAAAACTTGCCCACAATCACATTTCACCATCATCCCCGTGAAACAGTTCGGGCAAATATTCTCGCTAAGTAAACAAATGGTGATTTGTCATCAACTTGTTGAAAACAAAATGTTTTGAAGGCGTTATTCTCGTGCTCACGTAGTTAACAAAGCGCTGAACGGAACAACGTGAGAGCGGTACTCACTATTTCACTTCAAGTGCTCCCCAATATGAATGTACATGTCCAGTACTCTGGATGGCGCACCTTCGTAATAACCAGCACTGACTGAACACACAGGTTGAGCACAGAGCGCAGGCACATTTCAAACTAAACACCGACTAATAAACTCTACCGATCGAGAAGCCACGCGCACCACACGCACACACATGGGAGGGTTTTTCGCCAGCGCACGCAGTGACATGTAATACGATGCCGGTCCCATTGCCGCACTCTACACTCGCGAGCGCCGTAATCCCGAGTAGCCAAGGTTGTCTAGGCGACGAGTCTTCATGGCGCCCGTGCACTCTCAGACCGGCTAGATGCCGTTTAATGCTAGCTCCGGCCCTTTACTAATAACGCGGGCGCTGCTTTTTTTCTCTTTTTGTGGCAGTGATTTGTTGCGTTATACTTGTTCTTGAACAGTGCATCTGAATCGCAAAAACAGTGTGACAGTGCAGTGCGGCCAGCACGAGCTACCAGTCAGAACATGCATTTGTAATATTCAGGAGCAATATTTAGCGCACCTTCACCTACCTAATGTAGTAAATACTGGTAAAAATAGCTAAGCTGGTGCTTTTTGCTTAGGTCTATGTGTCCTTAGGGACTGCACATTCAGGGTCACACAAGTGATATTTTATCAGCACTTTCATTTCGGTAAAGACATTGCAAAATTGCATGCATCGGCCGTCACACTATTCGATGAGAATATATTGCCATGTGCGTACTGCTAGGAAGACGAAGACGACAACTCATACGCGCATCTGCACGTTTTTATGCAGTAAGCAATAACAAAAAAGAAGAGGAACACTCTGGCGCGCAGTAAATAAAAATACTGACCTGCTGCTACTTTCTCAGCGTTTTAATTACTCTTCTGTTTTCACGTTGTGACAATACATTTGTACTTAGTTTGCATTCCTTGGAACCAGACCACGGCTGAAAATATTTCATTAATGTTGTTTTGTCACTACCTACAAAATCTAGGCTTTGACCGAAGCACGTCTGCTGGGGAAGTTACATAAAAATAAAAAAGGGGATGCAAAAAACGGAGAGAGAGAGAGAGAGAGCTACAGAATGCATTTCGGCCTCCTGAGGAGAGCTTTTTTCGCAATTCAGTCAACAAGGCTCCCGTCATTGTGAGCAAGACTGCGTCAAGGTCACCTAAATGTCCTTATTCTGCATTTTTCTTTATGGTCGGTGCCCTCTTCCTAATTTCCATGACGCACTTAAAGGACTCATGAAGAGGAACATTGGCTACAGTGATTAAATAAAACGTGCCTTCAAAAAATACATGACGTCACTGTTCGTTTTTAAGGGACCTGATGGCCTGATCACGTGGTGGTTATAGCTGAAAAACTGTGCTGTTGTTTTTTTGCAGGTGGCGGACGTTTTATCTCCTGCTTTAAAAGCTTCGATCTTAAAGGGAACTGGGGGGGGAGTTTTCTATGCATGGCTACACCAATGTGCGCAACATTACCTTGTTAAGGCGAATCAGTGCACTGTGTGAGTGTTGACAAATGACGCATATTGACACAGATGAAAGAAACGGATACAGGACAATTGGCCCTTAGTGTATTGAACAAGCGGCGCTCCTATTGTATCTTCCGTCTTATAGTAGTTTGCGTGCTTTATCGAGGAAAACCTCGTTTCGGTCACATTACTTCCTGCTTCAATTCATGACTAGACCCGCAATCATCTAGTGGTAGGAGTCTTGCTTGTATCAAGATGGTTAATGTATACTAACAGTAAAAGCAAAACTGCCCGAATATGTCGTGCATTTGTAGCCTTGTAGGCACGTGCGCTCAGATTAGGGGGCACGTTAAAGAACCCCCGGTGGTCGAAATTTCCGGAGCCCTCCACTACAGCGTCTATTATAATCATATGGTGGTTTCGGAACGTTAAACCCCACATATCAATCAATAATTTGTAGCCTTTTTCATAACATCCCATATATAAAGGTGTAAATGGGGTGTTTTGAGGTTGTTTTATTTACGAACACCTTAAATTTGAAAATGGAGGGTGAAAATGGTGTTCATACGGGTGCTTTTATGCATACACCCGTTTTACACCTTTCAGGGTGTAAACGTTTTTGAGTGCACGAAGCTGACATTACCAGCTGGAACACTTTCAAGGAGAAGATCCGTGACCTTTTTGGGAGCACCGCTGCACGAAAGATAACTGTGCGAAATTAGTTGGCTACTCGGGCACAGACGTCTACCAAATCCTACGTCGCGTATATTGACGACGTCATCTCCTTTGTCGCCAGGTTGACAAACACATGCCCGAGCCTAAAAAGCTTTCGAATGTGCCTAAAGGCATCGACAACGATGCCTTCAACCTGCTTGTATGCACTAACATAACCACCATTGACGAAATCATCAAAGAGTGCCGGCAGTTTGAACAGACCAAGAGCCGTTGTATCACGCAAAGATCCACACGACTGCCCAACACGGCCGCAACTTCATCGTGTGAAGCCGCTCGCCAACCACTCACCTATGAACACGTCACCCGAATTGTTCGTCGGGAGCTTTAAGCTGCCTGTTCAGCTCCTATTCAACTGCCTGTTTGTACAGCTCAAGCCACTGACCCATCAAATCAGCGTAGCCTTAGGAGACGCAGGGGGCGCCGACCAGTGCGGACGCGAGAAGATCGGCTCCCGTTTCTGTTAATGTTTTCGTTAGGACTTTTGTGGTGCCTGTGCTCGAGCTGCATTTCATTCGACGCAGTTTCTTCAGAGGATCACGTCAATACCAGACTTGTTTCGGTGAGTGGTCCTTTTGCTGAATTATTGGAACTTTTCTTGTGGAACGCGCCGCGGCTCGGCTAACCCTACCGGGCTCAGCCTAGCGTCGACGGCGAGAGGCGGGAGAAAAGGGGCAACATGCCCGAAGTAGCGATGGTGGAAGGAGAGGAAATCTCTCACGAAGAAGCCAATCACCCGGGTTGGACGACAGCGCTGGGCAGGAACAAGAAAGCTCGTGTAGAAACGCCTGTTTCCGCGGGCAACGCATCACATGTGGGCTCGAAGAGAGGCCGCCGCACGGCAGCCCCGCAAGGTGCAATGAAGCGCCTCGCAGCTGCATCGAGGCTCCCCCGGCTGCCGAGGGACCACATACGAATTATAGTCAGGCCGAGGGACGGACTTGACGTCAGAAAAGTAAGCCAAATTAGGCTCGCACAGGCTATTGCCATGGCGGCTGCTCTTGCCCCGGCAGAGACGGAAGGGGACATCGTTTGCCCAAACATCGCCCAGAACATTCTCGTTGTCTCCACACCGGAGCAGAAGAACGCAAACGCCTACGCCGCGATCCAACAGATTCGGATAAGCGAAGGAATGTACCATGTGGCGGCATATGTCGCGGCCCCCGATAACACCTGTAAAGGAGTCATACGAGGAGTGGACACTGACATCAGCGAGGCCCAGCTCCAAACGATGATCGTCAACCAGCGAAATCCGAAGGTACTAGAAGCCAAAAGGATCAAGAACACCACCACTGTGGTAGTGCTTTTCGACGGCATGAATGTACGAAACTATGTCATATGCGGCGTCAGCATGCTGCGCTGCACGCTCTACAAGCGCCAAACCGACGTGTGCTACGCGTGTGGAGGACTTGGTCACAGAGCCGATGTTTGCCCCAACCCCAACAAGAGGGTGTGCAGGGGCTGTGGGCTCGTGTCTCCACCCGACGATCATCAGTGCTCGCCGAAATGTGCCCTTTGCGGAGGCCCACATCCGACGGCGGACAGAACGTGCAAAGAACGCTTTCAAGTTCCTTACGTCGTGCGACGGAGAAGACGACGGCGCCGAAAGCGCGTCAAAAAGTCTCAGCAACAGCTGGCCGAAGAGGACCGGTCAAGGGATTCCAGCGTGGCAAGTGCTCCCAGGCAGGGGCGTTCCGTCACGCCGGCTGGCCGCCGGCGCGACCGCTCCAGGGGCCGCGCTCACACCAAAGGGCGCTCTTGCTCCCGGGCACGATTCCAGGAAGTACCTACCTGGGCGGATCGAGCCAAGCCGAAGCTAGCGGCGCCGCCACCAGAGGTAACGCGGGCGCCATTGCCAGAGCATAGAGAAGACCCCAGGGTAGCTTAGTTGATCCAAGAGAATGCTTGCCTTAACGCAGAGATTCAACAGCTGAGGGCTGACCTTGAGTCGTTCCGCAAACATTACTCCTCGCAGGGTGAGAGACAACAGATTCCCCCAGCAGGGGACGTGCAGGCGCGCTCGGGAAAACGTAGGGCCTCACCCCCCCAAGGGGAGTGGGATGCTATGGAGACAGAATCCAACAGCAAGGCTCTGGAAAGCATGCAGCAATCGATTAAACAATTGGCTGATAGCATGACTACCCTATTGAAAAGGGTGTCGTCTCTTGAAGGTACACAGGCAGCGCTAGCTACGGGTAGCTCGCCTCCGATAGGCCCGAACAGGGCACAGTCGCCTGCAGGCGCGGTAACAGTCAACCCGACAGGAGATTGGCTGTCTCACAACAGTAATTATGGCGGACAACACTAATGAACTGGTCGTGTGGCAGTGGAACTGTGCCAGTTTCAAAAGGCGCAGGGCTCCACTGCTGCACTTTATTGCTTCTCAGGCGGTCAAACCGCACGTAATTATGTTACAGGAAACTCTCGGTGATGCGCTAACTTTCCCGGGCTATCGAGTCGTCTCGGTGCGCGAGCAAGGAAAGCGCGGTTTGGCAACCTTGGTCGCAAAAAAGTGCTCCTTTCAAGAACACAAACTACAGCTTGGTAACAGCAAGGCTGAGGTCATTATCCTCGAAATAATCCCCAACAGCTGGCTCAAGAACAGCGTATTCCTCCTGAATGTGTACAGCTCGCCGTCGGACAAGCGGCAGGGGTTCGCTTCGATCATGGCAAAAGCGGTGGCTCTGGCCAGGGGGGCCCCCATCGTGGTAGCGGGAGACTTTAATGCTCCGCACGACGCTTGGGGATACGCCAGGCAGTCCCCCAAAGGCAACAACCTCCTAAAGGCCGTATCTAGCTGTTCTCTTGAATTGATTACGGACCCGCAATACCCGACAAGAATTGGCACATCGGTGGTCCGAGACACAACTCCAGACTTGGCGTTCGTCAAGAACGTCGCCGGAGCAGGGTGGCAAAATTTGCAAGAGAATCTAGATAGCGACCACTTCATAGTGGCTATTACCCTAGCAGTCAATGCAGCTCCCCCCAGGGAGTTTAAAGTAACGGACTGGGATGCCTTTCGTAAATTGCGGAAGGAGGACCAGGATGAATACGACAGCTTAGACAGCCTCTTTGCAAGGCTCAAGGAGGATGCTAATGCTGCGACCAAGGTTGTCAAAACGAACCTGAGGGTTGATCGGATAGATGCACGCCTCGCGCATCTCTTAGAGGCTAAGAATTCCATCCTGTCCCGGTGGAGGACGCAAAGGCTCAATCGCCGACTTCGAAAGAAAATTGCGCAACTTAATCGCGAGATCGAAGCCTACGCTATTGAACTCTCCAAACAGCAGTGGAATGAAGTATGTTCTTCGGTTGACGGACAGATGAGAGTGGGGGCCAAATGGAACCTCCTCAAACAATTACTTGATGAGTCACAGTCGAAGGGAAATCAGCGATTGGCTATTGACAGAGTCGTTCAAAACCAAAAAGCGAAGGGAGTGTCCGAAAAGGCCCTCCTGAAGAGGTTAGCGGACAGCTATCTTCCGCTGGGCCCTTCCGGCGATGCGGACTATCCGCATTACAGGGGTGGAATGGTGGCGGAGCTGGACGCACCTTTCACTAAACCAGAAATCTGTAAGGTCCTCTACGAGCTCAACGGACGCTCTGCACCGGGCCCGGATGGAATCTCAAATAAGCTCTTACGTAACTTGGATGGCAAATCCATCGAGAAGCTTACCGAGGAAGTCAACAAGATCTGGGAGACGGGGCACGTCCCCGAATCCTGGAAGACAGCTTCGGTAGCGCTTATCCCAAAGCCAGGCTAACCTCTGGCTTTCGAGAACATGCGACCCATCTCGCTTACGTCCTGCGTAGGCAAGGTGGCCGAACATGCGATTCACCATCGGGTATCCGAGTACATAGAAAGCAGAGAGCTATTTCCACACAATATGGTAGGATTCAGATCTGGACTATCCACACAGGACGTGATGCTCCTTATCAAAAAACAAATCATTGACAACAACACCAGGGATACTAGAGGCATACTAGCTCTAGACCTAGCCAAAGCTTTTGATAATATCTCGCACAAGTTTGTGCTTGAGGCAATTTCGGTTATGGGTCTAGGGCAACGGTTCCACGCATACGTTAGGTCTTTTCTCAGGGATCGCAGGGCTACCATTAGGATCGGTCAAATACAATCCACGGAATTTACCTTGGGAGCGAGAGGCACCCCACAGGGGGCAGTTATCTCTCCTCTACTCTTCAATATTGCCATGAAGGGCCTCTCGGAGCGACTCGCTACGGTGCGCGGGGTTAACCATGCTCTCTACGCGGACGATATCACCGTGTGGTGCATGGGAGGGTCCGACGCCGGGGTAGAGCAGGCGCTCCAAGAGGCATTAGACATCACGGAGAACTTTCTAGTCGGTTCGGGCCTAAGCCTGTCATCGGCAAAGTCTGAGTTACTACTATACAGACCCACCCGACAAGGACTGAGGAACCTCACTCCTTTAGAACAGATTCCCATAGCTTTATACACACGGGATGGGCAGAAAATACCCAGGGTGGACTCCATCAGGGTCCTCGGACTCCTGCTAGAGTCCAAGGGGGGCAACTCACGAACTATAGCCCGCATCACCTCCAAGACGGAGAACATGCTTAGGCTCATACTCAGGGTCTCGAACCGCAGGGGCGGGCTGAGCGAGAGCAATCTCCTTCGGCTCTGTCATGCATTTCTCATGAGCCACATTAATTATGTCGCTTCGGCGTTGCGCTGGTCCAAAAGAGAAGAGGCAAGAATTGATACACTAATGCGCAAAAGCATAAAGCGAGTTCTAGGCTTGCCTATCCACACTAGCACCGAGAAGCTCCTACAATTGGGCATGCATAACTCCCTCTCGGAGGTGATCGAGGCCCAGCAGATGGCTCAGGTCGTGCGACTATCGTCCTCGAGGGCTGGTAGGCGAATCCTGGAATCCATAGGCTGCGGTCCTACGGCGACTAACCAGCGTAATGTAACACTGCCACCCTCGATCAGAGGCACGTTTTCGGTAGCTCCACTTCCAAGAAATGTCCACCCACAATACAATGTAGGGCGCCGCATAGCTCGGGCCCGTTCCTTATTAAAATCAGTTGCAAACAGACCGCATCTCGCGACCTTTGTCGATGCAGCCCAGTACGGGCGTTCGGATCGCTTCGCAGTGGTCTCGGTCGATCATAGTGGCACACTCCTATGCTCTGCCTCGGTTAGAAAGGTTTCGGCAATGGTGGCTGAGCAAATCGCCATCGCCATAGCATTGAAGGACCCATCGCGTCCTAATGTCTTTACAGATTCGCGTTCCGCAGCTAGGGCTTTCGCCTCGGGCTCGATCTCGCGTGAGGCAGTGGCCATCCTCGGTTGTGAGGGGGCTGCCGGGTTTCACACCATAACATGGTTCCTGGCCCACATGGGGGCCAACGTACATCCTGATGTCCCCAACGCCAATGAGTTTGCCCATGACCGTGCGCGAGGTATCGCTCACCGCGGCGGTCCCGGCGGATTCGCAGGCAGGGACGCCGGAAGATACAGGGACTCGCTACTCACTTTCCACGAGATCATGACTCATTATCAACTATCTCGGAAGACTTTTACACTTCCTCATCCTAAACTTACGTGACCGCAATCATCGGCCTACAGGATGCTCAAAACTGGGTCTTTCCCTTCGCGTGGCAGGTTCAGCCATTTTTCGCCCAACATCGAGCCGCATTGTCCGGACTGCGGTGAGGCGTATTGCTCATTACCTCATATGCTCTGGCAATGTCCTGCGTTACGTGACGCAGAGTTCAACAAAGAAGAAGACTGAGAGGAAGCCCTTAACAGCGGCGACTTCTTGGTTCAACTTCGGGCTGTCCAGAGGGCCTGCGAGAGGGCGGAGGGCCACGGTCTTCCAGTTCCTACGTGGGAGCGGCCCGCGACTGCTACGGACTCCCCCTAAACGGGGCGTTACAACGCAGTTCCTCAGGACCTGAATAAAGTTTTTTGTCTGTCTGTCTATCGTAGCCTTAATTCAAGCTGTGGTAAGGCAGGAATTCGCTATTCTGGTCTTCCGTCAGGGTGTTCCGTGACTCTCGCTGAAGTACGCCCATACCTCTCAGGATCTCCTCCATTATTGCCTTTCCAGACCCCTACGCCTTAGCGAACCCCTGACGACCAACCAAGCTGCTGTTTGTGTCATCAACCTGGACATATTTCTCGTTATTGCCGTCGCCACTGGTCCAACCCACCACGTCAAAGGTACCCTATTTATATGCAATCTACCACTTCTGTACGTCTAGCCACTACACCATCCACGAGCCTCCTCACGAGCCTCTCCCCACTGACGCCCCTTCTTCCGGTCGCCGCCAATCCTGCTCCCTGTCGCCGCCAATCACGCTCTCCGCCGCCTCGGCGCTTTTTCTTGCCAAGCTTTTCTGGACGATCGCAGCAGGAAAACTAAATATTGCAGCTTAGGGAGGTGAAGCTGCAATACCAACGATACCCGGAAACCCTCTACTGACGCTGCTCACACATCACAGTCTCATTGAAATAAAATTCGACAATGTTCCTGTTACTGCCCTTGTTGACACAGGCGCCCACCTATCTATTATGAGCGCACATCTACGCCGCCGTTTGCAGAGCATCATGACGCCCTCTACGACTCAAGCCATACGTGTTGCCGATGGTGGCGCTGTAGAAGTCGTCTTAATGTGCACTGCTCGTGTCATCATTGCTGGTCGTCAAGCCGTAGTCCTTTTGCCGTTCTAGATAATTGCCCGCATGACCTCATGCTAGGCCTTTACTGCATCTCGGCACACTCGGCTTTAATTGACTGTTCTTCTGGCACGCTCTGGCTCGACCTTCCCCTGCTCTCCGATGCATGTGAAAAGCCTGTCAGCCACTTGGGTCTAACCACTTTTGTTCGCTTGCCGCCTCGAGCTGTGACATACGTCTGTCTGTCATCGACCCCTCCAGTTCCCGACGGAGACTACATCGTTACACCGATAACAGACGCACGACTGACGCGCAGTGTTACAGTGCCACAGCATACCATCGCCACCATAGTAGAAAACTGTGTGTTTCTTCTCCTAAATTTTGGCCTCATTCCTCAAGTGTTGCCCTACCAGATGTCGATTGCTCAACTCGCTGCCATAAGAGATGATGTCATAAACGTTGTAGCTGTAACTGTTCCGGACCAAGCCGAAGTCTCATCATTACCCGGTTCTCCTGAGGGCATCTTTCGAAATATAATTGGACCAGACTTTTCGTCTGATCAGGTCGACGCTCTCTGGCACGTTTTGGCCTCCTACAGAGATATTTGTGATATCTGTGATCGTCGCGTGGGCCAGACTAATATTGTCAAGCACCGAATCAACACTGGTGACTCTGCGCGCATCCGCCGTCGTCCTTACCTCGTGTCCGCATCAGAACGAGCAGTGATTCAGAAGGAAGTGGACAACATGCTATTAGAAGACATCATCGAACCATTGTCTAGCGCTTGGGCCTCCTTAGTGGTCTTGGTAAAGAAAAAAGACGGCTCCGGGTGTTTCTGTATTGATTAGCGGCACCTCAACAAAATAATAAAAAAGACTTGTATCCTCTTCCACGTATTGACGACGCACTTGACTGTCTTCATGGCGCCACCTTTTTTCATCTCTCGACCTGTTATCTGGCTACTGGCAAATTGCTGTGGACTAAATGGATCGTGAGAAAACTACATTCGTTACCCCCGACGGCCTTTAGCGATTCAAGGTCATGTCGTTGGGTCTCTGCAACGCCCCAGCAACCTTCGAGACAATGATGGACACTCTGCTTCAAGGATTCAAATGGGCGACGTCCTTGTGTTACTTAGATGACGTGATTACCTTCTCACTCACCTTCGCCACACACCTTGAATGCTTTTTGATCATTCTATCAACATTCCGACATGCCCGCCTCCAGCTTCATTCCTCAAAGTGTCGCTTCGGTCTTCGTCAAATCAATGTGTTGGCCCACCTTTTTGACGCTTCTGGTGTATGACCAGACCCGGCTAAAGTACGCACAGTAATGAACTTTCCCGTTGCGCGCTCTATCCATAATGTTCGCAGTTTACTGGGCCTATGCTCTTACTTTCGTCGTTTCGTAAAAGACTTTGCGGCACTCGCATGCCCACTCACAGACCTTCTAAAACACGAAGTCCCGTTTTGTTAGGGTCCTCTTCAATCTAACGCTTTCTCTCTACTAATCACCGCTTTAACGACACCAGCGATACTTGCACATTTCGACCCAAATGCTCCTACAGAAGTGCGGACAGACGCTAGCGGTCACTGCATCGGCACAGTTTTGGCCCAAACACAGCGGGGCAGTGATCGTGTAATTGCATACTCAAGTCGTCTCATTTCAAAGTAGGAGCATAACTACTCTATACCAGAACAAGTATAGGTTGCCCTTGCCTGGGCAGTTTCGAAATTTCGCGCTTACTTCTACGGCCACCCGCTTCTTGTCGTCACAGATCATCACGCCCTCTGTTGGCTTTCTTCACTGAAGAGTCCTTCTGGACGACTTGGTCGTTGGGTGTTGCGTCTTCAAGAGTACTCCTACTCAGTTTCCTTCAAGTCTGCACGCCTCCATCTGGACGCCGAATGCTTGTCACCCCTTCCCTGTTGACCAACCAGATAAATCGGTCGGCGAGCCTGGCCCCAGCGTCATGTCCGTATCTAGGTTTTGTCAGATTGGTCACCAGCAGCGTTGCGATCCTTCTTTGCGGTCACTTATTGCCCGTCTGGAATCGGACCCTAATGACGTGTCACTCCGCATGTTCGTACTTCTAAATGGCACGCTGCACTGTGGTAGCGTCCAGCCAGATGGCCCTGAGCTACTTTTAGTCGTGCCTTACCATCTTCGTTCAGCGGTCCTCCTTGAGCTTCACGACGAACCAACTGCCAGCCACTCGGGTGTACCTCACACGTATGACCGCGTCCAGCGCCGCTTCTTTTGGCGTGGTCTCGCGTGGTCGGTTCGACGCTACGTGGCCTCCTGCGATAAATGCCAACGTCGAAAACGAGCTATCGCACCCCCTGCTGGACTCCTTCACCCGATCTTCATCCCTGTCGAACCTTTCTTCCGTGTTCGTGTACATCTCCTCGGACCGTTCCCTGAATCAAAGACTGAGAACAAGCGGGTCGCAGTTGCTATAGACCATGCGACCAGGTTTGCCATCACCAGAGCGCTCCCCACCAGTACTGCTACTGGCGTTGCCGACTTTTTGCTCCACGATGTAATTCTACAACATGGTGCTCCTCGGCAATTGCTCACCGATCGTGGACGCGCATTTTCGTCACGCGTACTCGACGACCTTTTGCGCTCTTCCTCAACGCAACACAAACTGACCACTTCCTACCATCCTCAAACAAATGGCCTTACCGAACGCCTAACTCGCACCCTCACGGACATGCTGTTGATGTATGTCTCATCTGACCACAATGACTGGGCTCTAGTGCTACCTCACGTGACGTTCGCCCATAACTCATCCTGCATGATACAGCACGTTATTCACTTCTTTATATGCTCTATGGCCGTAATCTAACCTTACCATTAGACACCCTACTACCGAATACTACACCTTCATTGAGCGAATACGAACGTTACGCTATCGCTCGTGCCGGCCACGCACGTCAGATTGCCAGCTCTAGGCTGTTGGCTTCACAAGCGACCCAGAAGGCTCTCTACGACAGCAAGCATATCAACGTCGACTTCTTACCTGGTTCTCTAGTGCTTCTCTGGTACCCATTTTGTCGTGTTGTATTGTCAGAGAAGTTGCCATTTCGGTACAAGGGACCTTACTGTATCATACGACGGGCAAAGGACGTTACCTATCACGTCCTTGCAGTCTCCGAGACTAACCTGTCTGCAAACACACCAAGTGACGCAGTCCACGTCAGTAGGTTGAAACCATACCGCCCTCCTTCTGAAGAACACGTATAAAGTGCACCGAGTCGGTGTTTTTGCAACTGGGGGGTATTGCTACGTAGCTAACGCATGAAGGGTGAACCATTCCGTGATTGAAAGACGACGAAAAAAACTGGTTTGCTCGCTCTGTGTGCTGCGCTCCGATTTTATCGGTGTAAATACACTGCCAAATAGTCACTCCCATCTCATTTTACGTAATAATACTTACTAAAGAATCAGGTAAGCCATATAAAGCACCTAATCTAAGGCTACCATAATTGACCTTTCAAAGGATACAATAAGCAACAATTGGCACATCTGGTATTTTAAACACTTCTATTGCTTTTGAAACAAAACACATACGCTACCTTCTTTCGAGCTGTGATCTCTTCTATATGCCCTAAAACCCCGTGAAAGCATTCCGCTGACATTGATAAAATCTGTTAACCAGGTTCAGTTAGGAAAGCAAAGCCGGAATTCTGTGAGAGAAAAACTTCTAGCTCACCATTCTTATATACGACTCTTCGGCTATTAGTGTTGCGAATCTTATGCAAGCAGTCGTTTGGCCTATATTGTGAGTTTCTGTTTTCGTTTCTCTTCCTGTAATAGGATTTATTTTATCCGTCCCAGCTATACGTTACATCATCAAGTTATAGTCCTTGAACGAGCACCTAACTTTCGCACTTTTGGCACTATGAGCACTTCATTTTATCCGTAATTACCTCCTGATAATTCTAACTCATGTTGAAAAATCTGAAGATATAAATAGGTCACTATTCGTTATGTTTGTTGGATGCCTCGGGATAATTACCTTTTCTTGATGAACCAAGATTTTGATGATAATCGGTTGTACGAAGTTTTCAGTCTTTTCACCTACTCCAAGAATAATTTCTATACAATTGACTAGTAATGCTTGATTGCGTTGGAAAACTTTGTCGTGTAATGTCTTGGCTAGTGTTTCCGTAGTCTCGGTGCGTATCACATTTAGGCTATGCTTCATTAAATTATTCCTGCGTCCCCTCTTTTCAAACTTATCGAGTTTTGCTTCAAGTGTCTTACATTGTTCCGACGATTTCACACTATTTTCCTCAAATTATTTTACTGCAGCCGACGAAGCTTTCATTGTAAATAACGTTTTTCAATGCTATCTAGCCAGTCTGCTAGAGTAGACATTTTTTCGCTGAATGTCTGCTTGGGATAACGTGATAGCTTCAGTTGCAGACTACATTTTACCCTGACCAGCCAACAAGTTACGCAACATATCGTTTTTTCCTAGGACTAGGATTTGATTCTATTTCTCTGCAAACTAGAAGATCTTTTGTTAAGTCACACATAAAGTAAAAAAAACCATTTCAACAAAGTGGGCAATGCAGCAACGGCAAGACGTGGTCGTCTCTATGATAGCACTTGTCAGGAATATCACAAACAACCTGAAATATAAAGTGGCACGAATGTTTGATCATGTTGTTGCCGCAACCGCCTCCGCCGCCACTGCCGCCGCTGCCACCGCTGCTGCTGCTGCTGCTGCCGCCGCTGCTGCCGCTGCTGTCGCCGCTGCTGCCGCTGCTGCCGCCGCTGCTGCCGCCGCTGCTGCCACTGCTGCTGCCGCTGCTGCTGCCACTGCTGCAGCTGCCGCTGCTGCCGCTACTGCCGCTGGTGCTGCCGCTGCTGCTTTTACCGCTGTTGCCGCCGCTGCTGCCACTGCTGCCGCCGCCGCTGCTGCTGCTGTTGCTGCCACTGCTACTGCAAGGTACACTGTCGAAGTACAGTTCAGACACTCAGACACGGTGCCCTCAGACACGTAGAGAGACGTCGCCAAGCTTAGGCGAGATGTCGTTGAAGTGACGAAGAAATCAGCATAGTTGTCGACACAAAAAAACATTCAACGCGCCTCGAGCAACGGCTCGAATTGGCGCAGCAGCATAATTCTAGATGATGCCGCTCCAACGCAGCGCATCCTCGTGTCATTGTAGCCTAGTAGAATGGTTGCCACCTAAAGAATGAAGTGGAACGGCTGTCTGAGCATGTTGTTGCTGCTGCTGCTGCAAGACCCACTGACCCTGCCTAATCCCACCTAAATTACATACACGTTAATTTGGCTACAAAATCAATTGGGCTGTGGCATACTGGCTTAACTAGGCTTTTTCGAAATATACTCTTGTGTATGCCGGCTAGTTATTTGTATCAATGAGTAACAATCGGTAATCAACTGTGTTGGTTACAATATATTGTTGTGACTATCGTTATTTAGGATAAGCTATTATTACCTTGTCTTGACGAAGCTTATCTGAATTATTGGCAAGGTTGCTGAAGTATCTATTCACACCGCATTGCTTAACCTAAACCTTGACATCCGCTTCGTAAAAGCAGCTTCACGCAGTGATTCTGCGATGCAGCGGTAGCGAAACATGCAAGGATTTTTTTAAGAGCTCACTCACTGCCAGTGATTGAAAAATGTATCACCAATTGCGAATAAAAATTGTGGCTAGAGGTAGTAACTGGCGTTGCGTATGCTGGTGCTGTCAGTCGGATGCCAGCGGTCGCGTTTCAAACGAGTTTCTCATTTTCTTCCTCACTCGCTGTTGAAACGCAAGCGAAGCAATCGCTGGCCTTTCGCATTTGCTCTGGTACTAAGTGGCAAACAGCAGACTCACAGAGGCAGAAGATCGGATACCACAAGAACAACGTGTTTACAGCACCATCCTCGCACTAACCACTGCACGCCACACGACGCTTTTGAACCAATGTGACCAACAGGCGGCGGGGTGCCTCCACTCTCGAAGCGCAGGCGCGCGCACATCGATGCACCCTACCATTGGTTATATAAGTACTCCCTTCCAACGCGCCTTCTCTTTCTCTAATTAATCATGAACGGTTTACGTGCAATTTATTAAAAGGCAGGTCAACTACGCGCGCAGATGAGCTCTCGTAAAGCTCAAGAGAGTGACGGCGGCGAGAGCGCCGATCGGATAGGTGGAAGAAGGGAATGATCGCGGTCGGGTGCGCTCCTCACCCTTTAACAGCCGCTGGTCGAGGGCAGTTGCAGCCGTAGTTGGGAAAGTAAAGATGACTTATCTGTGGACGCCTCTTCCCTGAGGGAACCGGGCAAGCTGCAGACCGAAGTTTGACATTTGTCACCCAATGAGAAGATGGTGCAGCTCAGCAGGCCAGACAACAAGCGGACCCGCAGTGTAAGGCACCATAGGTGCAGCAAGACGACTACGCCTTCAAGAAGACCCAAAACAAAGGGTTCCCGAAGATGCAGCAGCAGCTGCGCTGAGAACAACAGTACCCGGGCTCCTGCTGCTTCCCGTAGGCGCGGGAAGCAGCAGGAGCACGACGACGCCGGCAAGTGGGCCCAAAGGCTGCAATAGCACATGAAGTGGCGGCAAAACGCCGGACGTGTTCGCTACATGAGGTTGGTGGCACTGATGCTCGGTTCAAGCGCGATTTCCTTGACCGCAGGTATAGGCACAGCTGCAAGGTAGGCTGTCACCTGTGGTTTGACAAGCAAATGAACATCGTCGACATTAAAATTGAGCAGACACGAAATAACGCCATTGTTGTGCTGCAATGAGACTTTGCTGCTGTTGAAGATCAGTACTTAATTTGCTCTAACTATAAAACGAAGTACGTACCTCATTACAATATACTACCAAAAATCAGCATTAAAAGTACTGTACCCAAGTGTTGTCACTCATTTGCATGTTCGAGTGCCCTATTTACGGTGGATTCATGGTTAACCATAAAATCCTCTGGTGCTTCCCTACTCATCAGCATCGACCTCGTTCAAAAGCCGTGATTTTTTGGTATTACGCAGGACTGTGCAAGAGGAAGCTTGTTATTTATGTAGGAGTAAATCAGTTATTTCTAAACTACTGTGGCAATCTAGGCAAATACAGGCAACAGAGGGGCGCTCTAGTACTATTCTACTCGCCATTTTTTACTCGTGGTTTGTGTAGATAGAAGTTGACAGATGAGTGCAAGAAGAACGGCAGCAATAATGACATGCATTTCTCAGATATTGGAATTACAAAGCTCAAGATACAAGAAAAGTGTTCCTATGCTCAATTCAATTCTTGCTGGATCCCCTGGCTACGTTTTGCTCGCCCCAGCTAGCACAGCCACGTCGGATGGCTGTTCCCATTTAGTTATTTTATTTAATTTTCAATACTGTGAGCCCTATGGGGCTGTTACAATCTGGGGCACTTTACAATACAGAAAAATACATGTATTTTGCATAAAATTATGAGAATCATAGCACGAAGAGCACAGTGCCAACTAATAAAGGTTTGGACACTATACACAGTGCTTGGGAAATACACCGGGTATTTCAAGAAATGTGTCCACTATTCAAGGTAAACTGGTGTGAGCAAATACAGACAACGCAGACTAAGAAGAGATAGGGACAAGCGCTTGTCCCTGTCTTTTCATTTTCGGTATTATTGTTTGTATTTGCACACACCAGTTTACCCTGAATTTTGAAGGAACTCGCCAAGCTACAAGTTTCAATGTCGAATATTAAATAAAAATTTAGCGAAGGCGCAATTTTCTTGCTGCCTTTACAGTTGCTTTCTGTAGCAGCAGGCATCTTAAAAGGCTCAAATACATACCTGGAACACTAATTACGAATGTAAAATAATTATCTTTTTATTAATGTTGTTAGGCAACTGTCAAATGCGAAAATTCAAGTATTTATTGCGAGGGTCCAACTGCCGCTAATAAATTTTGGAAAGATGGCCTCTGGTAAAGAGTGCCAGGTAATGAAATTCTCCCCAATCCTAAGGCGTAACTAAAGGCGAGTGCGCGTTATTTCTACATCGTTCATCGACTGACTTCTTTGTGTGGGTGTGTGAGCTGTGCTCGCAAAAACAGCATGCATGACGTAGATACGTTTACGAATAGGGGAAACCTGCACCCCAGTAACCACTGTTTTGAACAGAGACATCATTGTTGTCATCTGATTTTCACACTCATGGGTATTTCGGTTTCGATTTTTCCACACAATTTAGGATTTTATTTTGTTATAGTTAAAACTGAAGACTGCTTTTCCAACATCTCAAAGTGGAAATGGGCTCTTTGCATTAGGCACTTCCGTTCTCTCATTTGACTGAACTGCATACCTTCAATATTAAAAAGTAATTATTTTAAATTTTCATACTACAAGTCAAGTCAAGTCAAGTTTATTAAATATTTCAGTTGAGTTACATGGTTAGCGTTATTACAGTAGGAGGTCCCAAAGTTTCAGAGAAACTGACAGGGGGACCCCCTATGGCTACATGGATGGGGTAATTACAAAAAATACAGCAATAGTATACGGACTTGTGAGTAATGGTGAATAATGTTGATTAAAAATAAAAATACCATCAATACACAACATAATGGTAATACTCACTATTGAAATATAACAAGGAAATAGTCAAAAGCAAGTGAAGACAAAAAACAATAATAATGAACTCAGCGTGACAAATGCAACACATTTCAATATCAGCGTTACCAATTATACAAAGGCAAATTGAAGTAGTAAAATAGCACAGAACTGCGGATAGCTAATAACAGGTAATTACACAAATCGGATAAGTTGATTATTCCTGAACGTAATATTTTTTACTGCGCGAAATGAAAATATGGATGTTATGCGATGATTTCAATTCGAAAGGCAATGAATTCGAATTGGCTATGCTTGTAAATAAGGTTGAGAACTTGCCGTAGTTTGTCTTTACGGCTCTACATGATGTCTTAAACCCTCTTAATATGCCTGGCGCTACCTAAAAAGCAACTGAAACGACAGTGAGCAAAAAAGCTTAAACAATATTGCACACACTCCCGAAACAACCTGCAAACAAGATAACAGCAGTTCAATTATGCATTTCTAAGAATAATTATGATATTGGCCAGTGAGTGAGTGGAGATATTCTTCAAAATTCACGACCGAATTCAAACAACCAGACATTTCCGGGCTTAGTTATTTCTATTGATCAATTCGTTTGCTCAAAAGAGAATACATGCCGACCTGGGCCCGAATTCACAAAGCTTTCTCTTTGGCTACGCATTTTCTTAGCCAAAAATTCTCTTATCTGGAGGGATTACTATAGCGCGGGTATGAATTTAACTTATTCGGCACTTAAGAGGGCAAGGAGGACCGACGATAGCCGATGAAACGACAAGGAAAGAAAGAAGTGTGTGCCGATAATATCAAGGTAGCACGCAAAGTGTCTAGCATCGAGAGTATACGATGATAGCCAATGATTTGCTGCATCTAAGTTTCAGTTCCGCGAGCGTCTGCTACAGCGCTTTCGGGATGCCGCATACGTTGTAATAGACGTTTTGGTGGGCGGTGCAAAGCCAAGCACTCGCCTTTAATCAACGACTGTAGCTAAAAAAAATAATTGCTTGATGGCCTTAAGCCACCGAGCAATCCATGCACTATCTCGCCAAGTACAAGTAAACAACACTCCAGGTGCACCACATAAATGAAACCACACATAAATCGATGCATGCAATGTTTGAAAATGTGCCTTGAATGTCTTCCCTTATTTAAAGCGACCACTTACCTTACATTTCATTGAAGCTGCGCTGCTACTTAACTAATTCCGTGCAATCTAGCACAGTATAGTGGTGAACATAAGGGTGTTTTGTACCTATAGTCAAAGGTAGCCTTTGTTACAATATTCTTATTACAAGACACATGAGCAACTTTGGTGCCTGCAGACGAATTGTGCTAAAATAGATAACAGCAGTAATCAAATGAAATTGTGAGCGCAATTTCGCTGGTTCCATGCACCGCGGCATTTTTATAAAGCCGGAATGCGAGAACGTGCATACGCTTACGCTTAGGTATATGTCTACGTAAAACGAGGGAGACTCGTCGGGAGGTGTCTCAGTGCTAATGCTTTTCACAAAACACGGTGCAAATATTTCGTCCAGCGTTGTTTGAGTGCGCAAACAAAGCAAGGGACGTGTATACGAGTCTTGAGGTTGAGAGACGTTATCACACGTGCGAAAAGGATGAAGAGAGAGAGAGAGAGACTCTCGTTTCGGCTTCGCGAAAGCTTGAAATTGATAGATAATAAAGACAATTTTCTGGCCCAGCAGACGTCAGGGAAAGTCTCCGCAAAGCAGCGTCAGATGCTCGGAGAGCATAAAAAAGAGGAGTACGCGTTATATGGGAGTGACAGCCACTCAGAAAGCGAGATGAAGTGTGACTGTCCTTAGATGTGAGAATCATTGCTAATTAGGAGAGTTGAGTTAATGAGCCAAAACTTTCCTAAATAACGATAATGGAAGCAAACTGAGCATTCATCTAGTGAAAGTGACACTAGTGACAGTGAACTCATAATAGTTGATTAGCGTTGTCACAGGCTGTTATATATTTTTATTTTCTTATTTATATTTGGCAAACTATGAGAAGGTAGCCTACGTTAGAGCCGGCTATCCCAACGTCATGACAGTAATGTACAAGAATAAATAGCGCACGGTTATACAGTCACATGTGGCGGTTTCTATCTTCTAGTAACCTTGGGCAAACGCATTCTAACGATTTTTTCTATTTTTGACAAAGTTTCACCGGACGTTTTTGCATTTGGCTTCATTCGAAGGAATGACGATATATCAGCAATAGGGCGAATGCAAGCACTGCTGCAGTGGACGAGCGGTTACAGCGCTCAACTACAATCTACGAGGTACTTGGTTCGATTCGCAGAATCACTGAGAACTTTTTTTTTCAAGAGGTTGCCCGGCCTGACATTATGCGTGGTGGCGGGTACTAATTTTTTGAGAAGTAGGCTTTCGCACTTGCTTCTTTCACTCCCCTTTTGACCCAAAAGCGCTGTATTGTGCTCCTTCAAAAATTAAACAATTTAGGGTTCATAATTTTTTCCTCCATTCTCTCTTATCGCAAAAGTGTCCAGTGCTGAAATACCAAATTATACCTGGTATATTACTTTTCACGTGTTTGGATATTCGACCAGCAATCAGTCTTCACGGTGTTTTGAAGAAAATCTACACATGCAGTGAGCTAACTGCTTGCAGCCAAGTTGACTGCCTTTGTAGGGACACGCTTTCGTGCTAATTTGGTGGGCACCATCACATGCAGCAAGACCAAAGAGCACGGACAGTTAGCGCTGACGCGAACAGAGTGATTAGTTTGTGTCTTCTCTCCCGCTATTTGTCATGCTGCACGCTTCAGTGTAATGTCGCTGTCAATGGTTAAAATGAACTATAGCAGTTAATCGAGTTCTGCTGAGAGGGTCCCCTATTGTCCAGAATGGAACAGAACAATGGCAATTTGATTTGTGTGATAAAGAGATACCCTGCTTTTGGTTACTAGAATAAATTTCTAAACTGAAGTTTATTTTTATTAACAACAGTTCCAGTGCAGATGAAAGGTGCATGGACAAAATTCGTGTATTCAGCTTGACTAGGTTTGTGACCTTAATTGTAATTGCGAACCGGTATCACAGTATGCATAAATATTACACACATATACAACCACGGGTGATAGCTTGCTTATTCTGATTAAAATTGAAAGGTTGAAATCGACATATTCAACCAACGCAAAGTGTACGAGATATGCCATGTAGAGTAGCTATGCTCTAAACTCATCTTCGCAGGTCCGTTCCATTTTACCCAATTTCTTGCCCATGACTGTAGGTTGGTAAATAAAACAACTTCTTCGAACACACATATTCTGTGTAAGGTTACATTTATTTTTATGCAGTACAAAATAAATTGAAATATGTAATGGCTCAAAAGAGAAATAACTAGAAACAAATTCAGCCATATCATTACCAAACTTACTCACCAATGATAAACGGATTCTCATTTAAAAGATACATACATACATACATACACACATACATACATATACGCACACACACATATACATATGTACACCCATACATACATACATACACACACTCAGGTGTAAATATTAAAATGAATAGCTATAAAACAACAATTCTTATAAACTCATTTTGAATATACTACAGAAAGTAACTTACGAGAGAAATCCACCGGCACTGTTATGTCTGAACACGGTGTTTCTCGAACCATCTCGCAAAAGCTTGATGCATAGTTTTTCGCTGATGCCCAGTGACAAGCACTCTTTATAAAAAACACAAGAATAAAGCCCTTGACAAGGTCATGCTAAAGAAAAGGGCTGTGCATCAATATTTTGTACATGTCTGCAATATCCCTCTATTTACATAGCTTGGCTCATTCACAAGCCACTAACAAAGCATGTTAGGACACTTCGGCTGAAAGTTGGCACAGCGCGAGTAAATTCTAGACAATACATGAATAATACAAATATAAGCTACTAAGCTCCTTGGTGCAAACAGTGTTTATATTGACAGCTATAGGTGCCATTTCGTTTCCCCAAAACACTTCTCAAAAGTAGAATCAACTTTATTTAGCTAAAAGTTTCTATTCTGGCGCGTCGTGGCGGCTCAACGGTGGAAGTGACTTTTTCGGCCAAGAAAACAAAGACTAATTATTTTTCCAGTTCGTGAATTCACCCCATGCTAACATTGAGGCAGCTGGTAGGAGTGCTTTTGGAGAGAGGAAACCACCACATTCCCACCAGTTGTGGCCTTGGGTAGCTACTTCACTTGGACAAAAATGATGAAAAACACTCCTCAAGAAGACTTCAAAGTTTGCACACCAACACAGTTCCCATACAGCTGTCTATTAGTCTGCTTGAAAAATATTGAGTTTACTGGTGGGCAAAGACTGTACACTATGTGAGGTGATGCTCCAGTGCACTGCATGTATGTCTTGCTGCTGGCCTCAAATGCGATGTTGCTCAGTACATATGTGTAAAATAACAACTAATACTGTGCCACTGCCAAGTAATTATGGGTCATTTGCATGAAACAGGGACCACAATAAAAGAACATAACATTTGCCTTCACAACGTTCAAAAACTGTAAATAAATTTCCACAGAGTTTTCACAGTTCATCTGAGGATAGTAATATTGGTTGTAAACACATTCTTACTTCCACTAACAAACTATTTTAAGATGCCAGATTCAATATTAGAGTATACCAGCACTTTTGTAGGGCTAAACAATTGTACAGGCACCTAGGAAAACACAAGTGAATGCATGCTATAGCTACATAAAAAAATAAATACTTTTATTTCTAGTCTGAGTAGAGCTGCATAGATGATAAGTCACTTGCAATACATTATGAACAAACCTATCCGAGCAAAGTATACATTTAAAAAGTTACACTTACACAGTAGATAAGTAGACTGTTGAAGGACGGACAGGCAGTGGGATAATACCCAAGCACTAAAATCTACTGTTAAGATACACTAGGAGTAGTGATGATCCTCTTCCTTCCAAATAAAATAATCCACATAAATTCACTTCCCAGAGCTTATACACTCATGGCATCATTGGTGCTATACAAATGAGTGTACACTGAAGGATTACATCGACTAAGTACATGATTACTGCATCCATGGCTTTACTTCTTGTACTACAAAGAATGCAAACACAGTTACCATTGGCGACCATGGATGCTGTGATTTCTGGCATGCAAATGTAGAGGCACGCAGGCACTTAACACACATGTTAAAAACTTCAGCTCAAAAATATTTGCCCACTAACACTACAGCAGCCTTTAAATTAGTGTCATAGTTTGGTAACTTTCATGCAAAATTTAAATAATTTCGAATGCAAGCAAAGGAACTGCTGAATAATGCACTGCTAAGAAGTTAAGCAGCAGCTGCTCCTGACATCACAATGTGCTCTTTCTGCTGTTGTAAACTTTGAGCAGGAGAACAGTCACTGGCAGTCCCTTTATACTTGTTGGTCTTCTGTGCTCTGTTCTTGATACACTGTACATGACCGTGGAGCACCGAACCCCTTGTTACTGCTGGAACTTAGAAAAATACAGATCATTGTTACAACCATGCTACATGCAAGAGTGTATAGTTGTCAATTATGTGCTCATATTTACAGATATTGTATTTTCAGAAGCTTTCCGATGGAGGCGGAAATGTTGTAGGCCCGTGTACTCAGATTTGGGTGCACGTTAAAGAACCCCAGGTGGTCGAAATTTCCGGAGCCCTCCACTACGGCGTCTCTCATAATCAAAGGTGGTTTTGGGACGTTAAACCCCACAAATCAATCATGTATTTTCAGAAGCCAATGACAAGCCTCAACACACAAACACACACACACAAACAGTGAAGGCTGAAAATATATTTTTTATGATACAAGAGCAAAACCACAATGTTATAGATGAAGGCATGAAACTTCTGACAGGCATAAAAAGCCAATAGAGTTTCTTTTATTTCGACTTTACACTAGGTGCGAGAAGTAGACCACAAATAAGTTCACTAAGAAACACAAGTTAGACTGCATTTCAACACAACAGCCAATGTTGATAACTATAAGGCTATCTAACATAGCCAGCTCACCATACCGCATATAGGAGCAAATGGGCAGTCTAGAAGACACAAAGAACTTGTGGATTATGAGTGTGCTTGTTTCTGACATCTATTATTCTAAATGAAGAAAACCTTTCAAAAATACACTTCATCAGGGGAAATAATCATACACAACAAACACAACGGGCTCCTACAGGTGCCACCAACACTCACCATTATTGTTGATACCAGTGTCTTGCCGGATGGATATGCTGTGTCCTGCACAGAACACCAAAGGAGCGCTCCATGACTTGGATTGCATGTGTGCTAGCTGCATCGCTCTGCTGCTGAAATAGGCTAGCCACAGTCAGAGAAATGAGAAGCCATGGCTTTGAAACACACTGAACGTCCCCTTTAGAGATCAACAATGCATACTTAGGTCACGTACAATTTGTAGAAAAATATATATCACTATGCAATCGTGGTGAACATGTTCGGCTGAAACACAAGCAACAGCACTGAGAGAGAAAAAGCTACATTAGGTAAAAGATGCAGTTACTGGCCTTATGTCATCTGAGGCTTCTTCAATAGGTATTTCTCCTTGCAAGTTGTGAACAGCCAGGCAGTTTTCACCCACTTGCTATTTCCGACCAGAGCACTTGATCCACAGAGAGAGTCACAAGCTGGAGAGCTCAATAAGGAATCAAAGTATTTGTGCTCGTTTCAAAGCACAAGCTTTTGAGTCTCAGATTATTGGAGTTTCATTCATAAGCTGCAGGCTTTCAGCTTTCAACGTTCTCAATTATCTTACAATTTAGTTCTATAAATGTTGAATAAGAATGATGTGTAAGAATAATACAGGTATCCACTGAAAGCAACCATGCTTGGGTTTTCAATTTGTGCACAGTAAGTGGTGTTCACGTAATCGTTTGTATTAAAAAAAAACTATCCTTGCAGCCAGCCGTTAGGCAGTTTTGTGCCCTCGAAGCTCCCAAGCAGATTGCAGTCCTTCCAGATGAGGCTGCCATGCATGCTTCCACGCCACATCCGCTGAATGATAACAGTCCGAGCAGTGACATAGGCTTGCACAGTTAGGGAGAACGTGTCCTTCCTATTTTTGTACAGGTGCTCCAAGTAATGATGAGGATTGATGTGCCAGAATGTGCAACCGATGCATCACAGGACCTTAACAAACCAATCTCTGCGATCTGTGAAGAGTTAAAAACAAGATATTTAAAAACAATCATTAAAAGCACTCACTTCTAATACTTATTTGAGGAAGCTATCACTTCGTTAAAGTGACCAAAGTCTGCTATAATCACTTTGAAATAAACTGAAGCCTCATGTAAAGTTTACGTACCGCAATATATATGTCCTACTGAAGTATAGTACTACCACAGTGGTAATCGTCTATAGAACTAATTTTCCAAAATACCATAAATTTCTAAGTGCTACCTGGCTCCTGAAAAATAAATTCACATTAACTTTCCACCTATCAAACGTGGTCAATCGACAGGCCCAACCTCATAATCAAACAAGAGCTCACTTGTATCAAATCACAAAAAACTTTTTATGTGTTTGCTCCATAATATATGTATGTATATAACAGTAGTAGTAAATTTTTCATGCTTCAACTTACCATAGAGAAACATTACATCTGATGGGCTTAAAAACTTGCACACGTTATAGAACTGCGTGAATTATAGTACCGGTGAAATTTAGTTCTGCAATGTGAACTCACCGATGGCAGCATTTAGTGGCCGTCGGTGTCATAAGGAACCAAGTACGGCGAACAGGCAAAGGGCATCTGCAGACTGGAAGCTGCAAATGACAGCAATGAAGGGCTGGCCAGGCGTGCACGTCCATTGATAAAGTGTAAGAACTGGCCATGACCGGCTGTTGTCAAGGCTCTAGTGCCGTGCAAAACAATGGCCAGACGAACTCGGAAACCTGTAGTTAGGCGATATTGGCCTACAACTTCATCCAAAGCAAGGCACCGGTGAAATCTTTGCTTTTTTTGGGGGGGGGGGGGGGCTGGAGGGAAGCTTGACGTTCACGGGCTCTCGCTGCCACATAGAACTCTTAATTTGTTACCGAAGAACAGTCTAGGCACGCTTCCAAAGTAACACGATCCACAACAGAATGTAGCATCTCGCTGTTTTGGTTGATCACATCACGGCGCTAGGACTATGGTTATCACAAAAAGGAGAAGTGACGACTTAACAAACAAAAGCGCCAAGCTGCCCCACCACGACTTCGCAGTGCAAAACAGTTATCAACGCTGTCTTTCAAGTTTCGGTCACACGAGCACAGCTTGTTCACAAGTCTTGGAACGTCAACACAGCACCACTGTACACAACGAACATCGTTTCACTCCCAAACAGTACATTGCTCTCCTGTAAATAGAAGCGTGCGGGCTAACTAGTGGCGGAGCAAGAACCGAGCGCGTAGTTCATACGTTTCCGTACGTTGGGGTCACTCAAGTAACGTGTCAAAACGCTGTCAATCCGAAATGTCGCACAGCAATAAACTGAGAGACTGGAAAGTCAAGCGAACGAACTGTTACCGGCACACAAACACACATTGCAGGCTTCTCGAGTGCCAGTTGTCGTCGATACATCGACGCCGATCCCCGCTAGATAACCACACCGACGCACAGGCTTCGCTGCGCTTCACCGTACACCATTGCACTGCCACAGCTTTCCGCACTGCTTACACGCACCGAAAGAGCGGCTGTAATCACAACACATCCGGTCAAACGCTGAAGTAACTCGTGCGAGAGGCGTTTGCTGAAAGTCGCACCGACCGATATGCTGTTTACGACGCCATATTGTTTTCGATAACTGCGCAGCACATAAGATGATAAGAGAGCTCTTAGAAAGTACTTGCACTATTTTCACGGCGTGAAAAAATTTTCTCTTATGTGCGAGGGGGGTGATATGACGAACTGGACAGGCGTGCCAGATGAAAGAAGTGTTTTGGCAACGTCACGGAGTGAGCTGATGTAGAGGGTATTGCTTCACAACTAATCACAAGCTGTGCCTGTCGGCCAAGCCGTCGTCTGCTCGCGTTTGTCGTCTGCTTCGATCAGAGCATGCGACAGGGGATTCGCCTTCGCAACGCTATTATTCTCAGGTCAAGTGGTCGCTACGTCGCACAAAATACATGTCAGTGGCTCGCTCTACCTTTGAATGATGTTCGTGCGCCAAGTTAAATGGCTGGTAATTGGCGCAGGGATGAATTCACCCAAGGTTTGCTCTAGAATCGTGGGGGTTTGCATATTTTTGGTGTCATACAAAGTTACTAGGGTCATTTCATTCCGATTGCTTGCCATAGTATCACGGTTCATATCGGTGTCTGAACAGTGAAGGTGAAGATGCATGATTTGTTTGTAGTTCCATGCGTAATCATGCGCACCCCTAATACGCTTTGGTTTACAAAGTACGCTTTGTTCCAGATCGTCCCAAAGTGTATCGACAGCTGTATTTCAGAGATTGCAACCATTGGACAGTTAGAGCCAATGAAAGTACACTAGAGCACAAACTTTAGGAACCACTCACTGAAAACTTCCTCTCATTTTTATTTCCAATAGCGTGCAAAGAATGTGCTCCCATTAACCTCTTTGGTGGTAATTTCCACCAATGAGGCAAGGATCTCGAGTCACACTTTTCATTGGATGAGATGGGGCGCAACACAACAACATAACAAATAAGGTTGATCCTATGCTATGTCGTGTTCGAATGCACCGACCATTCACGTATCACATTGGTTTTCATCCAACCACAAATCTTTACATGCGTAGTTTTATGCCATTGACGCCCAATAGAATTCTTCAATTACTGCGACTTCGAACTTATTGGACGATGGTGGTTGTCAACACCATCCACTGCGTACAAGGGAAACAACACGCGAAGCTCAAAGCGCCGAAAGAAATAAAAACGCACCAGCAGTCATCAGGCAGCCCTTGATGGGCGTGAATTAACTCAAAACCAGCCAGGGCACCAAAGTATACCGCTGCGGCAGCAGGTTCTAAGTAGCCACATTGTTCCTAAGAGTGGTCCGGACCACTCTTGGGATTTTCTCACAGCCATGCTGTTTTTACGCACAATTTCGCTTCGTGAATCCGCTTACGAGCACTTTTCGGTGACGTAAGCAAATATAGCAACTGCATCACCATCGCTGACATGTTCCCGGGCAGTCACAGCGCGCTTTATTTGCAGCGGCCGATGTGACAACTATGGCCTCTTACGACGTTTTTTCGTTTCGTGAATCGACTTACGCAAGAAAATTTCTCTTGCGCAAAAATGTTTTCGTAAGTGAGTTTTGTGAATCCGGGCCCTGATTACGTAGGCTCTAACAACAAAAGGGAGGGAGGATCGAGGTGACCCTCTGCCTGGAGACTGCCACTAGAGTCCAGGATCAATGTTTAGCATACCAATATACAGTTGATGAAAACTGTTTAGCCTGGTATTTTTCTGTGTGAGGCTAAACTACAAATGTTCGCCTTATCAATTATTGCAGTAGTGGGTTCAGTCATATTGTGCTCAGGGAAAATAAAGGGTGCAGCAAGATGACGACGTAAATATATAGCGTATGACCAAGAAGTATATACCCCATGCCGACCTGAACACGTACGGTCTAACAACATAAGGGCGGGAGGATCGATGTTACACTGTGTCTGAAGACTGCAAGCAGAGTCACGGGGCAATGTTCAGCTTACCATGATACAGTTGATAAAAAATTTTGCTTGGCTGTTTTTTGTGTGAAGGCTAAACTAGGAAGGTTCGCCCTATCAATCAATGCTGTGATGTGTTAAGTCCTTTTGTACTCAGAGAAAATAAAGGGCGGAGAAACATGTCAAATTGGCTCGATCCGATTTCTTGGAGTAAGCCGGTACGGATGCGCACTATTTCTGCACACTGCAAGGAGCAGCGAAGAATTATAGTGTAAACGTCATAAGAGCCTTGTTTTCATTTACGTCATAACATTCGCAGCTTACGCTAAGCCGATCCACTAAATATTGGCAGATCCCACGCACAGTGAGAATCGATGATATGCGAAGCGTGAATGAGAAATGTTGATATTGCCACGTTCCATTTCCCAAGTTTGTTATCGTCCCAAAACACTACACAATTCTCAGCGCAAACCGCGCCTGCAGTTTTCGAGAAGCTTCCGGACTGTAGTAGATCATTTCGATAACATCACGCATACTCTGCGAGCTGTACAGATTATTCTGAAACCTACGCCACCGCCAGTGATAACGCTAGAACATTCGACGGCAAGAGTATAAATGCCGACGCGCTTCGCCGCTTGTGAGTAGCTGATCGACGGCCGACGCTTCGTTCACTCCTATCTGTGAAAGAGTGCTACTGTGATAGAACTTTCCGTTTACCGGGCACATACTCGCCCAAATAAACAGTTAAATCCCAACATAATGTCTCCTGTCTTCGGCCACGCCATGCCCCGTGACATGTGGTGGACGTGCTTTTTTGTTCATGTAACGGACGCCCCCGTCAAGCCGTGAACCCAGCCCACGTCGCAGAGAAGACACCGACGCCAACCAGGAGCAGCGAACAAGCCACCGACAGCAAGGGCTACCACCGGAGTACGGGCTTCTACAAGACAAGGCGCGGAAGACCAAGGCCATGACCGCGACTGCAGCGACAATGACAACCGCAGCATCCCAGCCCACGATGGTCATACATCAACCCAGAGAACCAACGAATTTCCATGGGTTATCATTCGAACACCCGGAGTCCTGGCTAGAAACTTACGACCGTGTGGCCGCCCTCAACCACTGGGACCATGACGAAAAGCTCCGTCGTGTGTTCTTCTATTTGGAAGACACTGCGAGGACCAGGCTCGAAAATCGGGAGTCCACGCTCAGAACGTGGGATGTTTTCTGCGGCGCATTCCTGCAAACGTTCACGAGCATCGCTGGCAAAGAGAGAGCCGCGGCTTCATTAGAGACCCGGGTTCAGCTACCAAATGAAATTGTCGCCATTTTCACGGAAGAAATGACCCGCTTATTCCGTAACGCTGACCCAGACTTGCCTGAGAAGAAAAAAAGTTCGTTTCCTCATGCGAGGGGTCAAACAGGAGCTCTTCGCGGGACTGATGAGAAATCCACCGAACACCGCCCAAGAATTTGAAGACGAAGCGACTACTACCGAAAAGACCCGGAACACGCGCACCAGACAGTATAAATTGTTGCCTGACTCCAGAATGCGCTGCTGTTCAAGCCAGTAACTCCGAAGATCTGCGTGAAACGATCCGAGTGATCGTGCGGGAAGAGCGGCGCAAGCTGTTGCCTTCGGCGCAGCCTCAAGTGGATTCAATCGCAGACATTGTGCGAGAAGAAGTTCGGCAATCGCTTGGAATTCCCCAAGCACCGCTGCCCGTGCCCAAAGCTATGAGCTACACCGCTGCGGTGCGCCAAAACGCTCCTCCCCGTCCACGCCAAAATGCCGTCCCATCGCACTTCCTTCGACAGACGCCACTGCTGCCACCACCCTCACCGACGCCATACCGTTCATCAGCGGCCCAGCGCAGTGCGCCGAGGAAACTGACATCTGGCGCACCCCTGACCACCACCCGCTGTGCTACCGCTGCGGCAAGGCCGGACACACATACCACCGTTGCCAGTACCGACAGATGGGACTGCGTGGCTTCGCCGTCAATGAACCGCGTCCACAGCCAGGAGAACGGCCACGTGACATCGCCGACTACCTGACAGGAACTCAGTGGACACCACGAAGCCCTTCGCGTTCGCCGTCGCCCAGCCACCGCACGTCACCGCACTACCGGCAGTACTCTGGCCCAACGCGGGGCTGGTCTCTTAGCCCGTGTCCGCGAAACTAAGGGCAGCAACCGATGGAGTTGTGGTTGCTGTGTGACGAACTACCGAAGATCCTCCAACGACGACGACGCCGTAAGGGAGCTTTCCAAACACAACGCCAATCAGGCAAAGCCCTGACGGCGAAACCTCACTTACCGAAGGTGACCTGACGACGCAGCATGGAAGCAGCGGAACAAGCTGACGCAGCCGTGACCCGACGCCACGCCCTAACTGTAATGCGAGACGGCGAACTAGCGACCTCGACGTTCTTATTGACGGCCACAGTGTGACTGCTCTTGTCGATACTGGAGCCGACTACTTCGTCATCAGTGGGTCGTTCGCCGCGAAGTTGAAGAAAGTTGGGACAGCTTGGGAAGGCCCTGAAATCCACACAGCCGGAGTTCATCTCGTAACGCCTGCAGGAATCTGCACAGCGAGAGTCACCATTTATGACCGTATTTATCCTACAGACTTCGTAGTGCTACAGCGTTGCTCGAGAGATGTCAACCTTGGCATGGACTTTTTATGCCCCCATGCTGCTGTTATCAACCTAAAAACAAAGTCAATAACGTTATCGCAGAAGAAGCACTACCGCCACGCACGCCGTCAGGAAACCATGCCTTGAATGTGCAGGAAGAACAAGTCATCATTCCGCCTCGCTCAAGCATCATTATTTCAGTCGGCACTCCAGAATCACCTGACTTGGAAGGCGTCGCTAAAGGCAGTCAGCATCTGTTGGGCACCCAAAATATTTGCGTCACAAAAGAAATTGCAGAGCTGCGGGGAGGCAAAGCAACGGTTATGCTCATGAATTTCAGCAATGAGTACAAACGTGTGAACAAAGGAACAACGGTCGCATAAAACGAAGAAATTGTCGAAGCCACCAGTACTTTCGCCCTCGCCGATTCTGCGGAACCTGCTCAGAGGAACAAAGCCTCTCCCATAGCTTTCAATGTCAATCCCAGACTTCCGAACTATAAGCGAGAACAGCTCAAGGTTCTGCTCCTGCAGTACGAAGATTGCTTCTTGTCGTCATCAAAAATTCGGTAGACCCCAATCACTAAATATCGCATCATACCCTAAGAAAATGCCAGACCACTCCGTCAGAGTCCGTAAAGGGTTTTATTTATGTTTTTTATTTATTTATTTATTTATTTATTGATACTGTAAGCCTTAACAGGCTCATTCAGGAGTGGGAAGAAATTGTACAGATTGTCATCTTCACATCAGACCACAGAAAAAAAGTGAACACGAGAAAAAATAAGAATAAACAGTACAGACTACTATAAACAATTACAAATTACAACTGTACATTTAGTCGAAGAGCCAAGAAATAAACTAGAATAAAAACACCACAGGCTGACAGGGAAGAGTGCATATTAGACACAGATCTGAGAATTGAAACATCGAGTGGCATACAAATCAAAACGCACATTCAATGAAAAGTTGCGCCATTATTCTACAACGCTGCAACTTACTGATCCAAAAACTTTTCAAGATTGGTAGTGAATGATTCGAGAGATTCTGAGGACACTATATCACGTGGCAGGTTATTCCATATTTCTATTACTGACGGAAAGTAGGAATAATTAAATGAATTGCAACGGGAGATGAAAGGCTTGATACTCTTGTCGTGGTTTGTTCTGGCGGAGCGCTGATATGGTGCTTTCAAGTACTCGTGTTTGTTGATGTTAATGTTGTCATGATAAAGCAGATAAAGAAATTTTAGTGCAGCTATGCGTCGCCGGATCGCCAGTGTTTGAATGCTTGCCCTATTGCGGAGCGCGGTTATGTTGACATCTCGAGAATACTGAGAATACACAAATCGGAGCGCTTTATTTTGTATTCCCTCCAGCTGGTTAAGAAGGTAAGTTTGATGCGGATTCCAGATTCAACTGCCGTATTCGAGGATTTGTCGTACAAGGCATTTATAACTTGTTAGTCTAACTTTGGAAGGGGCTAGAGCGAGTTTTCTGCGAAGAAATCCCAGCTTTCTGTACGCTTTTGTGCAGACAGCTGCGATTTTGTGGTTTCGACGCAAGAACGTGAGGCCACGAACAGAAAAGTTGAAGAAATGCTGCGGGATGACATTATCCAGCCGTCCAAGAGTCCATGGGCATTTCCCGTAGTGTTAGTGACGAAAAAGGATGGGACCCTACGTTTCTGCGTCGATTATCGCTGCCTGAGCAAAATCACAAGAAAGGAAGTGTATCCTCTCCCACGAATATACGACTCACTTGATCGGCTCCATAACGCCAAGTACTTTTCGTCAATGGGCCTCAATACTGGCTATTGGCAAATCGAAGTCGATGAAAGAGACCGAGAGAAGACGGCGTTTATAACAACGGACGACCTCTTCGAGTTTAAGGTGATGCCCTTCGGTCTTTGCTCAGCGCCTGCACTTTTTCAACGCGTTATGAATACAGTACTGGCAAAATTGAAGTGGCAGACTTGCCTTGTGTACTTGGACGACGTCGTCGTGTTTTCCTCGAGTTTCGACAAGCATCTTCAGCGCCTTAAAGCTGTACTTCAACCTATCAAGACGTCCAGACTCACACTGAAGCCAGAAAAGTGCAGATTTGCGTACGAGGAGCTCTTGTTTTTGGGGCACGTTATTAGCAAGTCTGGAGTTCGTCCCGATCCAAGGAAAACAGCCGCCATCGCCTACTTCCCGCCGCTCACTAACAAGAAGGCGGTGCGCCGATTTCTTGGCCTGAGCGCCTATTATAGGCGGTTCGTGAAAAACTTCGCCCGCATCGCCGACCCTCTCACTAACCTTACCAAGGCCGACGTGGAGTTCAAGTGAGAAACGCCGCAGGAACACGCTTTCCAGGAGCTTGAACATTGCCTACAGACGCCTCCGTTACTTGCCCATTTCGACGAATTCGCCGAGACAGAAATACATACTGACGCAAGCAGCGTAGGGCTTGGCGCCGTTCTTGTGCAGAGGACTTACGGATTTGAAAAGGTTATTAGTTACACCAGCCGATCGCTATCCAAAGCAGAAGCCAATTATTCCACAACAGAAAAGGAGTGCCTCGCCATCATCTGGGCTACGTCGAAATTTCGCCCCTACCTCTATGGCAAGCCCTTCAAAGTTGTGAGCGACCACCTTTCCTTGTGTTGGCTAGCCACCTTGAAGGAGCCTTCAGGTCGCCTCGCACGATGGAGCCTGAGACTTCAAGAATATGACATTACTGTCATTTACAATTCCGGCAAGAAACACTCCGACACCGACGTTCTCTCTCGTGTGCCTGTCGACCAACCACCACCCGACGACCCGGATGACGACTACTTCTTGGGAACGATAACTACCGACGACTTCGCTGAACAACAGCGGGCCAACCCGGAACTTAAGGCCCTAAAAGAATACCTCGAAGGCAGACCGCCGAAGTCCCGAAGGTATTCAAGCGCGCACTTGCGTCGTGCTTTCTGCGAAACGGTCTTCTACAAAAGAAAAACTTTTCATTGCTTCGAGCTAAGTACCTCCTTGTGGTGCCTTCAGCTTTGCGACCAGAACTCCTGCAGGCCCTGCACGACGAACCGATGGCAGAGCACCTCGGTGTTTCTCGCACGCTCGCGAACATACAAGAAAGGTACTACTGGCCACGTCTTACCACCGACGTCACTCGTTATGTGAGGACATGCTGGGACTGTCAGCGACGCAAGGCACCACCGACAAGGCCAGCGGGACTTCTGCAGCCAATTGAACCACCTTGCCGACCTTTCCAGCAGAATGGTATGGGCCTACTGGGGCCGTTCCCGACGTCGGCTTTCGGAAACAATTGGATCGTGGTAGCTACCGACTACCACACCCACTACGCCGAAACAAAAGCCCTTCCGAAAGGCAGTGCATCCGAGGTAGCTAAGTTCTTCGTCGAAAATATCGTCCTACGTCACGGCGCCCCGGAGGTCCTTATCACCGACAGAGGAACGGCATTTACTGCCTACTTAACTCAAGCGATCTTGGCATACAGCCAGACAAACCACCGCTGGACGACAGCGTACCACCCACAGACCAACGGCCTCACCGAGCGGCTTAACAAGACGATCGCCGGCATGCTGGCAAAGTACGTCGATGTCGAACACAAGACGTGGGACGCCATTCTTCCGTACGTGGCCTTCGCATACAACAAGGCGGTGCAAGAGACGACGCAGATATCTCCATACAAATTGGTCTACGGAAGGAGCCCGGCAACGACGCTCTATGCCATGTTACCCAACGTCACCGACGAAGAAAACCTCGATGTGAGTGAGTACCTTCAACGCGCCGAAGAAGCCCGACAACTCGCGCGTCTCCGTATCAAAAATCAACAGACGACCGGCCGCCGCCGTTACAATCTTCGACGACGCTTCGTGGAATACCAGCCCGGTGAACGTGTTTTTGTGTGGACGCCGATACGCCGTTGTGGACTTAGTGAAAAGCTTTTGCGACGGTACTTCAGACCGTACAGGGTCGTTCGACGTCTCGGCCCACTCGATCACGAGGTTGTCCCCAACGGCATCACGAACTCTCAAGGATGCCGATGGCGACCTGAAGTCATCCATGTCACGCGCCTCAAGCCGTTTCATGCGCGTTAAGAAACTGAAGTAGTGTTTTTTGCATTATTATTGTAACGTAATTTATTCATTGTACTTTCTTGCAATATTGTTGTACATTAATCTTCAGTTAAAGCATCGGAACGATGCCTTTTTCAGAGGGGGGCAATGCCACGTTCCATTACCCAAGTTTTGTTATCGTCCCAAAACACTACACAATTCTCAGCGCAAACCGCGTCTACAGTTTTCGAGAAGCTTCTGGACTGTAGTAGATCGTTTCGATCAGATCACGCCTACTCTGCGAGCTGTACAGATTATTCTGGAACCTATGCCACCGCCAGCGATAATGCTAGAACATTCGACGGCAAGATTATAAATGCTGACGCACTTCACCACTTGTGAGTAGTTGATCGACGGCCGACGCTCCGTTCACTGCTATCTTTGTAAGCCTGCTACTGTGATCGAGCTTTCCGTTAACCGGGCACAGGTTTGCCCAAATAAACAGTTAAATCCCAACATAAAGTCTCCTGCCTTCGGCCACGTCATGACCCCGTCACAATATGTTACTTACAAATCAGCGCTACGTTACGAGGTGGAGGTAAATGAGGCCGTACGCGCCCTATTGCAAAAACCAGCACCATGCCTAATTATGGGCCCAGTATGGCGCTGGTGCCAGCACCTCCCAGTGTAGGCATTGGGACGCTGGAGTGGCAGCGTCCCAGTACTCTGCGCAAAATGGCTTCCCAGGGATGAAGCAGGGGTGCCCATTTGCCATAAATAAATAACTATATAAGTAAAATACCGTGCATTCACAATAAATATAAAAGAAATAAAAAAACACTGCTTTTCGTGATTGCAACTTGCTACCTCCAGATCTTTAACTGAGTACGCTAACCATTACGCCACGCCAGAATGTGCCTGAGGGGGGTTGTAAAACGACTATCTATCCGAAGAATGTGCCGTTTACCTTCATGTTTACAAGTTCCATAGTCAAGACTGGCACATTATTGCTTTCCAAATAACAATTGTGTATTGATTCAACAGTGACGATTGGCTTTCGCGCACCGAATGACGTGCAGATATTAGCAAGAGCGCAAAGATTTTTGCAGCATCTACAACTTAACTTTGAAAAATCTGAAATTGACTGGAGGAGCAGCCACAGATTGTCAGCTGTAGCTGCCGAAAGTTTTTTTTTCCTTTGATAGCCGTTTCCATCTCTGGTCAACAGGTACAGATGATTTACATGTCTTGTTTGGTAGATATCAACGCACACGAAAGAATACTAAGTATTTTTTTCGCGCAAGCGACGATGTAGCAGTACACATCCGGCGTGCCAGATTACATATTTGCAATATATCGATTCCTGCAACTAAGAAACCGCCGGAGAAATGACTGTTGCAATCCGCTAAAAAGGTATTCCAGTATGTTGGTTCACTGACGCGTACCGAACTATCTACTCAAAATTGCGCGTTCTTACGTACGAGTCAGAAAAGTACCGGCTCCTGCGCTCAGAAGGGAGCTTCCGGTGACAGCCTACGTTGCTGAAAGCACGACACATCGATCGCGCCACTCCTTGTGCGGGCACCGCACACGGGTATAAGTGGTCGATTTAGGCTCAGGGACGACTGAAAATAGCGCTAAGAAACGGGGACACAAGAAGCGCTATTTTCAGTCGTCACAATGCACCAACAAGCACAAATTTCAACAGTGTTAGGCTCAGGGATGTCTAAACAGTACTTTGCAGTTATTCTTACACTCTGAAATGCGTAGTCAGTCACGTCATTCAAGGTGTGTTTGATGTTCTCGGCTTCAGTCATGGCTGATTTGACACGCCGGCAAAGGTCGACCACATCTTCGATATAACTGGTGTAATTTTCACCATTCTGCTGAGCCCTACTACACAAGCGCTGTTCGGCCCATAGTTTGCGAAGCACTAGACGGCCAAACAAGTCCGCAAACGCCGTTCGGATGGCCGACCAGATGGGTAGGTCTTTCTCGTTATTGCAGTAACACAGACTGGTGACGTCGGTCAAATAAAATTGGACGACGGTAAGCTTGTGCACATCGTCCCTCTTTTGCGCTTGCTCACCAGGTCGTATTCGTCGAGCCAGTCTTCCGCGTCCTTGTCATCGGTTCCACTGAAGGTAGGTGGATCGCGTTGCCGAAAGGAGCCGAGACAGACAGGAGCTGTAGTAGTTGGAGCCCAGGCGGCCGCCTGCTGATCGTCGTCCGTGGACATAGTAGCAACTGGAGGAAATGTACGGTTTCGCAATTCCAGGATTATGCGTTACCCAGCACCTCCACCAATTAAAGTGAGGCGTTTTAGAACCACATTCTTTTATATAAAAGGAGAGTGGTCACGACAAGTCAAGTGGTGATGGTGGAGCCAGCCTGTGTACCCAGCCAACCAAACGTCGTCTTATTCACAGACTGAGTGATACTCTTTGCCTTTCTGAGTGGCACTCATCTTCTTCACTACAATAACAAAGCTACTTTGACGACGACGGAAAACTTCTAAAATTTCTAGCAGTTCTAAATAGAAGATGCTGCTTCAGTGGTGCCGAGACTTCCAACGACGAATGCATGTTACAAGGATGCCGTAGACATGCTACAGAAGCGATTCGTTGAAAAGACGCACCACCAACGGGAATATATCACAAGATTGCGCATTTTGACTCCTGTTCGTGCATTCAGTGACAAAAGAGCCCTGCGACAACTCTATGACCAAGTGCTCGTCTAGATCCAAGAGCTGGAATGACTGGGTGTGCAGCGGGCGTAATTTTCGTCGGTGCTCTGTGACATCATACTTCGAGCATTTCTCCGAGACGTCATGGTCATATCACCGTACTCGTGCTACACAAGGGGCTACGGATAATGCTGCTGATCCTTCGGGCTTGAAGGTCTCCAGACCTTCCTTTCAATAAAGCCGGAGAGCTGGAAAAAACATCTCCAAAGAGAGTGAATGGGATAGCATGGCTTAACTTAGGGCGATTCCTTAAGCCTGTAAAAGCCATAAGAAGCCATTCTACGCCATTTGTTCTCAAGATGAAACCGACGGGGTCAGGACCTTGTCAAGCTCTTAAGCATTTAGTCTAGTCCTCCACCTTATCTAAAGGAAATAAAATCGTTGATTGATTGATTGATTGATCGACTCACAATTTTAAGCATTGCGAAATATGTGTGTTTTGTTCATCTAAGCAACACTCCACGGAAGCCTGTCCTACCGACAATTCTCAGACGCAGAAAAGAAGTGCTCTCACCTGATAAACTGCTTCCGTACCACGTAAGTACACAGGGCACGCGACTGTAAGCGGAGATTCTCGTGCTGAAAGTGCAAAGGCCGCCGTGCCTTGAGTAAGTGTGACCCAAAGAGGGCTCCTCCGGACTCGCACCAAGTCTCGCGAATCGACTGTGTTAGTGCGACAGTTTGCTCATTACTAGGGAGAAGACGACGAAACAGCGAAACATCTAATGCTTGCGTCTTCCTGCAAACATTTCAATCTTGGGCGGTAATCGAGCACAACTGTCCCTACGTGCGAGGTGTATTCAGCAGTAGTAGTCAGCGGACCTTTGTAACCGAGAAGTTGTAGCGGCATTTTGGTTTAAAGTGCGTTGGGTCTATAGACATGGCTTTTAACACCTTCACCAGTGCCTCAAACCAAGCTGCTAAAAACCGCCGAGTAGGGGAGCATTGCTTACGAAGTCAGTTTTTTTATATAAACGTAGTGTTCAGTGCCATTCAGTTTCCGCACATCTACCAAGATATTGAGGAAACGAGAATGCTAGTGCCATTTGTCGCTTGTTTTAAGAAATTGGGAAGAGACTTAGCCGATGAGCTGGCTCACGCATCAATGATCACGCAAAGTGGGGTCACTGTGCTGATCGGCTATGATCCAATGTGGAGAGTCCTGACCGATGAAGTCTTATGGTGCGAGAACGATTATTCACCGATTGCCGTGAACTCAAAGCTTCGCTGGACTTTTCATGGTCGCACCACCCTTTTTACATCGCAATGTGTAACGGCGAGAATGATGATTTGCGCTTTGAAAGCTCTTGTAGGTGAGTTAAAAAAGTTTCTACGGACGTTCTGGGAACTCAAGCACAATGGCATATCTGACACAGTTGACAGACCTAATAAAGCCACCAAGGTGATGCTGCAGTTTAAACGCAACATCACATACTGCGATAGAAGATATGTTTTGGCATTACTTTGGAAAGACAGAATTGAGCTCTCGGGCAAGAAGCTGTTTGCTGTTCAAGGTTTTGTGAGCTACTCACGCGTCTAGCAAGGCAAAAGGGATTCTTAGAGATATACGACGACATCATACGCGAGTACGTACGAGTGGGACACGCTGAAATCGTCGATAACATTAATCTGGAGCCGAACAAGTTGTACTACATTCCACACAAAGGAGTCATCCGAGAGCGGGCGTTGACTTCTAAGGTTAGGGTGGTTTTTGACGCATCTACTTATGATAAGGAATGGAAGTCCTTCGAAGAACGCCTTGAAAAGGGAGACTACTTCTGTCAAGACCTTGGGAAAATACTTCGGCGTTTCAGGACACATTCCATAGGGGTAAGCGCCGACATATACAAGGCATTTCTAAGATATCAATACGTGAACAAGAGACAGACGACTTTCGATTCCTGTGGTTCGCCGAAAGTGACTTGATGGGTTGTCAGCTCGAAGAATAAAGGGCAACGCGTGTACCCTTTGGAGCTACGTGCAGCCCATTCGTGCTCACGGCCACCATCCTTCACCTTGTGGGGAGAACACAAGGTGTCATAGCAAAAGCGGCAAACAGAATGGCAGAGTCGATTTATATAGATGACCTGGTCACGGGTGCTGACACGGAAGACAAAGGTCCATTGCAAGTGGACCTATGCAAGTGGTCCTATGCAAGTTGAATGTTCCTATGCAAGTGAACCACGAATTCACCACATCTCAAGGTTCCTCTTGAAGTGAAAAAAATCTGCCAGTAATGAACTTTATGAGTACTTCATAAGTACTCATGAAGTACTCATGAAGTACTCATTCATAAAGTACTTCATGAGCAATCTGCTAAAGTTCTTGGCGTTGCCTGGAGTTCCAAAAAAGACAAGTTTGGCCTCTCTGTCAATAGAATGTTAAATTTTATGAAAGAAAAACTTGACACTATACGGTTCGTTAAGAAGTAAGTGTCGAGAATATTTGGACGTCTCGGAATTGTTGAACCATACATTATTGCCAAGTGAATACTATTTCAGAAACCATGGACATGCGGAATAAGCTGGGATGCGCAACTACCTGATGACCTGCGGCAAAAATGACAAAACCCTAGTCCGATAGCTTCTAACTTTTCGGGAAGTATCGATTTTTTGCTATCTCAGCGGACGAGGCAAGTTGCCATGTGAAATTCGAATGCATGTCTTCTGCAACGCCAGCGCAGCAGCACACGAAGCTGCAATCTACACCGTCACTGCTATGGCCGAATGATCTATATTGCTGATCTCCAAGGCGCGGGGGGCTCCTATTAGAGAAAACAGCGCTACCAAACCCGTAGGTTTTGGGTGCATTGGTTGGTTCGAGACTGCTGACATACGTGAGCAGGGTACTCAACGGCATTAATATAAAACCCACTACAAGGACAGACTCCAGGATTGCATTGCAATGGATACGAGGAGACTGCACTAAGTAGAAGCAATTTGTTGCAAATCGCACCACAAACATCCAGTGCCAAACACAATCATCCAAAAGAGAAGCTATTTGATGTCGTCACGGGGTCATGGCGTGAACGAAGGCAGCAGACTCCAGGTAGAAGCAAAAATCATTTATTTGTGTTGAACTTGCGGCCACGCAAAAGGAAAGTAAGACACTGGCACTGATAACAGCAAACAGAGCATCAGTCGTCGATCAACTGACACGCGGCGAATCGTGCTGGCTTTTGTATCCTTGTCATAGAATGTTCAAGCGTTATCTTTGGCGGTGACGTAGGTTACCAAATATTCCGTGATCTCGAAGTGGGCGAAATCTGAACGAAATGCTCTACTAAAGCCTCGAAGCTCCTCGAAGAAGTCAGGCGTGGTTTGCGCTTAACGTGTGTAACGGGGTGGTAACTCAGCTTGAGGAAAAGAACGTGGCATTGCCCCTTTCTGAAGAAATCATCGTTCCGATGCTTTAACCAAGGAAGAAGGTTGAAGAAGGTGCAATAATAGGGACAAAAATAAATACAGCAGCAACAACAAAATGACTTCAGACGCAGGTCCTAGATGACTTCTGGCCGAGTACGACGCCGTGGAGAGTTCCTAATGCCTTCGGGAACGACCTCGTAGTCGAGTGGGCCGAGACGTCAAGCTACTCTGTGCGGTCCGAAGTACCGTCGCTGAAGTTTTTCACTGAGGCCACATCGGCGTATCGGCATCCATACCCAGACACAATCTCCAGGCTGGTACTCAACAAAGCTTCGTCGAAGATTCCAACGGTGACCTTCGGTCGCCTGGTGATTTTTGATGCGCAGGTGGGCGAGTTCACAAGCTGCTTCCGCTCACAGAAGTTAAGTGGTGACGTCGAGGTTCTCTTTGTCAGTGACGTTTGGAAGCATAGCGTCGAGGGTTGCTTCCGGGCTTCTTCCATAGACCAACTTGTACAGCGTCATCTGCGTCGTCTCCAGCATGGCTGTTTTGTATGCGAAGGTCACGTACCGAACAATGGCGTCCCACGTCTTTTGTTCGACGTCAATGTACATAATCAGCATGGCGGTGATTGTCTTGTTTAGCCGCTCGTGGAGACCATTTGTCTGTGGGTGGTAGGCAGCGGAGTGGCAATGGCTTGTCTGGCTATGTCTCAAGGTGACTTGAATCAAGTCACCAGTAAAGACCGTACCTCAATCGGCGAAGACATCCTCTTGGGCTCCATGAAGAAGGACGATGTTCTCAACGAAGAACTTGGCTACCTCTGCGGCGCTACATTTGCGTAGGGCTTTTGTTTCGGTGTAGCGGACGACGTAGTCAGTAGCTATGACCATTCATTTGTTGCACGAATTCTACGTTGGAAACGATCCCAGCAGATCCATCCCAAATTATTGGAGTGGTCGGCGAGGCAGTTTAATCCACCGAGGAAAGCCTGCTGGCCTTGTAGTCGGTGTTTTTCGTCACTGACAGTCTTGGCATGTCCTCATGTAACGTGCGACGTCCACGGAAAGGCGTGGCCAGTATCACCTTTCTTGTATCCTTGCGAGCGTGCGTGAAATACCAAGGTGTCCTTCCCTTGGATAATCTTGCAAGGCCAGGAGGAGTTCTGGTCATAGAGCTGAAGGCAACACATGGAGGTACTTGGCTCGAAGCGGCGAGAAGTTCTACTTTTGCAGAAGGCCATTCCGCAATGAAAATGACATAAGTGTCCACTTAAATACGTTCGCAACAAAAGAGGTCCTGCCCTGAAGGTATTCAATTAGGGCCCCTAAGTTTCAGGTCTGCCCGTGGGCATTCAGCAAAGTCGTCGGAAATGATCGTTCCCAAGAACAGTCATAATTCATGTCTTCGGGCGGCCGTGGGTCGAAGGGGGCTCGCAACAACCAGTTGGTGTCGGAGTGGTTTTTGCCGGACTTGTAGTGACAGTAATGTCATATACTTGAAATCTAAGGCTCCATCGCCCAAGGCAACTTGAAAAGTCCTCCAAGTTGCTAGCCAACACAAGGTGTGTTGGTCGCTTACAACTTTGAAGCGCCTGCCATGGAGGTAAGAACGAAACTTTGACGTAGCCCAGATGATCGCAAAACACTCCTTATCTGTTGTGGCATAATAATTCCCAGTCTCGCGTAGTGGTTGGCTAGCGTAACTGATGACCCTTTCCAGTCCGTCTGTTTTCTGCAGAACGACGACGCAAAGTCCTATGCTGCTTGCGTCAGTATGAACTTCTGTTCCGACATTATCGCCTAAATGCGCGAGTAATGGAGGTGTCTGAAAGCGGCGTTTTAGTTCCCCAAAGGCTTCATCCTGTAGGATTTCCACTTCAACTCAACGTCAGTCCTCGTAGGCTTGTGAGTGGCTCAGGGATGCGGGCAAAGTTTTTGACGAAGTGCCTGTAATAGGCGCACACGATTAGAAATCTACGCAAGGCCTTTTTGTCTGTGGGTGATGGAAATGCAGCAATGGCGGCTGTCTTCTGTGGATCGGGTCTTACTCTAGACTTGCTTATCACGTAGCCCAAGAACAAGTTTCTCGCAAAGAAAGCCGCATTTTTCTGGCTTCAGGGTGAGTTCGGAATTCTTGATGGCTTGAAGTGCAGTTTAAGATGCCGCAGATGCTCGTCGAAGCATGAGGAAAACACGACGACGTCGTATAAGCAAAAGAGACAATTCTGCCACCTAAATAATACCAGCACTGTTTTCAAAACGCTCTAAAAAGTTGCAAGTTCCGAGCAACGATCGTAGGGCATAACCACATAACCTTGAACTCGCAAAGGCCACCTGGTGCTATAAACGTCGTTTTTCTGTGGTTGCTTTTGTCGACTTTGATTTGCCAGTAGCCAGTCTTGAGGTTCACCGAGAGAAAATAGGACAGAAACGACAGAAAGACGACGCCTTGGAGTCGATCCAAGGCGTCCTCTATTCGTGGGAGAGGATAAACATCTTTTTTTGTGATTTTTGTTGAGGCAATGCGTGTCAACGCAGAAATGCAGAGTTCCGTTCTTTTTTTTATCACCAAAACCACGTGTGGCACCCAGGGAGTCCTAGACGGTTGGTAGATGTTGTTGGGTAGCATTTTGTCGACTTGTCTTTAAACGTTGTCGCGTTCTCCCGTCGAAACTTTAGGGCTTTGCTTTAGTGGTCTGGCAGTTTTCTCTGTTCTTATTCGATATTTTGCAATGGGGGCCTGTAGAATTTTCGGCGATGACGAAAAGCAATATTTGTATTGATGGAGCAAGGTCTTGAGCTGTTTTTGCTAAAGGTTCGGGAGGCTGGAAATGGATTGACTTCGAAATATGAGGCAGGGGCTACGTTCCTCTAATAAGGTTCCGCAGAATTGTCGAGGGCGAAAGCACTGGTGGCTTCCACAATTTCTTTGTTGTATGCGACCGTCGTTCATTTGTTCACGTGTTTGTACTTATTGCTGAAATTTCTGAGCATAACCGGTGCTTTGCCTCCCTAGAGCTCGGCAATTCCTCTTGGGACACAAATATTGCGGGTGACCAACAGATGCTGACTGCCTTCAACAGCGCCTTCGAAGTATTGTGGTTTCGGGGTGCCGGTGGAAATGATCACGGCGGAAGTGAGAGTGAAATCTCAACGTATGAGAACACCTCAAACGACAATATCATAAGCAATAGTGTCCTACTTATTGAGAAATCAAGGCAAATGCACAAGAACACAGGCACCGCAGTAGGACATTTCCAAAATGAACCCTATGACTTCAGACAGACCAACCACAATTATTCACTAGTAATCAATCTAACGAACTAAATAAAGAACTTTCCATGCATCAAGAGACGCAATAAATTGCTGATTGTTCGTTTTTGTTTGATTCATGGAAACAGGAACCGCCGGACGTTATTATAGAAAATTGCACGAGTGGCTCAAAAATTCAATTTTCGAGTAGTTACACGGAATAGGTTGTGCCATCTAGCGGAGCACAGTTGAAACAAAAGCCCCTGCAATCTCGGAGCCAATGGAGGGAAATTGATCAATGACCGTTTTTGTCGCTGTGGCTCCCACTACTTTCGGTCTGCTGCAACAAGCGCAGTAAAGCCGGGCAACGTTGTGCATGGCAACAGTGAAGTGAGATGATTGATTGATTGATATGTGGGGTTTAACGTCCCAAAACCACATATGATTATGAGAGACGCCGAGTGGAGGGCTCGGGAAATTTTGACCACGTGGGGGTGAAGTGAGACGGCTGGTCCGTCCGCTTCTTGAGATGGTAACTTGAAGTGCGCTAGCCCATTGCGAACCACTAAAACGCGATTTTGTTTCAAATTATGCCATTCCTTAGCACAAACGTAACACTAGGAGGTTTGTGAACCACCATTTCAACAATCAACGTCGACCTCTCAATTGACTTTAGTGTCCCTTCAAGTCGTTGCCAAGGCATAGAGCACAAACGTGTTCCAAACACGCGGCATTAAATGCGGTGACAGGTCAAGTTCAAGAAAAAAACAATTCTAAATACGGGGTAAAGGTGCTGCACAATTTATTTTCTGTTTACTTTGACGGTTTCAGCTTCTTGCGATTACAACCACAAAAATTTGACCCTTTGCTTGAGCTGGTGCGCCCCGCCATCACTAAGCCAAGTATAACGTGATGGCCATGGTGCTATTGACGCAAAGGAACGCATTCGCTTGTATGCAATGGCAAAAGACCAGCGCAATGAAAAAATAAACAAAAAAACAAAAATAGAGCATCGCTGATTGGGTTCAGTAGCTTTGCGACTGCAGTCGCACGACTGAAAAATCGGTTTGGAATCGGCTAGCCAAAGCAGTCACCTCGCCACTTAAGACACTGGCACTGATAGCGGCAACAAGAGCGTGAGCCGCTAAAACTGACCAACAGCGAATCTTGTCAGCATTTATACCCTTGCCATCGAATATTCTAGCGTTATTGCTAGCGACGCCCTAGGTTGCCGAATAATCTGTGACGTTCCCAAAGTGGGTGTTATCTTAACAAAACGATCTACTGATGCCTCGAAACTTCTGGAACATGGTAGGTGCGGTTTGCATTGAACGTAGTGTAATGGGATGATAACAAACTTGAGGAAAGGAACGTGGCAATATACTCCCGAGAAGGGTGGCATTGGACAAAGTTAGATTTGGCTTAGTGTCGTGGCATGGTCCTGGGTGGCCACAATACAAAACTGGCAAGTGGCCTCTTCAACCTAAAATTTCACCTGACATTGGTGAAGCTCCCAGTAGCGAGGTAGCAGCGGTTCAAATAGGGACAACAGCACAGACACTTAGTGCAGTTATTGCCATTGAGCATTTCAGAAAAACTTCAGCGCCGGTTGCGAATATACAGCTTGGATGTTCATATTGTCACGGGGTCGTGACGTGGCCGAAGACAGGAGACTTCGTGTTGGGATTTAATTGTTTATTTGGGTGAACCTGTGCCCGGTACACGGAAAGTCCAATTACAGCAGCAGTCTCGCACAGATAGCAGTCTCGGACTGATAGCGGCGAACGGAGCGTCGGCCTTCGATCAACTACTGACAAGCGGTGAAGCGCGTTAGCATTTATACTCTTGCCGTCGAATGTTCTGCGTTATCGCTGGCGGTGGCGTAGGTTCCAGAACAATCTGTACCGTTCGCACAGTGGGCGTGATCTTATTAAAATGATCTACTACAGTCCGGATCCTTCTCGAAAACTGCAGGCGCGGTTTGCGCTGAGAATCGTGTGGTGTTTTGGGACGATAACAAAAACTTGGAACGTGGCATTGCCCCCCTCTGAAAAAGGTATCGTCCCGATGCTTTAACTAAAGATGAAAGTACAATAATAATGCAAGAAAGTACAATGAAGAAATTACAATACAACAGTAATACAAAAAACACTGGTTCAGTTTGTTAACGTGCATGAAACGGCTTGAGGCGCGCGACATGGACGACTTCAGGTCGCGATCGGCGTCGTTGAGAGTTCGTGATGCCGTCGGGGACAACCTCGTAATCAAGTGGGCCGAGACGTCGAACCACCCTGTACGGTCCGAAGTACCGTCGCAGAAGCTTTTCACTTAGTCCACGTCGGCGTATTGGCGTCCACACCCAAACACGTTCACCGGGCTGGTATTCTACGAAGCGTCGTCGAAGGTTGTAACGGTGGCTGTCGGTCGTCTGTTGATTCTTGATACGGAGACGCGCAAGTTGTCGGGCTTCTTCAGCGCGTTGAAGGTACTCGCTCACATCGAGGTTTTCTTCGTCGGTTACGTTGGGTAACATGGCATCGAGCGTCGTTGCCGGGCTCCTTCCGTAGACCAATTTGTATGGAGATATCTGCGTCGTCTCCTGCACCGCCGTGTTGTATGCGAAGGTCACATACGGAAGAATGGCGTCCCACGTCTTGTGTTCGACATCGACGTACATTGACAGCATGTCGGCGATCGTCTTGTTAAGCCGCTCGGTGAGGCCGTTGGTCTGTGGGTGGTACGCTGTCGTCGGGCGGTGGTTTGTTTGGCTGTATGCCAAGATCGCTTGAGTTAAGTCGGCAGTGAATGCCGTTCCTCTGTCGGTGATAACTAATTACCCTTTCAAGTCCGTCAGCCCTCTGCACAAGAACGGCGCCAAGACCTACGCTGCTTGCGTCAGTATGTATTTCTGTCTCAGCGAATTCGTCGAAATGGGCAAGTAACAGAGGCGTCTGGAGGCGATGTTTAAGCTCCTGGAAAGCGTGTTCCTGCGGCGTTTCCCACTTAAACTCCACGTCGGCCTTAGTAAGGTTAGTGAGAGGATCGGCAATGCGGGCGAAGTTTTTCACGAACCGCCTATAATAGGCACACAGGCCCAGAAATCGGCGCACGGCTTTCTTGTCAGTGGGCGGCGGGAAGTCGGCGATGGCGGCTGTTTTCCGTGGATCGGGACGAACACCAGACTTGCTGATAAGGTGCCCCAGAAACAAGAGCTCCTCATACGCAAATCTGCACTTTTCTGGCTTCAGTGTGAGTCCGGAAGTCTTGATGGCTTGAAGTACAGCTTCAAGGCGCCGAAGATGCTCGTCGAAACTCGAGAAAAACACGACGACGTCGTCCAAGTACACAAGGCAAGTCTGCCACTTCAATCCTGCCAGTACTGTATCCATAACGCGTTGAAAAGTTGCAGGTTCTGAGCAAAGGCCGAAGGGCATCACCTTAAACTCGAAGAGGCCGTCCGGTGTTGTAAACGCCGTCTTCTCTCGGTCTCTTTCGTCGACTTCGATTTGCCAATAGCCAGTCTTGAGGTCCATTGACGAAAAGTACTTGGCGTTATGGAGCCGATCAAGTGCGTCGTCTACTCGTGGGAGAGGATACACGTCCTTTCTTGTGATTTTGTTCAGGCGGCGATAATCGACGCAGAAACGTAGGGTCCCATCCTTTTTCTTCACTAACACCGCGGGGGATGCCCATGGACTCTTGGACGGCTGGATAATGTCATCCCGCAGCATTTCATCAACTTGTCTCTTCATGGCCTCACGTTCTCGCGTCGAAACCCTGTACGGACTCTGACGGAGTGGTGTGGCATTTTCTTCGGTTATGATGCGATGTTTCGTGATTGGGGTCTGCCGAATTTTCGATGACGACGTAAAGCAATCTTCGTATTGCAGAAGCAGGGCCTTGAGCTGTTCTTGCTTATCGTTCGGAAGTCTGCGATTGACGTCGAAAGCTATGGGAGGGGCTTGGTTCCTCTGAGCAGGTTCCGCATAATCGGCGAGGGCGAAAGCACTGGTGGCTTCGACGATTTCTTCGATGTATGCGACCGTTGTTCTTTTGTTCACATGTTTGTACTCATTGCTGAAATTCGTGAGCATCACCGTTGCTTTGCCTCCCCGCAGCTCTGCAATTCCTCTTGCGACGCAAATATTTCGGGTGACCAACAGATGCTGACTGCCTTCAACGACGCCTTCCAAGTCAGGTGATTTAGGAGCGCCGACTGAAATAATGACGCTTGAGTGAGGCGGAATGGTGACTTGTTCTTCCAGCACATTCAAGGCATGGTGTCCTCACGGCGTGCGCGGCGGTAGTGCTGCTTCTGTGGATAATGTTATCGACTTTGTTTTTAGGTTGATGACAGCACCATGGAGGCATAAGAAGTCCATGCCAAGGATGACATCTCTCGAGCAACGCTGTAAGACAACGAAGTCTGTAGGATAAATATGGCCGTTAATGGTGAGTCTCGCTGTGCAGATTCCTGCAGGCGTTACGAGATGACCTCCGGCTGTGCGAATTTCAGGGCCTTTCCAAGCTGTCCTAACTTTCTTTAACTTCGCGGCGAACGACCCACTGATGACAGAATAGTCGGCTCCTGTATCGACGAGAGCGGTCACACTGTGGCCGTCGATAAGAACGTCGAGGTCGCTAGTTCGCCGTCTCGCATTACAGTTAGGGCGTGGCATCGGGTCACGGCTGCGTCGGCTTGATCCGCTGCTTCCATGTTGCGTCGTCAGGCCACCTCCGGTAAGTGAGCTTTCGCCGTCAGTGTTCGGAAAGCTCCGTCACGGCGTCGTCGTCGTCGGAGGATCTTCGGTAGTTCGCCGCACAGCAACCGCTCCTCCACCGGTTGCTGCCCTTAGTTTCCCGGATACGGGCTAGGAGACCGGCCCCGCGTTGGGCTGGAGTACTGCCGGGGATGCGGTGACATGCGGCGGCTGGGCGACGGCGAACGGGAAGGACTTCGGGGTGTCCATTGAGTTCCTGTCAGGTAGTCGGCGATGTCACGTGGCCGTTCCCCTGGCTGCGGACGTGGTGCATCGACGGCGAAGCCTCGCAGTCCCATCCGTCGGTACTGGCAACGGCGGTAAGTGTGCCCGGCCTCGCCGCAGTGGTAGCACAGTGGGCGGTGGTCAGGGGTGCGCCAAACGTCGGTTTTCCTCGGCGCACTGCGCTGGCCCACTGGTGTACGGTAGGTCGTCGGTGGGGGTGGTGGCGGCGGTGGTGTCTGGCGACGGAAGTGCGACGGGGCGGCGTTTTGGCGTGGACGGGGAGGAGCGTTGTGGCGCACTGCAGCGGCGTAGCTCATAGTTTCTGGCTCGTGCAGCGGTGTTTGGGGAATTCGAAGTGATTGCCGAACTTCTTCTCGCACAATGTCGGCGATGGAATCCACTTGAGGGTGCGCCGAAGGCAACAGTTTGCGCAGCTCTTCCCGCACGATCGCTCGGATCGTTTCACGCAGGTTTTCGGAGTCACTGGTTTCAGCAGCAGCGCATTCTAAAGTCAGGCGACGATTATACTGTCTGGTGTGCATGTCAAGGGTTTTTTCGATGGTGGTCGCCTCGGATACAAATTCTTGGACGGTGTTCGGTGGATTCCTCATTAGTCCCGTGAAGAGCTCCTGTTTGACCCCTCACATGAGGAAACGAACTTTCTTCTCCTCAGGCATGTCTGGGTCAGCGTGACGAAATAGGCGGGTCATCTCCTCTGTGAAAATCCCAACCTTCTCATTTGGTAGCTGAACCCGGGTCTCTAGTTGAGCAGCGGCCCTTTCTTTGCGAGCGACGCTCGCGAACGTTTGCAGAAATGCGCCGCAGAAGACATCCCACGTTCGGAGCGTGGACTCACGATTCTATAGCCAGGTCCTTGCTGTGTCTTCCAGGTAGAAGTACACACGACGGAGCTTTTCTTCACTGTCCCAGTGGTTGAGGGCGGCCACACGGTCGTATGTTTCTAGCCAGGACTCCGGCTCTTTGAACGATGACCCATGAAAAATTGGTGGTTCCCTGGGTTGATGCATGACCATCGTGGGCTGGGATGCGGCGGTTGTCATTGTCGCTGCAGTCGTGGTCATGGCCTTGGTCTTCCACGCCTTGTCTTCTAGAAGCCCGTACTCCGGTGGTAGCCCTTGCTGTCGGCGGCTTGTTTGCTGCTCCTGGTTAGCGTCGGTGTCTTCTCCGCGACGTGGGCTGGGTTCACGGCTTGACAGGGGCGTCCGGTACATGAACGAAGCAGCACCTCCACCAGATGTCACGGAGTCGTGACGTGGCCGAAGACAGGAGACTTCGTGTTGGGATTTAATTGTTTATTTGGGCGAACCTGTGCCCGGTAAACGGAAAGTCCAATTACAGCAGCAGTCTCGCACAAATAGCAGTCTCGGACTGATAGCGGCGAACGGAGCGTCGGCCTTCGATCAACTACTGACAAGCGGCGAAGCGCGTCGGCATTTATACTCTCGCCGTCGAATGTTCTAGTGTTATCGCTGGCGGTGGCGTAGGTTCCAGAACAATCTGTACCGTTCGCACAGTGGGCGTGATCTTATCAAAATGATCTACTACAGTCCGGATCCTTCTCGAAAACTGCAGGCGCGGTTGGCGCTGAGAATCGTGTGGTGTTTTGGGACGATAACAAAAACTTGGAACGTGGCAATATTTACAGACCCCTGCTGACGCAAAACAGAAGAAATTAGCCACCTGACAGCCACGGACGTACTTCGGGCTTAGCACTAGTGGGTTAAGCACGTTCAAAACCAAAAAAATGACACCATATCCACGAAGTGAATGATGGAAAGTGGGGCGAAGCATTCATCCGTTAATTCCTTCTTGCTTCCGTCTGTCCATGCGTCCGTCTGTGTTACCATCCATGCGTCCATCCGCCTGTCATGCGTGTGTTTGTTTGTGCGTCCGTCCCTGCGTTCCTCCATGCACCCGCCCCTGCGTCCGTTCATGCGTCCATCCATGCATCTGTCTGTGTGTCCGTTCGTCCATCTATTCAACACTCCAAGTACCACCATCTCGCATCTTTTCATCATAGATTCCCCATATAGAAGCACCGCCATCCAGTGAACATTCCAAGGACTAAACGAGAGGTAGCACTCGCACACTTTTTAACGGTTTGCGCTTTGGGTCTACATCCCACCTTTAACCACCTCAAGTTCATGGTATATATTAGTTCACTGTATTCATGGCACTGCAGCCCAACGCTCGCTAAACTTTTCTAAAACCAAGGAGGTTACGCCTAGCGAGTATAATGTAGCAACCTTTTCCTGTCAGATAGTGCTCAATGTACATGCCAATGGCTGCTAATGGTAAATGAGAGACAGGATAATTAGGCTTTTACTTTCTTATGGCTTGCGCTTCGTGTCTACTTCCCACCTTTAACCAACTCATGTTCATAGTATATACTAGTTCATTCATGGCACTGCGGCTGAACGCTCGCTAAACCTTTCTCAAACTAACGAGGTTACACCCAGCGAGTATAACGTAGCAACCTTTCTCGTCAGATGGTGCTCAATGTACATGCCATTGGCTGCTAATGGGGATCGCAGCGTGCGCGTTAACTAAAAGCCAAATGCTCCCGTCTTTCATTCCCCCTTAGCAGCCATTGGCATGTACGTTGAGCACTATGTTTTATTGTTCAACAACGCACAGAAGAAATCTCTCACCTGCACCACCTTGGAGGTCAAAATGTTATACTCGTTACACACTAAATCGGCAATTACGGACGAACGGGTGCCGCTATAAGGAGCTTCGCCCCTAAAATTTATTTCTGAATTGAGCTGCCCAACACGTGATTGTATACTATGACCCACGTCGCGCGTTGCCCACCTTCTACCTGGCGGTGTACTGGAGACGCTTACTCAGTTTCGAGAGTGCTACTAGATTTGTCGCACCCGTATTTTGGTGAAAAAGTTATACGTAACTGCAACGTGCTCCGACGATTCGCTGCCAGACCAGGAAGTGTCCTGACAGCGCCTTTGCCAAGTGGCCTGATAGAGCCAACGCCAGCCCACGCTTAGCACGCACGCAAGAAGACGACGTGAAGTGCTGTGTGGCCCCTTTCACCTGTGCTGTTTTGCGAGCAATTCACTTTGAGCTCGTCTCAAGCATGGCTGCTGAAACATTCATCTCGTGCTTACGACGGTTTGTCAGCTGAAGGGGATTGTCCAGCGTAATCTATTCGGATAAAGCGAGGACCTTCAAAAGGATATAAGCGAATTTATAACGCCTATTCAGCATGTTCAAAGATTAGGACGTCGCAAACCACGTAACCGTCAATGGAGTTTTCGGGAAGTTTATCGCTCCGAACGCACCATGGTGGGGTATATGGTGAGAGCGGCTAATCAGATTGCTAAAGGCTTCGTAGCGTGAGATTCTCGGTAAAGCCTGCCTCAAGTACGAGAAACTAATGGCAGTTCTGGCAGAGGTCGAGGTAGTAATCAAACCTAGCTAATAAAATTTGTCGAAACAAAAACAACGGAACTGTGCACGTTAACTCCATCTGATCCACTGCTTTGACGTCGACTAACAGCGATGCCTAATGATATGGTTTAAAGTGACGCCAGCTAGGAACGATCGGATACCATTCGCCGCCATGCCTGCACAGAACTTCGAGCGTAAGAGTTTTCGAAAGTATGGCGGAAAGAACTTCTGCTGTAAATACGACCTGCACATTTCGCTCGTAATCAGCGAGCCACAAACTTAAACGAAGGTGGCGTTATTTTTATGCATTCCAAGACTTCGCCTTGGCAACTATGGAAAGTTGCGGAAATTGTTCCTGTTTTTAAACACTTCGATGTACTCGTCTGCTCTTGCAAGGCATAAGAGCAAGGCGGTTGAAATGTGACAAGGCCTATACAAAAGCTAAACCCGCTTGAACTCCGTGATTGACTTTTTTGCACAGCCAAGAATGTTGATTTGTTGTGAGCACTGGCGCACCACCACAGGAAGAGGATGTAGTAAGAACAGCAGGAAAAAAAAACGGGGGGACCCACAAGGTTCGCCTTTAGGCGTTGAATGCGATAGCAAAATCCGGCCCCTAGTGCACCCTTCAACTACTAAGTGCATACTTATTCACATGTTTTGTTACATACACACGCACGCACACAAACACGCACGCAGTATACTGGACTAGCGCGCGCTATTATCGCCGTATGGGCTTGTTTTCCTCGTGACGCCTGTAGAAAAAAATGCGTTAAAGGGGCCTTGAAACACTTCGTAATTAACCATTGAATGAATTCACTAGAAAAGCCTATTGCCTCACGAGTTCAATGCCGCAAAAAGTTTAAGATTTCGTTCAGTGTGACTGTAGTTACGAAGCTTTGTCGCATGCTGCAATCACATTATCTTTTCTCTCGCCCGACGAAAGCACTGGTAGCTAAGCAGGAAGGGATGGCAGGGCACAGAAACTACCGTGGCTCGTCACCTTGAGCACTTGTTTTTCCTTCGGATGCACTTCTTTTGCAGTGTGATCACGAGCGCGTGCATGGACAAGTAGCAGTCTCCCGGGGCTATCTCGGTAACTTGAATTTTCGGTCACAGACGCACAGACGATTTTTCGCTCACAACCAACGGGGCTGACGTTGGCGGTGCGTTTTTCGCGACACGAGCTCTTTAACGTTACCGCGTCAAAATCGGAGTGCTCCAAGGATTATTAGGGTGAAACTGGCCTCATACTTGTATATAAATACCTGTGTCTATCTACACCGACGGAAACGAGTCTTTCCACGGCTGCACCGTGCCTCATCCCCAACACATAAATACTTATTCATCATTTCTTGGGGAATTCCGGCACCTCCGATTTCGTAAGTGCGATGATGAGCTTTTTCGCGTGACACTAATGATCATCGAAGTTCATTTTCAAGTATCATAGTACACAACTGTGGTAAACTTTTTTATAGATTCATTGAGAATTATTGTTCCTGTGTGCTCATTACAGGACAAAATAGCAAACAAACGTCTCCAACGAAGATAAATTAAAACTACATGTGGATACACGATAGCGGCGATATCATTAAAACAAAACAAAACTAAGAGGAGTTCCGTCAATGAACCTTGGGGCAGCCCCCAGTTGACAGGCAGTCAAGCTGAGTATACGTCGGCGATTTCAACAAGTCGGTGCCTGTTACACAAGCACGCCTCTATTGATTTTAGGGCCAAGAAGTATACACCATATGTTCTCAGTTTTCGTATTAGTTTTGCGTGGCAGACTTTGTCAAACGCTTTAGAGAAATCTAAGGCAATACCATCACCCTATTTCTGGTTTATAGCAGAATAAAATGAATTTGCTACAGGCGCCTACGTAGGAGAGCTCGCACACCGTTATTGCACATTGTTTTCTACGTAACGTTGACCTCGTTACCAAACTGACAAACGGTGGGCCTTATGCCTACATTTCTTGTGCGCGAGTGGGCGGTACTGCATTAACATGAGGTGTTCCAGCTGTTCTTTAAAACAATCCATGTAGTACCCTTCTCTGATTCAAAAAAGAGAATCAGAAGAATGACCAGGACGGTGAGGTTCAGTGAGCCACCCAACGAACTTCAAGGGTGCCTTGCACCCCTTCCACAACACTGAAAAAATTCGGTTGCACGCGAAAGAACCCCAGGTAGTCGATATTACCAGACCCCTTAAGTGCAGCGTCTCTCTTATTCATATGGTGGTTTTAATATGTTAATCCCCACATATCTATCTGCTAACAACACCCAAGAGACTACCGCCTTAGCGAAAAAATATTACTTGCAACTAACAAAAGCAAGACGAGGTATCAGAAAGCAAAGTCAATTTTATGAGCATCCTACCCACCCAAGCTCAAAATCTATGAAGGAAATGGTAGCCAGCGTTTCTGACGTGTCCATCGGGCACATTTATCTTTTGGTTGCAGCCGCGGCTGTTCGAGGTTCAAGAAAGAGCACATAAAATCAATATAAAACACTTCATATTATCAGTCCTGATGGCACCTCGAAATTTTCCCTAGGGTTGCATTTAGGCAATCATAGGCTTGCAGGCGTTCTGTGCCCCACCGCGGTGGTCTATTGGGTAAGGTACTAGGCTTTAGACCCGCATTTCGCGGGATCAAATTCCGGCTACGGCGACTGCTCTTGCGATTGAGGCGGAAATGTTGTAGGCCGGTGTGCTGAGATTTGCGTACACGGTAACGAACCCCAGGTGGTCGAAATTTCTAGAGCCCTCTACTACGGCGTCTCTCATAATCATGTGGTTGTTTTGGGACGGTAAACCCAACATATCAATCAATCAATCAGGCATTCTGTGCTATTTCTGCCTGCAAAAGCTCTGGCGAGTGCTATTATGTGTTGATGTGGTCGGCAGTGATTTGATGTCGTGATTAAAATACTCAGTTATTTGTTATTGGCACCTATGGCAAGGCTGAAGTTATCCTCAGCTAACACTTTAAGCAAAGCATAATTTAAAAAATGGGAGCATCAAAAGTGTTGGAGTGCTTCTGCGTGAGCAAAGCTTGGCTTAGCGGATTAGATACTCCACTCTAGTGGTACGGGTGATAGTGACTTGTGCGCAGCTTAGAATATATGGCAGCAATTACTCGACGATTCAGTTTTTTTTTTCTAGCGGCAAGAGTGCGTATTTTATACAGAAAGATGACATGCGGTGGCGGTGACTCATGTATAGCTGGCGCGTCAACAAAAAATGAAAGTTTTTCACTTTCATAACTTCCTTCGAGTGATGGTGATTTGGGTACAGATGTTTATTTTGCCTCCAGAAGTGCAGAGAGTGATCACTGTGTATTCAGCAGTATTACCGGTGATGATGAAGACAATTAAAACGGAACACCACGAGGTTTATTCAGTGAAGCCACTTTGTATTATTCGTGTTGTAAAATTTTGCTCGGAGTTCCAAATCTTACACCTTGAAATAGCTCAAGGATGCTAGCCAACACAAGTAAAGAACGATGAGGCGTCTGCAACTTTTCTTTTTTATTTATAGTTATTTTATTTTATTACCAGGAAATACGCTGTTTTCATTATAATGCGCAAAAATAAATTTTATTGTGTTTAATTGAAGAAGTGTGTGCAACAAATATTTTTTTCACTATCAACTAGCTTTGTATTATAATCATATAGAATATCAGCCATAAAAAGTAGGCCCTTTCTTTGACATATTTTTAAAAACTGAAGCACCCATAAAGATAAGAAAACAGAAGTGAATGGTGTAATGCAATACTTGTTTTTCTCTTCACGTTTCCCTGAAGGTGTGCAGTGGGCCAGTGTCGGGACGCTACCAGTACGACAAGAACTACATGTCCGCATTATTCACCAACAGTACTCATGCGTTGACTTTCGAGACTGAGCAGAGTATAAAAGCAAAGGTGAGCTCTTCTAAGAAAACCAGTTAAAAGGCGTAAGCGCGAGTATTAGATAGAAAGACTACGCCCAGACTTTCAAAAGCCAAAAGGTAACTTTCAGGTATCGGTACAGAGATCTTCAGAACGTGGAGTATCTTAGCATGCTTACATATATTTTGTAGCTTATTACATGAGCTTGGCGTTACAGGAATTTATTTATAGTTCGACAAAGCCTGTCTACCGTCCAATTTTGACACAGGCAGTACATTTGCACTTTTCGAAGAACTTTTTCGACAAATCGAACTATGACGTACAATCTTTTTCACACTTGGTATAAATCCTGTAGTGGGTGGCTTCGCGATGTGGCCATGATGCGGCCAGGGCGTCAATCGCGCTGCAGCAGCTCGCGCATGCACTCACGCTTGAGCGACATAGTGCTAAATGGTAGAACCACGTTTTCTGCTATGGCAGCGCGAACTGGCCGTGTTTTCGGATAGACGACTTCCATCATGCCGGCGGGAACTGAGGCAAAATCGCTCATAGCGTCACTGTGCGCCTTACTGCCGTCCAAAATGGGCGCCGTCAACGCTGGCGCGGGGGACATGACGAGGTAATAATTGAAGGTGGAAACTTCACGCGAGTATTTCGGCGCTGGTGATTGAGTACTGATTCTAGTAATAAATGCCGTCGAGAACAAGCATGTTCAGGTAACTATCTTCACCTACAGCATCCCTTGACTTGTTCTCGATTGTTGAACGCAAAGCTACTAACGCCGTGGGATGTGTGTCCGCGTTCTATGTTGTAGTTGTTGTAATAGTACACTAGGTAGCCACCTCTTGCTTAGTCCTTGGCAGGTCCGCTGGATGGTGGCTCTTGTATATCATGAATATATGATGAAAAGGTGCAGACATACAATGAATGAACCAACGAACGGATGGAGAGACGGTTGCAAGGACGTAAGCTCTGACTGACTGATGGACGCACGGAAGAACAGACAAACAAACAGACTGACAGACGAGTAGATGGACGGACAAACTGATGAGCGGACGCATGAAAGGATGGACTCGCGGACGGAGAAAGCATGAAAGCACGTATGAACGAATGAACAGACAGTCAGATAGACGAGCGCACGACCAGTCGCACGGACGGACAGACGAATGCACAGACACACGCATGCACAGACGGACGGAAGCAGAAATGAACGGACGGACGAGCGCATGAACGCAATGACGCACGTTTCGCCACGCTTATAGTCATGCACTTCATATACATGCTGTGACTTTTATATTGTGATGGAACACGTAGCTTCATAGCAGTCGCTGTGGAGGGCTACATTTTAGGGGCGACCTCCTTAAAACGCGGTATGTGCCTCCTCGCTGTATGTAGTAAATAGGCACCCTTTGTAAAATTCTCGGAATGTCCGATATATGGTGGTGTAGGTGATGAAAATACATAATTTTCTTTTCGACTCCTGGGTGCCGTCTTCTTAAACTGATAATCGTTGGTTTTGGAGATTTTTTATGTCACAACAGAATATGATCGGGGTCATGAAACGTTGAATGTGCCAGCAAAGCAATTTCGCACGTGTGAGTTCGCAGTAGCACTGTTTGCTTGATAAGTACGATGACTAAACTGCAATGTTATCAGTCCAAGATACCTGCGCTTGAGTGCGTTTGGAAATTTGTGTATATTGCCGCGACAGGTTAACCACGTTCAAGTAGTGCGCCGCGACCATCATGGCACGAGCACCAGGCCAGACCCGACCTGCATGCGCCACGCGCTCGTGTGCTATGACTACAAAGAAGAAGAAGCCATTTGGTTCTGTGGAATTAGACTGACTTGGACTTTGGCGACCATAGTCACTTGAAGTTGTGGGCAAAATTTTACCCTAATAAATACATTTGTTTTATTAGCCTGTCTGTTTCAGCACCGCTATATTCCTGGTAGGGGTGCGGGGTGTGAATCGAAGCCCCAGGAGCTCAAGACAGCGTAGGCTCGCTCAGCTCAGTCGTGTTCACTGCACACAAAAAGTAACGAAGACGATGGATGCCACCACTATGACTAGCCAAGTAACACCAGCACAGGTGTTCAGCCAACTGCCCCAGCCGCAAGTATTCCATTGTGACTCACGAAGACGTGAAAGATTGCTTGTACCTGTTCGAAAGAGTGGCCAGCTTGAAAGAATGGGATGAAAGTGAAAAGTTCCGCGGTGTGTAGCCCACGTTGGAAGACTTCGCTAAACCAGGTTTGGAAACCGTGAAACCACGTTGTGTACCTGGGAGGTATTTCGACGACAAGCGGTGGCTACGTATGCGAACACACACCAGAAAGAAACGGCGAAGGCTGCTATTCAAACGAGAATCCAGCTCACAAACGAGAGTGCTGAAATGCGCATAGAGAACATCGTCCACCTGCACATGCTTGCGAATACCAGCATGGCTGAGGAGAAGAAAAGTCGCCTTTTAACGCGAGGGTCCAAGCAAAAACTGTTAGTCGACCTCGTTCGCAACCACCAAGTGCAGTTTCTTAGTTTTAATCGGAAGCGACAGCCATTGAAAAAACACTGGGACAGTAGGCTCGGCAGTAAAACAAGAATCTAAACTGCGCATCTGCACACGCATTCTCTGGATACGTGTGAGACGACATTTAGGCTTAGCGAGAGTTCTTTAGATCAGTTATTAGAGAAGAATTCAGTAGATTGCAAATGCCCCAGACTGCAACTGCACTATGTGCTACCGACTTTCTTCGAGATGAACTGAGGCGGGTCATACGAGAACCAGAGCGTGAGCTCCACCCAATTAGACCTATTCGAACATGCTCGGAAGTTCTCTGGCCACCCATGGTACATAGTGATGCAGCAGGTGCGATAGCGGCGACTCGTTTTCCACCGACAGCACGCAGCGCACCTCGTCCACGGTAGCCAACGTCTGCCTATATGCCCCCAGGAGCTCGTAACATACCTCGATATATGGAGTTTAGGTCCCGCAAAACTAACGTCTGGCGTGATTGCGAGCCCAAGCCTCTGTGCTTTCATTGCGGTGAAGCAGGTCATCTGTACAGATTCTGCTTTTACCGATGGGCTGTGTAAAGAGGCTTCCCGTCATAGACACCATACCCCCGAAACGGCGAACAACCAGCAGAGGTGGAGAAGCACATGTCCAGGCACCAGTCCTCGCACACTCGATGCGAACATCGTTCACGGTCATCATCATTCATGCGCTACCGGTCACCCAGCGCACGTGCTCCTTCAAGAAAGCCTGATCAGTGTTCTCCAAGTCTATTCTCGAAAAACTAAAGCAAGTGACCTGTGGTGGTGAGGCCGCTGATAACCTTAATTACAAATATCTTCCAATATGGCTGCAAGATGACGACGATGTATTTCCAGTAAATAGGTGCAGCAACGAAAGCGTTACTTCAGACGTGTGGTTAAACTTCAAAAGATGGGACCTGAATGCCTTAGTCTACACCAGCGCTGATTATATTAAGCCACAAGATGGTGAAGAAGCTGAAAAAGTTGTGACACAGTGGAGTGTATTACGGACACGCACGGCAGGCGGTCACATTATTACGCCCCTTGGCAGACGAAACTCAATACTTAAAATAAGGGGCTTTATTTACGTTGTCGATTCCATTGTACTGTTAGAATGTTCAAGAAAAAGCATTATAGGAATGATTATTCACAAGGTAATGGCACCGTATTCAACCTGTGTAAGTTCAGCGCGTCGTTTTCAACTGAGCGAGCTATGCCTGTAGGTAAATCTGAAGAACGACGCCTAACTGCTGTACGCGTTGTTCGCGATGACGTAACTCTCCGCCGCGCTGCAGTGTAAGGGTGCTGGTGGATAATGAGGAATTGCACAACCGCCATGGTATAACGGATACAAACGAAGGGCTGTTCTTGAAGAAAGGTTTCTGCGTGGCTCGTGAAGTTGTTCACTTGAGAAAGGGCGGTGGAGTATTCGTACTCACAAATTTCTCCAAAGAACTTCAACACACCGCTCAAGACACGGCTATTGCATGGTTACACGAGGTCTGTTTGGTGACTGAACTAAGCAGCTTAACGACGTAAACCACTCGAAGGGTGGCCTGCAGTTACAACACATTCGTAACCGTCAACAAGAGTCATCGGGCGAGTCAAAATAAACAGATTTATGTCTTGGTAAGGGAATTTCGGATTGCTTCTCAACTGTCTTGGAGGTTTTGCGTACGTTCATTACGAAACGCAAAATTCTAACTTAAGTCGCCACGAGAACTATATGCCTGCAGCCATATAAGGTGTCACAAAAAGAACGAGAAATTACAAAGAAGCAGGGGGAGAAGATGCTTTCAGATGATGTCATCCAGACTTCCAATCGTCCATGAGTGCACCCCGTAGTGCTCGTCCAAAAGAAAGACAACAAACGTACACTCTGTGCCGACAACTGGAAACTGAACAGTGCAAATAAACGAGATGTCTACCTTCTGTCACGTATCGACGTTGCACTAGATGGGCTGTGATCCGCATAGTTTTTTTCCTCCTTGGATCTGAAGTGGATTTTAGAAAACAGAGGTCGACGAGCGGCACCATACGAAAACGGCAGTTGTAACACCAGATGGCCTCTACTGATTCAAAGCGCTTCGACTATGCCTGTGTTCCACGCCAGCGACGTGTCAGTGAATGATGAACACTGTCCTCGTAGGATTGAAATGACAGTTATGGCTCCTCTAATTGAATAGTGTGGCGGTATTTTCTGCGACATTTGACTAACAAGTAGAGCAACTACGCACAATAAACGAAGCCATCCGGTTAACAGACTTGACAATAAACCCCAATATCGCCATTTCGGCTTTGGAGAGCCGCGATTTCTTGGACATGTCATCAATTTTGACGGCGTTCGTCTGGATTTCAAAAAGACAGCCGCATTTCTGAGGTTCCCCACACGAAGAGACAAAAATCAGGGCGTCACGTTTCAGATTTAGGTGCCTACTATAGATGGTTTGTGGAAAACATCACAAAAATTGCGGAACATCTTTAAAGACTAACAAGAGACGACGCCCCCTTCGCTTGGGAAAGCGAACAACAGAACGCTTTTGACAAATAAAAAAAACGGGCACAGCATTCACCAATCCTTGCCGATGTGATGAGACAGTTGACGCTGAAGTTCATACCGATGAATGCAATATCGGCGCCATCCTTGTCAAGTGGCAAAATGGTCAATAGAAAGTGGTAGCCTATGAAATCTGTAAACTCTCAAAAGCTGGGACAAAATACTCTGCAACTTAAAAAGAGTATTTCGCAGCCATCTGGGCAATAAGCAAGTTTTGTACCGACATTTATGGTAGACCGTCGAGAGCTATCACTGGCGAATATGCCCTATGCCGGCAGAAAAATCTTCAGGCACCATCACGTCGACTAAGCAAGATGGAGCTATAGGCTGCAGGAGAATAACATTGTTGTAGTATAAAAATCCGGGTGAAAGCATAGCGATGCTAACTGCCTGTCAAGTGCCCCCGTTGATCCAAGTGTAGATGAAGACTTCGCGTTTCTAGGCGTTGTCGAACCATCTGAAATTGCTGAACGACAACGAGATGACCCTAACTTCCTGGCACCTGTCCTGCGGGCACCTGTCCTCGCATATTGTCCTGATGGTTCTCCACGTTCTCTCTTTCAGGAAGTCTTCTTTACAAAAGGAACTTCGAACATAACGGAAAAATATTTTTACTAGCCAAACACACATAGCCATGCGAGAGGAAAATTTCTATGCATGTCCCGATGAGCCAACATCTGGACACATTGGTGTGAGCCGAACACTCGCCAAGACTTTTCTGAAACACTATTGGCCTGAGTTGCTCGCATCTGTGCAGCGTCACGGGAAAACGCCGTAAATGTGAATGGTGCGAAACTCCATCCGTGCAACCAGACATCCTTTTGCGGGCAATACATTCTCCATGTGCCACATTCCAACAAGTTGGAATGGTCAGCCTAGGACCTTTCACAACATTGTGCGCATGAAAAGTGGATAGACGTAGCCACAGACTATCTGACCGTTACGCTGAGACTGACTCTCTGTCAGTGCAAAAGCTACCAAACTCACCAAGTTCTTTGTCAACAACCTTGTCCTTAGGCAAGGCGCGCCCATCCGTAATAATGGGGGTGCTCCTATTATTACGGATGGGCGCACTTCTAATATGGCCCACCCCTAATAATGGGGGTGCGCCCATTATTACGCATATCGAAACATCCTTTACTACAGACATAATTCAATGCCTGATGCGCGTGACAACTACCGGTCTTACAATAACAATGGTGTATCACACTCAAAATGGCTTAACCGAATGCCACAACAGACCTCTCACTGGCATGCTCACAATGTATCAATGTTGATGTTGAACACGAACAGTGGGATGAAATATTACCCTACATCACATTCGCATATGGTAGTACTGTTCGAGGAAAAACCCACGTTATGCCTTTTGAACTAGTATTCGGCCGAAGAGTAACCACCCCGGTATGCCATGTTGCCACTATGAAACAAAAGCAGCTATAATCATGACCTAGATGACGTCTTGCAAAGAGCCAAGGAAGCATGACAAATGGCAAGGTATAGAATACGCCGCAACAGCGCGTCGATTCTTGTTGGTACAACAAGTGACGCTATTTATCAGCCTCGTGACAAAGCGTGGATATGGGCCTCAGTGAGCCGCCGTGGACGCCTGGATACCTTCTTTGCGAATACTTAAGCCCTTATGAAGTACCCCACTGTATCAGCGACGTCACTTACGAAGTCAGATCCGCTGGACACGAGAGCTCATGAAGCCGTGATGTCACGCAGGTGGTACAAGTAATCCGTATGAAGCCCTTTCGTGACAGACCGTCGGAAAACGAGTGAGAGTTCGCATGCATTCTCTCACAGTCTCAAGCATCTGGACGATGTGTCTGAGGACTGGAATAATAATGCGACAGGTTGGCCACGTTCAATGAGCGCGCCGCGATCATCGTGGCACGAGCAATAGGCAATACCCGGCTCGCATGCACCACGCGTTCGTGCGCTCTGGCTACGATGAAGAAAAAGAAACAGTTGGATCTGTGGAATTCGACTGACTTGGACTTTGACGACCATAATCACTTAGAGCTGTAGGTATGAATTCCCACTAATAAATACGTTTGTTTTATTAGCCTGTCTGGCTTTGCACTGCTACATTAGAATAGGAAGATGCGAGATGGCGGTTCTTGTAGTGTTCTCTAGGTGGATGGATGGATTAACGGACAAACATATGGACAGACGGATGAATAGACAGACAGATGTGCAGAAGTACGTAGAGAAAGAACGACGTATGAATGAACCCATGGATGGCTTGACACACACAAAGACAGACAGACAGACAGAGAGACAGACAGACAGACACAGACAGACAGACAGACAGACAGACAGACGAGTAGAAAGGCAGACGGACGAGCGGATGGAAAGACAGACGCTACCATAGGACGGACGCACGCGCGCAATTGTGGATGTACGGACAGACCCATGGATGGACGGGTGGACGGTTAAAAGGACAAACAGACGGACGCTTCGCGCCACTCCTCATAATTACCTCCGCAAATGCGCTGTGGTTTTTTTCTGTAGCGTGAAAAAAATAACACGCATGGTGCGTGCCCAATATAGTCTTTTCCATCACAGCCTGCTGCGGTGCACACAAAAAGAACAAATATACGTGAACGCACTAAGCACGGCGGTGCTTCGACAGCAAAAACAAAGTACGCCGTAAAATACTGTTTCTAGAACCCCGATATTGCCTAATGGAGCTGATAGATTGGCGTCGAACAACGTTAAGTATGGAATGGTGGCCTAGTTTCTGCAGCAACGGTGAAATCAGCAGGATACCTGACGATGTGGCGCTGACCATGTAGGTTAACACCACGCTGAAGAAGTGCCTGCGCATGTGCAAGCTGCTGCGGGCGCGCGACTACAGCGCTGGCCACACCGCGACTCAATTCGCTCAGAGATTTCCTCATAATGTGAAGCAGATTGTACATAAATGTTCACAGCAACCCCATGCCAGAAAATATTTAGGAAATGCACGAAGTCCGAGAGTTTACAGTATCTGAGTTTAGAATCAAGTTCAAGACAGCCTGTCGGCTAATGCTGATATCACCGATCACACAAAAATTTTTATTGTAATTGTTAAAGTAGTTCAATCACCCCAAGAAAACAATGAATGAAAATGCGTTTTTATGCTTTCGCAATCTCCACACTAATGTTGATAAACTTCTTGATTTCGAATGAAGTAGGGGAAGAAAATTTAGGAAATGAAAGGCCGTCATTCACAGTTCTTTAACCAGACCAACAAGTGGTTGTGGTGCTCTATTTCTGACACGCAGGTCACCGTAGAGTGACGTAGAATAGAGGGAGTGTCAAAAGCGCTGCGCGAACACATGGAGGAATGTGGGCCTTTTGCGGTGAACTCTCGCGCCGCAGCGCTGCCATGCCGGAACAGTGGGCTTTCTGTGTGGTGAAAGCAGCGTAAAAAGGGCGGGCGTCTGCAACACGCGATATTTTGGCAGCTGTTAGCCAACGTTCCGGTATTATGAACAAGATTAATTAATGCGTGGTTCCATCACTATACTGTAGCGGCTCACGACGCGGATCTTGTATACATTGTTTTACCTGTTTTGTCACGGCAATCATCCACACTAACGCACCTGTTTGAAGAACGCGATCTCTGGTCTCCCCTCTTGAGTGAAGGTACCTAATTTATTTTCATGTGGAGTGACAAACTAAATGCACTGCAAGACAGCAGAAGCTGCAGAACGCAAACATAACCAGGAGAACGTATGACGTGACAATGTGTGTTCGGTAGCTATCCGGTCCATTCTGGACGCGTTCCAAACTGTCTCGCCTGCGTTTGACCCCGCTCCCACCTTCCTTTCCTGCTTCTGTTAAAGAATGGCTCTTTCTTCGTTTGCGTGTTTCAGTGATCGGCCACTCCTTTGTATGCTCTTACTGGTTCACGTGAACACGTATCTTCACAAGTTTGTATGCACCCAGTAAATGGAATAAGAATGGAGTTGAGTACTCCATCCTACTATCCCTCAAAAGGAAGGTAGATATTAACAGCTGCGTCTTGCTGGTGTTTACGTACGGAGCAGAAACCTGGAGGCTTACAAAGAGAGTTCAGCTTAAATTTAGGATAAAACACCTTGCGATAGAAAGAGAACTGATGGGTATAACCTTGAGAAACAAGAAGCAAGTAGAGTGTATCAGGGAACAAACCAGCGTTAAGGGTAAAGTAGTTGAAATCAAGAAGAAGAAATCGGCATGGGCCAGGCATGGAGCGCGTAGGCAGAATAACCGATGGTTATTCACGGTAACTGACTGGATTTCCCGAGAAGGCAAACGTATGAAGAGAAGGCAGGAAGTTAGGTGTGCCGATGAAATCAAGAGCTTTGCGGGTTTGACGCGACAGCAGCAAGCACAGGACTAATTTAACTGGCGTAACAATACAAAGGTATTTGTGCTGCAGTGGACGTAGTCAGGCTGATGATGATGATGATGACGACGACGATGAATAAATGAATATCTTATGGTAAAGTGCTTGTACGCCCCATAACATTTATTTACTTCGTGCAATCGATTTGCTAAAATGCCAGCGTTCTTAACTCTGCAGTTTCAAGCACTTTTGTGTGAAAAGGAATGTTTCTGTTGGCGTGGCCACGGCACCAAAAGCAAAAACAGACTCGCCCGATTATCCAGTATTCTTCACTCGGTTAGTTTGTGGTATTGCTAAATTCACAAGCTTGTGATTCCCATACCAAATTATGGTATTATTATGGTGTTTTGAACACAAACTGACTTCGATCGGCCAGAAATCATTCTCACGATTTGCGGTAAGCTGATTCGTCTGTGGCAGGGGTCGCAAACAAAGTGATCAGTTGCACCTACTTTAAGATTTGGGACTTCTATGCGTGTTGAAGAAATGACCGCGAAGGTAAAACACACGAAAAAAATTTGAAACTCAAGAGGTTCCTTATGCGTTCACCTGAAACGACTCTACGTCGAAAGCAACATTTAAATTTGTTTTCATCCGATGCCTTTACCCTTCCGCTCCCAACTCCGAAAGCTTACTGCAGCTTATGCAGTTTCGCACAGCCCCCATGAGCAATGGCAGTGCGAGGTTTGTGCATGTCATCTGGTTTTACATGACCTCCGTGATTGGGCAACGCAGGTAACGAATGCAAAGTGACTCTCAGGTGATGACGTCATCGTATGACACGCGCTGAATGACGACAAGATGACTCAAATTTTATCTATTTGAGACATCATCACATGATATTTGAAGCAAAACTTCGATTTGGCTTAGTTGGATCATATCCATAATGAAATGTTCATGCAGGCACACGAGGAAAAAAGAAGAGAACACAAACGGGCGCAATTTAACAACTGGTTTATTTTTTGAATACATTCCTTTTTGCATCATATTGCTTTTGCATCATTTGTGGTGACGTTGGTGTGCGGCGGTTAATTTCTTTGTTTTGTAAGGCATCTAAGTATTGCACCCAAATAAAAACAAGACTAACCAAGGTGAATAATTGATAACAGTGCAACAGCATGGATACGCCTGAGTTGATGTTACAAGCGATCACCCTGAAACAAGTAAAATTTTCAGCCACATGACCGTCGCAAGCAAGAAGCTTGATCTGCCTATCAGGCCCTTTTTATAATTATTGACGAGATCACAGACACTTTGTGTCAGTGGATGAGAATTTGTTGAGCTGTGGTGGAGTACTACAAAGCCCAAGAAAAAAAATGGTTGAATACGCTATATGGTAGAGCTAGTCAGAAAAAAAAAGAAAACACATCAGCCAGGTGCCCTGTTGGCGCGCACTAAATTACCAAGACAACAATTTCACTGCACGCAACTCTCCGTAAACATATTTTTGTGAAATCTCTGATCCTGGTTATCACCAAGCACGCTAAAATATCTGAAGTTAAAGATAGGTTGTTTGACACTGATCTTATATCGTATGTTGAAGACTCGAAGCAATGCACGCATTTCGCAGAAACCTTCGGCGATCTCTGTAGAACCGACGCATGAGGCTGTCAAACAGCTTCCCTTCCTCTCTCTTTGCACACATATATAATGTAAGCACGTTCCAAGCACTTAATCCTTCTCACTTCTACACATCCATCATCATCGTTCCCTTTCGTTAGAGTTGTGAGCTGAGTGAGACATCGCGGAATAAACGCTTCTGCTTGCCCTGTCTGATCAAATCTGCCTGCGTCTTTCAGAGTAGTGAAGGTGGTTTAAGAGCGCAACGTCTTCCTACGTTGATTTCCCACTTTGAGCTCCAATCTGGTCACCGCTTGCATCCGACTACCCACAGAAGTGTGCAGACATTGAACCTAACACCTAGCCCTGACACTACAGCCCCTATGCCAGCGGCTGCCCGCTCTTCGTCTACTGTCATGAGCCCTCAGCGCGAACCGTCGATGTCCGTGGCTCTCCGTGGTGACGGCGTCAAGAAATTGCTCGATCTTTACAAATGTGTGGGATTGGGCAATCTATGGACCGAAACAGAAAAATTGAGCTACCTCCCTTTCTTTTTGACCAGCTAGCCAAAACATGGTATTTCAAAACATGGATGACTTCGTGGATTTGTCAACATTTGCCAACGAAATGCCAAACATCCTCGGAATCTCATCGGGTTCTTCCGAAACCGCGAAACAGAAGCTGGCTGTGCATCTTCAACTTGCACCTGAGTCATACACTTCGTATATCGAGGATGTTCTGGCCCTCTGTCATCTCGGCCCAACTGCATCACACGCCTTGGCTGCTGGCAATACCACTACGGCTGAAGACATCATTATGGCATGCCCACGCCTTGACCAGTTGTGATCCCTCCGGCATCAACAAGACAGCGATCTTAGCGTTATGCCTCCCTCTGAATTGAAAACCCTTATGCGCACCATTATCCGGAAAGAACTTCGAGACCTCGAACAGCAGCGCTCCACTGTCACCTCCACTCCGTCCCCACCGTTCGACTTGCGGATTGTTGTTAAGAAGGAGTTATTGGCAATGGCAACCCCAACACCGCCCGTCACTCCGCCTGCACGTCCGATTCCCACACACGCTGATGTGACGCCCAGGTCGACACCACCAGCGTCGGTTGCCCAAACAATGATAGCCGCATATGCGGAGATTGCTGCCGGGTCATCTAGCTCTACTAACATTGCTGGTGGCCATTTTGCTGCTGCGGGCGGTTCAATGATTGCTGTACCCTCGTGTCCTTTTTGGCGTCAATTCCGTCTTGTTTGCTTTAACTGCGGTATAAAAGGCCGCATTTCTCGTTACTGTGGTCGGCGCGAGGAAGAGCAACGACGAGGCTATGCTGAGTTCGAACGATACCGGTTCCGAAGACGAGAACGTTCTATTCCAGACACCTACCCGTTCACGCAGTACCGGCGTCCGTCTCTTCCAGTGTCCCCTATTCTACTTAGGGAATACCGCTTTTCCACACGGCGCTCTCCATCGCCCTACCGCCGCTCCGCATCGCTGCTTTGTCCTACCACCTCCCGTCCTGTCGAACAATCTTCGGAAAACTAAGGATTGCAGTTTTTGAAAGGAAAACAGCGCCCCATCGAACGTGAAAAATACATCCTGTTCGCCCAGTCAAAATGTTGTCAGTGACTCTTGAAAATATTCCTGTGAAAGCTCTTGTTGACACCGGTGCAACCACTTCTGCTTTGCGTAGTGACTTGTGCTCGGGGCTCCGCAAATCCGCTCCATGTTGGACCTGTTTTGCTAGGCGCAAATAACGTACGGATTCAACCTGATGGACAGTGTATGGTTCGTGCTTCCATCGATGACATACGTCAGCGCATCGAGATGATTGCGTTACCTACGTGCGTTCATAAACTTATCCTTGGTTAGGACTTTCTGCAATCTGCTTCTGCTGCTGTATAATTTAAAGAGAATGTCATTTACATCAAGGATACAACGGGTGCACACCTTCCAGTTTCGTCGCCTTCTATCTCCAACTTGGTCAATGTTAAAGACTGCGTCCTGTGCCCTGGTCACAAACACAGGATAGCTGTCGCATCTACCCAAGTAACTGATGGTGGCTCGCTCTTTTCGCGGCACTTCCCCTGTATTTCTCGTCGTCTCTTGCCCCCTCCGGTTTTCCAGTAGCCGCGCTTTTCTGTCTGCTTGTGACACAAATGCAGAATCTATGTGCTGCTGCCCAAGGGAATGACAGTGGTAAAAATCAACATCTCCCCAATGACCTTCATCGCGACTCTCTGCTCGTCTTCGTCACCAATACTAGCTCCAGGCTCACTTTCTTTCTCTTTTTGAGCTGTAATTGGATCAGACCTCACAAATTTGCCCTTTTAGCTAAGCACAAAGCCTGCTTTGAAACCTGTGCCACAATACTTGAGTCACACTTCTGTGGCGGTACACCGTATTGAAACTGCCGGTTCTCGTGTGATACGCCGTCGGCCAAATCGGGTTTCACCATCAGAGAGAGAAATCATTGAAAATTAAGTGAAACAGGTGCTATCGCGAAAGATAATAGGCCGTCTTCAAGTTCCTGGGCACCTCCAGTCATTTAAGTTAAAAAAGAATGGCACTGTTCCTTTCTGCATTGACTACCAAGCGTTAAATAAGGTCACATGCAAGGACGTATATCCTATGCTTCGAATCGATTACGCTTTAGACACACTGCAAGGGGCGAAATATTTTTTGAGCCTTGAATTATGATCAGGCAACTGACAAATCACCATGAACGAGGCTGACAAAGAAAAAACTGCATTTGTTGCGCAGGGCGGCCTTTATTAATATAATGTATTGTCATTTGCTTGTGCGACGCTCCAGCTACGTTTGAGCGCATTATTGATATTCTTCTTCGTGGCTTAAAATGGAAGACCTGCCTCCGTGACTTGGATGATATTGCTCTTTTTTTCATCTACATTTGCCCAACATATTCAGTCATTAGACGAGGTACTTCAATGTCTTTCCAAGCCTGGTCTTCAGATAAATACAAAAAAGTGCACATTTGCCCGCAAAAGTATCAAAGTGCTAGGTCATGTCATCTTCAAATACGGAATAAAACTAGATCCCGAGAAAATTGCAGCTGTGCTACAGTTCCCTCGACCATCCAACCAAACGTTGTGCAGCTTTCTTGGTGTCGCATTCTATTTTAGTCAATTTATACGCTACTTTGCTACCCTAGCGGCTCCGATAAATAAGATATTGGCCACTGCTACTCCTTTCTCATCGTCCAATGACTGTGAGTCTGCACTTGAAACTTTGAAAGAACTCCTGACTTCCGTACAAGTGCTGCGCAGCTTCAACGAGAGAGCGCCAACTATATTCCATAAGTGCACAGAGAATTGGAGCAGACCTTCTGCCGCGTGATCCCATCTTCAAATAACAAGCCGTGAACTACGCTAGCCGGACTCTGTAAACAGTTGAGTCGAACTACTATTACGGAGCAGGAGTGTTTGGCTATCGTCTGGTCGATACAGAAATTCCGCCCAAACATATATGGTTGTCACTTCACCATCATCACCGACCACTACGCATTCCGTTGGCTCTCATCAATAAAGAATAAGACAGGACGTATAGCGCACTGGATACTGCGCTTGCAAGAGTAGGAAATTACCAACACTTAAAAGTCCCGCAAATGTCACCAGGATGCCGATGTGCTGTCCCGGTGCGTACTTTCGCTCTTTCCATCAATACATCTACCGCATCGCTTTCCTCACAACGCGTATTGCTCGCCTCGCTGGAACTTTTGCAACTAACTTTGAGCTCCGATTCACGTTCACTTCAGCTTGCAGATTCCTTCTGTCGGGCTTTTTTTCATCGCCTTCACGGTGCCACTAAACCACCCAACAGCCGCTTGCGTCGCCAGCTTCGACAATTTCGCCTCGAGAACGGTTTGCTGAAGCACTACATTTACTAAACCACCGCTAAGAATAGTGTACCAGTTCTTTCCCACTGCCTTTGTTTTCGAGTTTTAAAAGTACTCCACAATGATATTGCAGCCGGTCATCTACGCTTCCACAAGGCGTATTATCGCATCAAGACGTGCTGCTTTTGGCCTGGGTTGTCCACAACGGTGGAAAATACGGGAACTCGTGCGCATCGTGTCACCACCGCAAGCGCTCAATATCCCCACCGGCTTGTTTCCTTCAGCCTCTTCTCTGTCTGACCACGCCATTCGAATTTGTCGGAATAGACTTGTATGGTCCTTTGCCACTGGCGTCTTGCGTTCACCGTTGGATCGTCACTGTAGTCGACCATCTAACAAGGTACGCCAAGATTTCACATCTTCATTATGCTATTGCCACAGAAATCACCGAATTTTTCTTGCACTCCATTCTCTTGCCTCACGGAGTCCCGCGCGTTCTTTTGAGTGACCGTGGCAAAGACTTCATTTACAAGGTATTCGAGGAAGTCCTGCGGGCGTGTAATCAACGCATAGGACCACTTCTACATATCATGCGCAGATGAATGGCCTTCCCGAGCGCTTCCACCGAACAATCTCTGACATGATATCTCTGTACTTACATCCCGAGCATAAATACTCGGATGACATTTTACCGCTTGTCACCTTCGTGTACAATACCGCGATACAATGATCAACTGGCTACAGCCCGTTTTTCTTCGTGTATGGTCAGCGCATACACGTGAGCTACGCTAGCCGGACTCTGTAAACAGTTGAATCGAACTACTATTACGGAGCAGGAGTGGTTGGCTATCGTCTGGTCGATACAGAAATTCCGCCCAAACATATATGGTTGTCACTTCACCATCATCACCGACCACTACGCATTCCGTTGGCTCTCATCAATAAAGAATAAGACAGGACGTATAGCGCACTGGATACTGCGCTTGCAAGAGTAGGAAATTACCAACACTTAAAGGTCCCGCAAATGTCACCAGGATGCCGATGTGCTGTCCCGGTGCGTACTTTCGCTCTTTCCCGACAATACATCTACCGCATCGCTTTCCTCACAACGCGTATTGCTCGCCTCGCTGGAACTTTTGCAACTAACTTTGAGCTCCGATTCACGTTCACTTCAGCTTGCAGATTCCTTCTGTCGGGCTTTTTTTCATCGCCTTCACGGTGCCACTAAACCACCCAACAGCCGCTTGCGTCGCCAGCTTCGACAATTTCGCCTCGAGAACGGTTTGCTGAAGCACTACATTTACTAAACCACCGCTAAGAATAGTGTACCAGTTTTTTCCCACTGCCTTTGTTTTCGAGTTTTAAAAGTACTCCACAATGATATTGCAGCCGGTCATCTACGCTTCCACAAGGCGTATTATCGCATCAAGACGTGCTGCTTTTGGCCTGGGTTGTCCACAACGGTGGAAAATACGGGAACTCGTGCGCATCGTGTCACCACCGCAAGTGCTCAATATCCCCACCGGCTTGTTTCCTTCAGCCTCTTCTCTGTCTGATCACGCCATTCGAATTTGTCGGAATAGACTTGTATGGTCCTTTGCCACTGGCGTCTTGCGTTCACCGTTGGATCGTCACTGTAGTCGACCATCTAACAAGGTACGCCAAGATTTCACATCTTCATTATGCTATTGCCACAGAAATCACCGAATTTTTCTTGCACTCCATTCTCTTGCCTCACGGAGTCCCCCGCGTTCTTTTGAGTGACCGTGGCAAAGACTTCATTTAAAGGTCTTCGAGGAAGTCCTGCGGGCGTGTAATCAACGCATAGGACCACTTCTACATACCATGCGCAGATGAATGGCCTTCCCGAGCGCTTCTACAGAACAATCTCTGACATGATATCTCTGTACCTACATCCTGAGCATAAAAACTCGGATGACATTTTACCGCTTGTCACCTTCGTGTACAATACCGCGATACAATGATCAACTGGCTACAGCCCGTTTTTCTTCGTGTATGGTCGATCTGACTCCTCGGTTTTCGACAAAGCAGCCTTCTTTACACATGCTCGGAGCTGCGGGTCACTCCCAGAAAAGTTCGCAGCCCGAGTCACACAATGCCAATAAATTGCTCGCAAAAACACGGAAGCAACCCAGAAGGAGAAAAAACGTCGCTGTGATAGCTAACGACGCAACGTTGTCTTTAATACTGGTCATAATGCTTTACTATCGATCCCGGTTGGAGCGTCAGGGCTTCGAACACACACACACACACACACACACACACACACACACACACACACACATATATATATATATATATATATATATATATATATATATATGTGTGTGTGTGTGTGTGTGTGTGTGTGTGTGTGTGTGTGTGTGTGTGTGTGTGTGTGTGCAGGCATGGTGGTTGAATGGCCGTAACGTTGTAAGTAGTCAAGTAGATCCTCCGTGAGCGGTCACAGCGTTGTTTATTACGACGTTTCGGCCTAGAGCTGGTCTTCATCAGGATTGAGGGTACAGTTTGTTGGTGCCCTGCTTTATACAATCTTGAATCAGAGGGGGAGGAAAGAAAAATGAAAAAATGAAAAAAGAAGAAATGGAAAAAGAAAAGAAAAAAAGCAGAAAAAAAGAATATAAGGTGGACTTTCCCGGGTGCCCTCTTCCACTCTTCCTTCCCCTTCCCCTCCACCTCTCTTCCTTTACTCCTTTTCACCTTTGTCTGTCGCCTGTGTATCCTTTTTTTTACTAACGCATTGTTCCCGACCAGACGGCGCCTCCTGGCTCTGGCGGTTCGGTGTGGGGAAAAGGAGCTTTTTAAAGAAGTTTGAGCCTTAATTAATCCGCACCCCGTCCACATCTCATCGTAGAAATAGAGGCGCCGCGTATTGCCGTAGAGGCTGGCAAGCGGGTGCAATGGCAATTATCGCCCGCTTCTGGATTACGCTTGCAGTAGGGGCCTCCCGACTGTGCACAGGGTTGCTGTGTGGCATGTCGTGTTTGGCACAATTGATTGGATGGTGAGGTAAAAACAGGAACAGACGGCAGCTGTACTTAGGAAGAGTAGTTACACTTGAAAGTATTTTAAGTTGTCTAGTGCGCTTCGCAGCTGCAGTGTCGTGCACTCAGTTATTTTCTCATTATTGCCGTTATTGTTTTCTAATGCTTTAATTTCTGCAAGTGTACCGGATTCTCAATTAATCCTCTATCGAGGGTGTTAAATCAGTGGATAAGGTATGACTCTCATTGTTGAAGTTCTAGGTTTGATTAAAAAGCCGTCTGTAAGAGCGTTACTGATAGTTTGTCGAGTGCATGGTCGGGGAGATTAAGATGTTTTGATTGGGGTTTATTTGGGGCTGAGTTCGCAAAAGCTCTGTGATTGTTGAAGCGAATCGTTAATGGTGTTTCTGCTTGTCCGCTGTACTGCATACTGCACGCGTTGCATTCGAGTAGGTATACCACATTAGAGGCATCGCCTGTTAGGTGTCCTCGAATGTTAACAGAAAACTTAGATTGTGTGCGGGTTGCTTTGTGTGTTTTCCGCATCGCTTTACATACAAGACATCGTGATTTTCAGCAAGGTCGACATGAATTATGAGGGGTTGAGGTATTGATTTGAGAGTGGACAAGTGTGTCTTTGATGTTGCGTGGTCGTCGGTAAACGACGCCAGGAGTGGATGGGAATGCACGTTCTGGACGTTCACTTTGTTCTAGAATGTTGTAATGTATTTTAAAAATTTTGTTTACATTGGGGAAACTTGTGGGTCTTGTTGCGGTGGTCGCTTTCATAAGTAAGTCATCATGCTTTTGTTTTCTCGCTTTTTGAACGGCGTCATCAGTTATATGTGGAGGATATTTTTGTTTATCGAGCATAAGTTTTAGCCTCTGTGAGCTCGTGTCAAAATCAGCGTCTCTTGAGCAGATTCGCTTAAACCGGTGAGCCTGGCTGTATGGAATACTGTTTTTTACAGTGGTGGCGCGGGCTATATATATATATATATATATATATATATATATATATATATATATATATATATATATATATATATATGACGTATGAAGGCATGGTAGAAGCCGATGAAGAAGAAGTTCTTGAGAATAAACATGGCGTATGAGCCAGGCCACGTCTCCCGCATGTAGTGTCACACGAGTCGACAGGATGAAGACATGGCGGCCACTTCATCAACCAGCCACCATCTTCGAACGTCTCAGCAAGACGCAGTGACCGAACGTGGACCACAAAAGTACATCCCAACTCTACAAAAAGACCAGCATCATGACAGCACCATCAGACAACCTTGACATCCCCAAGTACACCGGATCAGCGAACGACGGACCCGTACTGGACTGGTTCAACCTTTTCAAGCTTCACGCCACCGCTGCATCCTGGTCGGAATGGGAGATGATCATAAACTTCACTGACAACATCTCAGGTGAGGCATTCAAGTTTTACCTTACCCACGTCTTCGAGAACGATGAGTATTGGAAAAAGATCAAAGAAGAAATGATCAGTCGTTTCAAGGAATACGATGAAGACCTGCCCATACTTCATCGGCGGAAAGCTTTTCAACTCGCCCATCAGAGTTACGCGAAGTCTTCCCGCAGTAAGCCTATTTTCCAAACGAGACCTCAGAGAAAATATGCCACCATTGTACCATCATATGACTCTTCCGGAAAAACGTCACGCATTCGAACACCGACTGGTAACTTGCACGTCGCAACAGACAAGGTAAAGGCTCCGTATACCGAAAGGAATTTAGACCATTTAGACCAAAAGACTTAACCTAAAGCCGGCTTTCCGAAGAACAATGAAATCGGCATTTTCAACGTGTTCACTGCACCACAACACTTCACATTTTACTGAACCACCCGAATCCCTTGATGCTTCTTGTCACACACAAGGCTCAGATGGTTTCGAGTGTGCGACGGAATTTACGCGTGATGAGCTAGTGAATCCTCACAATACCAGCCCCTACCCTGACGTTCCGGACCAGGGTCGTTCGACAGACATTGTCAGCCTAACTACGCTGCAAAAAGAAAAACATACGCCATCAGAATCACCTGAAGCCATGTCTGTTGTGCTCTCATCGTCAAGTGATAACACACATGTTAGTCAAAGCACTGCAGAAATTTCGAATTCACCAACGCCGGCGCATTGTCAACTGACAGAAGCATTTACAATCAAGGATGACTCACAACCATCTTGGGAGCTTTCTCATCAGCCCCTCAGGCTGCTTTCATCGCAAGACAAGCCTAGCAGTACAGTGTCGACTACCGACAATCTACTGATCACATCACCATCTAAAGAAAGGCAGACTCATGTTCCTGAAAGAGGCCCATCTGACGAACTTTCACAAGAAGACGAGCAATTTCAACAAAGGCAACTCCATGAACTCCAAGAACTGCAACGGCTACTCGAACAAGAACAACGATCAAGTGAAACCTCCTCACGAGTACACTTGTCACTGAAAGGTCATCAGAGACAACATCAATGAAAGAAGCTAAGACATAGTCGATGCCTAAGCCATCTTCACAGAAAGCAACGTCGACAACATTTTTTGCACCAGTTCTCAAAGCCATGTCTGCGATCCAACAAACTGAGAGAACGCCACAGAAAGTTACGAAAGAGACATGAAGCTACTACGCATACAGCGGAGAAAAATAATACATCGTCCCATCATCCTCGGTTCGCACGCGCGCCGACTAGAAGCAAAGCATGTATTGCCACGACGGCGCTGGATCCAATGCCACAGACATCCGTCAATCCAATGCTACACAGATTTCAAGCCTTGTTCGTTCTTCACAAGACCTCAAGTCGTGTCATCAGCAGTGGAGATGTGCAGGGCAGGGTTATGCTATCCAGGGCACAACAGCCAGCCTCGTCCACCAGAGCTACCCTAGATATGACCGGACTGCTGCCCTATACTGGGAAGCTTTTGTGCGAGTTAAGCAACTCCATCCTGAAATCGAACTACCACGCATTTTGACATTCTTCACTTTATGCTTTTTTTGTTTTGTTTGTAACTCGCGCATGCTTTCGGGGGGAGGGGGAATCATGTGACGTATGAAGGCATGGTAGAAGCCGATGAAGAAGTGCTTGAGAATAAACATGGCGTATGAGCGAGGCCACGTCACCCAGTCATCGTAGCGTCACATATATATATAATTCATTTTTTTTATTTTAGGTCTAGGTAGGTAGGTGCATAATCTCAATATTTGAGTCATTTTTTAATTACACTTTTACATTTTAAACTTGCTGGATTTTTGTTCATGCAGCTAATACACTTGTACAGTTAAAATTGGGTATTTGGAACTTTCATGGTATCTGGGTAAAGGTAGAGTGGTTATACCTTTTTTATGCACTAATTTCTGAAGTATAGTATAACATTACCTGACATTCCTTTTCTTCAGTTCTTGGAAATTACCTCAAGCTTTGCGCTTGTAGAGCTTTGTACGCGACATGAGAAGTAAAAATAAGCAAACAGTATTAAGTTTGTACGCCTGTTCCAAATTTTCTTTCGTTTTTCTTACGTCTTTTCTATATGGTCTGTTCGTAAAAATAGCGCTAGTCGAGAGTAACAAATTATCGAGTAAAGCGGCTTGCATATGGCTAGTAAACCAATGGTAACCATGAGTGCCGTTGCATGTATGTAGTGTTGAGCGAAGCGATCCCTGCACGTTAGTATATTTCAGTTGAGTGTGCATGTAGGAGACCGTGCGAGCAAGTTTCTAGTCGTCCCTGTTTATGCTTGCTAATTTTTCACGTTTTCACACACGCACCGACGTTCTCAAGCTCTATCACTAAAGCCAGATTACACTGTTGCCGCTTGAAACGAGTTTTTGTATTTTCTTGTTGCCCCAGGCGCATTCACAACGCTTAAAGGCTGGTAAGCTCCCCTCGCATCGCAATAATAAAACTGAGTAGATTTCCAGTGTGCTGTGTGGGAACACAGCGCAAAAAAATTATAGCGCGTAGTAGACGGTCTCGCTTTCCGCGCGCTTCCAAGTGCGGATAGCCCAGGGCAGCGCCGCCGCCACCGGTGTCCGTAACCGCATCACGTGAAAAAAACCTAGCACTAATGACACAGTGGGGCTCGAGCCCAGGTCCGCTGAATGCCCGCTCAGTATTCTACCACTTGGCTACACCGGTGCTTGTGACTTGTTGTCTAACTTGATTAAGGCAGGCATACAATCGGAAAAGCAAACGCGTTATTACGACTTATAAAGCGTTTTGAAACAGCGAAAGAAAAAGCAGTCGTCGCACAATGCGAATAGCGTAAGTGTGGGCCATCCAAAGCTCCATCCCATCAAAATGCTTATGCTTTTTCCCCTGTTAACTACGGTGCATACGCATTTCTGCCAGAACTCCATAACTCCTCAACGTCGTCAGCCCTTTGGCACAAAATTCCTTGCCAGTGTTTAGCTGATACCGCGCTTCTCAAAAAATGACAAAAAATAGCATAGCCAATGCCGGCCTACTACCCGAAAAAATTGTAATAGTGACCCAGTGGGTATCAAGCAAGTGGGCTTCCTGTAGTTACCCAATGAGTGTTTCGAAAAGTTTCTAAAGGCCGCTCTTCTAGCTTTCGCTGTAACTTTGCTGCGCCTTCTACGCAGGCCTGCTGGTTAATTTTTTCGAGGTGTAGGACAAAATGTTTGGCACCCGTTTGCTTGAAGATGCACGTTCAAGAACCACACGCAGCCAAATTATCAGAACGGCATCTCCCATAAATACGTCATGGTTTCAAACCGTTCAACCCCACCAATTAATATGATACCTTTCAACAGACGACGATTAGCGGTTGCGCGCAGGTGAACAAGGACGTGCTTCGCCACTATCGGCCACGAGATTGAGCGGAGTCGCCACCTGGCAGCAGCTGGCTGCAGCGCCTCTAAATTACCAATGCCTCCTAAATGCCGTATGCGCGGAGTGTAGATTGATGTCTGCTTTGTCTGCTAGCTAGGCCATCTTTTCGTATGCAAGTACGTTATGCACATTTTTTTAAAGTGGTTTGTTCGGCAATATTAGAGCGAGCTTAACTGCTTCCACGAAGGCCTTAGACGACGGACGAAAGAGTTTGGTCTTGCTCGTTTGTAATACACGTTAATAAGAAAAGTGAGTACAAGATTCGAGACTACTAAGTATTGACGTTGTGGCCTTTATTCACCAGATCAATTCAGTGTAGGTGCCACTTTCTGCTCCAAGAACATCGTGAAACACCAGTACTTAGCATCGACCCAAACATGAATAGTAACTATTAGCCGGTGTGTGAATGCAGCGCTTATTCACTCCATTATAAACAAAAAAAGGCTCTAGGTAGTAAACGTACGTGTTGTTGTTAGGTATATAACTACGTCACTGCAGTTTATCGAATATGCGATCAGCTTTTGTTGTGCTTATCTGGCCGTTGTACCACTACAGAGAAATATTACTATCAAGTAAAGAATGATATTTTGGTGCCTAAGCTGTACTTAAAACAGCGTTGTGGTGCGCAATTTCAGGTTGTTGTGCAATTTACCCTGAAACACTCGTGCACTTGCCGTTAATGCAGGTTGCGTGCCTTATAATTAGGTTTTGTAGTTTCATACAAATTCTCACGTTTTTCTTACCGTGTGTTGAGTGTTTGTGTGGCACTGTATGTAACTGCAGGAAGGCGGTGGTCATTTTTATTCAAAAGAAAAAACTACCTCGTTCCATAAGTTACCCAGAGCTTATGGTATCACCCTCATGCATTTACTTAATGGATGGAAGCTTTCTTCTCAGCTTTTACCATAAAATATTATACTTTTACTTGCACAAGTGCCTGTGCGTAATTGATAAACGTTAACGTAGGGCAAAGGGCTGTCAGCCACTGAGCTCTCCCGACTGGACTTTTTGACTGCCCACATTTTTTTCAGAAAATACAAAAATTCAGAAAAAAATGCTCCAAGTCCCCGATTGGAATTGTGAGGAAATTCTAATGCATTTCGTAGCCTCCTAGCGGTGTTTCGAACGTCAGAACCCATTGTTATAGTCGGCGACAACTTATTTTGGCTTTGGAGCGAAGACTAGACAGCCAAATCTCGTGGGTGAACGTAGTTTCAGAATAGCGCGCGCATTTTTATGGTCAAATGCAAAAGTTATCCATTTACTTTCTACGTGAAGCTATTTGAGACAGAAATCAGGTAACATCGGTATGATACTCATATTTTGTTTTACTTTATTCAATCTGACTTCGTGGTTATAACGCGCGAAAAGGTCCCACTTTTTACACGTGCCTCAAACGCTGAGCGGCGTCTGCGTCTACAAAGAACGCTGCTGGTGCCCCCCGTCACTTTCCATAGCGTTTTAAAATGCTATGAAAAAACTATACAAAACAGTAGCTAAAGATGCAAAAGCTCTGAAGTGTTAGCAGATTATGGTACACGTGTGATGGCCGGAAGCGTTGAGTCCGCCGTTATGCAATGCGAGAAGCCCCGAAGACCTCATGCTCGACGCGATGCTGGTGGCGTTGCGACGCTGATGTGTCTGGGAGCTGGCGCTTGATGGTGAACCCAGGCAGGTGGAGCTAACCTGAGTTGAATGTCTAGCTGGCAGACGTTGATTACAGACGAACGGCTATGTTTAAGAGGCTGACTGATACAAAGCCACACCAAACTTCTGGACGATGCTCTTGTTCTGCCCCATGTTGTACGTGCAGCCAGACTACTTAGCAGGACTTTATCTTGTTGTCACACATTTCTAGTGTGGTCTCGCCGATCTAATAGAGGCGTGCAGCTGACTCGCAGATTTCTGCTTTCTGTTTACGCCTGCGATGACTGAAAGGTCTGCAAGTGGTACATTTACAATTCATTTTGGTACATGCCCGCACGGTAGACCCGTGCGGGCATGCGGTGCCGTGGTATAGGCACCCGACAGTGGAGCAAAGGGCACGACAAGCTCTTTAGGCCGCCTCAGCATCGTTGGTACCAACCGCCAAGGATACTAAGAAAATGGAACGCTCACTGCACACAGTGACACGCTGAGGTTTCAATGCCCTTTTTGGCACGTTTCGAAAGAATGCTCTCTGGGCAGTTATATAATAAGCCGTGACCCCCTTGCTCACAACTAAAATGAAAATGATATGCAGGTGCAAGTTCGGTTTTGCTGCGCCTACTTGCTAGGCTGTGTGTTCTAGCGCTGTCATCAGATCTCGTAAACTGCAATGCCAGGTGCCTATTTGGGTCTGGCTGACGTACTCAGTGAGCAGACACAAATATTTTATTAATCATAAGCAACCATTTAATTACGATGAGCACAAGGGCATGAGATAATAAAAACGAACAAAGCGGTCAAAAGGATTTCTTTGGATGAAAGGTTAACGAATTCAAAAGTAAAAATTACTTGGCTCTAGAGAAAAATAACATGCAAGTACTAACCAACAAACAACGCAGAATGTTACTAACAAAAGTGGACACGAAGGTAACAAAAAGACAAACAAAGAGACAAAAAACAAACAAAAAGACAAACAAATATTATTAAAAAGAGATCATCCTCTCGAATACTTCTCGTGCAACGCGGCACACACTAAACAATATATAAAAACGGGGGTGAATAAAATAACGGTTGCAAATACGGAAATCTCAATAAACAGTTCCCTGCGCAGCCAGCAGGCCCAGTTCGTGTTTCACAATTGGAGTCGACGGACTGCCGCTGAACTTCTCACAGACTTGGCATGAGACGAGGGCGCCCGGTGTTGCAGCCACCTCAATACATTACACGAGACACTCCGTACTCACCACAAACGCGAGAATTGCGCCACAAATGACAGCCTCCTTTGCTTGTGCAATGTCAACTGGCGAAACAGTCAAATTCTGTTCAGGGCGTACGCATCACCCTTCAATTGATTGATATGTGGGGTTTATCATCCCAAAACTACCATATGATTATGAAAGACGCCGTATTGGAGGGCTTCGGAAATTTTGACTACCTGGGGTTCTTTAACGTCCACCTCAATCTGAGAACACAGGTTTACAACACTCATGCCTCCATCGGAAATGCAACTGCCGCAGCTGGCTTACGAACCCGTGACCTGCTGGTCAGCCGCCGAGTACATTAGCCACTAGACCGTCGCGGCGGGCTGCATCCCCCTTCGAGCTTATCTTCCCCGTACAACGCCGTGCCCCCTTCACTTTTTGGTAGAGATGCAGTGCAAATAAATGGCGGAGGAGAAGGGAAAAATCCATACAGTCGCGGCTTCACGTTGCTCTCTTCCCCCGGAATACATCGAAATTGTGGTATGCATGAAAGCAGAAATAGCACAGGCTAATGTGTAGCATAAAAAACAAAAACTGAAAAGCTGAAAAACTCGGTGCACAAAAAATAGTCAATACCACAAAAACATATCTACAGCTATATTCAAATAAGGTTGCGTACACAAAATATATTTCAGACGATGCGGAAATGCACACATCAACGAAATATGTTTCGAAGAAATTTACAGGAAGGTTCACGTATCGAGGTGTGAGAAAAGCCAAACTTCTTGAGCAAAGAAGGCAATGTATAGCTTCGAGTTAGAAAGCTGTAGTTAGTCCGTACGTGAGCTACAGACCAATACTCGTGGTGCCTTGTAAAGTAGTAAAAATGTTGGTGTGGAGGTTAGCGACTTCACATCAGAACAATATGCCGTGTTCAATCTGTGATTTGTAGAGCTGTAAAAGATGATTACGGTACATGTTGTTTAAGTACATGATACGATAGGTGGTGAACAGTGGTTTATAATGCATTCTGTAGCACAGGTCAGCAATTGCTCTAAGCGTGTTTTTCTGCATTTAGATTAGTTTACTAATATTTTGTTCAACTTCCCCATAACAATATGCAGTATTTTAACTGTGACTCAAACAGAGCGTTGTACAACGTAAGCTTTGCCTTTTCAGGCAATAGAATCTGGAATTTTACTAAAACACCAACTACACGTGCAAGCTTACTTTAATGATGTTCTATGTGATTATCCTTATATCTATTATCATACATGATAATCATTACATTCGCTTTATGTGGATCATGGTTACATGTTACGCTCATGGCCTGCTCGCGGCCTGTTCGCTAGCTCCACACATACAAATTTTTGTATCACGTGTTGTTAATACATGATGAATGTAAAGGAGATGCCTAAACATGATAATCATGGTAAACAAGTCATGTGAAACATGATCACATGTTACACTCATAGCGGGCTCATAGTCGTTTTCCTAGCTCCACATATAAAAAATTTCGTACTACGTAACGTGAATAGATAACGAAGGTAAACGACACATCCCGAGAAGACGACCATGCGATGAAAGTCATGTAGGGCATGATTTACGTCCGCCTGTAACGTTGTGCTCATCTTAAGTGACATATCAATCTTCCTCATTCAAGCTTCGCATATCATTATTTCCACAGAACGTGGGATTTGTCAATTTTTTCGCTTCATGAGCACGCAGCCGAGATTTTTTACCACGTAATAATATAATCGAATCAGATAAGAACGACTGATAGCTTGCCGTAACTAGTGTTTTCTGGGATGGGTGATATGACATATTGTCGACCCCACGCCCCCTTTCTGCAGGCCTTTGAATTTGGAACTTCATACAACCAAACTTTGTGTTGTTTTTTTGGTGTGAATATCACAGCACTAAAGTACCAAAGTGTGCCCAGAAAAAACATTACCGTTCGCAATTTCTTTTTATTTAAAAAACAGTTACCTAAATTGTGTTAATTAGAATATTTTTACCACTTATTTCGAATATGATATAATCAAAACTATTGCTCTCCTACGTAGAGCCCCCGTCGAGCAGTCAGTCGGACGCAAGTAAATAGCATAAAACCTGAAAGAAGAGTGTTTGTACGTCAGGTGAAACACGAAAAGTACACACAGCTAACAATTTTCCTTCCTCTTGGTTTTCTTCATGCAGCTGTGCGCCCTTAAATCGAAATTCCTCAAATTGAACTTCGGCATCTCTGTGTATGACATCGACGCAGACATGGAGGACAAGAGCTGCGCAACAGTCCAATACCGTGGCCGGTATGAACGGCTCAAGCTGCTCAAGAGGATACTAGACTTTCTGAAAGGTTACACGGCAGCGAATATGAAAAAGGAGTGCGAAAATTTGTGAACGTGATGAACAGTGACTCTCAAGTGCAGTGCCACATAATTGAGTGCGATAACAATTGAGAGAGTGGCATCCATGCCTGCTTTGTTATAGTAATAAATATGAGACCTAGAGTTACGTTAATATACTTCTGACAAAATGTGTACACGCGTAGTTTGTCTAGTCAGAAGTATGCTCTTTCCCTAATTTGGAATTCACCATGTTACTACGTGTGTTACTGTATATCTGTATGACCGAAGTTAGATGGCACCATTTAACGTGTGGCTTGCCAGTTCCTGCTAGCATGTATAGAATGCATGATTGGCGCAGCATTGACACTTGAGCTGCAGGTGAATTTTGTGAAGTAAAACGTAATGACAGCTATTCCTAAAGCCGCGGTCTACAGAAAACAATAAGAGAGAGACTGTGCTTCATTATACTTTACCCACTAGAAACCACTTCATGCTCTTACGGTGATTCATAGGCATAAAAAAATGTGGAAAATTCTTCTCACTAGGTTGCGCAAAGCATCGTACAGCAAAGGACGGCGCCATCGGCGCGAGCTGAACAACATATTTGTATATGTTTCTGTATACAACATGGTGGCTTTCTTTATTTCTGCATTCCCCGACACGGTGACCTTGCAGCTAAGCCATACTCGGCTGCTGGCCCGCAAATCGGTAGATCGAATCCCTGCCGCGACGGCCACACTTTCGATGTAGGCGAAAATGCTGTAAGCCGGTGTGCTTACAGTTGGGTGCACGTTAAAAATCGCAGGTGGTCGATATTCTCGGAGTCCTGCACTACGGCATCTCTCATAATCGTTTAGTGGTTTATTTATTTATTTTTGTCAACATTTTCATTTTCTACCTTTTTTTCCTTGTTTTATTTCTATTTTGCTCTCTCTCTTTTCTTACTGATTCTTTTACTTTCCTAGGTTTCTGTCTCCCTCTCTCTCTTTCTGTTTTTGCTTACTTCCTCTTGCTTTCTGCTTCCTCTCTCTGCAATTTATTTCTTTCTTCTCCTTAAATTCCCGTAATCTGTTTTTTTTTGTTCACTCTGAATTTCTTTTGATTTCGGTCTTTGTCATTCACTAGATGGTCTTACTCCCTCCTCCTCACCAACACATATTTGATCATCCTCCTCAGTTCTCTTTTTCATCCCATTATTATGAGTTGAACTACAAGGCTAAGCTATGCTCCGTTAGTTTGTCGGGATAGCCAGGAGGTCAAAGTGCTCAACTTCGGGTCCTCGGTAGGCGGGTTGAAATCTCACTCTATCACGAGAATAGTTATTTTTGCCACCTTGGCTATCTCTTCACAAGTTCATGTCGAAACCTATATTTATTTTTTTTCCTTTTACCTGGCCCTTACCTCTTACATCGCTTTGTGTTTCTCGATTGACATTTACCAGACAAATTGACACAAGTTTATCAATGAAGCATTTTTTTGCATACTGGAGACACTTTCGGCACCTATCTGTATAGCCGCCTATGTCCGGATGTTCTCATAATTCCCCCTTCACTTGGGGTACAGCAGAATTTGTACGGGAAAGTAAGATAGTTCGACAAATGCCACGCGCTGGTCATGACATGAATAATGTCATAATCTCGTCCCGTACAACGTCAAACACTTTCTAAAACACAGTGGCACATGCTCAGGAGCCTGTATGTGCCGCAGGTGATAGACAGTTCATATCTACCCAAAAACTGCGAGAACAACATGAGTAATATTAACGCTTGAACTCTAAATAAAGCTAGACTAGGCAACGTTGACCACACAAGTGGAAAGTTTAATTGTCAGTCTCCCAGCAGGAATCGAGCTCAAGCCTGTTGCGTGGCAATCAAGCAATTCACCGTAGAGCGAGGCCAGGTCTCAGAAATATGTTTTAAGTAGACCCTAACGTTCTTGAACCATCAATTCTGGTTGCAGTACTGGCTATTAATTTTTTTATACATCGCATATGTATACCTAAGATACAGCCGTCATGTGAGGTTGCTGTCAGATGTAGTCAGATGCAGACCGCTGAGGTTGATTTGTGTAGCAGTGTTAAGGGCTATCATCCTTGAGAGCTCCAGCGCAAACACTAGCGCATGATATCAACTTGCTGCTTCTAGCGTTGCTAATATCCTTGTTGATTTTGGCATCGTTATACAACTGTAAACCATTGCTTCTATAAAACATATGCGGCTGTTTAACGCATATGCGCGCGTTGATTTTTACATATCTTAAGCGTCACTTTATAAAGTGTCGCTCAATAAAAAAAATTGAACACATTCAAGTTGCATCCACATGCCCCACATAACATTGACTCCAAAGCTACGTGGCCTCTGCCGAACTTTTCGGGTTGAAGCAGAAGACGAGCACAACGAAGGGTAGCGAGCTGATGTATGATGCTTGTGATTTTCTGCTACAACATTTTAGGCCGACATAGAACAGCTTCAATGTTGAAGGAAAGTTGATGAGCAGGATAGTTGGTATCGCAGACTTTAGCGCGTTGAAGTGCCCTCGCAAGCGCAGATTCTCGCAGCAGCTGCCCTGTACCTTGAAGGGTATATATAAGGTCGACGTCTTTTATTGTATATATTTTGTCTACAATTTGAATACAATATCAGTCTGCACTTCTTTTTGTACCGTCTTGCTTTTTCCCGTCTGTTCGCGCTGTCAAGATAAGCCTCAAATTTAAAACATCAAGTTCAGAACAAGAACAAACATGAAAGAAAAAGGAAATAAACAGTCATCTCCACGAAATGAAAGATAACGAGTGGGTGAAGCCCGATCCTAATGTCTATACGACTGCTTTGTTGTCACCGACTAGTATAAATGACGATTGGACCGAAGCATGGACGCATAGGCGTATCTGCCGGAGGTGCAAGGTAGGTGCTGCCCCCCCGCCCCACTAATTTCGGCAGTGTTTATTGTCGGCAGCCCACTTAGAAAAGAACTGAGGGAAAATTTTCATTCACTGCAGCAGTGACGTAATTATATATCACCAGATTTCTGAACATTTGTTTCTAGTTTTCTGCTGAAAAGGTTTTTTTTCCTAGTCGCGTGGTCATGAACTGTAGGCTTTGTTCATTGTGGGCTGTGCGCTTTCACGCCTTGCGATCGGACATTGCAGAGAAAACTACCGCTTAACAGGGGTGCTAGAACATTAGATCACTCTGTCATGTTTTTAATAGGGTTTGCTAGGCCTCAATTTTGCCTTAAAGCTGACGCAGGTGCAGGTGGGAACAAAGTGAGAAACGCTTTATGGACCGACCGATCGTGAGCTGTTCCCGCCTTTAGAATAGGCCGGTATCTTAAAAACGAATTAATTGAATAACGGCTGCTCTATATCTTAGCTGCTATGAGTCAACGAGAGGGTGGAAGTGTGTTTAAAGGGGCCCGAGTCGGGAGAAGAATAAATGAATTGTACTTTAGCCTCCAATTTACCAGCGTCGCCTGATAAATCGCAGGTCGAAACAATCGTGGTGGCTTGCAACATTGCGATAGGTACGTTAGTCGAATCGAGCAAAGAGGGATGCTCAGTATTTATGCATGCCTCGTGACTTTATCGACTTTAGCAGGAAGGTAGTCCTCAGCCTTCTGGATAAAAAAGACCGACCACTTGCGAAGGATTTCATAGTTTACAGAGAGGCCTACATGCGCATAAGCGGCTCAACATGGGCAAATTACAACTGAAAATGTTCATTAACAGCACATTAATTCATGTCGCCAACTGCTGTAAAAGCCGACGCCAGAATAATCACCGGGAATATTCCTTAAATTGCGCTCTTAGGGAGATACTGTTCCTCAATGGCGTAAAACTTTACCATAGTAATGCACTGTTAATCAGACATTTGTAATCTTTACTCAACAAAACTTCGCAGACATGCGACATTGCGCATTCCGCAGGTAATTTGACAGATAATTTCAGTTAAGATCATTGCAGTGCACACCGCCTTACTTAAACCATCTGAGCTCCGAGGTGGTCCGCAAAACAACAATAACACACGAGAACATAACGAGGGCAAGGCGCAAACTAATAACTCAAAATTTATTGGAAAAAACGAATATATGTGTGCTTAAGTGAATACACATTAAAAATTCATGACCAAACAACGAAGATCTCGAGGGCGCTTCCAAGGAGTCCAAGTCTGTGGCAAGTAACGTGACCGAGAGTTTCGTGACGCAAGAAATACCGGCCTGGTGAATGGAATACACTTCTTGAATTTACCTCCCGGTCCCGATTTTCTCTTCCCCTCTTCCTCCTTCTTCAATTGTACGCACTACCCCATCCTCCATCCGGGAATGCAATGCCGTGTCAGCAGTTACGCACGCAACAGAAAGAGAAGTGGTAACGTGGAAAGAAAATAGAGACAAATAGAGACAAAAAAACTATAGAAATAAATAGAGAAAAATTAGAGAAAAAAACATGAAAACTGAAGAACAAAGACAGGACAAAACATACAAAAAAGGCTGCCCAGGTGCGCACTATCTTCATACTTCACACCAGTATAGTTGTTGTTGTTGCTTTTTTGTTGTTGCTGCTGAAATGCCACAATTTTATAAGTTCTGACTTCGCTCACGATGTGAACGCGTTTAAAGACCTCTGTGATTCAATCCAAGATGTCCTTTATTTTCATACCTTGGTACATACCAACAATGCGATTGTGAGTGATGACCACGGCTTTCCGAAAGGCCGTGCCGATTTCAGCTGCCCGCGAAACGCGTTATCCTTGCTATTCGTCACATAATTGCAAGGATCACGCTCACTGCAGTCTGGAGAACGTCTGAATTATTTGGGTAGCCTACAAAGTTTAATGAGAGTTCTGGTGCCAATAAACAATACATATGCTGGCTTGGCAAAAAACACATTCAAATAATCGAAGTTTTCAAACAATCGTGTGCCGAAATAACAAGCTTTTGCTTTACTATTGGTCTCTAAACGTTGAAACTTAGCACACGCTTTATTTTCATGAATTGTCTGAAATACGTAGCCATCTAAGATAATATATTCATTTAAAAAGTGAGTACTTAAGGCTTCAAAGCAATTGGGTTTTAAGACGACCTTCATACTCATCCTATTTACACTGTTGAACTCAGATTCTAGTTTGATGATGGGATGGTCATTTCAAAAAGGGCCTAATTGTGAAAGTCCCCGAGGAAGAGTTTTAGGAAATTTTATCGTTATAATTCGCATAGGTAATATTGAAGCAATGACAACAATAACTATACAATTCATTTACATAATAACAACTTTTTTTGGAGATAAATAAATACAAACTTCACGAGAAGGGCTAGTGCGACCCAAGCCAGCGTGATTTCTGGGACTCAAAACTACTAAATTATACCATGCCAACACTTAGGTCACTGTGTCGTCTTCAATCTACTTGTGTAGTGCCAGCTACAACTCGGATGGTAAAGACACATACAGCGGAAACTCGATTAAGCTTTCATTGAGCACAATAATGATGTGCACACACACGCGTTCGCGTTTTTGTTGTCTGCCAGATCCCTTTTGCATGTGCGATATTTACACGAGACAAGTGCAAAACACACCAATGTCACACTACGGCGGGGCACGAAAACTACGAGTGTAATAATCTATTTTCAAACTGAAACCCGCAGCGCACAGCACAAAGCATCATTGTAAGCTACTGTTTCACAAATATATCGGTAACAAAACTTTAGGAAGTCAATGCTCAACTCTTTTGAATGATGTCAGATATCACGAACTGCCCGAGATTTGCATATAAGTACCGGGCCTGTACGACGAAGTGAGGACAACGTTCGCCGCCCGCAATTCCATACAAGTGTATATATATATATATTGCTCCCACGGTAGCTCAGTGGTAGCGCAGAACGCATTATTTGAAGGTCCCAGGTTATGTTCCCGCACATGGCAAGTTATCTTTTCACTCACATTTCTCTCTTCACAATTACATCACAATTCGGCCTAATAACTTCCCCTCTATTTTCCTAGGCGTTATTGTCTGTTAGAAATTAATATAATGTGTCGAAATACAAAAAAAAACGAGCCCTTCAGTATACACCTCTTTCACTATATATATATATATATATATATATATATATATATATATATATATATATATATATATATATATATATATATATATATATATATATATATCAGATCTAACAGACAGTAATGCCAAGAAATATATAGGAGAAATTATTAGAACCGATGTAATGATGATGACGATATGTGGGGTTTAACGTCCCAAAACCACCATATGATTATGAGAGACGCCGTCGTGGAGGGCTCCGGAAATTTCGACCACCTGGGGTTCTTTAACGTGCACCCAAATCTAAGCACACGGGCCAACAACATTTCCGCCTCCATCGGAAATGCAGCCGCCGCAGCCGGGATTCGAACCCGCAACCTGCGGGTCAGTAGCCGAGTACCTTAGCCACTAGACCACCGCGGTGGGGCAGAACCGATGTAATGCTAATAAGAAGAAAGGAAAGTGGGTGAAAAAAAACTTGCCATGAGCAGTTATCCTGCTCACGGCAAGTTATATTTTCACCCACTTTTCTTTCTTCTTATTTGCATTACATTTTTTTCCAATAACATCCCCTATAATTTTCTAGGCATTATTGTCTGTTAGATCTCAATAATTAGGTGCCAAGACATGAAATAACGAGCCCTTACGTATACATTTCTTTACCCTTAGTATATATATATATATATATATATATATATATATATATATATATATATATATTGCCACCTACTTCTAGTAGTGGGTCGTATGCCAAGGTGAAGGCACACACCACAGAGAAAAAGAAGTGCGCGTGGACCCCCGCTCTGGCAAACAAGCCCAACCGACGCGCTTGGTTAGAGCCCTGTTGCTCGGACATCAATAAACCTCAATAAAGGTGAAGGGGAGAAGGGCGAGAGAGATGAAGTGGAAGTGGAAAGAAGACTGGAAGGGGGGCGCCCGAGGGGAGTCCCCCTTATATTCTTTTTTTTCTCTTTTTTGCTTGTTTCTCCTTTTTTTATTTTTTATTTTTTCTGTCCTTTTCCTCTTTCCTTTCCCTCTGATTTGAGATTGCATAAAGCTGAGCACCAACAAACTGTACCTTTAATCCTGATGAAGGCCGGACTCTAGGCCGAAACGTCGAAATAAACCACGTTGTGACCGCTCACGGAGGATCTACTGGACTATATGCAACGCTACGGCCACTCAACCACCATGCGTGCATATATATATATATATATATATATATATATATATATATATATATATATATATATATATATATATATATATATGCATTCGATGCTACGTGATCTAAACGGCGTGTGTTAGTATTATTAGACTTTATTTTCATTTCTGAGTACTTTTTTGGTATTATTTATTTTTATATTTTTTGTTTACGTTTTTGTTTGTTCATCCTTTACAAGAATACCCATTCATTTATTTTCAGTATGACTGGTTGTACAGTGTTCTGCAAGAGAGGGCAGGTGGAGGGAGGGGGAGAGGGCACATTAGCTTTCCAACGTGGCCATTATTTTCCGAAAGCTGGAGCGAGTCGTATGCTTCTTGTGTGTGTGTGTGTGTGTGGCCCGAGGCCGCGGGCCAGACGCCGAACCACGTTAATTTAAACTCGATCCATGTGTGGGATGCGAGCAAGCGGCAACATGTTCCACATTTTTCCATTTTTCTTGGTCGCCTCCGCTGGCGGCGCGTCTTACTTATACCCAGTAACAATGCCAGAATTACCCGCTCGTTCCCGGCGGCTCTCCGTCGCTCCTTTCTAGTTCCTCTCCCTCTTCTGCTTCTTGTTGTCTGTTGCTACCTCGTTCGCCCGTTTGTCTCGTTTTTTTTTTTTGAGGGTCTTCAAACTGTGAGGGTGACCCTCTGCTACGGGAACTTGTACCATTTCTCTTACATCCTCCGAAGAAAGCTGGTCCACCAGCCGAAACTGTTAGGATTAAATAAATATTTTATTGTTTTGTTTCCTATACTGCACTGTTCTCGAAGATTATAACTTTTATTACGGTAGCCGGAAGAAACTCTGATCCTCTATTTCATCTATATATATATATATATATATATATATATATATATATATATATATATATATATATATGATGAAGGGTAATCCTGATAAAGGCCACACTCTATGCCGAAACGTCGACATAAACCACGTTGTGACCGCTCACGGAGGATCATCTGGACTATATATATATTTAAGGAAGTTTTTATAATGAGCAAAACGTACTTGAGAAGAGAAGAAACAACTTTGTGGTTGTCTTAATTTCAGTACCAACGGTTTTGACCGGCGCACCAATCTTCGTGAGGGTTTGCAAACATGTGTGGCGCAATGCGAACATGCCGCATCGACATGGTGGTGCAAAAACGAAACAGGAGAGACCGACGAATTCGTGGTGTTTTACATTGGAGACATATGCTGTGCCCAAGAGTTTTTTCTTCGGACAATTTATTCTTCGTCTCATTTGCTGGAGCAAACCAAAAAGACCAAAAAAATACGTGCCATCGGCATCGACATGGTGGTGCAAGAAGGAAAGGAGGAGAGTGACGAATTCGTGGTATTTAACAGTGGTCACATATGCTTTGTCGGACAGTTTCTTCTTCGAAAGTTTCTTCTTCGTCTCATTTTGCTGGAGCAAACCAAAAAGACCGAAAAAAGAAAGAAAAGGGAAAGAAAGAAAAAGAGAAAAAAAGAAAGAAAAGAAACTTGGTTAGGAAGAGAAAGGAAGACAGGGATAGGGCGGCTTACGCGACGCATCTTACGCGACGGAGGGAAATTGTGGGTGAGCTTGGATGACAGGCAATTACCTGTAGCAAGACGATGGACTCCGGCATGGAGAGTGCCTGATGCGGCGGCCCCTTCTGTGGTCAGTTAGAAAAAGGAAAGGAGAACCACGTGTTTTGTTTTCACTGAAACTATTTTGACACATTCTATATGTGGGGGAGTGGGGGGAAGATTTTGGGGCAAAGATTGTGAAAGCACAAAACGCGCTTTGGAATGTAAAGCCGCCATCTAGGGCGGGAAGGCACACGTCACTATGACTGTGTGCGTGCCTAAAGCCCTTTCGTACTGCTCCCCGAAGCGCCTGTGGTTGAAATTGGCTGGTGCTGGTTGAGCTCTGCCACTTACAGATGATACGGCAAATATAGGTTAAACAGAATGGCAAATAAAATATAAAGAAAAGTGAACAGTGAAAATCAAAGAAATAGTAACAAATTTTACGGAATGGGTGAGATTTTGCGAGAGATCTGTGCATAAATCCAGAAACTCGGGAAAATGCAGACAGACAAGAAGTAACACAAAGTGAAATATTTATGATAAAAGAGTATTAAAATATTAAAGAAATAAAAATCACACAACAAAGGTAAATATACGAATACTACAAGAAAAAAGTATTTTCGGTTGGTTCATTCTTCGATAACTATTGGGCACCTTTGTTGAGCATATCGAGGAATAATATTACTATTACTATTTTAGAAAATAGCAGTTACAGTTAAAATGAGTTTGTTAATTTAAAAGGTAATAACCAAATTTTAAAAATTAAAAGAAAATATCTTTTTTTACTGTAACTATTATTTTTGAATATAGTAATATTATTATTAATCCCCGTTATGCTCAACAGAGGTGCCCAATAGTTATCGGGGGCATGAACCAACCGAAAAAATTTCTCTATGTACTGTTTCTATATGTATCTTTGTTGTGTGATTTTTATTTCTTTGTAATTTTATTCCTATTTTGATCTTATCTATTTCATTTTTGTGTTACTTCTTGTCTGTCTGCATTCTATGAGTTTCTGGATTTGTGCACATATCTCTCGCACAATATCACCCATTCCATTATGTTTGTTATTATTTGTTTCATTTTCACTCTTCCACTTTCTTTATATTTTATTTGCCATTCTGTTTAACTTATAATTGCCGTATTATCTGTAAGTGGCAGAGCTCAACCAGCCCCAGCCAATTTCAACCACAGGCGCTTCGGGGATGAAAGGGCTTCAGACACGCACACAGTCATATTGGCATGTGCCTTCGCGCCCGAGTTGTCAGCTCTACTTTCCAAAATGCCTTTTGCGCTTTCACTATCTTTGCCCCGAAGTCTGCCCCCCCCCCCCCTCCGCCACATATGCAATATGTTAGTATATTTTCAGTGAAAACGAAACACATGGTTATCCTTTCCTTTTTCTAACTGACCACAGAAGGGGCCGAATCAGGCACTCTCCCTGCCGGAGTCCCTCCTCTTGCTACAGGTAATTGCCTGCCATTCAAGCTCACCCACAATGTCCCTTCGTGACCTTCAAAGACGCGTCAAAGACGCGTCACGAATCAAACCTACGACCTTCGAATAACGCGTTCGATGCTCGAACGCGTTATTCGAAGGCCGCAGGTTCGATTCCTGCTCACGGCGGGTTATTTTTTCTTCCACTTTTCTTTCTTCTTATTTACATTCCATTGGTTGTAACAACTTCCCCTGTACATTCCTTGGCATTACTGTCTGTTCGATCTCATTAATATTGTGCTAAAACACGGAAAAACGAGCCCTTAGGTATACACTTCTTTCCCATATATATATATATATATATATATATATATATATATATATATATATATATATATATATATATACGTCCAGCTTGGAAGTAACGCTAGCTCCAGTATAACAAGGGAAAATAGAGTGCGACGCACGTTTGTTTAGCACGGTATATTTGCTGACTGACGTTTCGGCTCGTGGACCAGGCTTTGTCAAATTAACAAGCACATGTCAACGGTCATTGACCAAGCCCGCCGGATACCTTTGTTTTAGACACATTAGACGCATGGGGAGGACACGCTCTTAAAATTTATGGATGGATTCAATCATTTCCATCCGTCAAGCAAGCTTTCACACATTCGACAAATTCTTTTAACTTTCTCGATCTCACTGTCAAACTCCCTGAAGAAAAAATTGGTCTCACAAATGCACTGCACCACCTACTGATAGAAACCAGCTTCTCCATTCCAAGAGCAGTCGTGTGCGACATTGTAAGACAGGTGTACCTTATAGACAGACTCACCGTTTTAAGCGATTGTGTTCCGATCATGAACATTTCTAATCTAACTGCGAGCCACATAAAAGCGTCCTTATTATACGATGGTATCCAGCGGGCATGGTTGATGACGCTATTCACCGAGCACACCAATTGAATAGAGCCCACATTCTTAGCGAAAACCGTTTGCCTGAACAAGGTGCTGGCACTAATCTGGTATTACCTAGCTCGGCATCAGTGTCAAAGGTTCTTTCAATACACAAACGCCACCACAACAATCTTATCAGAAATGAGCATCTGAAAAAAATATCTTTCCTGAACCACCTCACATAGTGCACCGGCACTCGAAGAATCTCCGCGATATGCTAACATCGTCAAGATTAAACAAACCCACAAAATCTGGTTATGCACCTCGCAAGAAACCATGCCGCAAGGTTTGTCTACATATCCAAACCACACAGGAAGCCATTAGTACGTCGTCAAACTCCACCCTTAAAATTTGTGGCTCCTTTAATTGCGAAAGCGCTAACGTTATATACTAGCTCGAGTGCACCGTCGGCCAAGAACAGTATCTTGGCCATACAAAAACATCATTCAGAATACGCTTCAATAACCATACATTTCATACGAATACGCGAACTATTGATTGATATGATTGATTGATATGTGTGGTTTAACGTCCCAAAACGACCATTAGATTATGAGAGACGCCGTAGTGGAGGGCTCCGGAAATTTCGACCACTCCTGGTTCTCTAACGTGCACGCAAATCACCAATACTCAACCTTACCTCCCGCTTTCAAAACATGCTCGCTTACCATGGAATTATTACGAAAAAATTAAGGTCACTACACTTCAATTGGGCTTTCATTCTCACCATGATCGGGAAATTCACGAGTCACACATCACCCACAAATTCAACACCGTGTCATCAGGCATAAACAAAAGTACAGGCACACTTTCTAGCGTGCCTACTAAGCATTATCAACCTTAACTCATGGCCCGTAGCGTCAACGGCAAAGCTTGTTAAATAACGTCTCTAATTCTTCTCTTATCGTGTATATTTGTGTATTCAAGGTTTACAATCGCTTGCATTGAGTAATCACCGCCACTATCACGAACCTGGATGCAAGACTGTATTTGAACACGCTGGTGCAATAAAAGCGTCAGGTACTTAACTTATTAATGCCACAATGACTGAGCTGTGTATGTGACGCACAATCTGGCTCTAATATCACGCGGTGTTTTCATATTTTGATATTCATGCTTTCATTGTAGGTTCATCGTTATCTATCGCCAAGTCTTACGGGTTATGCTGTGCGTGCGAAGAAGTGATTTCTGTTCCCTAAAGTTCTACATTTTTATACATATATTTATGTTTTTTCCCATGATATCTAACTGTACTGTCTTGAACACTTCACGCTATTGCTACGAATTGTCTGAACGCTGATATACGTCGCCGGTCTATATATGTAATATTTGAGTGAATTCACTGACTCTTTTTTATCAATTGGAGAATTTGTACGTGTAATCATCGTTTGTATAACTTCCTCATTTGTAGATGCAATCATCAGTGTGTGCCAGCCTGAGCTCGTTTCAAATAACGCGCTTCCTCATAAGGAGAGGACGGTGCTTCTCGATCCCCAAGTCATCTCGTACGTTATCACTCGAGCGACGCTCGGGTCACTGCCTACTACCACCTGCAATGGCAGTTCAAGACAATCATATTTCGTCCAACACCGCTGGCCCACTGCAGCCTGCGTCATGCACCCCGGCCATCCACAGCCACTAGCGTGATCCACCAGTGTTCTGGGTTTCCAAAGTGATGGCATTGAAGAATGGCTACATACCTACGAACTACTCAACGAGTTGAACGGGTGGGATACTCTACACAAGTTACGTAGCGTCCCTTTCTACCTGACTGTTGTTGCGAAAACCTGGTTATGGAACCATCTTAAGACCTACCTGACTGCGACACGTTCCCACGGCAGCTTCTTCATGTTTTTGGTGTTTGCACTGAGGCATAAGTGTTAGCGCAGAGGCAGCAACGAAGAAGCTTGCTGAACACTTTCAACTGGCGGGTCAATCATACACATCGTACATTGAGGATGTTCTTGCTTTCTGCAAGCGCCTAAACTAATCTATGCCCCAAAGTGACCAAGCACGCCATATTTTTCAAAGGAAACGTATGTTTGCGGATATTTACGGTCTTTACGTGTGGCGACAATGGCTGGCACACTGGCGGGCTGGGACCAGTCGCTATCCACTTCGTAGTCTTTTCTTCAAGGCAGAGATTCTCTACCGCTTTATGCTACAATCCCACTACTGCCGTGTGGCACTACCCCGCGGCGTTAAAACGCCGACCCGGCGCTTGTCACGAAAGCAGAGTGTTGAGTGACACATAAGGCTGCAATCTTACGACGTGCACAACAGTAGATGGTAGTGGCGTTGAGTGCGCTTCATTGACAACCTTCTGTATCTCGTAGGTGAAGTTAGTGACCTTGCGTAGGACTTTGTTTGGTTCGTCCTAGCGAAATAAAAGCTTTTCTGAGAGGCCGATATGACGACATGGTGTTCACAAGAGTACTAGAAAACCGGGCGCGTACGGAACTTCATGGTGGTGACGATCGTAGCGATCTTTCTGAGAGGCTTGAGATAGTATGCGTCGTTCTCGGGCAATCTGTCATGCTGCGTTGGCTCATTCAATGGCATCGCGGACGTATGTAACAGGGGAGCTTGCACCAGCGTGAAGGAGTGTATCAAGAGGCAGAGAGTGTTCACGTCCGTAAAGAAGGTAGAAAGGGGAATAGCCTGCGGTGTCATGTCTAGAGGAGCTGTAAGCGAAGGTGACGTAGGGTAACGTTGCGTCCCAGTCACGGTGGCCTGGAGAGATATACATCGACAACATGTCGGAGATAGTGCGATGCAGGCGCTCTGTGTGTCCATTAGTTTATGGATTGTATGCCGTTGTGAACTTGTGGTTCGTGGATCAGGAACGTACAATATCTCGGACGACGGGAGATATAAAGTATTCGCCTTTGTCAGTAAACGAGCTGACGCGGAGCACCGTGATGCAAAATGATGTCATGCAGTAGTCCGGGAACCCATTCGTTCCCGGAAGCAGCAGTGGGAAATGGCCCGAGATGGTCGAGCCCTACCCGGTAGAATGGTTCAGCAGGGATCTCACTAAGGTGAAAGAGGCGACCTGGAAGCGATGTTGGTCGTTTTCAACGTTGCGAAAGGTCGCAGCTTGCGACATACTTTTGCACAGAGCGATAAAGGCATGGCCAGAAAAACCGGCGCTGGACGCGATCATAAGTGTGGTTGAATCCCACGTGACCAGCGGCAGGTTCATCGTGAAGCTGTCGGAGAACATCTACACACAAATGGGAAGACATGACGAGAAGGTGGTCAACACCATTGGGGCGCATGTTGTGGCGGTAGAGAACCGCTTCCATGAAGGAAATACGAGTTCAGAGAAGTGGGTGGAGTAGCGGAACTCAGGCTTTCTTTGAGAAGTATATTCTAGTCACAGCGTTGCTCAGAAGCGATATCAAGAAAGTCTGATATTGATAAGACGCAAGCCTCACGGTATCCAGCGTCTGGCGGATGCGCTGGATACCGTGACAGGCAGTCGGCATCCTGATGGAGGTGACCAAATTTATACACGACCGAGAAAGTGTATTCTTGGACGCGGAGAGACCAACGACCAAGATGTCTTATAGGATGCTTGATTGACGAAAGCAAGGAGAGTGCATGGTGATCAGCTGCAACAGTAAAACTGCGGCCGAACAGGTACGGGCGAAATTCAGCGACCGCCCAAACAAGAGCGAGACCCTCTCTTTCGCCGGTGGCATAGTTATCCTCGGCAGGGGACAAAAGGCGGCCAGCGTAGGCAATGACGCAGTCATGTTCATGCTGACGCTGAGCTAAAACAGCACCAATTCCGTGGCCACTGGTGTCAGTACAATTTTTTGTGGGTGCGGTCTTATACAAGCGGGCTAATATTGGCGTAGTCGTGAGGGCTTGTGTGAGCGCCGAAAATTCAGCACTTGGAGGCGATTTTCAACTAAATGGGATGTCTTTTTTAGGAAGCTCAGTGAGAGGCCGTGCATTATCGGCAAAATTCCGGATGAAGCGGTAGAAATAGGAGCACAAACCAAGGAAGCTCGGGACATCCTTACCAGAACAGGGTACAGGAAAATGAGTCACTGCGCGAATTTTATCCGGATCGGGCTGTATCACAAATGCGTTAACGACGTGACCAAGTACAGTTATTTAGCGACGGCTGAAACGGCAATTGGAGGTGTTCAGCTGTAGACTAGCATTGCGGAATACTTAGAGAATACTTAGACTGTTGCTCAAAATGGCTCGCAAACGTTGGTAAAAAATAATTTTGTCATCTAAGTAGCACAAGCATGTATACCATTTGAAGCCGCGCAAAAAGGAATCTATCAAGTGCTCAAAGATGACCGGCGCATTGCAAAGCCCAAACGACATTAATTTAAATTGATATAACCCATCGGGGGTTACAAAAGCTGTTTTTTCTCGGTTCCGTGGTTTCACAGCGATCTGCCAATAATCAGATTGAAGGTCAATGGATGAGAAACACTTCGCGCTAAGAAGGCAATCAAGGGCGGCATCTATTCTTGGTAAGGAGTAAACGTTCTTCTTAGAGACCTTGTTGGGATGTCTATAGCTGACCCGAAACCACCGTGTGTTGTCGTTCTTCTTGAAAAGCATGACCGGAGATGCCCATGGACTAGATGAGTGTTCGACGATGCTTTTCGCGAGCATTTTTTCGACCTCTTTCTGGAAGACAGAGCGTTCGGCAGCGGCGACACGGGAAGGGCGGCGATGTATTGGGTTGGCATCACTAATGTTGATGTGATGGGTCGCAACTGATTACTGGCCTAAAGGCCGGTTGTCAAGATCAAATGTGCCCAAAGGACGTCAAGAGATGGTGGAGGTCTAGTGCTTCGGAGCGTGAACGATCTGGTGCTATCATTTTGGCAATGTCAATGCTTGAAAAGTTGGGCGCAGTGAGCAAATTGACGCGCGGAGTAGGTTGCTCAGCCGACAGTTCAGAGATATCACACTCTTGCAATGACGACACGACGCCTAGAATAATACCAGCAGGTGGCACATGCGTGGAGAAACCAAAGTTCAAATGTGACAAATAGGTCTCGTTGTGACGTACTCTCACCATTGTTCGCGGGACAGCAATAGAATGATTTAGCACAACGTCGGTAATGGGTGAAACGATATATTCACCATCACGCACAGAATATCACTAATGAGCTGCACGTAATTCGTGGCTTGCGGCGGAATATACAAGAACTCGGTGGCACAAAGGCGACTGAGCATCACAAGCAACAGCAGTGTAAAAAAGCAGTTTCAGCTGAAGAAGGCCCGTAGAGCAGTCTATAAGGGCGGAGTGCACAGAGAGAAAGTCGAGACAAAGAATCACGTCATGTGGGTACTGCTCAAACACGGTGAACAATACGACAGTCTGACGGCCAGCAATATACGCGCGAGAAGTGCACATGCCGAGAATGGTAGATGTGCTCCCATCGGCAAGCATTAGTGCACACTCAAGAAGAGGCGTGATTAGCTTTTGCAGTGTAATACGAAAAGCAGCGCTCATGCCTGAAATTTGTGCGCCAGTGTCTATGAAGGCTGTAACGGTTACGTTATCCAACAAAAGATTTAAAGTATTGCGGTGTGTAGGGATCATCAACAGAAAATTTACAGACCGGGTCGTTGATGCAGCGTCACCTCCAGGAGCTGCATGGTCTAGTTTCCCGAGGTTGAGGGCCCAGGTCGTGCAGGAGACCTGGAGCGAAGAATCATCGGCGAGAGAAATCAACGGCCTTGGGGTGATGGTGGCGGGCTGAGCCTTCGACCCTGAACGTTAGTAGCAGCATGCTGGGAATAGTACAGAGTAGAAAACTGGCGATAGTTGCCTTCAAAGCATTGTCATATCTCTGTGTTCCAGGATGAATTGGACGTCCAATGGTTGCGACAGTAACGCGCAATGTTTCCGGCGCGAGAGCAGTGAAGGCAGATCCGTCGATCATCCGACGTCCTCCATTCAGCATGGTTCCGGTAGGGGGAAAGGTAGCGTGAAGCGTACACCGGGATCTGGTTAACCGAAGCTGACCTGTCGGTAGTGCGAACAGCGCAAACGGGTGCGATGCCGAGATTTGCTATTTCTTAACGAACGACGGCGTGGATGCGGAAGACGGTGAATGGGTTATCTTGAGAACCATCGGAAGCAATGGCTGCAGGAGCCATTGCTTCGAGTTCGGGGCGAACAATGCAGGTGACGTTTTTTGATGATGCAGTTTGCGTGAACTTGGGTCACTCTTCGCAGGTCAAAGTGGTTGTAGTATTAGGCTGACACGCAAGCAGGCAGGTTATGCGACGGATCTTGGCGTGCTTGAAGCGCTGACATTCCTTCAGAGCCACGTCGATGGTGGCGCAATATTTAACAATCAACTGATTGAAAACATCATCGGCAATTTCCTTTATTACGTAGGCGATTCTGTCAGTTTCTCTCATGTTCTCATCCACCTTTCGACAGAGGCCCAACACGTCCTGTGTATGACACATAAGATTTCGTCGATGTCTGCACGCGACATTCCAGGTCATTCCTCGCGACCTGCTGTCTCCCGAATGGCCTGCTGAACAACTCGACAAGCTTCAGTTTGCAAATATCGCAGCTCATCAACTTCGACTCATCCGTCTCATACAAGGTGAGTGTAGTATCCCGCAAGCAAAATACAACGCATCAACGTGGGGTCCCACCTATAGTATTCACTCACGCACTCGTAGAATGCGACCCAATCTTCAACATTCACCTTGTCCTTGCATGTATTTCAGAAGTTTACGGGGTCTCGTGGAGGCAGGAGAATCAGAGGATGCAGCTGCTGCGGCTGCTGCTATTGCTCTTGTGAGTTGGCCTGTTGAGCCATTGCAGGAAAATGAATGTGGCAACCACTGAAGTTCCGTGCTGGTTTGCCGGGAGAGATAGAAAGGCGTACCCAGCACCTCCACCAATATTCCTACAAGGAAACGTATTTTTGCGGATATTTACAGTGTTTACGTGCGACGACAATGGGCGGCACACTGGTGAGCTGGGACCAGTCTCTAACCACTTTGTAGTCTTTTCTTCCAGGCAGAGACCATCTACTGCTTTATGCTACAACCTCACTGCTGCCTTGTGGCAATATATCAAATGCATAAATGCCATCGCATTAAACGCCCTTGTTTTGCAGAAATCTACCATGACTCGAGATATAATTATAATTTGCAGAGACTAGAAGAACTTGTCTCTTCGTTTCTGCTATCATGCCTCGGACATTTGTCTTCCTGCGGTCATCGACATCCCTGTCCTGGTCCACGACATTGTTCGTGAGGAGCTTCATGAACACTGCTCTTCCTGCGCTCCTTCATCCATTTTAGCCTCATCTCCAACCAACTTGCGGGACATCATTAGGCAAGAGATTGCATCCGCATCACATCTACCTTGTCTAACTGGATCCAGACATTGTCAGGTACCAACGTACCCCGCAGTTGCGGCGCTTGCATCCCCTACTACTGTTCTCGCGGCTACACCAGGTGGCCGCATACCCGGGGTTTCAGCGTCGCAACCGATGAGTCCGCAGCCGTATTCCACCGTGCAGAGTCTTCCTCGCCTGATTTGCTACTATTGTTGCTAGAGGGGCCATATATCTCGCTTTTGCCAAAGGCGCTAACAAGACGAGCAACGTCCCTATCAGAAAAATTGCCATGGTGGATACTGGAAAACATGGTGGGCGTAGTAGAAATAATAGTGGGCATGGTAGAAATTATGATGGATATGGTGGGACGTAGTGGAAAATATGGTGGATATGCCGGGACATACTGGTTGGTATGGTGTACAGATGACGGGTAAAGTGGAAATGATGGTGGAAAGCAGAGGCTAGATAAAGGGCAATAATGGGACACTCTGCCCACCATTGTGATAATGCTGGGAAGCCCTAAGCATATGGTGGGTGGTGCTTATTATGGTGGGCCACATTGTGTACCAAGCTGAGAAACTCTTCCCACCATGGAAATAATGCTGGGAAGCACTAAGCAGATGATGGGTGCTGCTTGTTATGGTGGGCCACATGGTGTACCAAGCTGAGAAGCTCTGCCCACCATTGCGATAATGCTGCCAAGCAGTGAGCAGATGATGGGTGGGCTTATAATGGCGGGCATTTTATATAGTGTACCAAGCTGGGATTTGTAGACTACATGTTCTACCACCATGATTTCCACCAAAGTTTAGGCCTACCGACCGAGCCCGTACAATTGTGCTATCCGTGCTTCCGGGTTTCAGAATACACAATTTAGACGATTAGAATGACAATAAAGCACAGCTATGGCATCACTTAACCTAAATGAAGCATTTTTCATTGTGTATGGTGTCTGCTCAAGAAACAAAAAAACATCGATGCGACGCGATTCAAGCACTCCCAGAGAACGTACTTCTGTGCTCACTGACAGCCGCCGTTCGCACTCGCCGGCACTTCTCTAGCTTTTGTGCGAGAAGTCAGACGTGGCAATTCGTATGCTTGGGGAACCAATATGATAGCGTAACGTTTCCGGCACACTGCATTCGTTTTGGCCAAGGTGTTATTTAGTTGTTGCTTTAGCGAAAGAGCTACAGCTATGCGCTGGCACGACCGCCCTCTACATTGTGCGAATAGCATCCCAATACTCAATCAAATAAATTAGGCGGGCGTATCTATGTAATGAGCCTAAAGCGTCATAAAGCGTGAGCAGATGTCGCCTTTTAGAACGAGCGCGAAGCGGATATTAAATTTGGCAGACCCCGCCGGTAAACTTTTGCTGCTCCCCAATCCACTTGGTTTTTTTTCTTGCAGTTGTGAGTTGTAAAAAAATAGCACTGGTGCCATTAACACAGTGGCAATCGTTACAGGCAGCAGTTGCTTGTGTTTAATAAATGTGCAACTTTTAGTAGCAGGTGCAGATCTCGTCTATGTTGTGCACAAGTCAAACATAACTGAAGTTGAACTGTAAATTTCTGTGACAACTAACTATTTACCACACAGCCAACCCCATGTTGGTATGGCGCAGTGGTTAGTGTGTCCGGATGGGAATCTGTAGGTTGCATGTTCGATCCTCCATGGCACGTTGTTTTTTTACGGGACGGGTGTTTTTCCTATACTGTATTTATAGAATTATTTTTTTTATTTTTGTGACAGCTCGTCACGGTGACTCTGACGCCATTTCGCGCTCAAGCGTTGCCGACTCTTCAGCAGCCACCATATCCACCATGCGCCATGGTGGGCGTTGCCCACCATTCACCCACTACATTAATCCACTATATTGGTGGGTGGTGGTTTCCACCATGCCCAGCATTCGTTTTTTTCCGATAGGGGTGGCTATGCTCCAGAGGAACGAGGATGCTTCCGTCCACTCCTGAACTACTGCAGTGCACGTCTTACCAGTCTTCCTTTAGGCCTTCGCCCTCTTCTCTTTACGGTATGGGTATGCCTGTGAACTCCCGTGAATCTCGCCGCCGCTCACCATCTGCAAGTCACCGTTTCGAGTCGCTGCTGCAACCGAACTCCAATGTCTGAATGCCCACTCGGAAAAGTCTCCAATGCAGTTTTAGGAAGAAAAACTGCATCCACCAGACAGCCAACAATTCCTCCAGACAGATCAATGCATTTGCTAATAGTGTAGATAGGAAGTATAGGCGTCAAAGCTCCAGTGGATACTGACGCAGCTATTTCAATTATTTGCTATTATCTTTGCTCCAGTCTCCACAAAGTGAGCAGACCTTACTCGGGCCATTCTCTCCATGCTGCGACAAAAAGCCATTACTCGCCCACTGACCTAGTGTACGGTCCGTGTTTTATTAGACGATATTCGTCATAATATTCACGTTGCAGCTTTCTTTGAATGCACCCACGAACTCATTTTGTGGTGGGACTTCCTGCCGTTTGTGTGCGCTGCTATAGTTTGTCGTCAGTTCCTCATTCATCTTAATGCCTTTGACTCTTTTTTAGCTGAACACGAAGGCTGCAATCACCTCATCACCGCTTTAGATTATGTTCTTGGTCATCCCGATGAAACGTTATTAGCGTTAATTGCATCAACAGTGCGAATTGAGACGTTCTTCTATTACCTCATGGCCACACTGTACATCGGAGCATTTTGATCATTCTGGTCCGTTTCTCTCAAACGTCTGCTTTCATTACTGCCCTAAATAAGACCAGTGAACTGTAGTTCTTGCCCTGTGGATCAGCAGTCATTAGTGCTATTCACCTGCACCCCGTTGCAATTGCTGCCCTTCTTAATCAAGGAGACATACCAGAGCCGAGCTCACCGCCACTCAACTCTCCCACTACTTTATTGGCAACGATAAGCCCTGTTGTTACAGCAGCCCAGATTCAAAATTGCTAAGCCTATTGAACTGACATCTCTCTTTGCTCGACGTTCATTCTGCTGTGCTTGGTATGACAATTTCTGCGACTCACCGAATTCAGACTGACGGCTCCCAAATTATTTACCGGTGGTCATACCATGTGTCTCTTACAAAACGCAAAATAATCGAGCAAAACATCTCAGAGAAGCTTCAACTGAATATTATACGCTTTTTCTTGACTCCATGGTCCTCGCCAGTTGTTTTTCTGTGAAAGAAAAACATAACAATCCGTTTTTCGTTGATTACCATGTGCTGAACAAAATAACGCGCAAAGATGCTTATCCTTTGCCGAGGATTGTTGATGCACTAGACTCGTTACTTAGCGCAGAGTATTTTTCCAGCCTTCACCTGAGATCGAGCTACTGAAACATACCAGTGCCTGAATCTGACAAATAAAATACCCCTTTGTTCACCCCTGATGGGCTGTGCTAATGCCTTTTTAGATAATGTCTTTTGGACTAAGTAACACGCCCCCTGCCTTAGAACGGATGACCGATAGCCTACTACGTGGCCTAAGTGCAAAACCTGCATGCTTATGCTGCTTCGACGACATCAAAGTGTTTTCGTATATCTTTTCTCAACAGCTGCAACGTCTCAAAGAAGTCCTAGATTGCCTTGCAAAAGCTAGTTTACGGCTGAATACAAAAAAATGACCTTCGCAAGCAAGGCGATCAAGGATCTAGGAGACTTAGTTAGCAAAAACGGTATTCGACCGGATCCTGAATATCTTGCCACCATCTTCGAGCTTTCCCGTCCATTGCGCCATAAAGACCTGCTCAGTTTTCTCGACGTGGCATCTTACTTTTGGCTCTCCATGCGCGACTTCGCGATGCTCGTGTCTCAGCTTCAACAACTGTTCGTATGTAAGGTTGCATTTGTTTTGTCCGAAGACTGAGAAAATGCTTCTCGGCGTTGAAACATGTACCGAAATCCGAGCCAGCACTCTTTCACTTCGATCTAGGCACACCCATTATGCTTCGTCCCACTGACGCTTATAATGAGCATATGCAGCGGTCTACATGTATGAAACGCCTTCCCGTTTCTGGGTGCACCTGTTCAACAATTTCTTCGTGTGGAACAACCTCAGCAAAATTACGAAAGTGCTGGTAAACATGGTATTTAATGACGGAAGCATCTACCCGCTTAGCTGAGTGATGGGGCCCTTGTTCCGCTGTCAAGCTACAGAGACATTCTGTGCGAGCTGGTCGCGTAATAGTGTCGTGCTTTTATTCCCGGCTACCAAGTCGACCGACGCATCGTCATTGGCAAGCCGTAAAGGCTGCTGAAAAGCTTGCACAGTTTTAGAGAAAATGAAGCCACTGCAGCCGTCAACATGATTGAAACACCTTTTCGTTTCTGGGAGCGGGTGAATACAGCACTGCATCTTCACTGTAAAAAGTCAAACGATGTTTGGCTGCCAGTGCTTCAGGCCCCCAAATATTGTTTCAATTAACAGATGAGTGTGGGTTTGTTGCCAAGTTGTTATTCAAATCCGGCGACGAACTAAACCCTGGGCCCCCCAGAAAATATCCTAACAAGGAATTACTACAGCTTTTTAAAACCCTTCACGATAAGTTTGATGCTAAACATGAAGAAGTCATGTCTGCCATGAGTGAAGTAAAAGAAGCTGAATTTTTGATAGAGCAGCAAATTGCCGATATCGATAATAGGCTCTCCACTGTTGAACACAGCTTTCGATCGTCTGAGGGGCAACAAGGGGAAAACGTAGCGCCTCAAATGGCTGTACTGAATCAACGGCTAAATGAATTTTAAGACCGTTCGCGTCGGGAAACTTTAATATTTTGCGGCATAACTGACACCGCTGCTCAAACATGGGCACAATCAGAAGAAAACGCTTGCTCAATAATATATTCAGCTTCCAGCATGAACCTAAACGACAGCGATGACCGGATTTTCCAGGCAAACAGACTTGGCCATTTTGTCACTGAAAAAACCAGACGGATTATTGTTCGGTTTTCACCTTGTACTCTAAGAAAAGCGATTCTGTCTTCTAAAAGTAATTTAAGAGCAATTCGTCTTGCCGTAAGCGAAAATTTTTGTAAGGCAACCAGAAGTATCACAATAAAGCTGTAAGATTTTGGCAAGAAAAGCAGCGAAGTTTCCTTCGCTAGGTACAAGTTATACATCAACAAAAAGTGTTACGTTAACTCCCACGACACCAACAGGGTCTGTGAATTGCATTTTGGCAATGCTCCAAGTAACACTCAACTATCGTCTAATTCTGCAAACTGCCGTTCTGGTGGTTCTTTTCAGACAAAGCTAGACATCAGCCACGCAGCCACTATTCTGAAGGCTTATCCTATTTGTTGTCAAATGCGTACAGTTTATTCAATAAACGCGACGCTCTAGCCCCTATTCTTGATTCATGTGCCGCTGACGTGAGTGCATTGACGGAGACCTGGTTGACCAGTAAAATTTTGAGTGATGAGTGGTTTCAGTGCGAAAAGGATTTTGCTGTGTACCGTCAAGACCGTGTTATAAAACCACGCGGTGAAGTACTGAAAGGCGTCGCCGATAATATAGTGTCAGCTAGAATTCCATTCATGACGTCCCTAGGTTTCGTATGCGTACGTGCAGTCTTACATCAACAAAACATAATGCTCTGTGCTTGTTATCGTCCGCCAAATGCACCAACTGCTTTCTGCGATGAACTTCGTGACGTTCCTAATTTTCTTGTCTCAGAATTCCCCCACTCTCTTTTACTTCTTCCGTGTTATTTTAAATTTCCTAAAAAAATTTGGGCTTCACAATATCCCTCTGTTGCTCGTTCCTTCACTGAAAGCGACTCTGTTATTAACTTGTGCTGAAACTCTAATCTTACGCAACTTGTTTCTGGACGTACTACAACTAGCGCTACTTCATCATATACTCTCGACCTCGTGCTCATCGACAATTCTAACATAGTACCTTCATTAACTTGTTTACCCGGAAGAAGCGATCACTGTCTTTTTTTTATTTTTTGTAAAGGGCCACGTCACACGCCAGAACAAACACTCCGAAACTGATGAGAGAATATGCGAGAAGTGATTACACAGCAATAATAATGAGCTTGCACGGCTCATTAACGAGTACAAGCCAGAATGTTTCAGGCGCACAGTAGAAGATAACTGGAATTTGGTTAAAAATAAAGCCACGTCCCTTGTTGCTAAGTATATTCCACTGCGCAGACTTCCCGTAAAGAGACGTTCCCCTCGGTTTTCGACAACACTAAAAAGATTATCAAACAACAAAAAATGCCTCTTTCGCCTTGCGAAACGTTTTCAAACATCTATTTGTTGGAATGCTTATGGTCACGCACCGCGTGCATATCTCATCGCATTAAAAAGGCGAAAACCGCATTTTTTATAACTTATTTACCATCACTTCTTTCTATTATTTCATCAAACTTTCGGAGAACCATTAAAAAAAGGAAACAAGCATTTGTTTTAGAGCTTCTGATGGCTGCGCTATAAGCAATGAAGAATCTTGCATCTTGCTAAATGACAACTTTTCAAAATCTTTTTCTGATAGCTATATTGACACGGAGCCACTCTTGTACAAAAACAATTTTTTTCCACATGGATTCCCTCTCAAGTGATGTTGCGGGTATCTTGAAATTATTTCATGGTTTGAAACTATCGTCTTTCTGTGGCGCTGATGAACTTATTTTCAAGTTGTTGAAAAATGCTGCTGCGTACTCCTGTGTATTTCTTATGTACCTTTTAACACAGTCTATTCAGTGCTCGACTGTGCCTGCAGATTGGAAGGTAGGGAAGTGGCGCCTCTTTTTAAATCAGGTGGGCCGCATTCCCCTCTCAAAACAGACCCATCTCGCTCACTGGCATTCCTTGCAAAATCCTCGAACATGTCAAATTCACTTACCTCGTTTCATTTCTTGAATTTAATGCATTTTCATTTCATTTCAGCATTGGTTTTGCAAGAACTAATGTTGCGAAACACAACTTGTATCGTTTGTGCCTAACATTTTATTCACTTTAGATAAAATCAAGTTCTTTACGGTGCTTTTTATTTTGCTAAGGCTTTTGACAAGGTGTCTCACCACTTAATTTTTTTTAAACTCAGTACTCCTAATATTCACCTTAACAATTAGAAGTAAATAGAATGTTTTCTAACTAGCTGTACTCAATTTTTAACCAAAAATAATGCTGTATTCTCCCACTGGGGCGTTACGTCCGGCGTTCCTCAAGGCTCTGTTCTGGGTCTCTTGCTATTTCTAATAAATATAAATGACTTACCTACCGTTATTATTAGTTTTATTAAACTTTTCGCTGGCAATTGTTTCGTATACAGTGAGATAACTAGTCTTCATGATAACCTCATTTTTCAGTCCGATCTAGATAACACGTCAAAGTGGGGCTCACAATGACTAATGTTAATATAATTCCACAAAATGCAAGATTATGACTGTTTTAGGTCGCTCAGATGCATTCATTCCTCTCAGCTATGCTATCAGTAACATCAACCTTGAATACGTTACCTCGTAAAGTATCTCGGCATTAACATAACCAATAGCCTTTCTTGGCATACACAGATTCACTACATCACTAACAATGTCAATATATCACTTGGGTACATACGTAGAAAATTTTCTAATGCACCATGTCATTGAAAATTGCTACTTTACAAAACACTCATAAGACTTGAACCAGAGTATGCGTCTTCTGCTTGGGACCCTGGTATAAATTGTTAAAACCATTATTGATTCCGTTGAAAATATTTAGCAGGATTCATTGTGTTAAAATATTCCTGCACAGCTAGCGTTTCACTAATAAAATCAGATCTCGTATTACTTGATTTGCAGCTTAACAGAAAAATTCATCGTCTATTCTTTTTCCCGAAAATTCTTCACTTGAACAACTTTACCAGGAGCTCATATCCCAACTGCCATACATATTGTCACGTCCTAATCATGAGCATAAAGCTTTCACTAATCTCTGTCGCAATAATCTTTTTCCCAACTCCTTTCTGCCCAAAACCACTACCAAGTGGAACCACCTTCCCTCGTCCATCTCCTGTATTGAAGACGCATCATCAATCAAAAGTGAACTGACAGATTGTTATGGGCCTTAAATACCATTTTTGTTGTTTAACATATATTCTCACTGACTTGTATTTTTATGATCCATTTTTACTGAGTTTTTGTTGTAATACCCACTCCCTTTATAACGCCTTTATGAGCCCCGAGGGTAATTGAAATAAATAAATAAATAAATAAATAAATAAATAAATCGTGGTCTGTGTGCCCTTCCCCTGTAATATGACAACACCGCACGCGAACGTGTCATCGCTTACGCCAGTCGTGCTTTGACTACTGGCGCGAATAAATACACAATCGCCGAACAGGAGTGCCTCATTGTTGTATGGGCGGTACAAAAGTTTGGTCCTAACTGCACAGCTGCACAGTCTTCCCCGACCACAACGCATTGTGCTGGTTTTCATCGCTAAAGAACTTATCGGGTCGTCTTAGTCACTGGGTGGTTCGTTTGCAGGAGCACAATTGCGATGTCCTCTACAGGTCTGGTAAAAAGCACCTGCTCTATCTCGCTGCCCGCTACTCAACCGTGATAGCCCACCTTCGCTACTTCACACCACAGCATTACCCATCGCGGGTCTCAGTTGGCTGAGATCCGACAGCCCCTCTATCCTTGTGTCGCATCAACGCGTTGACCTTCACTGCTGCAGTATATTAACACGCTTGAAGGCACATCCGCTTCTGAATGCGCGACTTTGCCGACAGCCTAAACAATTGAATATTTTCAATGGTGTTTTAAATCGCTATATTTACCACGCTGAAAGAAACCAATGGCTTCTTGTTATACCACGTTGACTACAACCTCAGGTTCTTCAGACATTTCATGATGCTCCTGCTGCTGGGCATCTCGACTATCACAAAACGTACGACAAAGTACTTAGTCTGTTCACCTGGCCAGGCTTCTCATCAGCCATTGACAAATATGTTTCTTCGTGTGCCTTATGTGGGTGGCGGAAACGGC